>NW_028083823.1:1004562-1746196 GCF_014824575.4 Sturnira hondurensis | reverse complement strand
TGAGTTCTTTGTATATTTTGGAGATTAAACCTTTGTCTGAGGTATCATTGGCCAATATGTTTTCCCATACTATTTATTTATTTTTAGAGAGGGGAAGGGAGGGAGGGAGAGACACATCAATGTGTAGTTGCCTCTTGAGTGCCCCCTACTGGGGACCTGTCCTGCAACCAGATATATGTCCTGACTGGGAATTAAACTGATGACCCTCTTGTTCGAAGGCCAGCACTCAATCCACAGAGCCACACCAGCCAGGGCTCAGAGGTGATTTTAGTTTAGGGAAAAGCCAAAACTCACAGGGCACCAAATCTGGGCTATAGAGGTCTAAGTCACCTGGGTGACTTGATGTTTCACCAAAAAACTTTGAGACGTGATGCTTGAGTGGGTACATTGTCGTGATGAAGCTGTTGATGACCACTTTCCCATAGCTGCAGCCTTCTAAATTATCTGAATAGCTTCCGCAGAGGAACATTCAAGCTTAATGCAAAATTTGATGCAGATTCATTGCTCTATTCACTCAGTTATTCTGAATGTGATAGCCACCAGGTACACATGCTCATTCAATGGTGTCTACTGCCCCCACTGACTAGTACAATGAAGTTGTCATTGTTCATGCATAAGCATTCCAGTCCACTTTCCTTGGCTGTCAGCTTACATTGGTGTTGCGCAAACCACTTCCATTATATTAACAAAGACTTGACTTTTTCCAGTCAGGCCTCATATGTCCAACCCTAAAGTAAGATGGTAGATGTACAAATGTTTTGACATATGGCAATGAAGCAATAAAATTACTAGCAAAACTAAGATGTAGAGGAGGTAAATTTTCAACAGATTGCAAAAATGCATTAGACTTTTATACATTGCTTTTTTAATTCAGGAAACCTGCTAAACTCTTCTTAATTCTCAGAAATTATAAATTCTGTCAGATTTTCTATGAAGACAAACACATCACGTTTCCATAATGACAGTTTTTTCTTCTTTTTCCATTCTTATACATTATTTTTTTCTTGTTTTATTATACTGGCTAGGCTGTCCAGTACACTGTTGAATAGAAAAGGTGATAGGAGGATCCTTGACTTTTTTCCTGATCTTAAAGGTTGTCTCCTCATTTTGCCACCATTAAGTGAAATAATTGCTATCAATATTCATAGATGTAGTTTATCAGGTGAGAGAAAGTCCCTTTTATTTCTAATTTGCAGAATGTTATGATCATGAGTATATATTGACTTTGTTACCAGACCTATTTTCTGTATCCATATGGTTTTTCACCTTTAAAATGTCAATGTAGTGTATTATATTAATCAGTTTTCTTTTTTAAATTTATTTCATTATTTTTCAAATACAGTTTTCTGTCTATGACTCCCATCCCATCCCACCCCCCGTGCTCCCTCCTGATCAGTTTTCTAATATTAAATTAATCTTGCATTTCTGGGATGATCTAATCATGATCATCTTTTTAGACATTGCTAAATTCAGTTTGTTAATATAGTATTTGGGGTTTCTACATCTATGTTCATCAAGGAAAATAGACTGATTTTTCCTTTCCTCCCTGTGATTCGTTTTAAAATCAAAGTTGTGCTAGCCTCATCAAATGAGTTGAGGTGCATCTCCTCTTTCTCTGCTTACCATATGGTCTAATATATAATAAATTTTCACATGTACTTGAAAAAATGTGCTTTCTCCAGTTTGCGCATATGGTAATTCATGTATGTCCATTGGACCAAGTTTATTGATTATCATATTAAAATATTTCCTCTTTAATTATTTCTCAGCATAATTCACCAACTCCCAAGAGAAATGTGTTAAAATTTCCCCAACATGGCAATGGATTTATTTATTTAACCTTTTTCATATTCTTATATATTAGGCACATACAAATTTAGAAGTTTTATATTATATTGATAATATAAAATGTAGAAGAAGATAAAAAAATCTCTAACCCTCTCCTGAACAACTCAAGAATCCTACCATTATTTCTGATGGCCACTCTCCATATTTACATGTTTTCCCAGTATTTTAGTTATATCACATTTTTCATTTTAAAGATTAGACATTTTTACTATCTATATATTCACTTATTTTATTGTTTTATGTAATCAACACCCAATCCATTATATTTCCTGAATGTATTTTAGATCTTACCTGTGAGTTTATTTTCTCCTGCTTGAATGACAATCTTTTAGAATTTACTTGTTGAAAATCAATTGAAAAAGATCTTTTAATTTTTGTTTGTCTAAATTTTTAAAATTTTTATTTTCATTTTTGAAATATACTTTCTGTGGGTACAAAATTCTAAGTTGACAGTTATTTAATCTCCGAATGTTCAAGATATTATTTCACTGCCCTTCTGTCTTCAATTGTGGCTACTGATGTATTAGACTTGCCTTTACAGATGATTATAAGGCTTTCTTCTCTGGCTGATTTAGATGTTTTCTCTGTCTTTGTTAATCCACAGTTTCATTAGGATATATGAAAGTATAGATTTATTTTTATTTATTCTCTTCAGTATTCATTATACATCAAAGCATTTGTTTTTAAGAAAGGTTGATCGGTCATTGGGATACTCAGTTATTACCCTCAGTTGCATTCCCATCCGTATTTCTTAATGTGCTATGCTTAACTCAAATAATTAAATGAATATGATTTAAAAGAATTACAAAATGTTTCTGAACTTCTATTCCTCATATAGCAATTTATCTTGTAATTTCTAAAATTACACCTTCTCTAATTAATAGTTTGTTTAACACTTTAGGATGTATGACATTTAAGTAACTCAACATACCCCAGCTTTATTTGGGTATTCCCCAAAACAAGAGCAAACAAACAAAAACATCAACTTCTGGTTAGCTTTCCAAATTAGAGTGAGTATAAGCACAATCTATTGGACTTCCGCCAAGATGGAGGCATAGGTGGAAACACTGTGCCTTCTCCCACAACCAGGTTTGGATACAACAAAAGTTTTGGAGAACTAAGACACACCCAGAAACCAGAAAACTGAATTATACGGAAGTCCAACAGCTACGAACCGTTCAACAGGGACGGTAAGAGAGGCAGAGCCGGCAGCGGAGCAGGGTCGGGAAGGATAGACCTAGGAGCGCAGGCAGCCCGGACCTAGTTGGGGTGTGGGGCAGACTGACCAAGGTCGCACATTCGCGCGCAGTGAGACGGACCACGCAGACCCTAGGGGGCGAACCCAGTGGTGGAGGGCTGACAGCGGTGGCACACTCGCGTGCAGTGGAGTGGGGCACGTGGCCCTGGTGACGGTGGTGGCTGCGGTGCTGGTGGGGGTCGCGGAGGCGGGCGCCGGAGGGAAGCCATTGTCCCTCTTTGACCCCGCCCCCACATACAACGTCACAACCCAGCGACTTAGTTGCCCTGCTCTGGTGAAAACCTAGGGCTCCCTTCCTGCTACTTAACAGGCACGAACAGCCCAAAAGATGGTGCAAGAACTCAAAGTCCCAGAGCCAATAACTCTAAGCAACCAACAGATTGCCAGCCTCTCAGAAGCCCAATTTAAAACACTATTTATCAGGATGCTCACAGAATTGGTAGAGTACAGTCACAAATTAGAGGAACTTAGTCACAAATTAGAGGAACATATGAAGGCTAAACTAATTGAAATGAAGGGAGATGTCCAGGAAACCAATAGCGATGGAAAGGAAAATGGGACTCAAATCAAGGGAGTGGACCAGAAGGAAGAACGAAACATCCAACCAGAAAATAGTAAAGAAACAAGAATTCAAAAAAATGAGGAGAGGCTTAGGAACCTCCAGGACATCTTTAAACGTTCCAACATCCGGATTATAGGGGTACCAGAAGGGGGAAAGAAACAGCCACGAGTGGAAAATGTATTTGAACAAATAATAAAGGAGAACTTCCCCAGTCTGGCAAAGGAAATAGACTTCCAGGAAATCCAGGAAGCTCAGAGAGTGCCAAAGAAGTTGGACCCAAGAAGGAACACACCAAGGCACATCATAATTACATTAGCCAAGACTAAAATGAAGGAGAGAATCCTAGAAGCAGCAAGGGATAAGGGGACAGTCACCTACAAAGGAGTACCCATCAGACTGTCAGCGGATTTCTCAAAAGAGACCTTACAGGCAAGAAGGGGCTGGAAAGAAGTATTCCAAGTCATGAAATCCAAAGACCTACAGCCAAGATTGCTTTATCCAGCAAAACTTTCATTTAGAATGGAAGGACAGATAAAGTGCTTCTCAGATAAGGTCAAGTTCAAGGAGTTCATCATCACCAAGCCCTTATTATATGAAATGCTAAAGGGACTTATATAAGAAAAAGAAGATGAAAAATATGAACAGTGAAAGGACAGCAAACACACAGTTATTAACAACCACACCTAAAACAAAAGCAAACCAAGAGGACAGCTAGATCAGGAGTGGAACCATAGAAATGAAGAACACATGGAGGGTTAGCAACAGGGGAGTGGGAGGAGGAGAAGGGGGGAGAAGGTACAGAAAATAGCATAGACAGTAGGTAGAAAATAGATAGGGGGGAGGGCAAGAATAGTAGGGGAAATATAGAATCTAAAGAACTTGAGACACGTGGTTATAAACTAAGGGGGGAGAAGGGTGGGGGAGGGAGTGTGCGGGTGGAGGGGAATGAAGGGGGGAATAGAACAACTGTAATGGTATAATCAATAAACTATATTTAAAAAAGCACAATCTATTGATTGTCCGGAATGAACACACCCTAGTATCATCAATTAGCAAGTCTAATTAGGAGAGCCATCAACTAAAGTAAAGCAGGCCTTGGGCTGAGAACAAACATGACAGACAACAGTCATGATCTGGTAATTATCTAATCACTAATGGACGTTTGTGAGTTGAAGGACATTATAACTCTCATAAAAACACTGAAAATTTTAAATGAAAGAGCATATGCTTGATGCAAAACAAGTTAAACAGAAGAGCATTAAAAAAGGACATAAAAATTTCCACAAATCCCTCATCCTAGAGATAAACACTTAATATTTTGGTAAACATCCTTATAGCTACTTCAATATATAAGTCCTTTTAAAAGAATCATATATTGTCACTGTTTTAAGTATCTGTAACATATATTACCATTTCAGATGCTTCTCAATATTCTTCATACCTCTTCACATTCTTTCATTTTATGTACATAATATAAATGACTAGCAAGCATCCACTTGTAGACATGTGCCTGAAGGGTTGCAACGGAACAGTCTCCAAAATCTTGGCCTGTGATGAAGTTATGAAAGATATTGAGAAGCATCCAATAAAATCAACAAGTATAAAGGACAGATGGACAATACCAAGGCAGGGTGGGATCAGGAATGGGAGGTGGGGGTGGCTGGGGTGGGGGGAGTGGAGGGGGGGAAATGGAGACAACTGTACTTGAACAACAATAAAAAAAGAGTTGCCCATAATTTTACAGAGACTTTCCAACTTTTGATAAGAAAGACTATATATATTTTTTATTTATTTATTTTTAGAGAGAGGGGAAGGGAAGAAGAAAAAGAGGGAGAGAATTATCAATGTGTGGTTTCCTCTCATGCTCCCCCCAGGGGGGAGCTGGCTTGCAACCCAGGTATGTTTCCTGACTGGAAGTCAGACTGGTGACCCTTTGATTCACAGCTCGGCAGCCCGAGCTCAATGCCAGGGGAAGGAAGACTATATTTAAAGGCATGACATAAGCAAGTTAGTTTTGCCCTGTTGACCCCATGCTGTTGTCAAATCACTGTTAATTTCTTGTTGGTTTTTTTCTGTGTAGATTTTTTAAAAGATTTTATTTATTTATGTTTAGAGGGGAAGGGAAGGAGAGAGGGAGAGAAATATCAATGTATGGTTGTCTCTTGTGTGTCCCCTGCTGGGAACTGGCCTGAAACCCATGCATGTTCCCTGACTGGGAATCAAACCTCAATCCTCTGGTTCGCAGGCTCGGGCTCAATCCACTGAGCTACAGCAGCCAGGGCTTGTGTAGATCTTTTTTTATAATAGTCTTATGGTTTCTCCTTTAATTGCCTAAGCAGGACTGCCACCTAGGTTCAATTGCTTAGCTTCAAGAATGTCAGAGCTTCCATCAAATGATAAGGTGTGACCCACTTGGAGGTCCCCTCAAACATCTTTACTATTTATCACTTCAAGTGCCTTTATCCCAGAGCAAAGGAGAGCTCTTCCTGTGGAGTACTATAGTTCAAGTTTGTTATATTATTGCTGGAGGCATTGAAGACTTTAGAGGAAAAGGTAGAATAGTTTATTGAGAAGGACCTTTGACCACCCAGAGGATAGAGCATAGGGGAATATACCATGGTCCTTGGTTAAGGGAGATATGAAGTTTCATAATCTCTGAAAATACTCGGTGTCTCATAATAAAAAATAATCACTGGACAACTGTCAGAATCAGTGGTTCTCAACCTGGCTGTACATTACAATTACCTGGGAAAATGTGCAACAATATCAGAGACTAGGCCCCACATCCACAGACACTGATTTAATTGTTCCACAAAGTTTCTTGAGCATCAGTATTTTTAAGCTTTTCAGTAATTCTAATGAGCACACTGGTCAAAATAAATAGAAGGGAGACGAGATTCCATTTTATCTATAGTTTAGATGGTATAAGGTGTCAGTTTGAGCATCTTTTAGGGAAGGGGAAATGATTAAAAGGCAAGAAATTTCCCCATTTTGATTATTTATGTTTCAGAGCTGTGTCCTTACAGCTAGGATAATCATATAATTTATGGTCTGAATCAGGGCACTTATGAAAATAAAAGAGGAGGCTATTAACAATTGTTCAATGTAACTGTCCATGCAAACTGGGACCAATTGACACTCTGCTTATAGGTATGGTCTGCCTCTTCTCTAGGTCTCATTAATGGCCCAAAATAAAGCTATGGTATTTTCGATGTTTTAATATTTGCTTGTTGGAAGACTTTTGTCATTTTTTAAAAACATCTTTTTATGGTATAAACCCAGCAGTAGAATTGCTGGGTCAAAAGGCATTACATTTTTAGTTGTTTGAGGAAATTCCATATTGTTTTCCACAGTGGCTGCACCAGTCTGCATTCCCACCAACAATGTACTAGATTTCCCTTTTCTCCACAACCTCACCAGTACTTGTTGTTTGTTGATTTGTTTATGATGGCCATTCTGACCAGTGTGAAGTGATTTTCATTTGCATCTCTATGATGGTTAGTGATGCTGAACATTCTTTCCTATGTCTCTGGGCCCTCTGTATGTCCTCCTTGTAGAAGTGTCTGTTCAGGTCCTTTGCCCATTTTTTAATTGGGATGTTTGTCTTCCTGGTATGGAATCCTGTGAGTTCTTTATATATTTTAGAGATCAAACCTTTGTCCAAAGTATCATTTGAAAATATATTTTCCCATATGGATAGTTCCCTTCTCATTTTGCTAATGTTTTATTTAGCCATGCAGAAGCTTTTAATTTTGATGAAGTCCCATTTGTTTATTGTTTTCTTTGTCCCTTGCTCTAGGGGACATATCAGTGAAAATATTGCTGCATAGAATATCTGCGATTTTCCTGACTTTGTTCCCCTCTAGGACTTTCATTGTAAGACAACTTACATTTCAGTCTTTTATCCATCTTGAATTTAGTTTTGTGTATGGTATAAGTTGGTGGTTGAGTTTCATTTCTTTGCATGTAGCTGTCCAGATCTCCCAACACCGTTTGTTGAAGAGGCTATTTTTACTCCATTTTATGCTTCTACCTCTTTTGTTGAATATTAATTGACCATAGTGACATGGGTTTATTTCTGGGCTCTCTATTCTGTCCCATTGATCTATGTGTCTGTTCTTATGCCAGTACCAGACAGTTTTGATTATAGTGACCTTGTAATACAGTTTGATGTCAGGTATGGTGATCCCTCCTACTTTGTTGTTCTTTCTCAAAATTGTTGTGGCTATTCGGGGTCATTTATAGTTCCATGTAAATTTTTAAAATATTTGTTCCATATCTGTGAAATATGACATTGGTATTTTAATAGAGATTGCAATGAATCTATAAATTGCTTTGGGTAGTATGGACATTTTGATGATATTGATTCTTCCAATCCATGAACATGGTATATGCTACCATTTTTTGTGTGTTTCCTTAATTTCTTTCTTCAGTGTTGTGTAGTTTGCTGCATACAGGTCTTTTACCTCCTTGGTTAGGCTTATTCCTAGTACTTTAATTTTCTTGTTGCTATAGCAAGTGAGGTCTTTTTATCTGATTTCTGTTTCTGATATTTCATTGTTGGTGTACAAGAATGTCTTCAATTTCTGAATAATGCTGGAATTGTACCCTAAGAATTCTGAAATATCAGTTTAAAAGAACCAATGCACCCCAATGTTCATAGCAGCACAATTTACAATAGCCAAGTGCTGGAAGCAACCTAAGTGCCCATCAATAAATAAGTGGATCAAAAAACTGTGGTATATTTACACAATGGAATTCTATGCAGCAGAAAGAAGGAGCTCCTATCCTTCTCAACAGCATGGATGGAACTAGAGAGCATTATGCTAAATGAAGTAAGCCAGGCAGTGAAAGACAAATACAATATAATCTCAACTATAAGTGGAACCTAATAAACAAAACAAACAAGCAGGCAAAATGTAACCAGAGACATTGAAATTAAGAACAAACAGAAAGTAAGCAGATGGAAGGGGAGAGGGAAATAATTCAGGAAAGAAGAGAAAGGGTCGTAAATTAGCATGTATAAAGGACCCATGAACAAAGCCAAGAGGGGGTAGAATTGAGGGTGGGAGGTGGGGTGGGTCGGGTGGGGGAAAGTTGTGGTGGGAATATGGAGACAACTGTATTTGGACATTAATACTAAAAAATAAAAATTTGTAAAGCATCTTTCATATCAAATTTTAGCAATCAGTGTTTGGAAAGTCATATTTTGAGGGTTTAAAAAAAACTAACTTCCCAAGATTCTTATTTCATTCCTTCACCACAGCTCTCTTACAGAAGAAACAGGAAATAAAACCCACATCAATTTCCTTTTTTGCTACTGTGGGTACTTTTTAGGACCTCCAAAGCTTAGTGAGAAAGAAATAAGAAACTACTTGTTCTAAATAAGTTTTTAGTTTGTATGTGGATTTTGCAGGCATATACTGGGTCTATGTCTCATTAGCAAGGATAATTAAATGTTAACTAACAACACATTTGTGAATGAATAGTCTTAATTAATTGCATTTATTGATTAACTTTGTTGTTATAGCCAAATGAAATGTCTGCAAGAGCTCTTTAAAGAACTAAAAATGTCATTATGTGGAAGGCATTATTCTATCAGTGAAGGTTTATATTTTAAAACAGAGAGAATTCTCATTTTCTTGGGATGATTTGGTTCAATGGGTTTTGAGTATTTTTTAACCTGAGAACCATTTTAGGAAACGAAATCTTACATGGAAATTCAGTAGATAAAACAAGTTAAAGGCCAGCTGCTTGAGTTGAAGTGAAAAGAGATCATTGAGGTGGAGATGAGGGCAAAGTGGCCATGCCCTGCCTTTGAGTGCACTCCTCATCTCTTTCAGGGTAAGGGCAGGGGAAGAGAATACAGGAGTAACTTTGAGCTCAGGAAATCTATATTGTGTTCCTACTTTTAGTCCTAAATTTTTACAACAGTCCAAAATATTAGTTTACTTGCATAAGCTTACATTTCTATTGAGGGAGGATAATAAATGCTACCATCTACCTGCCATTCAGTGATGATATGTGAACAAAAGGTGATAAATATAGCATGCTTTATTTCTTCCAATGACAGTTTATATAAATATAAAGTGCTTTAGCTTTGTAAAATAAAATTACTACTAATTATTATAAAAGCAAGAGGCCTAAAGAGAAAAAAGAAAACAGAAGTTGGGTGTTGAGCTAAAGAATATTTTAGCAAGAATTCACCCTCTTTATATCTTATGTTATAAAGCTGAAGTGACAAGTGTACAGTTTGTTTTGTTTGTTTGCTTGTTTCAAATTTTTGTCTCTCACACCCGTTTGACCATCAACTGGTGGATGAATAAACAAGTTGTGATATATCCACACAATGGAATATTATTCAGTAATAAAGATAGACTTTTGTTACACACAAAAACATGGTTGAATCTCAACAATATTATACTGAATGAAAGAAGCCTGACACAAAAGACCACATACTCTATGATTTCATTTATGTGACATTTTAGAAAAGACAAATCTAATCCACAGTAAAAGAAAGCAGAGCAGGTTGCCTGGGCTGGTGGTGGGGATTGACTACAATGGGACACAGGGCTCACTGAGGGGTTATGGAAATGCTTTGCATCTTAGTTTGCATCAAATTTACAAGTTTTTAAATTTGTCAAAACACATCAAATGATACACTTAAAGTGGATGCATTTTAGTTTATGTAAACATGTCAATTTAGTTGGTGAATAAGTTTTATTCTTAGTTCTTGGCACTGATGCCAGTGGAAGATGAAATATTATATTAAACTATTCCTGTGCAAGATATAGATTAGTTGGCCCAATTTTATCCCTTGGACACTATTATGTCTGATTCTAGAAGCTTAACTTTAGATATGAGTATTAATACTGTATCTACTTTTATGTTTATTCCTAGTTTCACTTTATCCTCTGGTTTGTTCTTTTACCCCATTTGTAATGCTTATATATTTAATGTTAAGATGCACCCATGCAAATTATGTGGAATCCTTTCTAGTACAAGGTAGAGTACAAATTTTAAAAAGGGAAAGAAAATAAACTTATTTATTTTTATTATAGACAAAAGTGATATGTATTTTCACCTTTCTATACTTACACACATACTTGGTATATACACAGACACACTTATTAACCATTAATAGATTTAGAAAGCCAATGAAGTTGATGGATTTGAGAAGACAGTTCTTAACTGCGATATGACTAAAAAATGAAATTTTTGTTGCTTTCTATGAATACTCTCCTCAAATAGGTATAAATTTAATAAAATATGACTAATAGTTGACACCCTATAGTTCAGAAAGCTGGCAAAAAGTAATTTTAGACAGCTCATTATATATGGTGTGGCTTTAGATATTGATTATTATGTTAATTTTAGCAATAAGAATTAATAGCAATAAGCCCTCCTATGGTATTTAGAAATGCTCAAAATCAGTGTTTATTTCCTGGAATCAAAGCTGTCTCATGGCATCATTGACATGTGTTATTTAAAGGAGATTTGCCATTGAGAAATATGCCCAATATGCCCAAAGAAAAGTAAATAAATGAAGTTTTAGAGAGGTAGCTGATGAAATAAATCTAGGAAGAAACTTTATTTAAGCAGTTTCATTTCCTTTATGTGAAATATACAGTATTTATAAAAGACATATGTCTCTATAAACTAAGAATGAGAAATTTAGGCAAAAACACACAACTCCATTTCAAGGTATAGATGGTGTCCAAATGTGATTGTGATAGGAATGGGCAATGCAAATATGTTTATGAAATTAAAATTACTTTAAAAAAGTTTAAAATTTTCTTAAAATCCACAAAATGGAACTAAATAAAAAGTGAGTAGCACAATATAAAAAGTAGAGCAACAACCATCATCTGTAATTTTTGTATCCATTAAAATTGGCTTTGTTGTAAGTTGAGTACCCTTCTTTAAACTTTTTTATTTTTAAAAAATATTTTTATTTAATTATTGTTTTTTTATTTTTTATTTAATTATTGTTCAAGTACAGTTTTCTGTCCTATATTCCCGCCCTGTCCCCTGACCAGTGCTCCCCACCTCCCTCCCATTTCCACCTCCCACCTTAGTTATTGTCCATGTGTCCTTTAATACTTGTTCATGTGAGTCCATCCCCTTTTCCCCTGTGACTCTCCCCTCTCCCCTCTGGTCCCTGTCAGCCTGTTCCGTATTTAAGTGTCTTTGGTCATATTTTGCTTGCTTGTTTGTTTTGTTGTTTAGTTTCCTGTTAACTGTGATATCATATGGTATTTGTCTTTCACTGCCTGGCTTATTTCCCTTCTTTAAACTTTTTCATAAACACTGATGCATTATTGGCAAGTAAATTAATTTCTTTCTCTTCACTATGAATATTCATAAAGGAATAATACTATCACATAAGCATGTTTTTTCCATAAGTTAGAAAAACTAAAATTAAGTTTCAAATGTTGAAGATTTACAGTAAAACTGTGGCATTAATACAGGTGGGCAAATATATGTTTAGTGTTATGATACAGATAAATAATACAATAACAAATAAATAATAATGCAAGAATAAACTCTGTTTCATGTACTCACAACTGTAAACCTACTTTTGCAAACCCCTATATTATGCCTGCTTTTGACTCTTGCCAAAGTGTTGTCCAGTAACATCAGCATCACCTGTGAACTAGAAATGCAGACTCACATGCCCCGCATGACCTCTTGAATCAGAATCATGTTAACAAAATATCTAGCGAATTTGGATGCAGTTTAGTTTGAGAAGCCCTGTCCTAAACCATCAACATAACCAGTTATTCAAGAAATTGCTAATATGACAACTATCTGTTTTGCCCTAGACTGAGGGATTACCCTGGACTTAGTACTAAAGTGTTAAAGTCTCAGTGCTAAAACCAAGAAAGTCCCAAACAAACCAAGATGAGTTGTTCACTCTTAAATTTCCCAAAGTTTAGCTTTAGATTTGTGGAGGGAAAAAATATGGATGTGGGGAAATTATACTCTGAGTCAACTTCCATTAGTGTTACTTAGCTCTTCTCTCATAATCTATTTTTAAGCATTAAGAAAATAAATTATTCTATAATACATTATCTGTATATTGCACTGTGCGTTCACCACCTAAAGTCAAATCTCCTTCCATCACCATATATTTGACCCCTTTATCCTTTACTACTCCCCATTGCTCCCATTATTACACTCTGGTAACCACCATACCATTGTCTATGTCTATGAGTTTTTATTACTTTTTGTCTTGTTCATTTGTTACTTTCAGTATTATAGAGTTGTATGCTTGAAATATGCATAATTTTATTAACCAATGTCACCCCAAAAATTAATTTAAGAAAGAAAAGAAATGAAATGGGGAACAGCTCTCTTTTCTCTAAGATATTGAGAACTTTCAGCTCCTTAGGTACTCCTGTGAATCAAAACATGGGAACCAGGGTCAAAGTCCTAAGAGGTCAAATCTGTTTGCCTTGTCAGTAAAGTTGCCATAGGGGTAATACACTTGATAATTTACAAGCAAGGAATTTTGTTATATTCCTTCCCTGATTTCACCTTCAGCATTGTTGAACTGCACCTCTGGCCTGTGTGCGATTATTGTAAACTTGCAAAGCCTCTAAGCAAGGCCACCTGGGATACAGCTGTTTGCTCTCATTAGCTGAGAAAACAAGGCTTTGTTTATTCCTTGTGCTGGTGTCAGGGGGACCCTGGTTTAATTCCAACACAGGTCTGGGTGTTGATTTTACACAAAGGGATTAGTTTAGGTAGCTGTGAAAGTTCTAAGGCAGCCTCATAGGAGCCATCTAACTCAACGCTGTGTGATTGGGAAAGCTGGGTGTACAAAATAACATCATAATTTTCCTTTAACACATGTGATTAGCAAAGAATTATGAAGTTAAATCAAGTAAATGAAATGCCAGTTATGCTTTCTCATTTATCACAGGTACTGGCCTGATACATGTCCCTTTTATAAGTGCTGACCCCCTACGAGTGTAAGATGTGTAGTTATCATTGAAGCAGATTCTGCCAGTGCTCTGCCATAGGCTCTCCAACCACTACCATTTTCAATAGCTAGTACTTAAATCTCTAAGTTGGCTGGCTACTCTCAGTCAATTGGAGACTAATTTGCCTGGAAACATAGAAAGTTGGAAGTGCCTGAGAATCTGTATTCCCTTAAAGAAGCCCTTAACCAGTGAATGATAGTGAGGAGAATTAATATTCAAGCTTCCTTGCCCACTACTGAAGATGATTCTTAGATGTGTTTCGTACTGTCTCCATAACTTCCCTATGAGATTGATTCAAAGCAATAGTCTATGGAACTTTGCTTGCTATCACACCCTGTCTTGGCCTCTTTTCCATTTGTCTTGATTCTCCATTTGCCTACTGCTTTTTCATGGAAATAGCTCCTAATAATTTACTTTCACATGAATCCTTGTCTCAAGTTCTACCTTTGGGTCACCTAACCTAAGACAATCATGTTACATAATTTGCAGAGCATCTAACCTTTCCTGTCTCAAAGAGTCAGAGGTCTCTGACATTCACAAACAAATGAATGTGCAAATGGCCCCCAAGCATATGCAAAGGTATTCTACCTTGCTCATGATAAAAGCAATCCAAATTAAAACTGCACATAGATATTTTTCACCTGTCAGAGAGGCAAAAAATTTCAAGGGTTGAAAATTCACTCCATTGGTGATGCTGCAGGGAAACAGGCACTGATCACAGAGCTGGGAGATCTGTAGCTTCTTTGGAGAATTTGTTACATCTTTTAAAAGATGCATATAACCTTTGAACAAGCAACGTCACTTTTTTAAATCTAGCAAAAATACAAGATGACATATATAAAAAAACTATTCATTTCACCACTATTTGTAATAGTAAGAGATTATATATAACCTAAATGTTCCTAAATAGGAGACTGGTTGAATAAACTATGTTATATCTAAACAATGAAGAACAGGTCAGTGTTAAAAAGGAGGATTTCTACATAGTTCTAGAGAGTAATTGCCAGGATATATTATTAAAAGAAACACGAACAGACTTAAAATGTATTCCTTTTACATTCTTTGAGGAACATATTCTAAAGACTAAAAAACCTCAAAGAAATCTTATGATGCACTCAATAGTCTTACTTTTAACAAAAATAATGTTATTCTGAGGCCGTGGTATGTAAATTATGATCAATCAAATTTTAATTATGTTAACTTAATTAGAAATAAATTTTTCACTATAAGAGAAAAGGGATACAAATAAAATCAAATAAGTTACAAATCTTGAAAGCTTACATTTCGTAGACATAATCAGTATAAACCCATAATTTGTTTTTCACTTTCTGAAAGTGTACATATTTTCTAATTCTGTTCACTGAAAAAGTGTAGAGGCAATGAAAATCTGGTAGAAATGAAGACCCCATCACAATTATGGTCTCTAAATAGCATTTGCCACAAAAATAAATCAAATGCCTTAGAGTACTGTTTAGATCCAAGTCTGGAGCAGCAAACGTATAAAAGGAATGGGAGACAATATGTTGTTTTAGAAAGCAAGGAAGGTATCAAAATCTATTGAGGACATGACAAAAAGATTCCTGCTAATAAAAGATAAGACAATTTGAGCATCAAAAGGAATAATAAAGCATACAAAATATAAAAATATCCCCATGAGTTCACAATATTTGAAAAAAAGTGAATTTTTTGGAAGCTATTGAAATATCAATTCATCCTTCTAAAAATTGATTAATAAAGAGAAATAATCAAATATTTATTCTGTTTCCTATATAAGCTATATTTTAGGATAACTACATAGTTGATACACAGCATTTCTAGAACCAGTCATTGAAAGTTCTCAAAATTATTAGGTGGATATCAGTGGGGATCTTTATACTGGAAAGATCAAGCTAACAACACCTGAACCCATTGTCATAATCAAGTCACAGAAGGAAACCATATGATTATTTTCATATAAGCCAAAGAAGATAATTGAGAAAATTTTAATGAAAGAACTATTTAACAAAGTGTGGGAATGGTAAAGGGAAATCAACATGGAGTGAAGTACCTTAGGATTAACATGAGCTGGAGACCATTAACCCTAGGCCTGAAAGGATAAAGAAAGGGAGCAGTTTGTGGTAAACTAAAAAGAGAACTATAGCTATAAGGAAAGAACCCCAATGAGAGCTGTGGCCTGTGATAGAGAAATGTAACCTCTGCCAACTCATGTCAAACCAGCAGGGAGGCAACCAGGGGAGTAAACACCTTGACTTTATAGTCTTCCCATCCTATGATTATAGGCATCTGCCATTGCATAACCAGGAGCCAGAGCACAAAGTCTGTTGGTGCAGTCTATAAAACTCAGCTCCTGGGGCTAGAGAGTAGAATGGAGAAAAATGGAGAGTAGAGCTGGAGGGATAAAAAGAGTATATGTGACACACAGAAATCCTTGCAGCACCAGTCTGATTCCTTTATAGACCTGAACAACAGAGCAGGCTTCATAAGGATGCTCCCAGCATTCAGGATTTCTCAATTTCATTCTCATGTTGAAAACCAATAAGAAGCAGAATGGTGTTGCAATCATTTCCAACAGAGTCTTCAGGATGAAGGCTACAGTGATCCTGCTTGTTCATTCCATTTGCCAGATGGCAGACTGAAACACCTACAGTGAGATTCAAGATTTGGTTAGAATTCTGAACTCCAGGGACTCTAGAGAAGGATAAAACCTGTAACAAATCCAATCTGTCTGGCCCCTTGCAATTCTTTAAGTTGATTGTAAACATTAACCCTCTTGAACCAAATCTTGCTAAAACTCCAAATGCTCCTTCCTTTCTAATACCTCCAGAGCTCTTACTTTTTCTATCCATGAAGAAGCCTACTGATTTTTGTCACTTAATAACTAGGGTACCATTATATACAGTTCAATCATATTGTGAATCGTAAGGATGATTAACAGATATCATATTTCAAATCTGCCTGGTTACTAAAAGTTATTTATAACACCAAAATCAATACTAGTGGTGCTTTTGCTGTCATTTCACAGATATGCACAGAATGGTTAAAAATTTGACTTGCTTACTCTATATGAATGTTCCTAGCAAAGGTTTAACGTGGTGATGTTCTGCCTTCTTGTTTCAGCTCTCATACTATAAACAAGTGTCCTTTTTGAGGTCTATTTAGTGCCACATCTTTCTCATTTTTGTGCTTTTTTGTTGGAGATTTTACTGTTGAAAATGGCCTAAAACATGTAGTGCTGAAGTGCTGGCTAAGCCCTAGAAGGCTGTGATGTAATTTATGGAGAAAATACCTGCACTAAACAAGCTTCATTCAGTCCCGAGTGATAATGTTTTTGGCCATTAGTTCAATGTTAATTAATCAGCAATATATGAAGTCAGGTATCTTTAAACAGAAACACAGATAAAGCAAAGTTATGTATTGATCAGTTAATGAAAATGCTGTGGGCTAAAGGCTTGCAGGAACCTAACCCTGTAATTTTCTTAGGAGCACTAGTTCAGTATTTGCCAACTCAATCTTCATGACTTTATAAAACATAACTACTATAAACAACAAGAATAGACTCCATGAAATACAAGAAAATATCCAACAAAGTAAAAGATGGAATACTTAGATAAAAGGGGAAAACTGGGGCTAATAACCAGCTCCCACTAGCTTACAGAGCTGATTGTGTGCATGTCTTCCCAGTACCACATTCCTTGATGCCACATTGGCAGCTTGAAATTGGCCACTGTAGCCGTATTTACACAGTGAAAATTGTCAAGTCCGGCAAATTAGAGCCAGTTGTTACATTTGCCTGCATAGTGCTGACTATAATTCTTCCTTTCTATAATTTCCCCCCTCAAATTCGTTTTGTTTAAATACAGGGAACACAGTGAAGCTGCCACCAATTATCTATGTTGCCTGTGCCACTGGAGAGAATAAATTCTTAGGTGGATGACTGGAAATGTGTGACAAAATTCTGTGCTTATTGCCTTTGTCTACTAATCCCCATGTGCCTGCCATTGAGGAATAATAGGTTTTTCCCTCATTCCACCTTTAATTTCTCTCATTGAAAAATCTAAGTGGAACCTTGATAACCAATGAATCTGGGAAATACAGTTTCTAGGCTTTCAGTCCTTGTAGTATAAGGGAGAACTTAGAAGGTGGAGATGATACTGAATATCAATAAACCCTATATGACATGAAGGGAAAATAACTCTAGTATTAGTGAATAATATTCAAAATATTTCCTATGTGCCAGATACCATGCTAGGAGATTTCAAGAGATAATGTTCAAACTATGGGTAAAAATCAATAATAGGTTGTGACATTTATTATGGCATGTCCAATGTTATTTTTAATTGAAAAAAGCAGAATAAACCAGAAATAGAGTCTATCACATGTACTATGAGTAAATATTGTTTGTAAAGCTTTTATCTAAGATAGATGGATAAATGTATATCTACTTGTTTACAAAATAAATGCATCTCTTACTATTGATTATAGTTAAAGTTTAAAAACATATCTTTAGAGCAAGAACCAGTAAACCTTTTAAGTGTCAAATAGTAAGTATATTCAACTTTGAAGGCCATGTGGTCTCTCCTGCAACTACTCAACTCTACCTGTGTAGGGTGAAAGCAGTATAGATAATGAGCAAATAAATGGACATGGCTTGTTCCAATAAAACTTCATCTACAAAATCCCAGGCTATATTTTGCAACTCCTAATTTAGAGCAGTGCTTTCTCAAACTATCTGTGGTAAAACACTGGTGTTTTGGTTTTGTTTATTCCTGTCCAGGACAAATATACAGCTTGTACCATATGCAACTCATCCAAGTGAGTTCAACAACACCCAATCTGGCCTAGGCATGGCTCACAAGGTGAGTACAATGATCATGCATTTAAACAATATATAAATGTTAATTTTTATGAAAGATTATAAATACATACTCTCAGTTTGTGTACTTAACTTGTTGCAGACTGCACAAATAGTTCACATAAGAGGGACCAAATGCATGTCCTGGCTGGTGTAGCTCAGTGGATTGAGCACGGGCCTGTGAACCAAAGGATCATGGTTCGATTCCCAGTCAGGGCACATGCCTAGATTGCAGGCTATTTCCCAGCAGGGGACACATGAGAGGCCACCATGCACTGGTGTTTCTCTCCCTTTCTCCTTCCCTCCCCCTCTAAAGATAAATAAATAAAATCTTAATAAAAAAGACTGATTATCAACGTACTAATTAAAGTAGTGCCACTCTTTAAAAAAAAAGAGGGACCAAATGCAGTCTACAAACCACAATTTGAGAAGTTCTGCTTTAGAGAATACAAAGAAATAAAAGATACTGCCATTGTATTTAAGAGATTTATGGGCTAATGGAGACAAGCCTGTTAACAAATAATAATACAAGGTAGAATACAATATGTACTCCAGTACAAAAACTGGTTCATAGCACATGAACTTATTTTTCCCAAACCTGGCCTAGTTATCTGAAATGGCCAATTGTATTTAGTGTGTGTGTGTGTGTGCATGTTAAGGGGGAGGGGAGAGAACAAGATTCCAAAGAAATTATTTAATGTGTACCAACCATTATTAAAACTTTTTATTTGATAATAATCTCTGTGTGTATCAGATTTTTTTGTTTTGAACAATGCTCTGTGAAATTTAAAAGGAAAAATTTCTCTCATAGGCATCATTATGAGCAATTCTTGGAGAATGAAAACTTGGAAAACCTCCAATTCAATTACTGCTGGAACTGCGGCTGACCAACTAGAGACAGAGGCTATTGTTATTTCCACGTCAAATGGCTTGCTTCTCTCTCCAATGAGAACTATTACTCTTCATGTGCTAGTAGTGGGAACCATTTAGGGAATGTGTTAAGATTTATAAATATGTAATATGGTAGATAAGAACCAAATCATAGTGTGGTGGAATCAAATTTCTTGACTTGAGGGTTTCTGGCCATTACTCTCTCCATGCCCTTTAAAATGAACTGTTTTCTTGCTCTTTCCTTTTCTTGCCCTCCACAAAGGGACTTACAATAACAGACTAGCTTGAGAGCTCTGTGCTGGAGAATCACAATAAAATGGTAAAGTCAATTGTATGTACAAAAGTTTCATGGAATCATAAATTGGTGGATATCAATGTGTTGGTTGGAAGGAGAGACATGGGGGAGCAACTGTCCTGTATGGGAGAAGAATAAAAAGGGGAATTGTAATGCATATTTCTGAGGATTGTGTGTTTCAGTTCATAGAGTTGCTAAAATATAAGTTAAAAAAACTTCACCTACTTAAAATTTACTTTTAGTTGTATAGAGTATGCTCTTTTGAAAACAACACCATTTGAGGAATGGTTTTATAACACTAGCATTATCGCCTTTAAACTAGTAATACTAACTACTAACATTTTACTCTGTTCCTTTCCCTCTCAGAGTACACAAAGAATGTTTGAAGCTGGGTCTTCAGAGTCTGTGAGAGCTACTAGGTATTCATTTGGTGAACACCAAACAAACAGAAACAATGTTGAAAGATTCCCATGAATCAGATTTGACACTTTAATTGTGTGGCGGACCCTGGCCAGCAGAGTCTGCCTGTTGTGGCTTAAGGCGAGAATGAATGCACAGGCGACAACAATCCTGTGGAGAAAAAGGGAACAGGCATGACTACTCTCTCAAGGGAAGAGTGCCTATAGGTGCCTCGGCCACTCCCTCAAGAGGCGAGTGCCTCAACCCTTGCCTAGACAGGCTTTTATTGTTTTCCTGGGGTCTTACATTGCAGAAAGATTTATTATCTATTACATAGAATATTATTGTCTACATTTTAGGTACAATCAAGAAAATGAAAATAACATGCAGAGGGGAGTGGCGATGAGCTGATTAGCTCTGTCCTTGGGAAAACTCATACAGGCTTTGGAAATTACCTTGAAGATAGACAATACACGCCCTGGCTGGCGTAGTTCAGTGGATTGAGTGCGGGCCTGTGAACCAGACGATCATGGTTCGATTCCCAGTCAGGGCACATGCCTGGGTTGCATGCCGGTTCCTTGCAGGCTAACTACCAGCAGGGGACGCATGAAAGGCAATCATATATTGATGTTTCTCTCCCTCTCTCCTTCCCCTCTAAAGATAAATAAATAAATAAAATCTTAAAAAAAAAGATAGACAATACACATTCGTTGCTTTAGATCAGGGTGATGGAGTTTTAGCAAGAGCAAGCCATAACAATCTGTTTGCATATTGTAGGCCTGATTCCCACGGGAAAATTCAGTTTGAAGGTCTGGCTTCTGCCTACCACTTTGCTTCCATAGGTTTTCCATACAGAACTGAGTCACATTTGCCAGGCCAAAAGAAAGTGGTCCCTTACATATTTGGGCTATTATAACTTGATTTAATTAAAATCAGGCCATCTTTCCACTTTATAAGAACTTATTGAATGAGGAACAGATAGGTAACATTATTTTAGTTTTACAAATGGGTAAATTTAGGTGCAAGATATTAGATGCTTGCTCCAGGGTCACTTGGTGAATTGGTTCACCTTATTAATTAAATTACAGAGATGACATGAATTTTCAGTATTTTTTTTACCCTAAGAGAATATCCAGATGATTTTGGTAACTGGATCAGCTACAGATATAAGCCTAAGGGTTGGATCTTATCAACCTACTGTTGTTCTAACACTTTCCTCATCCTAGTATCCTGCCATGAACACCAGAAGGCCCCCCAGACACATCACTCTCCAGGAAGGATTATTTGGTACTTTTTTGTGCCTTGAAAATGGCTTGACTTCTGCTTATATCCTCGACCTCAAATCCAGCCTCTCTTCTCCCTACACATTACCCTAGAAGAATCATACCCTCAGCTACTTTAAGTTGGACTGGCATCCGGAGAGATTTCAGATATTGAAAGTTTAGAAAATAAGATTGTTATTTTGCTGTTTTGAAGGGCAAAGACCCAGGAAATATTATTAAGAAGCATTATGCTGAGTGAAATAAGCCAGGCAGTGAAAGACAAATACCATATGATCTCACCTTTAACAGAAACCTAAACAACAAAACAAACAAGCAAGCAAAATATGACCAAAGACACTGAAATAGAGAACAGGCTGACAGTGACCAGAGGGGAGAGGGGAGGTAATTTCAGGGGAAAAGGGGAAGGATTCACAGAAACTAATATAAAGGACACATGGACAACAACTAAGGGAGGTGGAAATGGGAGGGAGGTGGGGAGCATGGGGGGGTGGGGTGGGGGATGGAAAACTGTACTTGAACAATAATTAAATAAAAAATATTTTAAAATATTTTTAAAAAAGACAAGAGTGGGACAGATAAAGGACAGAGTATGAATTTTGGTCAAATTTATTTGTCTCTTCATTACACTATGAAAATAGAAAGTTTAAGATTATTCTTTGTTTAAGATTTTATTTATTTATTTGTTTTTAGAGAGAGGGAAAGGAGGGAGAAAGAGGGAGAGAAGCATTAATTGGTTGCCTCTTGAACACCCCCACCTGGGGACCTGGTCCACAACCGAGGCATGTTCCCTGAATGGGAAGTGAACCAACAACCTTTTGGACCACAAGCTGGCACTCAAGCCACTGAGCCACACCAGCCAGGGCTGAAAGTGTTAGATTATTCTTGATAACATACCCATGAATAAATGGATTAGGGTGGAGTGCTCTAAATAAGTCCTGTCACTAATAAGAGAGGATGATGTCATCAGCCTCTTAAATATTTTGCTTGGGTAACAGATCCATTAGGGAGATATTGTCCCTCTCGCTGCCAGCGGAATACAATTAATGTCATGGAGAAAGCTCAAGGGTAGTGGGGGAACACACATTTTATTTTTAAAAAAACTGTCTAAAACTGAAATGTATGTATTTAATTTTCTCCAGACATGGTTGGCAATTATCTTTTCTTGTCACTGAATTTTTCAGTATGGAGAAAGCCATTGTGTGTCAAGTTCTTTGAGTGATTGATAGCACTGTAACTTGGATGACTCGGGAAGGATTTTTATTCTCTTTAATGTATTATTTTAATAAGTAAATTTAAGGCAGCCTATTCCTCCAGCTTAATTCATTTTGTGACATTCCATTGAGTCCTGGTGGTTTATATAATAAAAGACTGACTTTGTTGGAAGGGTGACCTGCTTGGCCAAAGGAAAGAAAAATCACTGTTGGGCCTAAACTTATTCCTGGCATTCACTCATCTTCCCAAATGCATCAGTACAATCTTATTCATCTTGATCACAAATATAGCAAGAATGAGACCATTGATCTGAGTTAAGAACTTTACCAAACTCTGTTCCTGGTTCTTCCCAGGCAGGAATGTAAAATCACATCTGACAAATAGGTTATAACCCTTTTTTTTAGGTCACAGACCTTTTGAGTATCTGATGAAGCTGCATTGATCCAGGTCCACTAAAATGGGATTCACTATGCAAGAAATTCATTGAGAGAAAGGTTTGTGAGGGAAAATGTGTAGGGAGGCTAGGAAAACCATTAAGTCTGAGAAAGATATCTGATCTGAGCCACTGTAGAGGAAAGGAAAGAAGGTTTGATGGAAGTGCCTTAGACTTCATAGCAGTTTTAAGAGAGTTCTACAAGGGTCTCAGAGTGCCCTACAACCAAAATTGCCTGTTAGAGGAGTCTCACCACTCCCAGGACCATCCCTGCCATGCTCACTCAGTGCCTTGTGATTTTTGGGGGGCTCTCAGTCAAATGCACTGCTGATAGTCAGAAATCTAAGAGAGGCATTTTCATGGCCACCAATCTACCCCTTGCACTGCACAGATCTACTCCACACAAATTCAGGAACAAATCCTGCATGGTTCCCATGAACCTTTCTTCCTGAGGGGAAAACTCAGAAAAGGAAGGCTAGTGGGGTGAATTATAACCCTTGTTGCTGCATTTGGTCTTGGAGCTGCAATTAGTACTCATCCTTTCTCTCCTCTACTATTTATTCCAACTTTCACCCATAGCTATCACTTCTGTAGGTCTGGCTCTACCTTGAGATAAAACCCCATATTTAATTCCTGAGAAGTCTGAGGATGCATCTGCTACATTTGCTCATTCACTGTTATACTTGGGTAAGGGAGTAGTAAATTGATCACATGAGTAACTGCCATTCCTCCCTACTGCCATTATGTAAAAGCAATCATGCTCCCTCCTGATGATCAGCATCAATTACCCTTGCCGTAATTGTGACTCCTTTTCTTGCTTGCTGGTCCCTGGACACAAGGAATCCAAAGTGTCCTGGTGGTGGCCATGGCTTATAGTTCAGTGGGATCTTTTCTGTATCCTCTGGCAAGAGTGTGCCCTCTTTGGGGACAATGACCACCAACCCTGTCATGCCCTGAGTTGATGGGACTGGAAGTATAGGGTCATCATGTGTTAGGTGGAGTCACTTTGACTTCCATGTCCTGGTCTCTGGATCCATGTATTCTTCTTACTGGGGACACAGCACCAGATAGAAGTCTCTGATATAATATATATACTGTGTCCTGAACGGCACATTCTTTTTTAAGAGTGTTGCTTAAAAACTGATGGTTTAGTTACTCCTTTCAAAATCCATCCCAGTGTCCTATGAGGCTAGCTGGCTCTGGATAGTGTGGTATGTGGTACCAACAGTAGATGCTGTAAAAATGGGCGCACTCCCACTCTTTCTTTGCTGTGAAATGGATCCTCTGGTCAGATGCTATGTTATGTGGGATTTCATGCTTGTGGATCAGGCCTTTCATAATGCCCTGGATAGAGGTACAGACTAAGGCTATACTGACAGGAAAGGTGAACCTATACTTGGAATAAGTGTCTATCCCTTTGAGGACAAGCTGCTGACCCTTCCAGGATAGAATGGGCTCAGTGTTGTTGATGACACTATGTAACCAAGAGATAGTTTCATATCTGGAAGTTCGTATGGCTCTCTGTTGCCAACAGGTTGGACATTCAGAGACAGCAATAGCTAGATCAGCTTTGGTAAGTAGTAGTGAATGTCATTAGTCACCAATGTTATAGGCCAAATGTATGTTGGTAACCTGGCCACTTCATGAATATGCCTACCATGCCAGTTCTAGGGTGGCTGATGACAAAGGCTAGCTGCTGAGTCATTTTGTCTACTTGGTTTTTCAGTGCCTCTTATATCATAGATGATTTCAGCTGGACATTTACATGTGATACAAAGATCTTCATATTTTGTATCCATTCCCATGTTTCTATTCACATGTCTTTAACTCAGAACTTCTTGTGTATGATTTTGTAGCCTTCCCTTCCAGATGATTGGACACTGCCCATGAATCTAAATATTCTCACCTCAGACCACTGTTCCTTCCACATGAAATGGGTGACCACATGCCCCACTTCATCTCCAGCCATTGAGAAGATTTTACCTCTGATTGTCATGTAGGGCCAGTCCTGAATGTGGTGTAATGTAGCTGTCATCCATTTTCAGCTTTATCCACACACAGCCCAACCATCTGTAAACCAAACAAGAACTTTATTCTCCTCCTTCAGCTATTTGTATGAGAACCCTCCCCCATATAACTATGGGATTCAAGATTGAAGCTTTGGTGTGGCACTGATAAACCCTTTATGGGTGAAATGGGGATCTGGGCTATCTACGTAAGCAGATAGCTTGTGTCCTCTGATCTTGCCTGGGCCTCATCTTGGAGATACTATTTCCACATTATTATGGACTTATATTAGGGGTCTCTGACTTTACAACTTGACAATTCAGAAAGAATCCAACTCACAATGGATAGCTTCAGTCACATGGTCACTTGGTGCCTGTGGTCAAACGTTCTATATCTACCAGGGCCCAGTAATGTTCTCACCAGGACCTGTTCCTCAAAAGGCATGTAATTTTCCACAGTGGTTTGCATGCCTTTGCTCTAGACTCCCAGGGCCTCCATTGTTTATCTTGCCATAATCTCTGTACTATAGCTTTTCCCACAGAAAAAAAAATGAGTAACATACACATCTAAAATGTGTATAATTTCATGAGGCTTATTGGCTCTCTCAAGTTCATTACTTATACTACAGGGGTGATTAAGAACACCTGTTTTCAGAATTGATTACTCAAATCATTTAGCAAGAACTGACAGCTTTTATTTGAAAAATAAACAATACATCTTTAGAAGACACTATACATTTTGTAAGGATGTATTATAGCCTCTTCATTAAAAAGAGGGGGCCTACATCTTCCTCTTCTTTTTTTAATATATTTTATTGATTATACCATTACAGTTGTTCTATTCCCCCCCTTCATTCCCCTCCACCCGCACACTCCCTTCCCCCACCATTCTCCCCCCCTTAGTTTATAACCACGTGTCTCAAGTTCTTTAGATTCTATATTTCCCCCACTATTCTCGCCCTCTCCCCTATCTATTTTCTACCTACCATCTATGCTATTTTCTGTGCCTTCTCCCCCCTTCTCCCACTCCCACCCCCCTGTTTCTAACCCTCCATGTGTTCTTCATTTCTATGGTTCCACTCCTGATCTAGCTGTCCTCTTGGTTTGCTTTTGTTTTAGGTGTGGTTGTTAATAACTGTGTGTTTGCTGTCCTTTCACTGTTCATATTTTTCATCTTCTTTTTCTTATATAAGTCCCTTTAACATTCCATATAATAAGGGCTTGGTGATGATGAACTCCTTGAACTTGACCTTATCTGAGAAGCACTTTATCTGTCCTTCCATTCTAAATGAAAGTTTTGCTGGATAAAGCAATCTTGGCTGTAGGTCTTTGGATTTCATGACTTAGAATACTTCTTTCCAGCCCCTTCTTGCCTGGAAGGTCCCTTTTGAGAAGTCCGCTGACAGTCTGATGGGTACTCCTTTGCAGGTGACTGTCCCCTTATCTCTTGCTGCTTCTAGGATTCTCTCCTTCATTTTAATCTTGGCTAATGTAATTATGATGTGCCTTGGTGTGTTCCTTCTTGGGTCCAACTTCTTTGGCACTCTCTGAGCTTCCTGGATTTCCTGGAAGTCTATTTTCTTTGCCAGACTGGGGAAGTTCTCCTTTATTATTTGTTCAAATACGTTTTCCACTCGTGGCTGTTTCTTTCCCCCTCTGGTACCCCTATAATCCGGATGTTGGAATGTTTAAAGATGTCCTGGAGGTTCCTAAGCCTCTCCTCATTTTTTTGAATTCTCATTTCTTCATTCCTTTCTGGTGGGATGTTTTGTTCTTTCTTCTGGTCCATTCCATTGATGTGAGTCCCAGTTTCCTTTCCATCACTATTGATTTCCTGGACATCTCCCTTCATTTCAATTAGTTTAGCCTTCATATGTTCCTCTAATTTGTGACTGTGTTCCTCTAATTTGTGACTATAATCTACCAGTTCTGTGAGTATCCTGATAAATAGTGTTTTAAATTGGGCTTCTGAGAGGCTGGCAATCTGTTGGTCACTTAGAGTTATTGGCTCTGGGATTTTGAGTTCTTCTTGCACCATCTTTTGGGCTGTTCGTGCCTGTTCCGTATCAGGATCAGAGCCCTAAAGTGTTCACTAGAACAGGGCAACTAAGTCGCTGGGTTGTGACGTTGTATGTGGGGGCGGGGTCAAAGAGGGAAAATGGCTTCCCTCTGCCGCCTGCTGCCGCGACCCCCACCGGCACCGCAGACACCACCGTCACCAGGCCCAAGGGGTTTGTTCCACTGCACTCGAGCGCGCCACAGCCGTCAGCCCTCCACCACTGGGTTCGCCCCCTGGGGCCTGCGTGGTCCGTCTCACTGTGCGCGAATGTGCAACCGCGGTCAGTCTGCCCCACAGCCCGACTGGTTCCGGGCTGCCTGCGCGTCCAGGTCGGGGGATCTGTCCTGCCAGACCCAGCTCCGCTGCTGGCTCCACCTCTCTTACCGTCCATGTTGAACGGTTCGTAGTTGTCGGACTTCCATATAATTCCGTTTTCTGGTCTTTGGGTGTATCCTAGTTCTCCAGACCTTTGTTGTGTCCAAACTTGGTTGTGGGAGAAGGCACAGTGTTTCCACCCATGCCTCCACCTTGGCGGAAGTCGGCCTACATCTTCTTAATATAATTCACAGTACTATACACATTGTAGATAATCTGAATATGTTGGATGTGTATCCACTAATGATTCAGCCAAAATAGTCCCATTTAGGGGATAGTTTTAGCAGTAGGATTGGGAAGTAGCAATGGCTTCTCAGTTTTGAAGCTCTCTCTTGTCTAGCAGTTTAGTAGATCAGAAATTTCCTGAATCCACCAATTATAAAAGGTTCAGGTGTTCTTTCTTTTCTTTTTTTTTAAATTTTTTATTTAATTCTTGTTCAAGTACAGTTTTCTGTCTTATATTCCCAGCCTTGCCCCCCACCAGTGCTCCTCACCTTCCTCCCATTTTCACCCCCCGCCTTAGTTATTGTCCATGTGTCCGTCATACTTGTTCCTGTGAATCCTTCCGCTTTTCTCCTGTGATTCTCTCCACTCTCCCCTCTGGTCCCTGTCAGCCTGTTCTGTATTTGAGTGTCTTTGGTCATATTTTGCTTGCTTGTTTGTTTTGTTGTTTAGATTCCTGTTAAAAGTAAGATCATATGGTATTTGTCTTTCACCACCTGGCTTATTTCGCTCAGCACAATGCTTTCCAGTTCCATCCATGATGTTGCAAAGGGTAGGAGCTCCTTCTTTCTTTCTGCTGCATAGAATTCCATTGTGTAAATGTACCATCGTTTTTTTGATCCATTCATTTACCGATGGGCATCTAGGTTGCTTCCAGCTCTTGGCTATTGTAAATTGTGCTGCTATGAACATTGGTGTGCATAGGTTCTTTTGGATTGGTGTTTCAAGGTTCTTAGGATATACTCCTAACAGTGGAATTGCTGGGTCAAAAGGCACGTTCATTTTTAGTTTTGTTAGAAAATTCCATACTGTTTTCCATAGTGATTGTACCAGTCTGCAGTCCCACCAACAGTGAACTAGGGTCCCCTTTTCCCCACAACCTCTCCAGCACTTGTTGTTTGTTGCTTTGTTTATGATGGCCATTCTGACTGGTGTAAAGTGGTATGTCATTGTGGTTTTCATTTGCATCTCAGATAGCTAGCGATATTGAGCATCTTTTCACCTGTCTCTGGATCCTTTGTGTGTCCTCCTTGGAGAAGAGTCTGGATATTCTTTCTAATAAAGAAGATGCTTGATTTACTTAATCAAAAAATGTTTTGAAAATGTAATTCCTCTTTGGTAAGTAGTGCCATTGAAGTAGTGTAGTTGGATACATTTCCAAATGCAGATAAAGGATGAATTGGACAACTCATTTAATTCATGTGTTTTAAATTTCCCTACCTTCATTTAATGCTTAAAATCTAAAAGCATTTTTTCATTTTAATTGAGATAAAATTTACATTTTCCAAAGTGCACAAATATTAACAGCTTGTTGAATTTCTACATACACTTCATGTAACCATCTTGAAGCTATAGAACATTTCCAGGAATCCCAGAAATCTTCCTCATGCTCCTTCTCAGTCAGTACCCATCCACATAAAAGTAACCACTATTCAGACTTCTATAACTTTAGGTATATTTTGCCCATCCTTAAACTTTATGAGCTTCTTTATGTCTGACTTGTTCCACTCTGCATTATGTCTGTGAGATTCAGCCATGCTTTTGTGGATGACCATATTTAACTTCATTTATTTTTATTGCTGTGTAGTATTTTATTGAGTTAGTATACTGTAATTTATTGACCTATTCTACTATTAATGGACATTAACTTACATTGTCAGTTTGGGGCAGTCATGAAAAAAAGCTGCCGTGGATTATTTAACATGTCTTCTGGTGGACATAAGCACTTATTTCTCTTGAGTACATATCCAGGAGTGAAATTGCTGGGTTATGGTACACATATATGTTCAGCTTTGTTAGATATTGACAAATAGCCCTGGCTAGTGTGGCTTAGTGGATTGAGTGCTGCTGGACTGCGAACCAAAGGGGTTGCCAGTTCAATTCTTAGCCAGAACACATGCCTGGGTTGCGAGCCAGGTCCCTAGTGGGGGATGTGCAAAAGGCAACCACACATTGATGTTTCTCTCCCTGTGTTTCTCACTCCTTTCCCCTCTCTCTAAAAATAAATTAATAAAATATTTTAAAAGGCATTGCCAAATAATTCTGTAATATAGTTGTACCAGTTTACACTCCCATCAACTACGTATAAGACTTTTAGTTGCCTATCTTACTTTATCCTCACAGACCAGGTTGTGTAATTCCTTTAAATTTCAGCCATTCTGGTGGGAATTTACCACTTTTAAGTAAGACTACCTGAGCTATTATCAGTCAGAAAAAAGGCATGCTACTGCTCTCAGAATCTCTTAGATACTTTGGGGTGGTTTTACCCTGCTAAGATATACAGGGTTGTGATGTGTATGTATTTTTTGACTATTTGTTACAGCATTCTTGATTTTTTGGAAGTGGCCTACAGAACATCAAAATAAAGAGTTTTATAATTACAAAGGCCCTTAGAAAAGCTACTGGAAATAATTACTGGAAACTGAAAATCCAGTCTATTGCCCAAATTGAAGTGGTACAAGAAAGGAAATGACCACTTCAGGGAGCAAAGAAGGGGTTGATTCCCGAGGAAAAAGTGCGTGATATATTTTATACTAGCATTAACTGTCCACTCTTACTCAAATATGTATAAATTCTTCTCAATGACATTTAAAGTATTAATAATTTAGTTATCAAAGAACTTGAACTTTATTAGATTGAAGAAACAGAGATGTGCACACCTGTAAAATTCTGCTGTTACTGAGCTTTTACTGATGACAAAGGAAGGACAAGGAAACCATTAATAATTACAACTAAGTGGTTTGCCTTTTTTGCTCTACTCTCAAGCCTGTGAACAGGAAATACATTTGTTTGGTCTATTAATCTGTAAATCAAGATTTGAAGAAAAGAAATATAGGTCAAGCATCTTCTTTAATCCTTTTCCTTAACTATTCTCACCCTATAAAACTACCTTGATTAGTCTGTGGGGCTCTATTTTGAAAGATATCAAGATAATTAAAAGTGAAAAAAATTAATTGCTTTCCTTGTACCTGATAAGGAAGTAGGGGTCTTTGCCTGTATTATCATATTTATGCTTCACATCAAGTATCTTAAGTTCTTCTCATCCCTGTGAAGCTAAGAGATTATATTTTATTAATGCTGCTTTAAAGATAGAACTATTGAGGCCAAAAGATGACATGGCCTACTCTTTTTTTGCTATAACATTTTTTAAATTGTTGTTCAAGTACAGTTTTCTTTTATATGTTTCATGATAATTTCAAGTTTAGTGTTTATTCTTTATCTTTGACTTCTATTTTTATGTTGATATGAGCAAATATATATATATATAAATTTTTTATTGTTTTTCGATTACACTTGTCCCCATTTCCCCCCAAAACTCTCCCCTGTATTCTTTATCTTTGACTTTTAGATTCAGCTTCCAAGGCTTGTTAGTTTTCTCCTGGATCAAGTGTTTCATTTCTACAACTGCTACTCTACTTCAGGAAACAAAAGAGCCATGAGGCTGGTTTCTGAAATAAATGTATACAGTATCAACAGATCAATATTGATTAAGCACCATGTTCATCCTGTCCCTCTCATGATAAAATGTTCAATGGCTCCTCAGAGCTTGCAGGATAAATTCCAAACTTAGTAGCTTATTGACAAAGGTGCTCCTCCATTTGAAACTAACATAGTTTTCCAAATACACGTACACACAGATCCTCCATTTCAGACAATAGTGGACTATTATTCACTGATCATCACAGAAGAATTCCCACTTCATACACTCCCATTTCACATACTGCTCATTGTACTGACAACTTGAATACCCTTCTGCTTTTTCACTGAATATCCAGATGTTTCCAGTCCTTCAATGATGGAGTGATATTCATCCACTGACATGAAGTCCCATAGGTGGTATTTTCTCCCCATTCTGAAGTACTGTGGCATTTCACAGCTCTGTTAAGCAGACTGAAAATTATTTACATAGTAACAACAGAGTGAAATGTGGCATGGAAAATTCAAAAATAAACTATATGCTCCTATATAAATTGAAAGAGCTCCAAATGTAAGATGACAATATAAATGAACATTTTAATTAGAGAATTAAAGATATACTAGTAGCATTTTAAAGAATGTACTATGTAGTAGACCATGCTCTATATTTTCCTGGAGAAGTACATTTGTTTCTACAAGTAAACTGTATTATTATACTCTATTTACAAATGAGGAATCTGAGGCTTAGAGCTGTTATAGAAATTAGCCAAGGTCATTCAGCTAATAAGAGGAGAAGTAAGATTTAAATAACCCATATTGTTATCCTTTAAGCTATAGTTCACTTAACATGTCATCTCAAGTTCCAGTTGTCTGGGAGAAACACAGGGAGACTAGGGGAAAAACTAATAGGAAAATGAATACAAAGAAGTAGAAGAGGGCACAAATTAACAACGGAGAAATAAAAAGATGGAGTGAAGCGTGAAGTCATTAAAATGTGGCTGAGGATTCTGGAGCTAGATCTGGCAACATTTGTCTTCCAGTGTCTTCCTTTTATAAAAAGATCTATTTTAGATTCATTTTTTCCTGAAGATGAACAATTTTAGATATTTTATTTATTTATTTTTATAGCATTTTTTATTGCTGTTCAAGTACAGTTGTCTCCATGTTTCCCCCACCATTTTTCCCCAACTCCACCCATCCCCACCTCCTACCCTCGATCCTCTCTCTCTTTTGCTTCATCCATGTGTCCTTCATACAGGTTCTTTGATGACCCTTCACCTTTTTCTTCCTATTACCACTCCACCCTCCTTTTGGTTACTATAAGTCTGTTCTTTATTTCAATGTCTCTGGTTATACTTTGCTTGCTTGTTTGCTTTGTTGATTAGGTTCCACTTATAGGTAACATAAACTATTTGTGTTTCACCACCTGGTTTATTTCACTCAGCATAATGCTCTTCAGACCCATCCAAGCTGTTGCAAAGGGAAAGAGCTCCTTCTTTCTTTCTGCTGTAGAGTATTCCACTGTGTAAATGTACCATAGTTTTTTGAGCCACTCATTTACCGATGGGCACTTAGATTGCTTCCAACACTTGGCTATTGTAAATTGTGCTGCTATGAACACTGGAGTGCATAGGTTCATTTGAATTGGTGTTTCAGGATTCTTAGGGTATAATCCCAGCAGTGGAATTGCTAGCTCAAAAGGCACTTCCATATTTAGTTTTCTGAGAAAATTCAATACTATTTCCCCCAGTGGCTACACCAGTCCACATTCCCACCAACAATGTATTAGGGTTCCCTTTTCTCCACAGCCTCACCAGCACTTGTTGTTTGGTGATTTGTTTATGGTGGCCTTTCTGACTGGTGTGAAGTGCTATCTCCCTGTGGTTTTAATTTGCATTAAATTAAAATGCAATGGCTCTGATGGCTAGTGATGCTGAGCATCCTTTCATATGTCTTCGGGCCCTCTGTATGTCCTCCTTGGAGAAATGTCTGTTCAAGTCCTTTGCCCATTTTTTAATTGGGTTGTTTGTCTTCCTGGAGTGGAGTCATGTGAGCTCTTTATATATTTTGGAGAGCAAACCTTTGTCTGAAGTATCATTTGCAAATGTATTTTCCCACATGGTTGGTTCCCTTTCCATTTCTCTAATGTTTTCTTTAACAGTACAGAAGCTTTTCATTTTGATGAGGTCTCATTTTTTTATTCTTTCCTTTATGTCCCTTGCTCTAGGGGATATATTGGTGAAAATATTGCTTCATGGAATATCAGAGATTTTCTTGCCTATGTTCTCCTCTAGAACTTTTATGGTGTCACAACTTATATTTAAGTCTTTTATCCATGTTCAGTTTATTTTTGTGTATGGTGTAGGTTGGTGGTCAAATTTCATTTTTTTTTTTTGCATGTAGCTGTCCAGATCTCCCAACACCACTTGTTGAAGAGGCTATTTTTACTCTATTTTAGGCTTCTGCCCCCTTTGTCCAATATTAATTCACCATAGAGACTTGGGTTTATTTCTGGGCTCTCTATTCTGTCCCATCAATCTATGTGTCTGTTCTTATGCCAGTATCAGACTCTTTTGATTACCATGGCCTTGTAATACAGTTTGATATCAGGTATGGTGATTCTTCCTACTTTGTTCTTCTTTCTCAAAATTGCTGCAGCTATTTGGTGTCATTTGTGGTTCCATGTAAATTTTTTAAATATTCTGTATCTGTGAAATATGACATTGGTATTTTAATAGGGATTGCATTGAATCTGTACATTTGGGTAGTATGGACATTTTGATGATGTTAATTCTTCTAATCCATGAATATAATACATGCTTCAATTTGTTTGTGTTTCTCTTAATTTTTTTCTTCAGTGTTGTATAGTTTTCTGAGTATAGTTCTTTTACCTCCTTGGTTAGGTTTATTCCTAGTACTTTATTTTTCTTGTTGCTATATCAAATGGTATTCCCCCCCCCCCCCGATTTCTGGTTCTGATGTTTCATTATTGGTGTAAAAAAATTCACTTAATTTCTCAGTATTGACTTTTATCCTGATGCTTTGCCAAATTCACTTGTTAGGTCGAGTAGTTTTTTTGGTGGAGTTTATAGGGGTTTTTATGAACACTATCATGTAATCTGCAAACAATGACAGCTTTGGTTCCTCCTGTCCACTTTGGGTGCCTTTTATTTCTCTTTCTTGTCTGATTGCTATGGCTAGGACTTCCAATACTATGTTGAATAGAAGTGGTGAAAGTGGATATCCTTCTCTTTTTCCTGGTCTTACTGGGAAAGCTTTTAGTTTTGCCTGTTGAGTATGATGTTGGCCGTAGGTTTCTTGTATATGGTCTTTATTATGTTGAGGTATGCTCCCTTTACTCCCACTTTGCTTAGTGTTTTTATAATAAATGAGTGATATACTTTATCAAATGCTTTCTCCACATCTATTAATATGATTATGTGATTTTGTCTTTTATTTATGTGATGTATTACATTTATTGATCTGTGAATATTGTACCATCCTTGCATCCCTGGGTGAATTCCACTTGATCATGGTGTATGATCTTTCTGATGTATTGCTGGATTCAGTTTGCCAGTCCTTTGTTGAGGATTTTAGTGTTTATTTCATTAGCAATATTGGCTTGTTGTTTTCTTTCTTTGTTGTGTCTTTGTCTAATTTGGGGATTAGGATAATGTTGAACACATAAAAAGAGTTTAGGAGTCTTCCCTCTTCTTGGTTTTTCTGGAATAGTCTGAGAAGTATAGAAGTTAGTTCTTCCTTAAATATTTTGTAAAATTCTCCTGCGAAACTGTTCATACCAGAGCTTTGTGCACCATGAGATTTTTTATTACTGCTTCAATTTTGCCAGCTGTTCTTGGTCTGTTCAGGCTTTCTGCATCTTCTTGATTCAGTTTTGGAAGATTATATTTTTCTAGAAATTTGTCCATTTTACCCAGGTTTTCAAATTTCTTAGCATATAGTTGTTTGTAGTAATTTCCTAGAATCCTTTGTATATCTGTGGTACTTTCTCTGCTTTCATTTCTGATTGTGTTTATTTGGGTCCTGTCCATTTTTTTCTTGATGAGCCTGCTTAAAAGCTTGTCAATTGTGTTTGTCTTTTCAAGGAAACAGCTCCTACATTTTACTGATCCTTTGGATTGTTCTTTTAGTTTCTGTCATTTAATTCTGCTCTGATCTTTGTTATTTCCTTTCTCCTACTGCTGTGGGCTTTGTTTGTTGTTGTTCCTCCAGTTCTTGTAGATGTAGAGTCAGGTTGTTTACTTGAAATCTTCCTATCTTTTTTAGGTAGGCTTGTATTGCTATGAAGTTCCACTTCAGGACCGCCTTAGCTGTGTCCCATAAGCTTTGGATTGTTGTGAGTTCATTTTCATTTGTTTCCAGAAATTTTTTGACTTCTTCCTTGGTCTTATTCTTAACCCATTCCTTATTTAAAGCATGCTTTTAAATCTCCATGAATTTAAGTGTTTTTTTTTTCCTTGAAGTTGGTTTCTAGTTTCAGGCCCCTGTGGTCCGAGAAAATGCTTGATATGATTTCAATTTTCTTGAAATTGTTGACACTTGTTTTATGTCCTATCATGTAGTCTATCTTTGAAAATGTTCCATGTGCATTTGAAAAGAATGTGTATGTTGTTTCCTTGGGATGAAAAGTTCTATATACATCAGTTAAGTCCATTTGGTGTAGGGTATTGTTCAATACCACAATATCCTTGTTGATATTTTGTTTGGGAGATCTCTCCACTTTTGACATTGCAGTGTTAAAATCCCCTAGGAAAACTGTCTTGCTGTGTATATCTTTCTTGAAGTCTTTTACGATTTTCTTGTATATTTGGTGCTCCTTTCTTGTGTGCATATATGTTTACAATGTTTATGTCTTCTTGATAGATTCTTACTTTGAGTATTATGAAGTGTCCTGGTTTACTTTTTGTGGCTTTTGTTTTGAAGTCTATTTTGTCTGATATAAGTATTGCTACCTTGGCTTTTTTTTTCCTGTCCATTTGCTTGGAATATTTTTTCCAACCCTTCACTTTCAGTCTGTGTAGGTCTTTTGTTCTGAGGTGGGTCTCAGAATAGCAGCATATGTGTGGGTCATGCTTTCTTATCCATTCAGCTACCCTACGTCTTTTTTACATTTACATATAAAGTTATTGTTGATAGGTACTTCTTCCTTGACATTTTATAACCTTTGTATCTGCTGTTTTCTCTCACTATTTTTCTTCCTCTTGTTGAAGCAGTCCCTTTAGCATATCTTGCAGTGCTGGTTTCATAGGGGTATATTCTTTCAGTCTTCTTTTGTCCAGGAAACTCTTTATTTCATGTTCCATTTTAGTTGAGAGCCTTGCTGGATAGAGTAGTCTTTGTTGCATGCCTTTGCTTTTCATTTCTTGGAATATTTCTTGCCATTCACTTCTGGATTGTAGTGTTTCCACTGAGAAGTCAGCTGTTAGCTTTCTCAAGACTCCCTTGTATGTTACTTTCTGTTTTTCCCTTGCTGCCTTTAAAAATCTGTCTTTGTCTTTGAATTTTGCCATTTTAATTGATATGTCTTGCAGTGGGCCTCTTTAGGTTCCTCTTGATTGGGACCCTCTCTGCTTACTGGACTTGTGTGCCTTTTTCTGTCATCAAATCAGAGAAGTTTCTCTGCATTACTTGTTCAAACTGGTTTTCCATCCCTTGCTCTACTTCTCTTCCTTCTGGTATCCCTAGTATACAGATGTTGTTATGTTTCATGTTGTCCTGAATTTCCCTTAACCCCTCCTCATTCTTTTTTAGTTTGTTTTCCTTTGTTTGGGCTTTCTGGGAGTTTTTTTCTACCTTGTCTTCCAGCTTGCTTATTCAATCCTCTACTACATCTAGCCTGCTTTTGACTCCTTCTATTGTATCCTTCAATTCACAAATTATATTCTTCATTTCCTCTTGGCCCTTGTTGATAGTTTCTATGCCCCCTTTCATGCTGATATAGTTTGCAGTGAGCTCATTGTAGTTTCCCTGTAGTTTTTGTTAATGTTAATTCTCAGTGAACTTATTGAGCTTGCTTACAACCATTGTTTTGAACTCAATATCTGATAGTTGACTTGTCTCTATTTCATTTAGCACTCTTTCTGAGGATTCCTCCTTTCCATTCATTTGGGGGTTGTTTCTTTGTTTTCTCATTGTTTGTGAGACTCTTCTTGTTTGCTTCTGCTTCTTAAGTTTATCTATTTTGAGTCCCTGGGTTTGTGGTGTGAACTTCTATGATAGGTGACCTGTGAGACTCAGTGGTGCAGTCTCCTTGATCTCCTGAACTTTGATGTTCTTGGGATGCCCTTTATGCCAGTTATGTTGGCTCAGTAGACGTAATTTGGTTTTGATTGTTGTTGAGTCTTTCTTTGGTGGGTGCTTCTCTCCAGCTGGTTGACTGTGGGGTCACTGCACCCAACATGTCTTGTATGTTGTTGTGTAGGCACTGCCAGAACAAAACCACAAAGCCTAGGAAACAAACCCACATCCACAAACATAGCTCCCTTCCTGCAATTCCACTATAAACAGCAAATGAACCAGTACTAATAAGAGTGAAAAGAGATTGAGATTAAGACTATTATAAGAAAGGAGAGAGATAATCTATAGTATAAAACCTAGTGCCTTAATATGTACAAAATTGATGGACAAGAAATAAATGTTAAAAATCTAAGCAGGAAAGAAAATGTTGCAAATCATGAAGAAGAAAACAGTGAATTTTTATCTTGGTAGCATCTATTATTTACTACTGTTTTTTTTTCTTTTTGGATCCATCTATGGTGGTCAGAAGTTGACCCTGTATGACCTTAAGCAGCCTATTCTGAAACTGCCAGTGATCTGCTGTCTACAGTTGTCTCTTTCAGTTGTTAATTAGTTACTCTGCACTCAGCAGTGAGGCCTAAACCCCATAGGGCAGGGCAGAATTTTTCCTGGAGTCAGGGCTATTGTTTCCCCTCAGGGTGCTGCTGCTAGGAGGGGAGTGATCTGCCTGAGCAGGATGTCTGCTGTTCTAGGGGTGATGACTCAGCACCAGGATCCCATGGCTTCTCTCTGTTTTCTTCCCAAAGCCTCCGTCTCCAGTCTCTCCTCAAGCATCTCTAGTCCGCTCTGCACTCCCTTTTCCAGGGATCTACTCTCTGAGTGACTCTTTCGGTTGTTAATCTAATCACTCCACACTCAGCAGTCAGGCTCAAGCACCACAAGGCAAGGGCAGAGTCCCTCCTGGGGCCAGGGCTATTGTTTCCCCTCAGGCTACTGCCATTCATAGTATTGCAGAATGGATACATGACAGGGACAAGATATTGTTACCCAATGTACTCTGCTCTCTCCTGGGGTCTCTCTGTACTAGATTTGCCTTGGCTCCCACCCTTAGTAATTATGGCTACTCAATGTTAGAGTTTGGTGAAAAGGAAAAGAATTATTTAGTCAAAAGTTATATAGGTTTGGAATGATGGCAGAATGTCATTGTTAAATACTCCAAGTCACTAAAACATCCACAAACACACAAAGTCCTTCCTTCCCCACTTTGCCCAGTCAGGCCAGTCAGGGGTTCCATATCTTGGGGAAAAAATAGAAGTCCATAGCTCAGCTAGTTCCCAGTTCTTCCCAGTAATCCGTGCTCAGCTGGTAGGCCTCCCATAGTTCCCAGCACCATCAGCTGTGTCACCGCCATCTCCAGTTCTTAATACAAAAACACACGGCACCTTCTTATGGCTCCTTTCACTCCTGTCCTTCCTGCAATGTTCTGCATTCTTCCAGTCTGCTCAGAGAGAGTTCTGCATGGTTGCTACATCTTGCTTTCCTGCTTCCTAAGCTGTGTGGTTAGGGGAGCCCCCTCTCTACCCCTAAAACTGCGTGGTTCCCCCCCACATGGCTGCCATGCCTGGGTTTAAATCCTGGGTGAATATTCCTCTGCAACCCCATTTCCAACTATACACACAATCAGCTACATCTGCCAGTGTTCCTGTATTTTTCTAGCCTTTATCGGCTTCCACAGTTAGTCCAGGCAGGCATGGGCCCTTGGTATGGAATGAACTATCTCCAAGCTCTCACCCAAGAGCTATAACCAGAAGGAGCTACCTCCTAGTTATGTCATAGGTCAAAGTCACTCCCATCTCTCTGGCTCAAAACTTGCCACGTATACTTAACATATCTACGAAGCTAGCCAGCTGTTATAGATATGTAAAATAACCACTTTTCCGTATCTGGTATGAAGCTGGCCAACTGTTGATATACAAAATAACTCTTGGTGGCCCTGAACCACATGTCCCATCCCGCAGTCCAGACTTGTGGTGTCGAGGATATCCTATATGTTTATATTTCCTGAACACCCCAAGTTCTGGACCCTGTTACAAATCCGTTTTTGCAGAGAGTTTTGGCTGTACTGCATTACATTATGGGAGTGGTCTGCCTTTACACAATGGCTGCCACAGTCTGGGGGATGACTCAGCACTGGGACTCTGCGGCTACTCTCTCAGCTCTCTCCCCAAAGCTTCCATCCTCAGCCTCTTTTCAGGTGTCTCCAGCCCACTTGGCTCCTGCCTTTCCTGGAGCCCAGGGTAAGTGGCTACAAATGAAAATTTGAGTGTTGGCCCTTTAAATGGCTCTCTGTGTCTCCAGCCACCTGTCCCTGGCAGAGAGCAACCCTGCCACTTTTTGTCACTGTTTTTTATCTGTGTACTTTTTCTGCTCTGGTGCTCTGGGCTGGGAATCCTAGCTTAGAGTTTAGACCCCAATATTCTTCAGGGTTTCCAACTGGTTGCTTAATTATCCCTTTGGCGCTACCACCTGTGAGTGCCTAGCCAGCCCTCTGCAATCTTCACATCACTCCTTGCCAGTCAGTTAGTGCTGACGCTGATTCTTCTGTCTGTCCAAGGTATAAGTTTTCGCTCTCACTATTGCTCAGTTGTTTGTTCTGGGTGATTTCACCACAATTTAGTTGTAATTCCAGATTAGTCCTGGGATGAGATTAGTGTGGCTTCCATTCCCTACTCTTCCATCTTGCCTCCCCCTGTTTTAGATTCTTAAATGGATCAAATTCAGTCAGATATTTGCTTCTTGGCTTTAAAGTTGTGGAAATGCAATTGTCTTGGTTTGTCAATAGTTGAGTAGACTTTGAAAACCAATTCAACTAAACAAATATCTAAAAGATGGATGGATAGACCAGATAACAGTGTATTCATACATGCTAATGTTTATTTTACAATACATTCTACTTATAGCTATCTTTTCAGAATACTCCTAATAGATACATCCTATCAAAGGCTTCCCATTGCATTTGCAATAAAACCAAAATTCTTGCCTTAAGTTCAAAGGCCTAATTACCTTAAATCCTGTTAAACTTTCCAGGCTTATGTGTGTTCCTCTCTTTCTTGCTTACTACACTCTAACTATGTTCATCTTTCTCCAATTCTTTGAAGAAACCAAACCCTTTATCACCTCAGAGCCAACCTGTACACTATTTTCTCTAAATGAAATATTCTTTTTTTCATTTTTATGGAAAAATGGAAAAAAATCACTTAATTATGTAGAGACCAGAAATTAAACACCTTAGTTTCTTTTACTGACCATAGTTGAAGAAGTGTAATTTTTACAATATTCAGTGAGAAGCCTTGAGAGAAGGTAATCTTAGCATTAGTAGTTTGAGAATTAATGCAAAGTTCCATGATGGTTTTACAAGCCTCAGAAGATAGCAAAGAGAAGTTAGAGAACATTTACATTCTATTGACCACATTAAAAGGAATGGTTGGTCAATGGCCAGTAGGACATAAGTTTTTAAAGATAAAGATATATGCTCTTTTTGTTTGTTAATGGAATAAGATCTTCAGTGAAATGTTTTATGACAAGGCTTGTAAATACAAAATGTCTATTATAACTTCTCATAAAATATGTTTATTACAGGAAGTTGTACTTGCTCACTTAAGTGGTAAAATATTTTTGTAATAAGAAATGGAATGAGCTCATTTAAGCAGTAAATGTACATAACAGCCCTACAGTACAACATATAGCTATAAAAGAACTGGCATCACCTCAGACAAACCTGAGATTTAAATCCAATGAAAACCTTGGGTCTTCCAATTATTCTCTTTTTTTAAAAAAAAATTTAATTGTTGATCAAGTACAGTTTTCTGTCTTATATTCTCAGCCCTGCCCCCCCCCCCACCAGTGCTCCCCACCTCCCTCCCATTTCCACTCCCCACCTTAGTTATTGTCCATGTGTCCTTTATACTTGTTCCTGTGAATCCTTCCCCTTTTCTCCTGTGATTCTCTCCACTCTACCTTCTGGTCCCTGTCAGCCTGTTCTGTATTTCAGTGTCTTTGGTGATATTTTGCTTGCTTGTTTGTTTTGTTGTTTAGATTCCTGTTAAAGGTGATATCATATGGTATTTGTCTTTCACCGCCTGGCATATTTCACTCAGCATAATGCTTTCCAGTTCCATTCATGCTGTTGCAAAGGGTAGTAGCTCCTTCTTTCTTTCTGCTGCATAGAATTCCATTGTGTAAATGTATCATAGTTTTTAGATCCATTCATTTACCGATGGGCATCTAGGTTGCTTCCAGCTCTTGGCTATTGTAAATTGTGCTGCTATGAACATTGGTGTGCATAGGTTCTTTTGGATTGGTGCTTCAGGGTTCTTAGGATATACCCCAAACAGTGGAATTGCTAGGTCAAAAGGCACATTCATTTTTAGTTTTCTTTTTTTAAAATATATTTTATTGATTATACCATTACAGTTGTTCTATTCCCCCCCTTCATTCCCCTCCACCTGCACACTCCCTCCCCCACCATGCTCCCCCCCTTAGTTTATAACCACGTGTTTCAAGTTCTTTAGATTCTATATTTCCCCCACTATTCTTGCCCTCCCCCNTAATGTAATTATGATGTGCCTTGGTGTGTTCCTTCTTGGGTCCAACTTCTTTGGCACTCTCTGAGCTTCCTGGATTTCCTGGAAGTCTATTTCCTTTGCCAGACTGGGGAAGTTCTCCTTTATTATTTGTTCAAATAAGTTTTCCACTCGTGGCTGTTTCTTTCCCCCTTCTGGTACCCCTATAGTCCGGATGTTGGAATGTTTAAAGATGTCCTGGAGGTTCCTAAGCCTCTCCTCATTGTTTTGAATTCTCATTTCTTCATTTCTTTCTGGTGGGATTTTTCGTTCTTCCTTCTGGTCCATTCCATTGATTTGAGTCCCATTTTCCTTTCCATCGCTATTGGTTTCCTGGACATCTCCCTTCATTTCAATTAGTTTAGCCTTCATATGTTTCTCTAATTTGTGACTGTAGTCTACCAATTCTGTGAGCATCCTGATAAATAGTGTCTTAAATTGGGCTTCTGAGAGGCTGGCAATTTCCCAGTCACTTAGGGTTATTGGCTCTGGGACTTTGAGTTCCTCTTGCGCCATTTTTTGGGCTGTTCATGCCTGTTAAGTAGCAGGATTGGAGCCCTAGGTTTTCACCAGAGCAGGGCAACTCAGTTGCTGGGTTGTGACGTTGTATGTGGGGGCGGGGTCAAAGAGGGACAATGGCTTCCCTCCGCTGCCTGCTGCCGCGACCCCCACCGGCACCGCAGACACCACTGTCAACGGGCCCATGCGTTTCGTTCCACTGCACTCGAGTGTGCTACCGCTGTCGGCCCTCCACCACTGGGTTCGCCCCCTGGGGCCTGCGTGGTCCATCTCACTGTGCGCAAATGTGCGACCTTGGTCAGTCTGCCCCGCACCCCGACTGGCTTTGGGCTGCCCTCGCGCCTAGCGCCTAGGTCGGGGGATCTGTCCTGCCAGACCCAGCTCCGTTGCTGGTTCCGCCTCTCTTACCGTCCCGTTGAATGGTTCATAGCTGTCAGACTTCCGTATAATTCCGTGTTCTGGTCTTTGGGTGTGTTCTAGTTCTCCAAAACTTTTGTTGTAGTCAAACTTGGTTGTGGGAGAAGGCACAGTGTTTCCACCTATGCCTCCATCTTGGCGGAAGTCCTCCATTTTTAGTTTTCTTAGAAAGTTCCAACCCTGGCTGGTGTAGCTCAGTGGATTGAGCGCGGGCCTGCGAACCACATGATCGAGGTTCGATTCCCAGTCAGGGCACATGCTTGGGTTGCAGGCCAGTTCCCAGAAGGGGATTCACAAGAGGCAACCATACATTGATATTTCTCTCCTTGTCTCCTTCCCTTCCTCTCTAAAGATAAATAAATAAAATCTTAAAAAAAAAAAGAAAGTTCCATACTGTTTTCCATAGTGGTTGTACCAGTCTGCAGTCCCACCAACAGTGAACTAGGGTTCCCCTTTCCCCACAACCCCTCCAGCACTTGTTGTTTGTTGCTTTGTTTATGATGGCCATTCTGACTGGTGTAAAGTGGTATCTCATTGTGGTTTTAACTTGCATCTCTCTGATAGCTAGCGATATTGAGCATCTTTTCATGTGTCTCTGGATCCTCTGTATGTCCTCCTTGGAGAAATGTCTGTTCAAGTCCTTTGCCCATTTTTTAATTGGGTTGCTTCTCTTCTTAGAGTGGACTTGTGTAAGTTTTTTGTACATTTTGGAGATTAAACCTTTGTCTGAGGTATCATTGGCAAATATGTTTTCCCAAATGGTAGTGGGTTATCAGAACTCAACTAAAGTTAGTGTCAATTATTCTCATAAGTTAGAACTCAGTTTTAAGGTCACCTCTGAAACGCTTTCTCTGACTACTGTATTTAAAGCAGCAGCACTCAAATTTTGGAAAATCACATAGTAAAACTACAAAGACCCAGGATATCCCCACTTCGATAAGCCAGGACCTCTACATTATTTATTAGTTCTTAAGGTGATTCTGTTAGTCACCTAAATTTGAGAACAACTGACCCAAATGTCTACCTTTTCTTTTGTCCCTTTATTTTTTATTAGAATGTCATATCTCTTTCCCTCACAGCTCTTATGACATATGGTTGTCTGTCTCCCCTACTAGACCATGAGCACCATGCAGACAGGAATCATGTTTTCCCTGTCCATTACTATATCTCCTAATGCCCAGCACAGTATCTCGCACAAAGCAGGGCCTCCAAACAATAGACGACTTGGTATGCACAGGATGAATAAATGGAGATTTCAGTATAGATTGTATCTATACTTAGTACAACCAACACTTGCTTTATAGAAGTGTTGTAAACTGTTTTATTTCCCACCAGAATCTTTTGGGGGAATGCTATAAATATTGCAGTTAAAATCAGAGTAGAATCAACTATACTAGTTTAATTAGGAATGGGTGTTCCAGAGTTTTTCCCCCTCGGCCTCCCCTGGAACCCTGGATCCCTGGAGGTAGTACAGGGCCTTGTTGGTTCAGTTGGTTCGAAGAGGGTGGAACAAAAATGTTGGTAGGTAGAACTGCTGACACCTTAGCACTAAGGCAGTAGAACCAAGTCATTTTATTCTTCCCTATCACATACAGGCAAATGTTATTTTATTTTATTTTTATTTTTTTTACATATTTTTATTTTTTAAATATATTTTATTGATTATGCTATTACAATTGTCCCATTTCCTGCCTTCCCCCCCTTTAGTTCATGTCCGTGGGTCATACATATAAGTTGCTTTGCTTTTATATTTCCTATACTATTCTTAAACTACCCACGTCTATTTTGTACCTACCATTTACACTTCTTATTCCCTGTACCTTTTTCCTCTCTATCCCTCTCCCATTCACCTGCTGATAACCCTCCATGTGATCTCCATTTGTGTGATTCTGTTCCCGTTCTGGTTGTTTGCTTAGTTAATTTTCATTTGCTTTTGTTTTAGGTTCAGTTGTTAATAGTTGTGAGTTTGTTGTCATTTTACTGTTCGTAGTTTTGATCTTCTCTTTCTTAGATAAGTCCCTTTAACATTCCATATAATAATGGCTTGGTGATGATGAACTCCTTTAACTTGACCTTATCTGGGAAGCACTTTATTTGCCCTTCCATTGTAAATGATAGCTTTGCTGGATAGAGTAATCTTGGCTATAGGTTCATGCCTTTCATGATTTTGAATACATCCTTCCAGCCTCTTCTTGCCTGCAAGGTTTCTTTTGAGAAATCAACTGATAGTCTTACGGGCACTCCTTTGTAGGTAACTCTCTCCTTTTTTTGCTGCTTTTAAGATTATCCCCTTCTTTTTAACCTTGGGTAATGTAATTATGATGTGTCTTGGTGTGTGCTTCCTTGGATCTAACTTCTTTGGGACTCTCTGAGCTTCCTGGACTTCCTAGAAGTCTATTTCCTTTGCCAGATTGGGGAAGTTCTCTTTCATTATGTTTTCAAATAAGTTTTCAATTTCTTGCTTTTCCTCTTGTCCTTCTGATACCCCTCTAATTCAGATACTGGAACATTCAAAGTTGTCCTCGAGGTTCCTCAGCCTCCCCTCATTTTTTGAACTCTTGTTTCTTCATTCTGCTCTGGTTGAATGTTTAGTTCTTCCTTCTGTTTCAAATGTTTCATTTGAGCCCCAGTTCCCTTCCCATCACTGTTGGCTCCCTGTACATTTCCCTTTATTTCACTTTTCATAGCCTTCATTTTTTCCCTCTAATTTGCAGTCATACTCAACCAATTCTGTGAGCTTGCTGATTACCAGTGTTTTGAACTGTGCATCTGATAGGTTGGCTCTCTCTTTGTTGCTTAGTTGTATTTTTCTGGAGCTTTGATCTGTTCTTTTATTTGGGACATTTTTTTGTCTCTGCACACCTGTTATGTAGTAAGGAGTGGAACCTCAGGTATTCATCTGGGCAAGGTAATTGAAGTCACTGTGTTGTGATGCTATCAGTGGAAGAGGGGTCTGAGAGGCCAATGCCACTTGCTCAGCTCTCTGCCAGCTTTCAATCACTTGAGGGCTATCCACAAGCAAATTGGGCCCTTCTGGTGCTGATTCCTGGGTGGGTGGGTTTGGGTACATTCTAGCACCCCGTGGGTCTCACCAATGAACTCTTCTATGAGACTGAGAGTTTCTCCCAATGCCACAACCCTCACAGGTTTTTTCAGTCAATGGTTTTGAGGCTTTATTTCCCCACACTTGGACCCGGGGTTGTGTGGTCTGTCTTGCTTGCCAGTTGTTCCTCCCCGTTTATCTGCATGCACATCTGGGACCACCAGCTCTGGGACTGCCTTGCCTCAAGTCTTCTCTGCCCTGGTTGCCCATCTCTGCCCCTGCTACCGGTCTGGATGAATGTTTCTTCTTTAACTCCTTGGTTGTTGGACTTCCATTCAGTTTGATTTTCTGTCAGCTCTTATTGTTTTTTGTTTTTAAATTTGTTATTGTCCTTCTTTTGGTTGTGCAAGGAAGCACAGTGTGTCTACCTATGCTTCCATCTTTGCTGGAAGTCCTACAGGCAGATTTTAAAAGCCAGATTCACTTATGGATATCCTTGATGAAGCAGTAAAAATTATTAATATTAAATTTCAACCCTTGAGTACACGTCTCTTTAATATTCTGTGTGATAACATGAGAAGTAAGCATTAAGCCTTTGTGTTGCACAAGGAAACATGGTGATTGAAAAGTGCTGTGCAATTCTCTAAGTTGTTGAACTAGCCACTTTTTGTATGGTATACCAGTTTTAATTGAAAACAATTTACATACTATATTATTAGGAATTGGGTATTTGGCAGACGTCTTGAAAGTGAATGAAATGAACCTGTCACTTCAGGAAAGTAACTGATAGCTTTCAAAAGAAAATTAGAATTGTGTAGAATTTTATCTGCTTTACAATACTTAATTTTTTTCTAATGAGATAGGTAGTTGTGTTAGCCATTTCAGCTGCTGTGACAAAATACTGGATAGCTTGTAAACAGCAGACATTTACTTGTCACAGCCTTGGAGGTTAAGAAATCCAATATCAACCCTGGCTTCTATAGCTCAGTGAATGAGCACTGGCCTGCAAACCAAAGACTTACCAGTTTGATTCCCAGTCAGGACACATGCCTGAGTTGTGGGCCAGGTCCCCAATAGGGAGTACATGAGAGGCAGCCACAGATTTATGTTTTTTTCCCTTAGTTTCTCCCCCCCTTCCTCTCTCTAAAAATAAGTAAATAAAATCTTTTAAAAAAAGAAGTCCAAGATCAAGGTGCCAACATGGTAGTGTTCTGGTGAGGACTGCCTTCCTGGTTCACAGCTGGAAACTTCTCACTGTGTCCTCACATGATGGAAATGGCGAAGGAGCTCTGTGGGGTCTCTTTTATAAGGTACTAATTCCATTTATGGGGCCTCTACCCTCATGACCAAAGGCCCCACTTTCTAATAGCATAATCTTTGGGGATTAGGATCTTTGGGGACATATGAATTTTGGGGGACACACAAACATTCAGATCATAGCAGTGGCGATATTAACAAATATAATTTCTTAGAAGATTTTATTTATTTATTTTAAGAGAGAAGGAAGGAAGGGAGAAAGAGAGGGAGAGAAACATAAATGTGCAAGAGAAACATTAATCTGTGGCCTCTCACATACCCCCAACTGGGGACTTGGCCCACAACTTGGGCCTGTGTCCCAACCAGGAATCAATCGGCAACCCTCTGCTCTGTGGAACAACACCCACTCCACTAAGCATGCCAGTCAGGGCACAAATGTGATTTTTATAAATTTGATATAATGTAAATCATTTGGAATTTCTGCATAATTCAGTGGACTAACATTTTCCAAATAACCAATATGGAATCACACCTGGGTAAATGATCTACTCAAAGTGCAAGGTAGACATTAAGTTTAACTTTGTAGAAAAGTTCAGAGATGAGGTTTCAGATTTCACATTGCAACTAATGTTTAAGGAGCTATCAGTTGTGGAGTTTCAGTGTAACATCAAAGAATATCCATGATTATTTGAAAAGCCTATTAAAATAGATCTCCCTTTTCAAATACTTATCTGTGTGAGGCTTGATATTCTTCCTATACTTCAAACCACCTGTGCTCCTGATGGAATGCAAAAGTACATATGAGAATTCAGCTGTCTTCTATCAAGGCAGGTATCAGATGTGCCAAAATATAAAACAGTGTCAGCCACTGCATTTGTTAACTTTATTTGTTTGGGAAAAATATACTTATTTTTCATAAAAATATATTATTTATGTTGACCTATAATGGGTTCACTATTGTCATTTTAGAATTAACCAATAGGCAAGTATTCCTAAAATTTCTCAGTTTTAATTTCTAATATGGTAAATACTGATAAATATATCCCACAGAAATAATGGTTCTGTGAGATCTTCATAATTTATGGGTGTGTAAAGAGGTTCTGAGATGAAAATCTTTGAGAACTGCTGCCTTAAGAACAGTTTCAAAACTTCTTCCTTTGAGCAGTTAGTTCTAGCTTCATACAAAGATGGATAAACCCTGACAATTTTTTTCCTAATCCCTTTCCCTTTTTACCTGCTGGACCCCAAGTCCAACAATTTCCACATGTCTTTGATTTATTTCATATAAATGTACACTCCTGCAATGCGTTGACAAGCAAAGAATGTAGTCACCTTGATTAGATTTTCAGACTTGCTGGCTTCCAGGATGTCTTTTGGCAAAGAGCCAGGTTGATCACCTGGGTAGCACATTCACAAACCAGATAACAGAAAGAGATGGCCTCACTGAAGTATCAGCTTCTGAGTTCTGCCAAATTCAGAAGGCAAGCTATGAGGTGGACATTATAATTTCTATTTTGGAGATAAGAAGGACAGGGTTAGATAGCTGTTATATAGCAGAGGAGGGATGAAATCCAGGCCACAGTGGCTCCAAAGACAGATTAATACTCAGATGATCTGGATTGTGTCAATAGCTTTATGATGGTACTTTATGGATGTGAGGATGAAAACATGTCAAATAAGTCTTTAGAATTGTCTTAGGCCAATGATTCACAAAGCGTGGACCCTGGACCTGTAGCATCAACATCTGGAAATTGTTAGAAACACAGATTCTCAGGCCCTAATACAGAACTACTTACTAGGCAAGAAGTTTTGGGGGAAGCCAGGAAGCCAACACAAAGAGCAGATCAACTAAACAGCTGCAAGAGTTGACAAATTGAAAGGTACTAAAATGTCACAGAAATACAGAACAGGCTGACAGGGACCAGAAGGGAGAGGGGAGAGAATTTCAGGGGAAAAGGGGAAGGATTCACAGGAACAAGTATAAAGGACACATGGACAATGGGAGGGAGGTGGGGAGCACTGGGGGGTGGGGTGGGAAGGGAGTAAAAGACAGAAAACTGTACTTGAACAATAATTAAATTTAAAAAAGAAAAATAAATCAAAAATATTGTGTCAGTTAAATTGTATCTACTCTTCTCTGGGGAAACAAACTGGTCTCATTCCATGCAGTTAATAAATTCCTTGTTATAAATTTGAATATGTGACAGGAAAATAATATTTGTTTTGTATAATGTTCTGCTTCCTTCTAAGAAAAGCTCATCCTGATAACCAGAAAAGTTTTTGCTTGCTATGCACAAGGTTTTCGCCATTTGTCCCCATTTGGCCTTTTACTTCCCTATTCTACCCTTGATGCCTAAAGGATAAGCAGTATAGTACAGACCTCTAAAAAACCTTTTTATGGATCGTCTTAGATCAAATCCCCTTGAAACAGAGCCTGAGGTAGGGATTCTTGTGCAAATAATTTATTGAAGGAGCACTCTTAGGAGAAGGGGAGCAAGGGAAGCAGGTTAGCTGTGGGGAAAGCTAAGGATGTGGTCTCAAACAGAGTTTAACTTTAGCCTGATCCCATGAGGAGCTCTGGTGCATGAATTTCACCACAAAATTGGTCTAGAAGGAAGGAAACCAAGTTTTGGTACACATTTCTATCATTCATTGATTGTGGACTTCCAGTGGTGGAATAAGTGTGAGAGTCTCTTGGGCTAAGTGGTTCCTGGTGGCTGAGGGTAGCTCTTTACAAAAAGAAGTGACTGTGAGCAATTAGCAGCTAACTGTGACAGTCACTAAGGGAATAGGTGAACCCAGGTAAAAGAGATCTGGATGGGGTACCAACAGCATCTACTACATGGATTTCTTTTTGGATCTCTGTTCATATCCCTGGATATCTGTACCCATTCCTGCCTCAGGTATGAACTCTCCTCTCTGTCCCTTAGCCTCACAGAACCATAATTCTAAATGAGGCAATTTCCTATTCCTCACTCAGCCTATGATGTAAATCAAATCATGTTGTTATAGTTGGAGGACCCCAGGTAGTTTGCAGTGGGGTGTTGAATAGATGCATTATCCCTCCATATAGAATACATTTCTATCCTAGAAACATATTGTTGTTATTTCCTATTTCCTTTTCTTGTAAAATGAAAGGGTGGTCTGAATTCTTTCTATATCTTACTCTTACTTAAAAAGCATTGTCCTGTACACCAAAAGGTTGCAGGTTCAATTCCTGGTCAAGGAACATACCTAGGTTTCAGGTTCAATTCCTGGTCAGGGTATATACAGAGGGCAACCAAGTGGTCTCTCTCTCTCTCTCCCCCTCCCTCCCTCCCTACCCCTTTCTCTCTCTGTAAAATTAATTTTTTTAAAGATTTTTATTTATTTATCTTTAGAGGGGAAGGGAAGGAGAGAGGGATAGAAATATCAATGTATGGTTGCCTCTGGTGAGTCCCCTGCTGGGAACTGGCCCACAACCCAGGCATGTGCCCTGACTGGGAATCAAACCGCGATCGTGTGGTTCAAAGGCCCGCGCTCAACCACTGAGCTACACCAGCCAGGGCTGTAAAATTAATTTTAAAATATCCTCAGGTGAGGATTAAGAAAAAGAAACTGAGTCTGGTGTCATCAGTATAAGTAAGACACTATTAAAACTGTAAAAAGATTTAGTCCATATCAGGAAATTCATTTCCATATGATCTGACCAAGATTATTTTATCAATAATTGATATCAATTTTTCTGGACAATTATCAGGGGTTAATTTATTTTAAATACTAAATAATTACAGAGTTGATCTCAAATTCCTGCTTTAATGATCTGTGTCATGTATTTGCCACATAAAGATGGACAGATACTCTTATTTCCATTATGGATTCTTAATGAAACTGTGGCAGAAACTGAGGCAAGACACCAAAACCATCACTGAAGTTTCCCTATATGTCTCCTTTTAATCAAATAAAAGGTGACATTAAAAGATTACTGATTAAAATTGTTAATAATCGGGCCAGCCCTAGTAGATACTGGCCCTTTGTGTGACTTAAAACAAAGCACCTATTGAAATTTATTCTGAAAACTGTTCTCTCTGGGTGGACAAGTTACAAAAACGTCACCCCTTTTTATTTTAATGCTGTTTTCTTTAGCTGCGCAGAAGCTTTTTATTTTGATGAGATCCCATTTGTTTATTCTTTCCTTTATATTCCTTGCTCTAGGGGACATATCAGTAAAAATGTTGCTGCGTGAAATATCTGAAATTTTCCTGCCAATGTTCTCCTCTAGGACTTTAATGGTGTCACGGCTTATATTTAAGTCTTTTATCCACCCTGAATTTATTTTGGTGTATGGTGTAAGTTGGTGCTCGAGTTTCATTTTTTTGCAGGTAGCTGTCCAGTTCTCCAAACACCATTTGTTGAATACCCAGCAATTCCACTGCTAGGATTGTATCCTAAGAACCCTAAAACACCAATCCCAAAGAACATATGCACCCCAATGTTCATAGCAGCACAATTTACAACAGCCAAGAGTTAGAAGCAACCTAGGTGCCCATCGGTAAATGAATGGATCAAAAAAAAATGATGGTACATTTACACAATGGAATTCTATGAAGCAGAGAGAAAGGAGCTCCTACCTTTTGCAACATCATGGATGGAACTGGAAAGCATTATGCTGAGTGAAATAAGCCAGGTGTTGAAGGACAAATACCATATGATCTCACCTTTAACAGGAAGCAAAACAACAAAAGAAACAAGCCAGCAAAATATAACCAAAGACACTGAAATAGAGAACAGGCTGACAGTGACCAGAGGGGAGAGGGGAGGGCATTTCAGGGGAAATAGGGGAGGGATTTAGAGGAACATATATAAAGGATACATGGACAACAACTGAGAAGGGTGGAAATGGGAGGGAGGGGGGAGCATGGGAGGTGGGATGGGATGGGAGTAATAGACAGAAAACTGTACTTGAAAAATAATTAAATAAAAAGTACATTTATATCTAAAAAAAACCAAAAAAAACAAAACGTCACCCCTTCCTCCTGGCTGTAAGGACTATAAGGGGGCACAAGACTTGGTAACTAAAGTACAGACCAGGTTTCAACTTCTACTCATACTTTTCACCTGAGACCTTTGCCCATAGCACAGCTTGCATGTCAATATATAGTATTCCTGGTTGTGGGAGTCTGATCATTGTGACCTGACTGTTTTTTAATTCTTTGATATGACCTTTCATATTTGTCAAAAGACATCAATCCTACAAAATTGCTGAGTGGTATCATATCCCAAAACATGCCTCAACCATCTCCATAATCTAAACATTGATGAGAGCTTCCAAGACAAAAAGGCGCCCTCCCAAAAAAAGAATGTGTTGTGGATATGCTCTCTGTAAGTATTTGTCAGTTGTTTTTATCATGTGAGAAGACTTGTCTTGAAACTTTTGCATTGGACCAAGGGGCCCCTGCCATTTTAACTGAGGTTCTAGTGTTGCTTGCATATGAGGTCTAATGTGGCATTGCCATGCTAATCTGTGCAGATCTTTCTGCCTGGGGATCTTACAAAATCAAATCATTAGCACAATATTCATTAGAAATATCTGACATTGAATTATTTTACTAAAGTTCTTGGAAACTTATCACTGAAGCATACAAACAAAAGATGATTCTTCCCTGACATTGAAATCATTGCAGTGTAATCACTTGATGTTTTTACTTCCATTGTTACAGTGGAAAAAGCCTGGAAGCAAGAAACTCTTTTGCTAGTTATAGTAATAAAATAGATAGGATGTATTGTGTATACCAGAAACCCAACAGTCATTGCTGGAATTTTTGTTAATCTTTGTTGTTGCAGTAGTTACATAGGAAAGAGAATGAGGGTGGAAAGGGTATAAAGAAACAGGAGACTAAAAAAATAGTTTGGAAAAAATTAAGCCTACTTTTTCCTTCCTTGTTTTCTTTATTACTGATATTATAAATAATGTCTTCCTAAGATAAAAAATTAAGAAAGGAAGTATATTCCTACAGATTTGTGTTGAGAAAGGTATTAAATTTCATATACATGAAAAAGAAAGCTCTAGGATTTTTTGAGGTAAAGTGACTATATGTTAGCAAGAAAATGATTATAAGTTTTTTCTTATTGAGGGATGGAGATTATACTTCTACTTGATTCAAAGAATAACTAGTAAAAACATCAGCTCATTACCATGGGGGACCGTTTAGAAAGTGGAAGGATACTCAGGATTATGTCCTTTACATGTAGGCACTTTGAGGTAGAGGCTCAACAGTCCACATGACACTTTCTGGTTAAATCATTCCTATACACTCTGCTGAAGGAAGATAGTCCATTAAACTCCATTCTTTCTTTCTTAAGTGCTCCTTATAAATTACCACAAACACAAAAATCACTTTTGATATTTACTAGGAAAAATGATTTTCCCCTGTAACATTCTAAGCCTTTTTTTCCTACAAAATGTTTTATTGCAAATCTAATGTGTCATTTATGTCTTACTCATTTAAGTCATAGATATCTGCTGAAAAATATCAGCCAACAATCCTGAAAACATTCTTCTAATGGGGGAGGTAGAATGTAAAAGTAATTACTTTTTTGTTCTCTGTAAAATACAATATTTTTTCTCTGTAAAATATATTATTTTAAGTTCCAATTATGTTATTTAAATTTTAACTAAAAGTTTTCTAATTATATCATAATAATTCAACACTTCAAATTTTAGTCACCCACAAGAGACTCTAGCTTTAATTGCAGTATAAAAATCCAGTAGTTTACTGACAGGCACCTAGGTTGCTTCCAACTCTTGGCTATTGTAAATTGTGCTGCTATGAACATTGGGGTACATAGGTTCTTTGGGATTGTTTTTTAGGGTTCTTAGGATACAATCCCAGTAGTGGAACTGCTGGGTCAAATGGCAGGTCCAATTTTAGTTTTCTGAGAAAATTCCATACTGTTTTCCATAATGGTTGTACCAGTCTGCAATCCCACCAACAGTGGACCAGAGTCCCCTTTTCCCCACACCCTCTTCAACATTTGTTGTTTATTGCTTTGTTTATGATAGTCATTCTCACTGGTGTGAAGTGGTATCTCATTGTGGTTTTAATTTGCATCTCTCTGATAGCAAGCATGGGAGGGAGGGGGGAGCACGGAGGTGGGATAGGATGGGAGTAATAGACAGAAAACTGTACTTGAAAAATAATTAAACAAATTTTAAAAAATCCAGTAGTGCAAATTTTATTATCTTGAAGAAAACCTGGAGAAGTATTGGGCTACAATATGGCAAGTAGTAGATTTATGAAAATATCTAGTGTGTGGTGTAAGTAGATGTACAAGAAGCACAGATGTGAAAAATTTGAAGTGCCCCTGCTGAAGAATCTGAACCTACAAAAATGTCACTCTAATGGATCTTACGTTGCTAACTAGGTATCCATGGTTTTACCTATGGATAACCACTGTAAAACCAATGTAAACCTATGTAACCTATGTAAAACCACTGTTCACAAATGTTTCCTTAGTGTTGTAACATTAAGTATTAAGTACAGAAAAGAGATATGTGCTCTAGAAGGACCATCCTTCCCACAAATGACTGGAAAAAACTCCAGAGTTTGGGCAGATTTATAGCTGTTTTCTAAGAACTTCATCATTTGCCTCCACAAGCAAATGTCTGTTTACTTCATTTGCCTGAAAATTGCAATATATCAGTAAGATGGTTCAGGTGGCTTCTTTGTTGGTCCTGGGGAATATGAATGCAGCCCACAGACATACTAGCAGCTGACCTCTCTGGTAAATGTTTAATTACAGATTTGTTTGTGTGATAGATTATTAGGTAAAAAGCATAGATTACATTTAATGATTTACACATTACATATTATGAATGCAGTATTTTATGTTTAGTTGATATAAATATATATGATGATTAACATGATGACAAAATGTAACTCATTAATCATGAATTAGTTAAAATCAAGTCAAGGCATGTATTATGGTGCATCAATACTTAAATTAAGGAGTTCAGGAAAGTTTCAAAATGGCAAAGCAATATCATATTGTTCATCTATATCATGTATCAGAATTTTTTTGTTTCTCTTAGATTCTTTTCTCCTTCCCCCATAAACTGATTCATTCTGCTACAGAGGAACATTGTTTCTCTTTTGACCAGTATCACAGCATTAAAACTTTGGCTTCTGGAGCTGAGGTGAATAATCTGTCAACAGGGACACCATCACAGCCTAGGATGACACAAGAAAGAAAGGGGAAGAAGAAATGGTATTAGCAAGAGTCTGCTTTAGGACCTAAGGGAGAGGAAGTGGGTTGCAGCTTTGAAGGCCTTTGGTAAAATATGTTTTTCCAAGGAAATGATAAGGGGCTATTTCAATCTAATATTTATTTTTACTTAGATAAAGGAAGATCAGGAGGAATCAGACTGACACAAATGTATGCACAAGCACTATACTTACTTAAGCCTCATTCCAGGACTAGTTGAAATGATATATCATGGTGGTAACCATGATTACATTTTCTAGTCATAAGTGAAACCTAGGTATTGCCTAGTTTTAGAGAAATATGATCCCTCCCATCCTCATGTTTACACTGTGGTTTAGTCATTTGTAAGCTAAATTAGATGTGGAATAATACAAGTAAATCATTGGGATAACAAATAATGTCTATCTGAATCTGATTCCTCATGAGAAAATATTTATAGCCAAGAGTACAACTTCCCATTAGGCTGTCAGCCACAAATAGTAATTTTCACTTTCACTTTTCCCAACTTCCACTATAATGGTAATAGTATTAATATCAAACAATGATTGCAAATGTTTATTGAGTGTTATGTGCCAGACTAAGTGCCTTATTATGTGTTAGTGAGTTAAGAAATATTTGCCAAGCTCTATGCTAGGTGCTGTAGTGAGCTAGAGAGAAATATTTATGCATTATCTCATTTAATGCAACAACCTTCTATGGTAGCTTCTATTATTATTTATAGATGAACTCTGTCCTGATAATGACAGATAATACAGAACTGGGTTGGGACCTAGATTTTTCTTACTCCACTCTTAAGAGGTAGTTTCACTATTTTTCGGGTACTTGCTTTCCTTTCCACCATTCTCCATATATGTCCTTAGCCTATATTAGAAATGGAGGTCTTAAATTTAAGAGGTGTTCATTGAGCATATTTATTGAGCAGTTATCATGTGTTGGGCCCTGTGCTGAGTGCTTTCTGTGCACCCTAACATTTAATATCCTTTCCTACCATGTGAGATGATAAGGGATATAAAATACAGATGAGGAAACTGAGGCATAGGTAGTTTCCTGAGTGGTGGTAGTAAGGGATGACTTGTAGCTGCCTGTCCCTAGACCTTGACCACGATGCTCAACTGACTCATCTTATTTAATCCCTGCAATCTTATGAGGTTGTTTCTATTTTTTATGCCCACTTTTATATGAATAAACTGGGCTTTGAGAAATTACAGTACTTGATCAAGATTACAAAGAGAGCCATGATTTTAATCTGATATCCAAAGCCTATGTTCTTGAAAAGGTAATCGATATTGCCTCCAGGCTACAAAAATATATTGAGCACATATTCAGGGTATTTGTCAGGCACCATTCTAGGTATAAAAAAGAACATTAAAGCCAAAAGCAATGCTTTGATGCATTGTTCATTACACAGAGTGGGAGGAGTGGGCAACAAACAAAATATCACATGGTGACAAATATCATTAGAAAATAAAATTTTAAATGTTATAAAAGAGCCTGGGTAACCACTTAAGAGTGGTTGGCCAGGGAAGACCTTATTAAAGGAATGACATTCAAGTTAAGATCTGAATGACATGAAGAAAGTAGAAAGGCCAAACTCTGGTATAAAAAACAGATTCCAGGTAAAACATTTTAAGCTTTTTTATAGATTCCTGGGACCACATTTAAGGCGTGGTTTTGTTCTTAATTGCCATTACATGTATCAAATTTATTTTCAAAAGTAAAATCTTATGAAGTCAAGTTGAAGTAGAGTTTCCAGATTTAACTAAACAAATAAAAGTAGACAGGCAGTTAAATTGGCATTTTGGAAAGCCAACAATTTTTTAAAATTATAAGTATGTTCCAAATGTTGCATGGGACATTAGCTATACTAAACAATTATTTGTTTATCTGAAATTTCATTTTAACTGGATCTCCTTTGTTTTATCTGACTTCTAATATGGAGACTAGTTAGGGATTATAAAATACTGTGAATTATATTTGTATCTGACCATGAGGCTGATAGCAGTGCTTTGAAATGTTAGCTGTTTTCAGGGTCCCTTTAAATTACTTTAGCTCCACAGTAAAATTTGTAGTCAGAGGAAGAAACCCTCCTGATTTTGTGAGTTGTCAGCCTTACTAATTATTAAAAAATATAAAAACAAGCTTTTGGTGAAGGAGAGGGTATATATTTTTTTTTAAAAAAGGCCTCTGCATTATGGAGGGAATGATGTGATTACTAGAGTGTTCTGAAAAACACTGCTGGAAATCACCCAGCATGGAGGCCTTAAAAAGCCTTTGAGTGCTGAAAGAGTACACTTTTACTTTGTAAAAGTTACATGCTTTCAGAACAAGTACTTCGCCCTATTTAGTTATATAACTTAGTATATATCAATCATTATGGACATCTCAGAACTTGAAGGTAGGTTCTATCTTTCTTTCCTCCTTCCAACCTGATTTTAGATGAACTGTGTGAAAATCATTATTTAGACTGTAGTGCTGTTCAATAGAACTTTCTGCCATGACGGAAATGTTCTATGTCTGTTCTGGCAACTATAAACAGTGTACCCACCAGCCAAGTGTGGCTACTGAGCCCTTAAAGTATGGTTAGGAGCTTCTGGCCAAAATGGAGGTGTAGGTAGATATCCTTCACTTCCTTGTACAACCAAAAGAAGGATAACAAGCAATTTAAAAACAAGCAAAAAACAACAACAAACAAACACACACACATACAACACCCCCCAAAAACCCAACCAACCAGAACTACCAGAAAATCAAACTGTACTGAAGTGCAACAACTAAAGAGTTGAAGAAACATTTATCCAGACTAGTAGGAGGGACAGAGATGGGGAGCCAGGGTGGTAAAGATGTGCAAGAAGTACCTGACTGGCAGACTGGGATGGGTGAGTCTACGGCTGGCAGATGGGGTGGTCCTATATTGGGTACCGATAAGCCAGGGAGAACAACTGTGGAATAAGACAGACTGTGCAACCCATGGTTCCAGCATGGGAAACTAGTTTAAAAAAACTGGCCATAAAAATCTATGGAGGTTGTGGCAGTAGGAGAAAATCCCAGTCGCACAGGAGAATACATTGGAGGGGCCCACAGGATCCTAGAATATACATAAGCTCACCCACCTGGGAATCAGCACCTGAGAGGGCACAATCCTCTTGTGGGAAGTGAGGGAAGTGACTGAAAGTGGGGTGAGAGCCAAGTAAGCAACATTGTTCCCTCTCTGACGACTTCTCCACACAGTTCCACAATGAAGTAAAGTGGATTGCCCTGCCATGGAGAATACATAAGGCTCCACCCCTTATAATGTAACAGGTGTGCAGAGACAAAGAAATATGGCCCAAATGAAAGAACAGATCAAAACCCCAGAAAAAAAAAAAACGAAGTGATGAGGAGATAGCGAACCTATTAGATACAGACTTCAAAACACTGGTAATCTGGATGCTCACAGAAATGATTGAGTGTGGTCAAAAAATAGAGGAAGAAGTGAAGGCTGTTAAAAGTGAACTAAAGAAAAATATACAGGGGACCAGCAGTGAAGGGAAGAAAACTGGGACTCAAATCAAAGATTTGGAACAGAAGGAAGACATAAACATTCAACCAGAATAGAATAAAGAAACAAGAATTCAAAAAAATGAAGAGAGGCTTAGGAAACTTTGGTACAACTTTAAACATTCCAACATCTGAATCATAGGGGTGCTAGAAGGAGTACAGGAAGAGCAAGAAATTGAAAACTTATTTGAAAAAATAATGAAGGAGAACTTCCCCAATCTGGCAAAGGAAATAGTCTCCCAGGAAGTCCAGGAACCTCAGAGAATACCTAAGAAGTTGGACCCAAGGAAGCACACACCAAGTCACATCATAATTATATTACCCAAGATTAAAAATAAGGAGAGAATCTTAAAAGCAGGAAAGAAAAGGAGAGAGTTACCTACAAAGGAGTGCCCATAAGACTATCAGCTGATTTCTCAAAAGAACCTTGCAAGCAAGAAGGGGTTTGAAAGAAGTATTTGGAGTCATAAAAGGCAAGGACCTACATCCAAAATTACTCTATCCAACAAAGCTATCATTTAGAATGGAAGGGCATATAAAGTGCTCCCCAGATAAGGTAAAGCTAATGGAGTTGATCATCACAAAGCCCTTTATATTAAATGTTAAAGGGACTTATCTAAGGAAAAGAAGATCAAAACTATGAACAATAAAATGACAACAAACTTACAACTCTTAACAAGCAAACCTAAAAAAAAATGAAGCAAACAAGCAGAACAGGAACAGAATCACAGAAATGGAGATCACATAGAGTGTTATCAGTGGGGTGGGGGCGGAGGGAGAATGGGGGAAAGGTACAAAGAATAAGAAGCATAAATGGTAGGTACAAAATAGACAGGGGAAGGTTAAGAATGTCGTAGGAAATGGAAAAGGCAAAGAATTTATTTGTATTACTTGTGGCCATGAACTAAGGGTGGGAGAATGCTGAAGGGTATTCTCCAGGATGGAGGGGGGTAAAAGGGATGGGGGGGTAAAGGGGAGAAAAAATGGACAACTGTAATAGTGCAACCAGTAAAATATACTTAAAATGTGGTTAGTATGCCTGAAGAATTGAATCTTAAATTTTATTATACTTTAACTAGTAGATGTTTAAATCTAAATACCCACATGTACCTAATAGCTACTGTATCAGATAAGAAAATTCTAGAATGTTCACAGCAGCACAATTTACAAAAACCAAGTGCTGGAAGCAACCTAAGTGCCCATCAGTAAATCAGTGGATGAAAACACTATGGTACACAAATGGGTCAAGATTGAAATTAGGGAAGAAATCAAAAAGTTTCTGGAAACAAATGAAAATGAACTCACAACAACCCAAAACTTATGGGACATGGCCAGGACAGTCCTGAGAGGAAAGTTCATAGCAATACAGGCTTACCTAAAGAAAATAGAAACATTTCAAACAAATAACCTAACCCGACACCTGCAAGAACTCAAAGAACAACAACAAAGACAGCCCAGAGCAAGTACAAGGAAGGAAATAACAAAGATCAGAGCAGAATTAAATGACATAGAGACTAAAAGCACAATTCTAAGGATCAATGAATCCAAGAGTTGGTTTTTTGAAAAGATAAACAAAATAGCCAAGCCTTTAAGTAGGCTCATTAAGAAAAGAAGAGAGAGGACCCAAATAAACACAATCAGAAATGAAAGAGGAGAGATTACAACTGATACCACAGAAATAAAAGGGATTCTAAGGAATTACTATGAAGAACTGTATGCCAATAAATTTGAAAACCTAGGTGAAATGGACAAATTTCTAGAAAAATATAATCTTCCAAAACTCAGTGAAGAAGAAGTAGAAAGCCTGAACAGACCAATAACAACAAATGAAATTGAAACAGTAATCAGAAAACTCCCATCACACAAAAGCCCCGGACCTTATGGTTTCACAGGAGAATTCTACTAAGCATTTAAGGAAGAGCTAACCCCTATTATTCACAGACTATTCTAAAAAATCCAAAATGATGGGAAACTCCCCAACTCTTTTTATGAAGCCAGCATCATCCTAATTCCAAAACCAGATAGAGACACAACAAAGAAAAAAAACTTTAGGCCAATATCGCTGATGAACATAGATGCTAAAATCCTCAACAAAATATTGTCAAATCGCATCCAACAATACATCAAAAAGATCATACACCACGACCAAGTGGGATTCATCCCAGGGATTCAAGGATGGTTCAATATCCGCAAATCAGTAAATGGAATACACCAAAACCACATGGTCATATCAATAGATGCCGAAAAAGCTTTTGATAAGGTACAACACCCATTTATGGTAAAGGTACTCAGCAAAGTGGGAATAGAGGGAGCATTCCTCAATATAATAAAGGTCATATATGAAAGACCTACAGCCAACATCACACTCAATGGGCAAAAACTAAAAGCTTTTCCACTAAGATCAGGAACAAGACAAGGTTGTCCACTTTCACCACTTCTATTTAATAGAGCATTGAAAGTTTTAGCCTCAGCGATTAGGCAAGAAAAGGAAATAAAAGACATTCAAATTGGAAAGGAGGAAACAAAACATTCACTGTTTGCAGATGACATGAAAGTGTACATGGAAAATCCTATAGCCTCTGCCAAAAAACTGCTCAAACTAATAAATGAGTTTGGCAAAACAGCGGGATACAAAGTCAATATCCAGAAATCAAAGGCATTTTTGTATACTAACAATGAATCAGCAGAAGCAGAAATCAAGAAAAAAAATCCCATTCGATATAGCAAATACAAAAATAAAATATCTGGGAATAAATCTAACCAAGGAGGTAAAAGACTTGTATGCAGAAAACTACACAACACTGAAGAAAGAAATCAAGGAAGACACAAACAAATGGAAACATATACCATGTTCATGGATTGGAAGAATTAACATCATCAAAATGTCCATACTACCCAAAGCAATTTACAGATTCAATGCAATACCTATTAAAGTACCAATGGCATATTTCACAGACATAGAACAAACACTTCAGAAATTTATATGGAACTATAAAAGACCCCGAATAGCAGCTGCAATGTTAAGAAAGAAGAACAAAGTAGGAGGGATCACAATACCTGATATCAAACTGTATTACAAGGCCACTGTAATCAAAACAGCCTGGTACTGGCATAAAAACAGGCACATAGACCAATGGAACAGAACAGAGAACCCAGAAATAAACCCAACTCTCTACAGTCAATTAATTTTCGACAAAGGGGGCAGTAACATAAAATGGGGTAAAGATAGCCTCTTTAACAAATGGTGTTGGGAGAACTGGACAGCTACCTGCAAAAAAATGAAACTTGAGCACCAACTTACACCATACACCAAAATAAACTCAAGGTGGGTAAAAGACTTAAATATAAGCTGTGACACCATTAAAGTCCTAGAGGAGAACATTGGCAGGAAAATCTCAGATATTTCATGCAGCAACATTTTTACTGATATGTCCCCTAGAGCAAGGAATATAAAGGAAAGAATAAACAAATGGGATCTCATCAAAATTAAAAGCTTCTGCACAGCTAAAGAAAACACATTAAAATAAAAAGACAACCAACTGTATGGGAAAACATATTTGCCAATGATACCTCAGACAAAGTTTTAACCTCCAATATATACAAAGAACTCACATGACTTCACTCTAAGAAGACAACTAACCCAATTAAAAAATGGGGAAAGGACTTGAACAGACACTTCGCCAAGGAGGACATACAGAGGATCCAGAGACACATAAAGAGATGCTCAATATCGCTTGCTATCAGAGAGATGCAAATTAAAACCACAATGAGACACCACTTTACACTGGTGAGAATGACTATCATAAACAAAGCAATAAACAACAAATGTTGGAGAGGGTGTGGGGAAAAGGGGACTCTGGTCCATTGTTGGTGGGATTGCAGACTGGTACAACCATTATGGAAAACAGTCTGGAATTTTCTCAGAAAAGTAAAATTGGACTTGCCTTTTGACCCAGCAATTCCACTGCTAGGATTGTATCCTAAGAACCCTTAAACACCAATCCCAAAGAACCTATGTACCCCAATGTTCATAGCAGCACAGTTTACAACAGCCAAGAGTTGGAAGCAACCTAGGTGCCCGTCAGTAAATGAATGGATGAAAACACTATGGTACATATACACAATGGAATTTTATGCTGCAGAAAGAAAGAAGGAGCTCCTACCGTTTGCAACATCATGGATGGAACTGGAAAGCATTATGCTGAGTGAAATAAGCCAGGTGTTGAAGGACAAATACCATATGATCTCACCTTTAACAGGAAGCTAAACAACAAAACAAACAAGCCAGCAAAATATCACCAAGGACACTGAAATAGAGAACAGGCTGACAGGGGCCAGAGGGGAGAGGGCAGGAAATTTCAGGGGAAATAGGGGAGGGATTTAGAGGAACCTATATAAAGGATACATGGACAACAACTGAGAAGGGTGAAAATGGGAGGGAGGGGGGATCACAGGGGTGGGCTGGGATGGGAGTAATAGAAAACTGTACTTGAAAAATAATTAAATAAAAAATTTGGGGAAAAAAGAAAAAAATTATGAAAAAAAAACCTATGGTACATTTACACAATGGAATTCTACACAGCAGATAGAAAGAAGGAGCTCCTACCCTTTTTGACAGCATGGATGGAAGTGGAGAGCAGTATGCTAAGTGAAATAAACCAGGCAGTGAGGAAAAAGTATCATATGACCTCACCTTTAACTGGAACATAATCAACAAAAGACAAAACCAAATGAAATATAATCATAGTCATTGAAAATAAGAACAATCTAAAAATAGCAAGCCAGAGGGGAGGGGGGAGGGAACAGAGGGGAGAAGGGTTTTCAGGAACTACTATAAAGGACACATGGACAAAACCAAGAGGGAGGGTGAAAGCAAGGGAGGGAGATAGGTTTGGAGGAGTTGGGGGCGGGGGGAAATACAGACAACTGTAACTGAACAACAATAAAATAATTTCTTAAAAACACAATTCTAGAGGAAAATAAGTATTGTGCCTTTAAAATATCCCAGAAAAATGTAACAAAGAAGTGCCAAGCCTAAATGCCATTCTAAATAAGATGTCTAAGAATAATTTTTGTCTATAAAATAAGAGTTTAGAGTCTACAGTCTCTAAAGTCTCATCCCACTTGAAAATACTATGTTTTTATGAACTGTACAGGCTGCAGGGACCCAATACTCATTTTTAAACCTCCAATGCCTGGCAGAGAATATGGCACACAGTAGATGTTCAGTATATGATTGCTGGAGTGAGCTTAACTCAGTGGAATGTGCAAATTATCTAGCTTAGAACCAGAGTGCAACAAGTGTGTCATCACTTCCTTTCCAGAATCTATGTCAGGCATCACTAGTCAGCAATGCCACTCTTTACAAAACCTCAAGCAAGCTTAGAACCTTCCAAATATAGTACTCAAAGTAGCCTACTGATGGTATCAAGTGTCTAAGTTTAAAAATCGTTTCCCATCTGTATAGCTTGATCTTCTCATTTTATATATGAGGAAATTAGAACCTAGAGAGGTAATAGTTATCTAAGGTGACATAGCTGACTAGTATTAAAGAAATTTATAGAATTTAGGTCTTCTCACCCCCACTCAAGTATTCTTTGTATTTTAGACTCTTGACCTTTATTTTAACATAGCTATGCTTCTTGTTTAAAATATAATTTCCCCTAATAACAGTGGGTACCTCAAGAATTTGGGGGAATGGAGAAATACTTTTAGAACATACAAGGATGGAAAATGGGTAGGCAGAAAATTTCATTGTGTGTATATATATGTGTATGTATATATATGTATATTTATATACTTATATTCTTATAAACATTTCAACCATGTAAATATATTATGTGTTTAATTTTTAAGGTAAATTCAAAGATGTTGTTAAATATGCTCTTTAAAAATTGAGAAAGTACAGAGCTTCTCCATAAATGATATTTTAGAAAGCTTTCTTTTAGTTTCCCCTCTGTCCCCTAAATTTCTAAAAAAACTATTTTAGCAGATTTAGGTTTATTTATTTTTGTAACTCCAATCATATTCTGATAAAGACTAGAGCTTGAGGAAAGTATTTTTTGCTGTGTGGTTTCCTGAGGTATACGGTTGGACAGCTCACGTTTTTTTCAAGCCTTTTCTGAGTAGGCATATTGCCTGAACAATGATCAAAGCATCATTTTTCTTTCTTCATTTTTAAAAAATATTGTCTGTGGATGCTTGCTGTGATCTTGTCTGGTTTATGGTGATTCTATCTTTTATATTCTGTTGTTTGCCCACACAGTTTCTTTTTCATCATCTAGATTTTTGCTCCTCAAATGTGGTCCACAGAAGAGCAGTATCTGCATTACCTGGGTCTTGTTAGAAATGTTAAACCTCGGCCTCCACCTCAGACTCACTGAATCCAAACTTGCACTTTAACAAGATCTTTAGGCAATTCAAATGGACATTAACATTTCAGAAGCACTGATCTATGTGACATAGCATTTGCCAGACAGTCACAATTAGTACCCTGAAGTAAGTGGCAAGCTAGAAGGTAGTTAAAAAAATCATCCTTCTTATTAAATATGACAAGTTTAGGCCTGATATACAACTTTCCATTGCAAAGGAAGTCATTATTGGCTTCCAAACAGTCATAGTGGACCTTGAATTTCTGCTGGTCACTGTATTTGATCAACAATGAAGATGCCAATGATGATAATTATAATAAGAGTATTTATAGTTTATTAGGTGGCATAGTGTTTTATACATATTATTTTAATGTTCACAGTAACTTTATAAATCCTTACTTATAGAATAGATAATTAGCAGATAGTCCTTGCCACCTTGTTTTTCACTACTCTGGAGACTGAAAGCTATAAACTACATTTCCCAGACTACCTAGCAGTTAGGACGAAGACAGGCCACTTACTGCATCTACTTAAGACTTGAAGCCATAAGTGAACTAAATGCAGTGTAAACCTTTCTCTGGGAGACTGGATCTTATAGTGAATATGCAGGTAGAGGTATCTAGTTCAGCTGGGGCAGCTATAATGCAGTATGTAATGTTTAGTTTCAAAGGGCTTAGTTACCAGTTTATGGATTGTTGTGTCAGTGGTGTTTTGGCTATAAAAGTACCACAGTTTTGTTGGGCAATTTTCCTGCCTGTGTTGTTTCTGAATGTGTGGTATCCAAGAATGATTCGCTGCACCCTTTTCCCCCAGATATTCTGGGAGCTGCTTAATGTCTTTCAATAAATTCCTTTCCATTTATCTACCTAGAGTAGACTCCATTGTTTGCCAGTAAGACCTGGCTAATATACTAATTAAGATCAGTTAAGAAAACAAAAATGATGCTACTAAATTATTGCACTTAAGTATTCAGTTTCCCAGTAAACAAGGTGACATTTGGGACATTGTAAAGCAGAGACTTGAGATTAGTATTTCCCAGAATAGCAGTGATGAAGATGAAATTAGTAGCATTATGTTAAAGGGACCAATAATTTTTGTTAGTTTTGCTGCAATTCTGGAAATGTTCCATACCTAAAAGCAAATGTGTCTGTGTGGCCAAAGTCAGGTAGAGAAACAATTATCTAAGCAAGTTATGAAAACAAGAAAGAGAGGAAGAAGGAAATAAGATTACTTTAAATGCTTATTTTGTAGCAGGCACTGAATAAGGGCCTCTATAAACATTAACAAGGGGACTGTAAAATAAGAATTATACAACTTGTAACTGTTGGCTGGCAATGGTGGCTGGTGCTCAGACTGATCAAGAAGAGTAAGAATTTCAATTGAAATAGATAATTTTGGAGTGGGGTTAATTTTACTCAATTAAAATACACTGTAAGTGATATTAAGTAATAATAATCAGTTATGAGCTTTCTAAAAAGAAAACAGATGCCATTTAAGCAAGTAAAGTAGTTGGATAATCTCAGTTGCTAATGGTTTGCAAAAAGGCATGAATGACCTACTTAGGGCCATAGAGAGAACTTCTTATTCTCCATTCCTTATTTCTTGCTTACCATGATTGTCCACTTTCTGTTTTCAGCCTCTGGGAATACTAGTGATCGTGGAGAATAAAACACTTCATCATCCACTTCTTCTGGTTTTCTGGGCAAGCAGTGTAAAAATGTCCAGTCAGAGGCAGCAACTTTAGCAATCTAGGGAAGAGATGGGAATAAGACTGTGTTTTGAGTATTATATGTGGCTATCACATTTGTCTTCTCTAATATTTAACAACACATACAGCCTGGTGTCAGAGATCATTGCAAAGTGAGAGATGAAGCAGCATGCAAAGAGATAAAGAAGGGTGTAAGCTCAAGGCACCCAGGGGAAATGTGTAGGGTACTTTCAACTCTTGGAAATTTATTGTCATTTTTGTATTTGGGAGATCATCACTCTCAATTAAACCACTAACTCAGGTTTCTGGTACTCTGTCTAGGGGGATAGTGGACATTTCAGTAAAGAACTCTACCGGTATATTATGTGGCTGATTTCAAAAGTGGCTGATAGCAAAATACACTGATTATACCACAGTGTATTTTAGAAGTTTCTTTTATGTGATTGTATTGTATGTTGAGCTTATCTCCAAATTATGCTTTTTAGCACTTGAAGCATACTTTATTACCAGTTAAAACAATTTTGTAAAAGAGAACTGAGATAGGAGTGCATTAAACAGGGTTAGGGGCACTGTATTAGATGTTTCATTCTTAATGCAAATGTCCTAATAGTTTTAATATTTCCCAACAGTTAATTCATGAAAGTTGCATTTTCCATCCGTTTCCATTGTTCACTTACAGATTCAAAACTACATTTCATCATAATTTCATACCTCAAAATTACTGCCTTTGTATTTAAAACTTGTCTTACCGCCCATTTTAGGTCTAGGTTCAGAACCTTCTGAGTTTCTAAATAATGGAAAAGTGACAAGGGAAAAGAATAACATTTGAACCTGTTATACATCAGTGAGATTAATGCTCTTCTTGTCTACAGTTCCAGCAATGAGAAAACATTTAAGTTTGTCAAGGAAAGTATGGGGTAAACCACAGAGAATTTAAAAATTCTCCATGCATACAGAGAACATACTGACATTTGTCAGAGGAGAAGTGGTGGGGGAGTTGGGTGAAAAAGGTGAAGGAATTAAGAAAAAGCCCTAATAGACAACAGTATGTTGATTACTGAAAGGAAGGGAGGGATGGGGGGAGGTAGAAGAGGATAAAGGGGCAATAAATGGTGATGGAAGGAGTCTTTACTTGGGGTGGAGAACATACAATACAATATACAGATGATGTATTATAGAATTATACACCTGAAACCTATATAATTTTATTAACCAATGTCACCCCAATAAATTCAATTAAAAAATATCTCCATGAAAATATTTGCCACATATATGACAAGGGATTAGCTATAATTTATAAACAATTCCTATAATGAAGAATAAAAAGCAAAAAATAGAAAATGGGCAGAGGATATGATAGTAGCTTAAAGAAAAAAGCATGGAAGTAGCCAATAAACACAAAAAGATGTTTAACTTCATTAGTAATCAGTGAAATGCAAATTTTAAAAAACATGAGACATCAAATTTTTAAATTAAAAATGTAAATAACTAATGATGGAGAAAGTTTGTAGGGAGTATTAAGTTGTCAATCCTTTTCAGATGGTCAATTTAGCAGCATTTTCTATGTTTTACAATGTATATGGCCATTTTGCCCAGAAATTTTTAGCTAGGGATCTATTCTCCAGTAATACTTTTACATAGAAACAAATGGAGATCACATGGAGGGTTATCGATGGGGAGTGGGAGAGCAGAGAGGGGGAAAAGGTACAGAGAATAAGTAGCATAAATGGTAGGTAGAAAATAGACAGGGGGAGGGTAAGAATAGTATAGGAAATACAGAAGCCAAAGAACTTATCTTATATGTATGATCCATGGACATGAACTAAAGGAAGGGAATGTGGGTGGGAGGGGGTATGCAGGGCAGAGGGGAGTGAAGGGAGGGAAATGGGACAACTGTAATAGCATAATAAATAAAATATATTTTAAAAAAGAAAGATGTATAATGCTATTCATTGTAGTATTGTTTGTAAAGGACACATGCACGAAGCCAAAGCAGGGTAGGATCAAGGGATGGAAATGGGAATGGGTGGGGTGGGGGAAGTGATGGGAGGAAAATGGAGACTACTATACTTGAACAACAATAAAAAATGTGGAAAAAAACAAAATGCAGGACTTCTGGTCAAGATGGAAGTGTAGGTGGAAATACTGTACCTCCTTGCACAACCAAATTTAAGGACAACAAAGATTTAGAAGCAAAAACACAGCCAAGACAGACAGAAAATTGGGCTGTCCCAAAGTCCAACAACAACGATCCATTCATCCAGACTGGTAAGAGGGGTGGAGTCAGTAGCTGGGGGAAAGGGGTCATGGCAGGAAAAAGCGGTGGCTGCCAGACCGATCCAGGCACTTAGGTGGCAGTTGGCAGATCCGAGGCATGGGGTGGCAATGGGCGGACCCAGTGAGGGAGCAAGGTGGCTGGCTGACCATGGTCACAAATTCACGTGCACATAAACCAGGCAGAAAAACGGACAATGAGACAGACCATGCAACCCAGGGCCCCAGCAATGGGAATTAAAGCCTAAAAGCACCGATTAGAAAAACTTTCGGGGGTTGAGGTGCCAGGAGAGGCTCTCAGCCTCACAGGAGAGTTCATTAGAGAGATCCACAGGGTCCTAGAATGTACACAAGCCCACCCACCCAGGAACCAGCACCAGAAGGGCCCAATTTGCTTGTGGGAAGCAGCAGAGGGTACCCAAAGCTGAGAGAGAGCAGAACAAATGCCATTGCTCCCTCTCTGACCCTGCCCCCACATACAGCTTCACAGCCCAACAATGTGGATTGGCCCACCCTAGTGAACACCTAAGGCTCTGTCCCTCATAACTAAGAGGTGCAAACAGACCAAAACATTATGACTCAAGCAGAAGAACAGCTCAAAGCCCCAGAGCCGATACTTCTAAGTGACAAAGAGATAGCCAACCTATCAGATGCACAGTTCAAAATACTGGTGATCCGGATGCTCACAGAACTGGTTGATTTTATTCGCAAATTAGATGAAAAAATGGAAGCCACACTAAGTGAAATGAAACAAAATGCACAGGGAACCAATAGTGATGGGAAGAAAACTGGGACTCAAATCAATGGAGTGGACCAGAAGGAAGAAATAAACAACCAAACAGAAAAGAAGGAAGAAACAAGAATTCAAAAAAAAATGAGGAGAGGCTTAGGAACCTCCAGGACAACTTTCAACATTCCAACATCCAAATTATAGGGGTAACAGAAGGGAAAGAGGAATAGCAACAAGTGGAAAACTTATTTGAGCAAATAATAAAGGAGAACTTCCCCAATCTGGCAAAGGAAATAGACTTCCAGGAAGTCCAGGAAGCTCAGAGTCCCAAAGAAGGTGGACCCAAAGAGGAACACACCAAGGCACATTATAATTGCATTAGCCAAGATTAAAATGAAGTAGAGAATTCTAGAAGCAGTAAGAGATAAGGGGCCAGTCGCCTACAAAGGAGTTCTCATCAGACTGTCAGCTGATTTTTCAAAAGAGACCTTACAGGCAAGAAAGGGCTGGAAAGAAGTATTCCAAGTCATGAAATCCAAAGACCTACATCCAAGATTGCTCTATCCAGCGAAGCTTTCATTTAGAATGGAAGGGCCGATAAAGTGCTTCTCAGATAAGGTCAAGTTCAAGGAGTTCATCATCACCAAGCCCTTATTATATGAAATGTTCAAGGGACTTATCTAAGAAAAAGGAGTTAAAAATATGAACAGTGAAAGGACAGCAAACTCACAGTTATTAACAACCACACCTAAAACAAAAGCAAACTAAGAGGACAGCTAGATCAGGAGTGGAACCATAGAAATGAAGATCATATGGAGGGTTAGCAACCGGGGAGTGGGAAGAGGAGAAGGGGGGAGAAGGTACAGAGAATAAGTAGCATAGATGGTAGGTAGAAAATAGATGGGGGGAAAGAGTAGTGTGGGAAATGTAGAAGCTAAAGAACTTATGACACATGGACATGAACTAAAGGTGGGGGAATAGGGTGGAGGGGGTGTGCAGGGTGGAGGGGAATGAAGAGGGGGAATGGGACAACTGTAATGGCATAATCAATAAAATATTTTTTTAAAAAGGCATTAGCCTAATTTTTTACCAGGAAGCATTTTAAGTGAATTATAGTCCATTCATACTTTGGAACTTTATGCAACCATTTAAAATAATGAAAAACATCCAAATGAATGCATAAGTGAAAAATGCACGAAGCCATGCACGAATGCATGATAAATCAATAGTTGTGTGTTTAGGAATATGTAAATACACAGAAAAGTTTGGCAAAGAGACACATCAGACTGAAAAACACTGGCTGCCTCTGGGAATAGTCACTCTTAAGGGGAGGAGGAAGGACATTTTCACTTTTTACTTCTCAAACTTTATTCTATTGACATATATACAAAAGGAGCTTATATTTATATAATATTCTACCAATAAATTATCTACTATAATTACTTAATCCCTTTCTCCACCAAAACAGGTTACTCTGTTGACAAAATCCCAATGTACACCTGACTTTTAGAGTTTTCCTCCAGGACAGTGGTTTTCAATGTGTGACCCTTGATCAGAGGCATTGCATCACCTGGAAACTTGGTAGGAATGCAAATCTTGGGTCTCACCCTTAAACTACTGATTCATTATCCCCAGGAGTGAGGTCCTTCCAGCTGTATATTAACATCTCCTCCAGACAATTCTAATGCATGCTCAACATTAAGCATTGCTTCAGATATTCATGAAAGGCATTACAATAGATAGGAGTCCCCTGGGAATGCCCTGGAGGAAGTTAGCAAAACTCAAGTGGACTTGTGTCCCTAGAAAACAGTCAAGGACTGGCCTGAAGAACATAATTATGGAGCATTACTTAGAGAAGAAATCATAAGAAACTCTGTGCAACAGAAGTAACCTTATGTCTCTAAACATATAAAGTGTAAATCATTTTGGAGCGTCCATTGCTGTGAGAGAGAAAAGTTAGCTTCTTTCTTCTGCGTGGGTTTCAAATTCCTTCAGCCAGGACAGAAGTGTCTTTCTAAAGGTTATAGCTAATCTTCAGGGGTAGAGAATTCCTTAGGGGATATAGTCAGTGGGTCCTCCATAGGGAATGAAAGAACAGTCTATTCTTCCTAAAGTGAATGAGTGATTAGATGGTTCTGGCCTTTATGAATAGACTTAATGAACCTTCAGAAAGGCATCACTTTGTACCTTCATTGTAATCTGGTAACCTTGGAAAGCCTGGAGACGAGTTTTCTTCTCTTCTTCTTGTCCCATGCTTATCCAAGTGTCTGTAATTAATACATTGCCTCCACGAGCCGCTTCCAATGGATCATTCGTCAGTAACAGCTTAGTATTGTTCTAAAATACACAAGCATGCCAGTTAAATGTGGGACAGATAAAGGCAATAACAATATTACATATAGGAACATACCTCCTTGGCATACCACTCTGCCAACTTGATTACACTGGGATCTGGCTCATAACCCTGCAGGGGGAAGAATGTAACTGTTATTTAGGTAACTTTATCCTATATGCTTTCTTACATAAGGATTATATTATTTTCAACAAAATTCCCACTCTTCTTACCCTTCAACGCTTCAAGTTGTAGTGCAAACAGAAAGGGTCAGGCCAGCTTCCCAACCTGCCAGACTGCCAGTTTGTAAACTTCCCAACCATGACCCAGTCAGGCCAGTTTTCCAACCCACTGGGCTACTCATGACTCAGTTGTCCTGACTCACTTTGTAGCCCACTGCTTAATCAAAACTCTCTTCCACCGAGAACAATAGACATCTGATGCCAGCCATAATCGCTGCTGGTCAGAATGACCTTCCTATACCTGGGAACAGCCTGGTCCCTTACCTTACCCATCCCTACTCACATCCTGAAACACTGAGGCAACTGCCCAGAAGAACAAGAGACTAACCCTTCCCCCATTCCCGTACAAAACATGCACTTTTTCTTTAAAAAGCCCCATTCCTTCCTCTTCCCAGGGCTACAGTCAGTTTAGACTCAATCCACCTATAATCTCAGCATAAAATAAAGGCACTTGGATCAGATTATCCTGCTTCTCCTGACTCTATCTCTCTCACATTTCTAACACAACCATGTTCAGCAGTATATATTTACATCTTGATCAAACCTTAATAGTGCATTGGCATTGAAAAAGATAACCAATTGCCTTATTTTCTTTTATTGTTTTGGCCTCTTTAGTCATAAAGCCCAAGAGACTAGGGTGCTTTTTAGCTCTTGGTTGTACCACTTCTTATTCCTCTAATAACTTAAGAGGATCATATAAGTAATTGTACAACCTTATGCATTTTTGTCTCAGTCTTTCCACAAGCTGTTTTTTTTTTAAATGCTCTTTTGTCTGAAATGCTTTTCCATACCCACTCTGTGTGGATAACACTTTCCGGTCTCAGCTCAAATATTTCCTACTCAGAAAAATCCTCCATGAAACCCTCAGAAAAAGCCAACTAAATACTAACAGCCTACACACACATATTCTTTTGCACTCACCAACAAGAGTTCTGAGTGCTGGGCACTTGCTCCAAAATGGCACTTACACAGCAAGCACACTGTTTTTGCTACAATATATTTGTTTGGGATGGTTTGGTGAGAGAAGAGTGACTTGAGTGAGGTAAGCAAGGTGCCTAGGGCACGAAATCTAAGGAGGCACTCACTGTCAGAATCCTGCAAATACAAATTTTGCACCATAAGGTATCTGACTTGCTCACCCTAGCCTCAACTCCAGGTGAAAGGACATTATAAGAGCAGCTAAAACCCTCATGCTATTCTAGACCCCCAAGGTGGCCCCTCTCCTTCCATCCTCCCCTTGCAATCTGTTCTGTACATTATAACAACAATTGTTTTCTCTGAAGCCTTCAATGTTTACTATTTGTTTCTTAAGTCAAAGCTGATTAAGAGTATCAAGGCTCCCCACTGACATCCCCTGCTTCTGTCTGTTTTAATTTTTCCCAACATCTTGCTGTATGAAAGCCTACCATATTGACATCCCTGCACATGTCTAGCCCTTTTCTGCCACCATAGCCTTTGTCATCTCCTTGGTGTCTTCAAAGGAACATGTCAGCTCCTCCTTTGTCAAAACTCCAGCCCAGCTTCAACACACCCTCCATATAGAAGTCTTGTCTGTCCAAACACCATAATCATTCTCACTTTTTCCTTCATGCTTCTCATCTTCCTAAATTCTTAGCTTGATTATGAGTTGGTTTTTATAAATTCTCAGTAGGTCATTGTGGTGGACACTGTGATGTGCCACCCAGATTCACATTTATGAATAAAGGACTTATTCCCCAGCGGCTGGGAATGTTGCTGAAAGATGTCTTTCAGCTCTCACCCTTCTTTTGGCACTGCCTCAGCTGCAGGGAGCTGATGCACCCAAGGTCACATACATTTACAGCACAAGCTACTTTCCATGAGTGGTTGACAGGAGGGTATGAAAACCACACCCCCTCCTCCTACCTCAGAACAGCTCTGAATAGACATCTCAGATCTAGAACTCTCCATAAAGTCAGCAGAAGCATTTGTTGGGCCTGCATCAAAGCTTGGTTTCTCCCTCTGCTCACTCCTGCTTCCTTTACCTCCCTTGCACAGGTGTTGATCCCAAGGTCATGCCCTAATAAACATCGTATGGGATAAATTCTGTCTCAGAGTCTGCTTCCCAGGAATCTCAACTTTTGAAATGTATGTTTGACTTTATTCATTCAAAATTGTTTTTATTTGCGCATGATTGTCTACCATAATTCCTTCTCTCATTACAAAATTCTTGAGGAAAGAAACTATTCAGGCCTGGCTGAGTGGCTTGGTTGGTTGGCGCATCACCTCATATACCAAAAAGTTTCAGGTTCAATTCCTGGTTGTGGGTTTGATCTCCACTCATGTACAGGAGGCAACTAATTGATGTTTCTCTTTCACATAGATGTTTTTCTCTCTCCCTTCCTCTGTCTCTAAAACCAATCAACAGATCCTAGGATAAGGATTAAAAAAACTATTCAGATGTTTATGATGATGGCTACAGAAATTTTAGTAGCTTTACTACACCTTAAGCAGCCATACATTTTGGAATTTTGTTTATTGGGATCTGGGGAAGGTAATTAATAAAGGTTTGGTAATTGGGTAACTAATGTTGTGATCATTCATACTGGTACACATAAATGAAAAGACTCGGCTATAATCTCATGTGTTCCTGCCCTGAAAATTGAGCCTTCTTTTTGAAGAGCAGGTTTTTGTATTCCCTAAGTATAATTATTCTTAGAAAAGGAATCAATAAATATCTAGTGAATCAATGGAGAGGTTTGGAAATTAGAAAAGCATCTAACTTTGCATGCACTGGGCCATGACTGAGAATACAAAGTGAAATTCTTTATTCACATCTCAGCTTTCAATAATAAATCACTCATTGGTTTTTACATAAATGTTAAAACCAGAGGAGGAAGATGATTAACAAACCCATTTCAGTCTCAATATCCACTTAGAATGATGTTAAAAATCATTACCATCAATAGTTTATGGAGTAATTTTACAATCAAGGACAAAATTATGTTTTCTTGAACATGTAAGTTATTCTTGGTTGAAGTATGGGAAAATAGATTAATTATGGCCTTGGAAACTTTTTAGTGCTTCTTAAATTTATGATAAATCACCTGGCTCTATCTTTAAAGAAAATAGGTCTACTTATAAATTGATAGAACAACTTCTACACTATCAGACTTTCCAGAAGACATTTTAGAACTCCTACTCCCACTAAGAATTAACCAGGTTTTGGTACACTTTATCATTTAAATGAGTTTCTGCATAAAAACAATGCTGAAATTACTCTTTAACATTGGGATTTTTTCCTTTGATGCTAATAAAACATCTTTGACATGCAATAAAATGTTTAAATCATATTTCTCCAACAAAATAAATCCTTTCCAAAAACATCTTATAGCAAGGAACAATTACTGTTAATGTATGTTTTATCTGTAGAAACTAACTGTAGTAATAGTTCACATTAATACAGCATTTCCTCAAACTAGATTTGTAGCGAGAGTACTAATTCTTTCCATAAAGTGAAGAAGCACCACCTTAAGCACATGCCAAATCTGACCCTTATTTCAGTTCAAGCTGAACAGAAGAGAATTATCTGTTGTAAGAATTATCTCTCTGAGTCCCAAAAGTTTATTATAATAGGGTGACCACTTTTTTCTTCTATGGCAAGTGTATTAGGCAGAATAGTGTCCTCCAAAAACTTAATTCCCACCCAGAATCTCAGAATGTTACCTTATTTAGAAGTAGGGTCTTTGCAAATGTCATTAGTTAAGATGAGGTCATACTGGATCAGGATGGGCCTAACTTTAATATGTCTTCGTAAAAGAGGGGCATTTTTAAAGAGAAACACAGACAGAAATGGAAGGAGATGGAGGCAGAGGTTGAAGAAATGCAACCACAAACCAAGGAATACCTGGGGCCACCAGAATTAGGAAGAGACAAGGAAAGATCCTTCTCTAGAGGCTTCAAAAAGAGTATGGCCCTGCCAGCACTTTGATTTTGGACTTCTAGTCTCTAGGATAAACAGTGAAACAATAAATTTCTGTTGTTTTAAGCCACCAACATTGTGATAATTTGTTAGCCCCTGTGAATTAAGGCAGCAGAGTGCATTGAGTCAAACTGATCCAGCAAGAACACTAGGAAAAAACATTTTGTTTTATTTTGCTTTGTTTTGGCAGAATGTAGCAGACAATGGTGATGCTCTACTCAGATGCCATCAGAAGGTCCTTTTTTGTAGTCTTTGCTCCCTCTTCCCATTTCAGTGTGCTGTTCACATGAGAACTTACTCTTTGTCAAAAAATGACCCTCTAGCTACCAGCTGCTTTTCTTGCCAGAAGTGGCAGGATATTTGTCACCCCATGTCTCCTTGCTGCACTTGACCAAAGACTGGTTCAAAGGATCAAAGTATGAAAGCCCAATTCTCTTCCCCCAGGCTGGAATAACTCAGGGGTATAATTTATACTCCAGAGCACCTGTGGGATCAAGCTGATGATCCGTTTGTGAGACTGTGCCTGACATAGCACTAAGGTGACCAAATTATCCTGGTTTGCTTGGGACTATCTCAGTTTTAGTGCTGACAGTCCCATGTCCCCAGAAATCCCTACACTTGGGCAAACCAGAATGGTTGGTCACTATAAATGGGATTGTTGCTTAGGTTCTTCCCTTTCTGTGTTTTGCTATCCCTATTACCCTACAGGTTTTCCTTAAGAGTACTTCCTTAATAAATCACTTATATATAAATCTTCATGGGGGTCTCCTTGTGGAGAACCTGGCCCAAGACATTGGTAGAGGGTGGGGGTGAATACTGAGTGCTTGAACACCTCAAAAACTGGAATATTTCCTGTTGGAAAAAATGCAGCTATTAATCCACATTTTGAAATTCAAATTACCAGTGGTTGACAAACATCTCAAACTCAAGAAGCAAAAGCTGGGAGGAATTTTCATTCCTCAAATATTTACCTCTGTATATCTTAGCTTATCAGAGTAAAACACAGCAGTGAATATTGAGATAATAGCAAACACATGCTTGATTAAAAACATACTGGTGCACAATAATTGTGACTAGTTATCAATAATGAGATGTTCAATTCTATCTTTTACTTTCTTTTTTAATGGTTTCTTTTTAGGGGAAGTTTCCTTTCATAAGACTCCTAATAGAATATTAGTATTCAGTAAAAACATAATGGGGGAAACAATTCAGTGGAGATGGGATTTTTAAAAAGATTTTGTGGGAACCCTTCAGGATTGCTTTGTGTTTGAGTCTATTGTAGAGTTAATTTTTATCCTCTAAAAGGCCTATTTATTTTGAATGAAGCTGCAAGTATCTTAATCTAGGGCTTGTCCTAGGGGAATCTGCACTTTTTATTTTAGTATATTTAATAATGCTTTTATGTTATTATGTAGGAAAACACTCACATGTTAAGAAATTCAAACCATATGAAAGGATATACTGTGAAAAGAAAGTCTTCCTCCTACCTCTATTCTTTAACCTCCCAGTTTCCCTTCTCAGAGCAACAACTACAGTATATTACCAGTTCATTATGTCTCAGAAGGGTTACTTTAGACCTCTGAAAGAAGTCCTGCTTCCTGTGAATTCTATGAGAGATTAGCAGTAATGTAGAAAGTATGTGGGGATCAGGTTCACAGCCATGTGGGACTGAAATTTTAAAACCTTATGAATCCCTCAAGGTGAGCTTGAAGAACTAAGCTGGTACAAATGCCATCACTGTGACTTTCACATTATATTGACATTTTTTCTATCACAGTCAACCGTTGTCCAAAAATACTATATGGAAAATTCCAGAAATAAATGACAGATATGTTTTCAATTGTGTGCTATTCTGAACAGTATGATGAAATTTCATACCATCTCTCATCTCATCCAGGATGTGAATCATCCCTTCATTTAGCATATCCATGCTGTATGCACTGCCTGCCCTTACCCACTTTACAGCTGTCTTGGTTACCAGATCAGCTGTTGAGGTATTGCAGTGCTTATGTTCAAGTAGTCCTTATTTTACTTAGTAAAGTCTTATTCACCTCACTTCATCACATCATGTAGGTATTTTACTATCTCACATTGTCATAACAAGGGGGAGTGCAGCACAATAATGTATTCAGAGAGAGACCACATTCACATAACTTATATTACAGGATATTGTTATAATTGTTCTATTCTACTATTAGTTATTGTTGTTAATCTTTTACTGGGCCTAATTTATAAATTAAACTTTATCATAGGTATATGTACAGGAAAAAACAGTGCATATAGAGTTCAGTATTCTCTGCAGTATCAAGCATTTACTGGGGGTCTTGGAATGTATTCCCCATGGATAAGGGAGGACAATTGTACTAGAAAAATGACAGCATTCTTCCCATGCCTTGTGAGTTCTATGCTGTCTGGATTTTATAGCTTTCTTCAGCCTTTGTAGTACCAATGCACAAGGATGCCAATCATCACAATGGCTGGTTTCAGGGCACTTGAGGGGATCATTCAGACATGCTTTTATGTAGGATGAAAGGTACCAGTCACAACTACATCTTTTTGTAGAGATGGGAAAGTGGGCACTGAAGAAGCCAAATAGCTATAACAGTAGGGCTGGTAATATAACCTAAATTTTGTGGCCTCACTGTGCTCTTGAATGGTGGAGAGGTTTGCTTCACTGGCTAACCACATCTGGGGATGATTTAAAGGGGAGGAATTTTAAGGCACAAAGTTTCCCTACCTTTGGAGTAGCTGCCTGAATGTGCATTCCGAATTTTGCTGCACTCATCATGATGGAGTGCAGGATGTTGTTCCCATCCCCAATCCAGCTGAGAGTAAGGCCTTTCAGAGAGCCATAGTGTTCCTAGAAGGCAAGAATGGAAGAAATTATACATAGGAAGGAATCCACTATGTGAAACAATTATTAGGGTTACAATAAAAGAAACCATCTTCATTCCAATTTTAAGGCTTTGTTGGAATGATTCAACTATTTTTTGCATTATACAGAGCAATTAAATAACATGAATGTACAATCACAAAATAATAGCAAAATGTCCTCATATCTTAAACCAAGATATCATATGAATTCACATGAACACTCATATTTTCAAACTTTCAAATGTTAAGCTTTATTGTATTCATTCATTTATTAAACAAATTAAACACCATCTGTGTCCACTTTCCTTGGCCCTGGAGATGTAACAATGAGCAAAAGAGAAAATAAATTCCTACCTTTATGGATTTTACATTTGTTAGTATAAGAAAAGAGAAATACAATATACCTGGAACAGTGTAGCATGGTAGTTGAGTATGTTCCCAAGTATATAAAGTTGAAAAACATGCCCATTAATACTCAGCTGTTTACAGATATAGAGATGTGTAGCTAAAGTATAAACACATGCCTAGGAATTATAAATATAGACATCAGGATAATAATTTCCTTGTGGTTTGGAAAGAAATGAGATCAGGGAGAGTTATGCAGTCAGCTTTAATTCTATCCCTAATATTTTACTCAAAAACAAAAAAAATTCTAAATTAAGATTTGACAAAACTATATGATTGGCATGTATTTGTTTTCTTTTTCATGAAGTAGCTATAGGTTTTATATATTTTTATGTTTATAAAAAAGTTAAATACTAAGCAATTTGGAAATCACAGGACTAGGTGGCTAAGCCAGGATTTAAATCCAGGTCCATCTGATTTAGATTCCATGTTCTTTTTTTAAAATATTTTATTTATTTATTTTTAGAGAGAGGGGGAAGGGAGGGAGAAAGAGGAGAAGAGAAACATCAATGTGTGGTTGGCTCTCATGTGCCCCCTACTGGGGACCTGGCCCACAACCCAGGCATGTGCCCTGACTGGGAGTTGAACCAGTGACCCTCTGGCCCACACTCAATCCACTGAGCCACACCAGCCAGGGCAGATTCCATATTCTTAATAAGTTGCTCTTTAGTTATTCAACTCTCACTCTGAGGATTTCCTATTTGAAGGCATTGCACCAGGTCCTGCGGGGGACAATATGATGAATAGGACATTTTACTGTGCCTGAATGAGTTTATAATCTAGTAATGATAAAGCCCCAGGACAAAGCATTAAGTTATCTGGTGTATATGTAAAGCCACATCCCCAAATAACCACTTGGTATCTAATATCATTGTGTTATACTCTCTGCATACATCTTATCCTCATCACCAATGAGTTTCATTTTGAGTTTAATCTCACATTTATGTGTGTACCTTATTCAGTGAGGCATGATATAGACCTATCTAGTTTTCCTGTCTCCCAAGAATAGTTCATAGACACCAAAATCATGGTTTTCAGGATTCGCAGTGGCAAAACTATGTAGATCGGCTGCGGCAAAACAAAGAAGATAAATCTTTCAAAGTTAGTTATTCAAGTTCCTAATTTGGCATACCTGGCTAAATGTGAGCCTCAATGCTATATATTCTGCATGTTCTTAACTCTGGTTTTAAATAATCAGTATTAAAATGATAGAAATTTGTCTTCTCAGAAGATAATTTTATATTTGACCATTTTGAATATGCAAAGCATACTCCACCAGTCTTCACTCCCAAGCCACAAAACCTGATATGTGGAGGATACACAAAGCTTTTCCATTCTGTATGCTCCAGCATTCCCTATTCATCCATTGTGTTATATAGGGCACCAGAAAGCAAAAGGATTGAAAAAACAGGGGATGATAGAGGGGCTTAAAGAGGTTGGAAATCAGGTTAAGAACAAAAGGCTCTTATAATATGCCATGTTCCTTGAATATCTAGTATACAAACATGCTATAAGTCTTTGCCAAGATAATATTTAAAAACAAAACAATACCATCATTGAAATGGTTCCATTTAGAGCTCGTCAAGAACTATTAATTGATTTTGCTCTTGTATAAAGCAAGGAAATAAGCCAACCTGGAGTGTAAGGTAATCAGCCAGGATCTGGATAGGATGGTACAAATCTGACAGCCCATTGACAATGGGGATCGATGCTTCTTTAGCCAGGATGTCCAGATCTGATTGTTTATATACTCGAGCCAACACTGCATCTGTCATGCTAGATAACACACTACAGCAATTCAAGACAAGATAATTTAAGTTAAATATACTTTATAATTCATTCTTTAATACAGAATTTTAAGCAGTAATAAGAAATACTGATAAATTATAATTTTCAGTAAGTTACAACTACCTATCAACACAACAGATTTAAAAGCTGATGATAAACATATAGTCACTACAGAAGCCAAATGTTGTTCCACTGACATCTTAAACAGTGACCGCTGATTTTACTATTTTTTTCAGAGATAAAAAATCAATTGCGAGCCTCACAGTCATAATAATGAATTATAATTAATATGTAGCAGTTGGTGAAGGCAAAAGGAACAAGACCCAAATCAAGATATACTGAGAAATATTAATGACCTGGCATGTAGCTAATTTTCTTTTATATTATCCCACAGAAAAATATACATTTTTACTATAAAATTGAAAGTACCAGTGTGGCACCCATGGAGGTGCACACACATTGCCTTACAAAAGAAAACCTTCTGGGAAGAGTGCCATTAACTCAAAGTCCCCAGCTTCTATACCTTCAGAATCCACTTCAGCATTCCTTCCAAGGCCCCACTCTCCCCAGGCTGTTCCCACCAATGACTGAGCATGGTGGAGGCACCAGAGCTGGGCCATTCTGCCTGACACAGGATTTTTCTGTTGGGTAGTCTGGTGGCGCTCTTCATCAGCCTGGCTGAGAATTTCTGAGGTTCAATGTGTCTGAGGTTCTTTTATCCTTCCTTCTTCCTTTCTCCTCTCCTTTCACTGAGGTCAGACCTGCATCACCCTTTGAAGGCTCTCCCTACCTACTGCTGCTTTCTCTCTCCTTAATCTTTTATAGTTGTTTCCCCAAATACATCTCTTGTATATCTCATTCCATCCAGTGAACTTAAACTGACACAGACAGCAATGAGCCTGAGAAGGCATTCAGCCCTTGCCCCTGCACTGCATAACTACCAGCATCTCCGAAAAAGACAGAAAGTGTTCAACATCATGCAACACACACACATACACAAAAATCTACCAAGAAAGCAACACACATCAAATCATGGCCACAAATTGAAACGATTCATAGAAAGATGGATATTACTGTTCTCATATCATAGCTGAAGGACCTGAGACACAGAGAGCTTAAGTAATTTGCCCTGGATCACAGATAATTAATTTAGAGGAGCTCATATTCAAGTCAGTTTAACTCATAAGTCCATATTCTTACTATTACAACACATGGCCTCAAATTTTCAGATGACAAAAACTCTGAAAGGAGAGTCTTGGATCCAGATTTGAAATTCTCTCCATATGTCAGAATAATGGTTGTCCCTCAGCTAAAGCTTCAGCCTTATAAAAATAGCAAGAATGTCCATTTGTTTAAAATATTTGTTTCTTATTATTTAAGGGAAACACCCAAAACAAAGGCTTTAATTATTTTAATCTTAAGGAACTATTCTTTTTATTTTTAATTATTCCTTTATTATTTTTATTGACAGTATTGCAGATGTCCTCATACCCTGCCCTTTGCCTACCTCTTCCCAGCCCCCAGCCCCCAGCCCTCCTTCCCTCTGGCCATCACTACATTGTCTGTGTCCATGGATCATGCATATATGTTTTTTGGTTAATCAGGCAAAAAAATTTGGAAATACTCTCATGGTAGTTGTTATATTAAATATAGAGTCATGATTATAAGATATCCAGTAGTCTTGGGTTCAAATCTGGTTTTGTCACTTACTAGTTATGTGACTTTGGACATGTTATTTAATTTGTCTATGATTTAGTTTCTTCATCTGTAAAACCATAATAACGATATCTATTCTACTAGGCTATTGTTAAAATCATCACTAGGCATATAAAATGAATAGTGTGATGCCTTATTCATAGTAAGAGATAAAAATAGTAGATAATATTATTGTGTCAAGAAATGGAAAAAACAAAAGCTAGTATTATTTAGTAAGGTCTTCATAAGTTTGTATTTTAATTATATACGGGGTGGGGGAAAAGTAGGTTTATAGTTGTGAGTATGTGAAACACAGTTTATTCTTGTATTATTATTTACTAACTATTGTATTATTTTTCATTTAAACAACTGTACACCTACTTTTGCCCCACCCTATGTATTTTGAAAATTAGTCCCTCTTATATATCTGAGACATAATATTTACTTGATCTGTAGAAAATTGTTGGTGCTTATAAAATTCGAGGACCCCTAAATAAACTCCTCACTCCCAGGGATTAAATAATCAAATATTAAAAAGCATATTTGTATAATAACATTTCCTAGACTAATATTTTTTTAAACTTTCATTGCTTTCTCATACCCATAGTTCTCCAATTTTCAGATTTTATGGATCAGCAATATTTTCGAAAACAGATGAAGATCAACACAAGATTCCCACCTTTTTATTTGGTAATTAAGAACATGAGAAACAAGCACATAAATACATATATTATGTTAGTCTTTCCACTTAATAAAAGGACATTTTGATACCAAAAAAAGATGTGAATGACCTAACCTCAAAAAGTAATACTTGAAATTGAATCAATTCAGCTTTATAAAATTCACTATATTGTTTTTTTTTCTTATTTGACCACTTCTGATGGAATTTCCCATGACAGGACATCAATGGAGAGGTCAGGACTTGGGAACCACTGCTCTGAACTGTATAAGCACATTGTATACTAAAGCATGAAAGTGAATAAAAGAGACACTTTATAGTTTCTCTGGCAGAACAGGTGATGTTTAATGGTTGACTGAAACAAGGGTTTTCAAATTTTGCTGCACATGAAAGTTACCTCAAGAGTTTTTAAAACTGTAATATATTTTTCCTGTTTTTAAAACTCTTGATGCCCAGGCCATAATTTTTATCAATTACATCAGAAAAATAGACTCTCTAGTGATGGGCCCCAAGGATCAGTGTTTTTTAAAACTTTCCGGGAGATTCCAATGTGCAGCCAAGGTTGAGAATTAAAGCAAGCACCTTGCTCCTCAGATCAACCACCCTCATCACCACCTGGGAGCCTATTAGAACTATAGAATTACAGGCCCTACCCAGAATATGATTTACAGAATCATTTTCTGCATTTTAACATGGTTTTCAGGTGGTTCATTTGTATATTAAAGTTTTAAACTTCCAATAAAGAGAGAATGGAGGCTTCCATATTTTCTAAAGTACCATTCATTTTTTGGTAGAATTCTAACCAGGACCTGCCCCTCAGATATCAAGAGATGACAGCCCCAAAAAACAGAAGACTTTTTCCATAATCTCATTGGCAGGCAGTGCTTTCCAGTTCCATTGAGTGAATGGGCATCTCAAATCCTAAAAAATGAATGATCCACTAAATTCCATTACGGTCTCCTCTTTAGAGTGATCAGCTAAACTGACTTATGGATGCCCCAAGGCAATGGTTTCCAAATTTATGGGCCATGTCCCTGGTTGGGGGTATGCAGGAGGCCATGGGTCAATGTTTCTCTTGAACATCAATGTTTCTCTCCCTCTCTTTCTCCCTACCTTCACCTCTCTATAAAAAAATTAAAGTAAAATCTTAAAATAAAATTAAGTGAAGAACTACTAAACTACAGAGGTCCAAACTCCTAAAATAGGGTAGAGTCTCAGTCTTTTTACTTTTCCTAACTTCCCCAAGTAACTCAGATAAGCTTCCAAACTTTGAGAACCACTGTCCTAAGCCATAGGCTGTCATCTTAAATTTTTTAAAAATCTTTATTCTTTCTTCAAGATCTTAAAAATTATCTTCTCAGTAGAGATATACTTATGCTTCATACTATAGAATGCAGGTTTTTAGCTCTACTATGGAAAAATAATGTGGATGGAGGTAAATATCCCAATAAGGTCTACAATTATAATCAATTATCAATTCCTTATTTCAGAAGAATTGGTTAATTTTATGATACCTACAATCCTATGAGAGAGAGAGAGAGAGAGGTAGAGGAGTGTTTGACCCTGAAGGGCTTCTTTAAATAGTATCACTTCTTAAAGTGTACACAAGTAGGATAAAAAATCTAGAATAACTATTGTAGTTGACTTTCTGGCATCTCAGTTAGAAAAACAAATTTGACTTCTATCATAGTTTCTTACAGCTAGGCCATGAGCTGTCAACCTCTTATGGTTTTCATGAACTTTACAATGTGTTGTCAAGTCTTGCTAGATTTAGTATACATCATATGTAAATATTATCTTAACCTCGTCAATGAGAAAACCAATGTCTTTGAAAACCTTGAAGGAATTAGAGCAAGGTTAGAAAAGAATGAAGAAAGATGAGGCTGCATCAGAGGGAGATGCAGGAAGCCCAAATGGAAAAAGCAATGCTCTGCACACATGAGTTTCTCAAGAAGATTGAAAAAGGACATGTAATTCTTTCCCTTGAACAATCCCAAGAGCTCTTGAAGCAAAGGGGCAAAAACACAAGCAAGCATTTACTTGCCCTCTTTATAATGTGCATTTGGTATCCCTGGAAGCTCTATAGTATAATTTCATGAGAGAGTGTCTGGCCTGCTTTATTGAGATTGCCTGACACTGCCTAGGACAGAGGTCTCCACCTCAACTGCATATTAGTATTACCTATGGAGCTGCAAAAAAAAAAAATCCTGATTCAATATTCTGCCCTTTGGAAGGTTAAATAAGAAGTTATGGGAAGGGATTCACATCAATATTTCAAAGCTCCTCAAGTTAATACAATATAAAGACAAGGCTGAGAACTATTGTTCTAGAAAATGGAAAGAGGGGAGAGGAGAGAGAAAGGGAAAGAGAGAGAGAGAGAGAAAGGTAGGAGGAGAGAGGAATAGTCTGCCATTAGAACAATGGATCAACGTAGAGGAGAAAATTCTTGGCAGTTGGTGAAATCCCATACTATAACTTAAAGTAAGGGATAACAACGTGATGATGTGTTTTACTGGAAAGGATGAGATCTTATACACTTACAAAAGAACTGTTTTCCTTTTATTTCGGTCACTACCAATGGCAGTGCCTTACAAGCAGCAGTAGCTACAATCTTTCCCTCCTCAACACTTGTAAGCATTTCTAGCGCCCAGAGTTTGGTCTTAATACTGTTCTATAAAACAAAACAAAACAAAGCAAAACAAAACAAAACAAAACACCCTAAAACCATTAGAGGGTAGCCAATTCCATGTCCTTGGCAGGATAAAATCAGCATATGTCCATAACACCCTATTGTTGCCAGGAACCAAAAGAAATTTTTTAAATGGCAGGGGCAGTGCTAAAAGAAAAAAAAGACTCAATTTAAAGGAAATATCATTGTCCAGTTGTGATCATTTATAGTAATAAATATTATTAAATGAGATAAGGCATGCTTGTAAAAGACCATGATGCTCATAAGAAAAAAGTAACAATAAGAAAATGTACAAAACTATAATTCTAAGATCAAAGAAGGATGACTGTTACCATGCACATTTAAGTTTATTTACTTAAAGTAAGAAAGTGTTTATATATAACTGTATAAATACAGATATTTGGGGGGATTGTTAAATATATTTCTGTTTATCAAGTATAGATGTGTGCCATTTTCAATCTGTGTAAATTACAAAGAATTAACATAACTTATAGGCTAAATAGTCCTAGAAGTAGTAGGAACTGCCACAGATTGATAGGCCATATTAACATTTGTGGTCATATATAGAGTGAAGTAGAAAAGGAGTCGAGCAGTTAACTAGCACCAGTTACCATGTATAATTTTCAATTATAAAGATAATACAGGAGGAGTTAAGATGGCGACAGAGTAGCACGGAGGGAACCCAGCTCTCCTGCACCTGGTAGAAAATCCAGGTGGATCTACTGAAGAACAACATAATCAACCAACAATTCCCCAACATTTATGAAAATAAGAGACCAGAGAGTGTGACAGAGGAACCAGACATCTGCAGGTCAGCGAGGACTCCAGAAGGCAAGTGAGGACAAAAGCAGCTGAGCCCGCAGCCTCCTTGGAGGCAGGCTGCGCCCACGTGGACAACTTCCGCCAAGTACGGTGGAGAAGCTGTGGGCGACCTGGGCTGGCGCCTAGTGGCATCAGTGGGAAACAGAGGCCCTGGTCTGGGTCCAGTGTCAGTGCCAGGGCACCTGTGGCGGAGGGAACTCTGGAAGGCCGGCACCCGGTGGGTGTACAACAGACTCTGTGGGAGCCGTGGGCCCACTACAGGGTCTGTGGAAGAGAACTGACTCCCTCCCTTCCCATCTAGGCAAGGCTGGGTAATACTGGGCAGAGACCTGTGGGCTTAAGGTTACCTAAAGGGTGGCAGGAGCAGAGGGCCATGTTCAACTGCGGACTCTGTGGTCGACAGCCCGCCAGCCCACCACCCCGCCAGCCGGGGGATTTGAGAAGGACACTGTCCTTGCCACTCTTTTGGGATTGGGCTGGGCTGAGAGGCAGGCTTTGTGGAGAAGTCTGTATTGGAAAGTGAACTGAGGTGTTCTGCAACAGCAACTTGCCTCACGGCCCAACCAGCCCAGCAGCCATCCAGGGGAGGGGCGGGAACACCTGGGTTCCGCCACGGGACTGAGAAGGACAGTGCCAGATACCGCGGGACTCAAGCAGCCTGCGGGGGGTGCGGGCACCCACATCCCAATCCTGTAGCCTGGCTCACCTGCATACCAGCCCACAGAGAGGTCCTGCTGCAACCAGAAAAATTGGTTTGGACAGTTTGAAACCAACAAAGAAAGGGTTTTGTTGGTTGTTTTTTTTTTTAACTTCTTTTCTTTTTTTAAAATTTTTAAAGTTATTTATTTATTTATTTATATTTAGAGCAGAAGGAGAGAGGGAGAGAAACATCAGTGTATGGTTGCCTTTCATGCGTTCCCTGCTGGTAGTTGGCCTGCAAGGAACCGGCTTGCAACCCACGCATGTGCCCTGACTGGGAATCGAACCACGATCCTCTGGTTTGCAGGCCAGCGCTCAATCCACTGAGCTACACCAGACAGGGCTCAACTTCTTTTCTAAGTAGTCTTATATTTTTTAAACTGTATTGTTGCTCTACCTTTCAATACTTTGTCCCTCATTTTTTTCTTTTTGTCCAGTTTTAGTCCTTCCTTTCTTCCCAAACTTTTCACTTATTCTTCCTTTCTCCTGACTGTGTGTGTGTGTGTGTGTGTGTGTGTGTGTGTGTGTGTGTTGGATTGTTTGTTTGCATGTTGCTTAGTTTTCTTTTAGGTGTATTATTATTTTTTTGTATTATTCTCACTTCTTTTTTTATTTTAATAGTATCTTTGTATTCCTCCTCTTTCTGTACAGATTTCTTAGTCCTGGCTGGTTATATTGTACTATTTGACAGGTTTCCACTTCTCTTTCCTCCACAGTGTATTGCTAATATTCTATACTTCACACCACTTCCTTTCCTTTGGCATACTGCCCAAGCTCTATCACCCCCATTCAGACAGATCACATAGAGTCTGTTACGTGAATGTTGCTCTAATATTATTGTAAATAATTGCTATTCTATACCATGGTAAATACTTCATAACACATCTCTTGGACCTTAGACCACCTTACAGGTTCCTGAATTCTATTACTGTAGTGATTAACTCTATTTGCTCACACGCTACACCTAGTTACTATCCTTTACTCTCACCTTACCTCAAAATCTGACCACCCCCAACCACACTGCTTCCTGATACAACTAACAAACCTCCCCTTCCCAACAGGAGAATTATCTCCTGTCCATCCTTTCTTAAAAGTGGCAAGCTGGGTCGAAGAGCATGGTTAACGCTATATATAGCCTAAAGATTGTCTATTTCTTCTCTACTGAGTGTGACTATAAATAACATAAAATACTCTTCTGCTATCATAAACCATTTTGCCTCCCCCTCCAACTGATCACACACGCACAATAAAGAAAGAAGTAGGTAGAAGTGGAGAACACCAAGATACCCACAAGAGACTGCACCACTGAATCTCACAGGATTCCTACCACAGAAGTTCACACCATAAACCCAGGGAACCAGAACAGATCAATTTAAGAAGCTGAGGCCAACAAGAAGAGTACCACAAACAATGGGAAGACAAAGAAACAATCCCCAAATGAAAGAAAAGGAGAAAGTCTCAGAAAGAATATTAGATGAAATAGAGGCAAGTCAACTATCAGATATTGAATTCAAAGCACTGGTTATCAGGAAATTCAAGGAGCTTACAATGAGCTACCAGAAGGCAAGCTCCCCTGTAGCTCCCCTTGTAGCTACAGGGGAGCTACAATGAACTCTCCGCAACCTATATCAACATGAAAAAGGAAATAGAAACCATCAGCAAAGGCCAAGAGGAAATGAAGAATACAATTTCTGAACTGAAGAACACAGTAGAAGGGATGAAGAGTAGGATCGATGAGGCAGAAGACCGCATAAGTGAGCTAGAGGACAGGGTAAAAACAATCTCCTAGACAGACCAGGTAATGGAAAAGAGAATCAGAGAGAATGAGGAGGGTTTAAGAGAAATGCAAGACAATATGAAATGCAATAATATCCCAATAATAGGAATACCAGAAAGAGAAGAAGAAGAACAAGAAATAGAAAATCTACTTGAAGGAGTAATAACAGAAATTTTTCATAATTTGATGAGAGTTAAAGTCACACGAATCCAGGAATCACAGAGAGTCCCAATCAGGTGGACCCAAAGAGGCCTACTGCAAGGCACATCATCATTAAAATGGCAAAACTCCAGGCAAAGAGAGAATCCTAAAGGCAGCAAGGGAGAAAAAGGAAGTAACATACAAGGGGGTCCCAATAAGGTTGGCTACTGACTTCTCAATGGAAACATTCCAAGCAAGAAGAGAATGGCAAGAAATATTCCAAGTAGTGAGAACCAGAGGCCTACAACCAGGCCTACTTTACCCAGCAAAGCTCTCAATCAAGATAGAAGGCCAAAGAAAGAGCTTCCAAGACAAAAGAAGTGTAAAAGAATACACCTCCACCAAACCAGTTCTACAAGAATTACTAAAAGGGCTGCTTTAAGGAAAGGAAGGAACCGAGAGAGACAGAGAGGAACACAGGTACATAAATGGCAATGAATAAGTACCTTTCAATAATAACCTTAAATGTAAATGGATCAAATGCACCAATTAAAAGACATAGAATAGCTGAATGGATAAGAAAGTATGACCCACACATATGCTGCCTACAAGAGACCCACCTCAGGTCACAAGACCACCACAGACTAAAAGTGAAAGGATGGAAACAAATTTTCCAAGCAAATGGACAAGAAAAAAAAAGCCAGGGTAGCAATTCTCATATCAGACAAAATAGACTTCAAAAACAGGGCCATAAAGAGAGACCCAGAAGGTCACTTCATAATACTTAAGGGAAAAATCCACCAAGAAGACATTAATATCGTAAATATATATGCACCCAACATGGGAGCACCCCAATATATAAAGAAAATCCTAGAGAACCACAAGAAAGTTATTGAGAGCAACACAATTATAGTAGGGGATTTTAAAACCCCACTGTCAAAAATGGACAGATCTTCCAAACAAAATATCAACAAAGATATACCTGCACTAAACAACACCCTAGATGAAATGGACCTAATTGATATATACAGAGCCCTCCATCCCAAAGAAGCTAAATACACATTCTTTTCAAATGCACATGGGACATTTTCAAACATAGACCACATGATAGGACATAAAACAAGTCTCAACAAATTCAGGAAAATAGAAATTATATCAAGCATTTTCTCTGATCACAAGGGACTGAAATTGGAAACTAATCCCACAGGAAAAAACCCAAAACACCCAAAATCATGGAGACTGAATGGTTTGCTATTAAACAATGAATGGGTCAAGATTGAAATTAGGGAAGAAATCAAAAAGTTTCTGGAAACAAATGAAAATGAACTCACAACAAACCAAAACTTATGGGACACAGTGAAGGCAGTCCTGAGAGGGAAGTTCATAGCAATACAGGCTTACCTAGAGAATATAGAATTATTTCAGACAAACAACCTACCCAATGCCTGCAAGAACTCGAGGAACAACAACAAAGACAGCCCAGAGCAAGAAGAAGGAAGGAAATAACAAAGATCAGAGCAGAATTAAATGACATAGAGACTGAAAGCACGATTCTAAGGATCAATGAATCCAGGAGTTGGTTTTTTGAAAAGATAAACAAAATATACAAACCTTTAAGTAGGCTCATCAAGAAAAGAAGAGAGAGGACCCAAATAAACACAATCAGAAATGAAAGAGAAGAGATTACAACTGATACCACAGAAATAGAAGGGATTCTAAGGAATTACTATGAAGAACTTTATGCTAAGAACTTTGAAAACCTAGGTGAAATGGACAAATTTCTAGAAAAATATTATCTTCCAAACTCAATGAAAAAGAAGCAGAAAACGTGAACAGGCCAATAACAGCAGATGAAATTGAAGCAGTAATAAAAAAACTCCCATCATACAAAAGCCCTGAACCAGATGATTTCACAGGAGAATTCTACAAAGCTTTTAAAGAAGACCTAACCCCTATTCTTCACAGACTATTGCAAAAAATCCAAAAGGAGGGAAAACTCCCCAACTCTTTTTATGAAGCCAGCATCATCCTAATTCCAAAGCCAGATAGAGACACAACAAAGAAAGAAAACTTCAGGCCATTATCGCTGATGAACATAGACGCTAAAATCCTCAACAAAATACTGGCAAATCGCATCCAACAATACATCAAAAAGATCGTACACCTCAACCAAGTAGGATTCATCCCAGGATGCAAGGATGGTTCAATATTCATAAATCAGTAAATGTAATACATCACATAAACAATGGCAAAGACAAAAACCACATGATCATATTAATAGATGCAAAAAAAGCTTTAGATAAGGTACAACACCCATTTATGATAAAGGTTCTCTGAAAAATGGGGAGAGAGGGAGCATTCCTCAATATAATAAAGGCCATATATGAAAGACCTACAGCCAACATCATACTCAATGGGCAAAAACTAAGAGTTTTTCCACTAGGATCAGGAACAAGACAAGGTTGTCCACTTTCACCACTTCCATTCAATATAGTATTGGAAGTTCTAGCCACAGCAATTAGACAAGAAAAGGAAATAAAAGGCATCCAAATCAGAAAGGACGAAACAAAACTGGCATTGTTTGCAGATGACATGATAGTGTACATGGAAAATCCTATAGCCTCTACCAAAAAACTGCTCGAACTAATAAATGAATTTGGCAAAACAGCGGGATACAAAGTCAATATCCAGAAATCAAAGGCATTTCTGTATACTAACAATGAAACAGCAGAAGCAGAAATCAAGAAAAACATCCCATTCGATATAGCAAAAACAAAAATAAAATATCTGAGAATAAACCTAACCAAGGAGGTAAAAGACCTGTATATAGAAAACTACACAACACTGAAGAAAGAAATCAAGGGAGACACAAACAAATGGAAACATATACTGTGTTCATGGATTGGAAGAATTAACATTATCAAAATGTCCATACTACCCAAAGCAATTTACAGATTCAATGCAATACCTATCAAAGTACCAATGGCATATTTCACAGACATAGAACAAACACTGCAAAAATTTATATGGAACCATAAAAGACCCCAAATAGCAGCCACAATGTTGAGAAAGAAGAACAAAGTAGGAGGAATCACAATACCTGATACCAAACTGTATTACAAGGCCACTGTAATCAAAACAGGCTGGTATTGGCATAAAAACAGGTACATAGACCAATGGAATAGAACAGAGAGCCCAGAAATAAACCCAAATCTCTACAGTCAATTAATTTTCGACAAAGGGGGCAGTAACATAAAATGGAGTAAACATAGTCTCTTCAACAAATGGTGCTGGGAGAACTGGACAGCTACATGCAAAAAAATGAAACTTGAGCACCAATTTACACCATACACCAAAATAAATTCACGGTGGATAAAAGACTTAAACATAAGCCGTGAAACCATTAAAGCCCTAGAGGAGAGCATTGGCAGGAAAATCTCAGATACTCCACGGAGCGATATTTTTACTGACACGTCCCCTAGAGCAAGGGACATAAAGGAAAGAATAAACAAATGGAATCTCATCAAAATTAAAAGCTTCTGCATGGCTAAGGAAAACAGTATCAAGATAAAAAGAGAAGCAACTGTTTGGGAAAACATATTTGCCAATGATACCTCAGACAAAGGTTTAATCTCCAAAATATACAAAGAACTCACACGACTCCACTCAAAGAAGATGAGTAACCCAATTAAAAAATGAGCAAAGGACTTGAACAGACACTTCTCCAAGGAGGACATACAGAGGATCCAGAGACACATGAAAAGATGCTTGATATCGCTAGCTATCAGCGAGATGCAAATTAAAACCACAATGAGATACCACTTTACACCAGTCAGAATGGGTATCATAAACTAAGAAATAAACAACAAGTGCTGGAGAGGTTGTGGGGAAAAAGGGACTCTGGTTCACTGTTGGTGGGATTGCAGACTGGTACAACCAATGTGGACAACAGTATGGAATTTTCTAACAAAACTAAAAATGAACGTGCCTTTTGACCCAGCAATTCCAGTCTTAGGAGTATATTCTAAGAACCCTGAAGCACCAATCCAAAAGAACCTATGAACACCAATGTTCATAGCAGCACAATTTACCATAACCAAGAATTGGAAGCAACCTATATGCCCATCGGTAAATGACTGGATCAAAAACTATGGTACATTTACACAACGGAATTCTATGCAGCAGAAAGAAAGAAGGAGCTCCTACCCTTTGCAACATCATGGATGGAACTGGAAAGCATTCTGCTGAGTGAAATAAGCCAGGCGGTGAAAGACAAATACCATATGATCTCACCGTTAACAGGAATCTAAACAACAAAACAAACAAGCAAGCAAAATATGACCAAAGACACTGAAATACAGAACAGGCTGACAGAGACCAGAGGGGAGAGGGAAGAGAATCAAAGGGGAAAAGGGGAATGATTTACAGGAACTAGTATAAAGGACACAGACAATAACTAAGGTGGGGGGTGGAAATGGGAGGGAGGTGGGGAGCACTGGGGGGGGAGGGCAGGGAATATAAGACAGAAAACTGTACTTGAACAAGAATTAAATAAAATAAATAAATAAAGATAATACAGCCATTTAATTTAAAGTTTCACATGTAATTTATCACCTTAGGAATGAGACTTCTTGATAACCCAACTAAGTGTAGTGTAATACCATTGAAAAAAAGAATATATTTTAAAATATTTAAATTACGGCAGGTTAATTTATCATGAAAATATTACAATGCTTCATGTACTGCCACAGATTAAAATAAATAAAAGTTAAAGAATACGTCAAATTTTAATTTCTTTTGAAAACTCCGAATTTATGTGAAGAACAGGAATAAGGATCTTATAGTAGACAGGATAATTCCTCTCCCCCAAAATGTGCATGTCCTAATCCCCAGAACTCATGAATATGTTACTTTATACAGTACAAAGGGTTTTGCAGAAGTGATTAAATTAAGGATCTTGAGATAAGGAGATTATCCTGAGGTAGGCCCAATATAATTACAAGAGTGCTTATAAGAGATAGACAGCATGTCAGAGACAAGAGAAGATGCTAGCTATGCTCCTGGCTTTGAAGGAGGAAGAATGGAAACACAAGCAAAAGAATGTAGGCAGCCTCTAAAGGATGGAAAGGGCAAGAAATTGGATTCTCCTCAGGAGTCTCCAGGAGGAACACATCCCTGTGGGCTAATTTTAGACCTCTGACATCCACAATCTGTTATTTTAAGTCATTAATTTTGTGGTAATTTGTTAAGGCAGCAATAAGAAATCAAAATAGAGCCTACAATAAAAGTGAAAACTATGCGACAAAAATATTTAGCCTAGTGGCCAGCAGCTTGAGTTTCATTCATCTTGAACTTAGCAACCAGTTCCCTAAACCCAATCAAACTTAAGTGGTCAGCAATCCACTTAATTTGCATTCCTAGCCTCTGGAGATGATTGTTTTCCTTCTAGTCTGGCAAATTACATACACAAACCCTGAAAATGCATAAAAATTGTCTCTTATAGAATTCCAGACAACCCAGTAATGTATAGAAGTTTAAATTCCAGAACTATGTAAGGATAAGAATAAAAGTAGGGATAAGAATATAAAATAATATGATATTGTTTAAATATCATATTAAATCTATGTAACAGCATTATGCCCAGTTTTGTTGTTAAATATTAATCAGCTCTGTATTCAAAGTGACAAATTATGTATATCTTTTCCTTTTTTAAACATGTTTAAAGCATTCAAGGAAATCTAAAATGTTAGGCTTGTGATTGAGCTAAATGTTAAGCATTTGATTAAATTTGCAATCAGTGTTTAAAAGGCTGAGCCAACTTGTTTTGTTCATTTAATATGTATTTGATTTATTGGTTGGGTAAGTAGTATGTGAATATTTAAAGCAATCATTGAGACTTGAACATGCATCAGAACCACCAGGAGAACTTGTTAGAACACAGCCAGTCACATTTCTGATTCAGTAGCCAACCAGTCACGTTTCTGATTCAGTAGGTCTGATTTGGGGCCCCAAAGAATTTGCATTTCTTTTTTTTAAGATTTTATTTATTTATCTCTAGAGGGGAAGGGAAGGGGAGAGGGAGAGAAATACTAATGTATGGTTGCCTCTCATGTGTCCCCTTCTGGTCACTGGCCTGCAACCCAGGCATGTGTCCTGGACCGCGATCTTTTGGTTTGCAGGCCTGTGCTCAATCCACTGAGCTACACCAGCCAGGGCAGAATTTGCATTTCTAACAGGTGCTGATTATGCTGCTGGTTTGGAGAGCATAGTTTAAAAACCACTGAGGAATGATTGCTATTTTATGTTTACAGGAATACTAAATGTTTGATATAGTCATAAGACTAACAGATTGGACTACTGAAAAGAAGGTACAGAGTAGAGAATATTCCTATAGACACAAAAAAGCCCTCAGGTATTAAAGCAGCTATGGGAAAAAGGTATCACTACAGAGCTTAATAGAAAGTACCACTACGATCCTCCTTCAGTCACTGAAAGTGAAGGTGAAGTGAAATCAGTGGTGTGGGCGAAGAGGAACATCTTTCAGGTAGTTTCCACATTGGAATCACTTAGGGAAACAGAGGTATTAAAGACCTTTAAGTAGACCATTAGTTCATGTTACTCTGTCAATGATATTGCTTTCTACTTTATGTTAAAAGTTGATATGAATCATGGAGAAATCACCATTCTTATTTTTCTTCTTTCAGGCTACTAAACATCTTTAAATATAAAAAGCCTTTTCACCAAAAAAATAACAAACCTGTAAGTAGAGCTGGACTTACAGGCACATTAACTGTAATCTGGGCTTTCTGTGGTTCTGTATCAATTTAAAACCCTTCCTTTAAACATTATAAGAGGGATGTTATATGTGCTAGAAATGAAAAGTTGATAAGTGAAAAATACTCTCTGGCTCTATAATGACTTTTCCTTTGGTCTCTTTTCATTCCCATTGATATATAAAGTTCCATTTGCCTTCCAGTGGATTTCTGAAATTTTGCAGACAATGTTAGATATCTGTCCACAATGGTAACAAAACAGCTTTTGGAAAATCCAGATTACCCAAATTTAAAATTTGTCACACATATCAGTTTCCTCTGGATGTTTAATAGCCAATGTTAGGATTAAAAATAATTAACAAGTTAAAAATTTATTCACCTTAGTTTTGCCTAAAAGTTTAAAATGTGTTCGATCTTTGTCCCATCATGTCTTTTGCTGCTCTTTAGAAAAAAGAGAAGCATGGCATAGGACTTTAGATGGAAAGATGGTTCAGGAGATAAAATGTTAACATTCATTATTTTTAGATGACGGCACTATTGGTGGTTCTGTCTACATTTTAAAAACATCTTTTAGTATTTTCTACCAAAAGCAGTATTGTTGTAATAATCAGAAAAACATATTATTCACAAAACATACTTTTGATAGTAAGTGAAGATAGACTAGGGCTTCTTAGAGCAATGGCTAATTCTTGGCCTTGGTGAAGAAATGTGCAAGATGAGTTTGGAATATGATGCCATATCAAAAAGCAAGGAAACTAATGAGGACTAATAGAGTTATGTCAAAATGACCCAGCAGCCAAACTAGAATATAGAACACATTGGCTAAATATAGGACAATTTGAGCATCAAAAAGAATAATTACAATGATCCATTCATTTACCAATGGGTATGTTGGGTTACTTCCAGCACTTGGCTCTTGTAAATTGTGCTGCTATGAACATTGGGGTGCATAGGTTCATTTGGATTGGTGTTTCAGAATTCTTAGGATATAATCCTAGCAGTGGAATTGCTGGGTCAAAAGGCAGTTCCATTTTTAGTGTTTTGAGGAAATTTCATACTGTTTTGCACAGTGGTTGTACCAGTCTGCAATCCCACCAACAGTGAACTAGGGTCCCCTTTCCCCACAACCTCTCCAACACTTGTTGTCTGTTGCTGTGTTTATGATGGCCATTCTGACCAGTGTGAAGTGGTATCTCATTGTGATTTTAATTTGCGTCTCTCTGATGGCTAGAGATTAAAAAAAACTATGGTACATTTACTCAATGGGATACTACACAGCAGAAAGAAAGAAGGAGCTCCTATCCTTCAAAATAGCATGTATGAAACTGGAGGACATTATACTAAGTGAAGTAAGCCAGGCAGTGAAAGACAAATGCCATATGATCTCAGCTATAAGTGAAACCTAATTAACAAAACAAATACATAAGCAAAATATAACCAGAAACATTTAAATAAAGAACAAACCGACAGTAATCAAAGGGGAGGGTGGAGGGAAAGGGTAATCAAGGAACATGTTTAAAGGACCCATGGACAAAGCCAAAGGGGGAAAGGATGGAGCATGGGAAGTGGGAGAAGGTGGGGCAGGGGAAAGTGGTATTGGGAAAATAGAGACAACTGTTCTTGAACAACAATAAAAAATAAAATTAAACTAAAAAAACCATAACTACAATGAACTGGAAACTTAAATATGTTAAAATACATGGATTTCTAAAGATAGTAAAAAAAGAACATTGAGAAGAGTTATAGCAAGACCATTTTCAACTAAATTTAAAAGTGAATTCTTGTGACAACATGGATGGAACTGGAGAGCATTATACTAAGTAAAATAAGACAGGTGGTGAGGGACAAATACTGTATGATCTCACCTTTTACTGGAACCTAATCAACAAAAGAAAAAAGCAAACAGAATATAACCAGAGACATTGAAATTAAGACAATCTAACAATAGTCAGAGGGGAGGAGGGAGGGGATGGTGGGGGGAAGGGTTGTCAGGAACTACTATAAAGGGCACATGGACAAAACCAAGGGGGAGGGTGGAAGCAAGGTAAGAAGGTAGGATTAGCTGGGGTTGGGGGGAGTGGTGGGGGGAAAATGCAGACAACTCTGATTGAACAACATAAAGTAATTTAAAAAACTTAAATGAAGAATAAAAAAATTCAGAGATAGGAAATGATGGTGCCCATTCCCAAGTTTCACCTTCAATCTGGGCTTGGTTATTACCATCTTACTGATTTGTTTGATTTTCTTATTCTCAGCTTTTACCAAAACAGATCAAATAAACCCAAAGGAAGAATCACTATATTGACCATACTGGATTTTTGCCTTATATTCTGATTCAGGAATTTTGGATTCTATGGAAATATAAAGGATATATCATTTAATATATTTACCATGACTTTTCTTTGTTTATAATGACAACTTTTAATTTTTCTTTTGACAAGTCTTTTTTAAAAAGCAAATATTTAGTTTAATTTGGTTTATATATGACTCAAAATTGCATGTTATAATTAGTATTGTTATTAAAACTATATTTTAGAACTATTTAATATTCATAGCAAAATTAAGGGGAAGATACAGAGGCTTCCCATATGCTTCCTGTCTCTACACATAATTATTTATTTAAAACCTGTTTAAGAATCCTAGTTTCCTTCTCCCCACCCTCACCGCCGCTCTGTCTCTATATAGAAAACCTGTAGAAAAAAAAAGAAAAAAAAGGAAAAAAGTGAATTCTTAGTCAGTTTGTATAAACTATCATCAGAATAGTCAAACTGCATAAAATGGAACAAGATAGTTCAGTATGTAAAGAGTGCCCTGATACTGGATTTTTTCACTTAGGCTCAAGGACAATTTCAAAGGAATGGTGTGGAGTTATAAAAAACAAGTTGATCTAAGTAATTCTTAAAGATCTTCCAACCTCAAATTTCTATTATTCTTTGGTATTTTGTCCTTTGGTTTAAGATCAAACTTGTTTAGGAATTAACTAAAATACCCAGTGGCCAAAAAAAAAAAATACAAAGCAACACACACAAAAAAAACACCATATATAAATTCTTCCCCCATGGACCCAAAAGGCCTGCTGCATAGTCTCTATGGTTGACTGAAAAGATATTTAAAAACAAAACAAAACAAAACAAACAAATAAAAACATAATAGTATGCTGGACCAGGTCATAAGAGCAGATGTGGATATTGATGGGATAGACAATCACACAGCAATCCTGATTCTCTTAGAGGTACTTGAGTTGTTCCTAAACTATTGGAACTTAGTGAACGGTTTCAAAAGGCAAAGACAAAGGCAAACAGATGTTACATTCTCATACGGTCTTATCATGTATTCTTCCCTTTGTCCCATTCTGCCTTAAATAAGGCCATGTGCCCTTTAAATTACAGTTTGTTATCAATGGGATCTCTTATCAGTAGAACACCTGACTAGCAAACAGTTGGAGGGATTTTTGGCTGTGCATAATGATACCATTGAGAACTCTGTAATCATTAAAAAGCATATTTCCTATTTTTCATTTTTTTAATCAAAGCAGGCCAAGGCCCTAGAGGAGACATGGATGTTTATCCCCAATGTAAACTAGTAAAGTAATAAACTTCCTGACAGTCTCCCTCTAGGAGAATACTCCAGCACTTTGATATCTCTACTCAGGTTATAATTTTAGTTATATCGATGTAGGAATGACAAAAAAAGATAATGGCTTTAGCAAACCTAGATGGTCTCCTCTCAAATGGCTTGGTGTTAGAAGAAGCCCAAGGATGTTGAATGAAATTGCTGGGTACAATTTATTCACAAAGCTTCTATAATACCCAGGTTATTTTTTGTAAAGAATTTATTTATTTATTTATTTATTTATTTATTTATTTATAGAGAGAGGGGAAGGAAGGGAGAAAGAGAGGGAGAGAAACATCAATGTGCGGTTGCCTCTTGCATGGCCCCTACTGGGGACCTGGCTCCAAACCCAGTCATGCATCCTGACTGGGAATCGAACCAGCACCCCCCTGGTTTGTAGGCTAGTGCTCAGCTCAATCCACTGAGCCATACCAGCCAGGGCTAGCCAGGCTATTTTGACTTAGATATTACTTCCTATCTTTGAGGACCTTGAAGATAAATGGGTAGGGCACAATGGCATTCAGAATAACCTACTGAAAATGTGCCTTAGGAAATTTAGGTTTGTGTCCATGTAAGCCACGAGACCACAGAGATGGCCAGACTTCAGTCAGAGCTCATCCTGAGATTGAGTTAGGCCACCACCAATTCAACCAACATTACTTGAATTTCTTCTGTTTGTCTGCTCTTCACAAGCATGATCTCATTTATCCTCATATAACTCACTGAGATAAGTATTTCTGTCTCCATTTTACTGCTGAGAAACCTAAGACTCAGAAGCAAGGGGTCCAGACCACAGGGTCAATGTAATAGAAGCTCTGAATTAAACTGAAGCCTGAGCCTGCATAAGAGCCCCTGTCCTTTACATTATGGCAAACTGCCTCTAAACTATTACTATATCACATTTCATGCTGGGAGGGGCTTCCTTTTGTTACCATTTACCCAAGGACATACAACTACCATGCCTGCTAGCTTCTTAGTGACCTCTGTAAAAATCATGGAGATGCCATGTTTCCTATTAGATACCAACTATGTACCTAGTTAGGTGTATATTTCCCACCAGATGCCATTATTTTAAAATATTTTACTAAGAAAACTAAGAAAGGTTGTTTTTTCATGTTAATGCCACTGCTATAAATATCTTAATAACAACATTATAGGTTTTAAAACATTTCTTTCCATGTAACAGTGGTTCATTCTTTCTCTTGAGGACCATGACTCATCCACAAATCCCTCTATAATTTCCATTATTTGAGTTACCAGAATGACAATGATTTGAAACCTTTCATGTCATTACAGGAGCATGTGCATATGTGGTTTATAGTGGTTGAATGATATCCCCTAAATTTATGTTCACCTGAAAAGTCAGAATGTGACCTTGTTTTGAAGTAGGATATTTGCAGATATAACTAAGATGAGGTCATACTGGAGAAGTGTGGTCCCTGAATCCAATGACTGGCACCCTGATAAGAGGAGAGGATATGTAGAGACATACAGAAAGAAGCCCAAGTGAAGATGGAGGCAGAGTTTGCAGTGATGCATGTATAAGCCAATGAATGCCAAGGTTGGAAGCAACCAGAAAGTAGGAAAAGGCAAGGTAGGATTCTTCCCTAGAGCCTTCAGAGTGAGCATGGCACTACTGACACATTGAATTTAGACTTCTAGCCTCCAGAACTGTGAAAGAATAAATTTCTGTTGCTGTAAGTCACCAAGTCTGGATAATTTGTAGCTCTAGAAAACTAACAGTGGTTTGTGCTAATTTCCTTTTCTACTAGTTTTACATTCACAGAACACACTTTAACAATCACTAAGTAAATCATATTTATAAGGAAAGTAAGCAGAGTAGAACATTACATTATTTGGTTTTATATGGAGCTTTTCATACACCTGGTTCCTGAAGCTGCATTATGAAGTAGCATATTAAAGTGAAAATGACTGCGAAGCCATTATGCACCTTTCAATAGTGGACTCAGAGCATTAGGCATGAACAGTTGCTATTATGGAAGAAACAGAAAGCCTTGATACTGGAGTGATAACGTCTGCCTGCTGTTCCTAAGTTCCATCAACTTTAAACTTCAAAAAAATAAGTGATCTGAGTCATGCTAAGGTATCACTTCTGGGGTCACATCTGAAAAAAACAAGCCCAGAGCAAGAAAAATATAGAATATCCAACTCTTAACCACAGAGAATTAACAACATCTGAAGATACCATCAAATCTGAAGCAAATTTAATTGAATATATATGTATATATTTTGTGTCTTCTGATATGTTATGGCATGGGAAAGAGTTGCTAAGAGAGGCTTTTCAAAAGAGGAAAGTGAGCAATGGTTGATTCTATCTGGTGGAAGTCTGTCCCTACAGGGACCCACACTGAGTTGAAGACAAAATTCCAATCTTAAAATGGTCCTCTCATGGGTGTAGGATACACTGCCTTACCAGTTAAAGTATGTAGAGGTAAAGGAAACTTAGAAAAATCAAAAAAAGAGATGAAAGCCCTACTGTGGAAGGAAGGAAGGAAGGAAGGAAGGAAGGAAGGAAGGAAGGAAGGAAGGAAGGAAGGAAGGAAGGAAGGGGAGGAGGGAGGAAGAAGGAAAGGAGAGGGAGAGAGAGGTCCAATAGTCTGCTTGCAAGCTTGGCCCTTGGCTAATCTCTGGGAACTTGGACTTTGGGAGGGTTTCCACCATTCCTAGAAATAATGATGGATCACTGCCTAAAATGTTTGTATAAACACTATGGATTATGCTGGATGCCTGCTTTCTTTTGGGAATCTAGAATTTCAGTTCATGTGAGGCAGAAGTTGCCTATATGACCAGCCCCCAGTAAAAATCCTGGACACTGAGTAAAGACCGGTAAACAATGTTTCACACGTGTTGCCACTACTCATTGCTGGAGGATTTAAGAATGCCCTGTGTGTCTCCACTTGGAGAGGACCCTTGTGCCTGATCTTCCCTGGACTTGGCCCCATGTGCCTTTTTCTTTTGCTGACTTTGCTTTGCATTCCTTATTATGTAATGAATCTTAGCCATGCATAGGACCATATGCTGAATCCTGTGAGTCCTAATGAATCATCAAACCTGCGGGTGGTCTTGGAGAGCTCTGACACACCAGCTTCTCCACAACAGCAGCCCACAGTTGCATCTCAGTGCTCCTACTCTCTCCACTAGCACCCTCATATTACACAATATTTTCAAGAGTGGACAGCTTTTATTATTTTTATCAAGAAAGAAAAGAGCAACAGATTCTATTTTGAATGTGTATTTAAGATTTTTACTCCTTGATCTGATTTTGTTTCCTCCTTTTGGTGCTTGTGACAAAACCAACTCATAAGGGTAATTTTTTCCTTAATCTATGCATTTAAAATATGTTTATTAGTAGACTTTAAAACATTGCCAGCTGTCCTTCTGTTCCTGAATACATCAAGCTTGCCTTAACCTTTTGTACCAGCCACTTTTTCTGTCCACAATGCTCTTCCCACAGCTTTGCATACCTGGCTATGCCAGTGAGTTCTCAACCTAACTGTCACCTCCTCACAGAAGCCTTCCCTGATCACCCAATTTAAAATAGTCCTCACCCCACCCACAGTTCACCTTGCTTTACCTTCATCATACCACTCATTTCAACCTGCGACTCTATTCATACTTCGTTTATTTTTCTGGTGAAAGTCTCCTCCTTCTGGAATATAATTTCCACTAAAACAAGGTTTTTGTTGGATTTTATCACCATCTTATTCTCAGTGCTAAAACAATGCCTGGAAGAAAAACTAGGCATTTAATAAATGTTTTTGAATAAATGAATAATCAAATCATTTGACTAAATAAGAGAGATACGTTGCAAATTGTACTTAATAGCTTTCAGGAAACTAGCCCAATTTTGCCTTTTTTTTCCTGTCACCACATTCACTGTATTCCCTCGCCCATGTTCTTTTTTCACCAATGGCCAGTCACTTTTATATTCCACCAGGCCCCCCAAACTGCCAGACAGGCAGATGGAGAAGCAACACCATCAATCATTGTCAAGTGTGCACTCTTCTCTTGATTTGAAAGTGAGAACACTGTTATTTAAACATCGTCCAATCTCTTTGCATCTTACAAAGTTTAACTTCCACAAAAAGCAAGAAGGCAATTGCTATGGATTGAACAGTGTATATTGGCAGAGTACATACTATTGATTCACTTCCTTCCTTTCCCTGTTCAATTGGTTCTGTGAAAGGCAGTGGGTTTCTCTTGTCTTTATCAATTTAGATTTATTGAATTTCTGAATCTCAGCTATGTCTTGTTTGTCAGGTATATTGGCAGATTAAGTAGTAATGGAGTACATAAAAGAAAGTTAGATTTCCACAATGGCTACTCTACTCCACTTTCTGACACTTCCATCTCCCAGTGCAGCTTCATCTGATATTGCCTTATTCTCCTTGCATCCTGACAACTTCCTCCTGCCCTTCCTTAACTGTACCTGTCCTCAAGTTTCAGCCTTCTGCAATTTTTCCACAGTGAAACTCTGCAGTTCATTTTCTGCCAATGAGCTTATACTTCTATTTCTCCAGATTTCAACTTCACCCAAATGTTTATCTCCAATGGTCTGTGGCCAATTGTATTTGGATATTCAACCTTTAATGAAATATGTCCAATACCTAATCTATCACCTTCTCCCCAAAGCAAAAACTTATTTTATCTTCTCTCTTCTAATATATACATACATATTTTAATAATAACTATCTGAAATCATTCGGTCTTCAAAATCAATGTAACCTTCATAATAAGTTAGCATGAAACCATACAAATAGCTTATTACCTGTGTCTTTTTTACCATCCCCTTCACTAATGCACTAGCATAAATTGACAGCACAAGAGCCCAGAATTACAATACAACCTCCCAACTCAGGGTCTCTCAAAGTGTGGTCCAGCCACCCTTGCAGCAGAATCATTTGAGGAGCTTGTTAATATATAGATGCCCAGACACCATCTGAACCCTAACCTGCAGAATTAGAAATTTTCTCTCAACCTCCTATGTCTACCCCAATCCAATTTAGTCTGTAACTGTCTACACGTGGTTTACATTAGGATGCCCCTCTGTTTAAGGACTACCTATTTGTATCTAGTACATTTGCATGCAAATATAGCTAATACATTTGCATAAATTGAGCATATAAAGTTAACCTTAAGGATCAGAGCTCCCTCACATTTTAAAAAAGGTAATTAAAACGCAAAGAAATTTTCACCTATGGAGGTTACAGAGTAGGTAAGTGGCAAAGCTTGGATTGGATCTCTGCTTGTGACTTTCAAGCAATGAAGAAAAGAGTTAACATAGCAGACCTGACTTCTATCCTTTGATAGCCCTGGGATGGCATCTGGGAATTTTTATTTGGACAGGGTTTCCACTATTTCCCGGACTGCTAAGAGTTACTCACTGTGTCTAAAATGTTTTTTACAGACAATATGGTTTAAAGCAAACACCTGCTTTCCTTCTGGGAGTCTGGGATTTGGGTACATGTCAAACAGAGGATGCTATGTGACCATCCCCCAGTAAAAACCCTGAGCACTGAATCTCTAAGGAGCTTTCCTGGTTGGCAACATTTCACACGTGTTGTGACAACTTGTTATTGAGGGAATTAAGCATGTCTCGAGTGCCTCCACTGGGAAAAGACACTTGCAAGCTTGCACCCGATTTCCTTTGGACTTTGCTACCTGTGTCTTTTCCCTTCATTGCTTGTGACTGGTATACTCTCACATTAATAAATCATAGTCATGAGTATGACTATATAGTGAGTCCTATGAATCCTACCGGTGAATCATCAAATATGAGGGTGGTCTTGGGGAACTCATGACCCAGAAAACAATTATTTCCATAACATATTTTATTGAGTGTCTCTTGGGATGTTTAAAAGAGGCAGTAGGAGTAGTCAAAACAAGATAACCTGAAGAAAAAGCAGCATGATCTAAATGCTGACTTAGGTGCTCGCTTCGGCAGTACATATACTAAAATTGGAACAACACAGAGAAGATTAGCATGGCCCCTGTGCAAGAATGACATGTAAATTCATGAAGTGTTTCATATTTTTAGGACTGTGTGTGTTTTGGGGTGTTTAAAGGACTTTAGGATCTTAATGAAGACATTAAGTCATTATTCTAAGTCTGTTTCTCAGGATCTGGGTAGAGCTCCTCCAACTAAGGACTTGCAGTGTGCATTGTGTGCAAAGCAAGCACAAAAAGAACATGTTTGTATTCATCCTCAGCTTTCAACCTGTGCTTAGCTACTTGTCTCTTGCTTGCTTTTGGGGTCCTGCCCTCTTCACTGATTTCTGGGCCCTGACCTCTTTCTGGCTGCCAAGCTGCACTCCTTGACTATTTATCGAATGCTCAGCTGTTCCTCCCACTATACCCTTTTCCAGCTACTGGTTCACAAAGACTCATTCACTATCATTGACTTGGTCCTATATGGAGGATCCCCACCAAAACTCTATTCTGACTGAGTCCCTAGCTTCATCTCTTGACTGGCTTGTAATATTTGCTCTTGAATAAAGCATATTTCCCTTTTGTGAAAGGAGAATTACTAGACAAATATAATTCCAGTCAGTGCCAGCATATTTGGAAGAAACACTCATTTATGTTTATTTACTCTTTTTGTCCAACACTTCTTTTTTTATAAATTAAAAAAGATTTTGTTTATTTATTTTTAGAGAGAGGGGAGAGGAGAGATAAAGAGAGGGACAGAAAAAAAATCACTAGTCTTCCATATCAAGGGTAAAATATCTAAACAAAGACATTTGCTCTGTATTTCTCAACCAGACATGACATAATGGTGGGAGTATTGCATGGGGAATCAGGGGGCCTGTGTTTCAAACTTTAACTGTAATCTAGTTGTTATGAGCCTTTTCCCACCTCTATTTTCATCTGGGTAGCGGTGAGCTACTAGAACTTGCCAATAGAATGTGAGTGGAAGTAAATGTGTCACTTCCCTGCTAAGGTGGCTTTGAAGCAAGTACCCTTTCTCTATGCTCTCTTCCCCTAGGTCCTGGCTGGATGTTGACACCCAGGGTGACCTTAGAGACCACATGTTTAGGACTGTAGAGCCTCTCTCATCTGGAGTCTCTCAATGGCTACATAAATAATCAGCCTTTTCCTCTCATCAGTCAGAAACATTTGCACTATTTTAAGTCACTGACATTTTGAAAGTTTTTGTTATAGTAGCTAGAATGTCCCTAATTAAGTTTTTCCCCTCTTTATGCCAGTCTGTTTGGGTTGTTATCAGGATTAAATGAGTTAGAACAATGCTAACATATAATAAATACTCAATAAATGTTAGCTATTAATATTATTACCTGCTTCAATGCTAACTAGTTATGAGGCACTGAACATGTCAATTTCCCTGGACCTTCATTTCTTCCATTGTAAAATATAGGAGTCATGCTTGATGATTCCTAAATTACCCTAAATTTGAAGTTTTATAATAACAAGCCTCTTCAAACTGCTAAGAAAAATAAAAGTTATCTCCACTTACAGAAAGTGGCCAGAAGATGAGGTAGAGTCATTCAGAATATCAAGTAAAGAGGAAAAGAAGAAAAACAGACAACAGCACATAGGACACTGAGAGAAAAAAATACATTATTAAAAGAAAAGCATATTTTGTTTTTGAGATATATCCATCAGTTTTGAGATAAGTTTTGAAGAGAAGATTTACAAACCGGGCTGTGTCCGTGAGACTTTCATTCACACCCAAGTGAATATCTTGTGTGGTAAGAAAACAAGGGTGACCTCCCAGAAGTGAAAAGCCTATAATAAAAGAGAAAACAAAAAGCATTTTGAAAAAAAGCACTAAAGTAGGTAATAACAATTATTATGAACTGGCACTATGGGGGCAGGGATTTTCACTAATGTATCACTCTCAAGAACCTAGAATAAATAATGGAATATAGTAAGAACTCAACAAACACTTGTTGAATGAATTTAGGAGGGATTTTGACTCTGGAGAGAAGACCCATTCTTTTCACTTGCAAACTTCTAATTTTGTTAACAGAAAGAGCAACATGTTCAGTTATATGTGAAGTGAACTAATGGGATTTAGTGATGATTATAATCACTAATCATTCTTTCTGGGTACTTCATCTGTTTATAAGCAGGAAAAGTCACCTAAATAAATATGAATACTGTGAATTCATCAATAAAGTATTGTGTGCCTACTATGTATCTAACATAGGGATAAATGTCATAGAGGGTTGGAGTCTATGGAAGAACATTTCACACAAAGTTTAAGACCTCCTGGCAAGTCTGCTCCAAGTCACAGTCTTACTTTGACTAAAAGTCATTTTGCTGCAGTAACCCAGGATTAGATTTTTACCTTTTCATTTTCCTCTGTGTGCTATAAAGAAGAGACACATCAAACCTGTACTTATGAGGTGGGGGGGGGAGAGATGAGTTACAGAAAGTGTTAAGTGAGAGTCAAAGCCTTCAGACTCTAAAAAGGAATTTCCGTCTGCAATTTGGTCACTGATCCAAAAGCAGCCTCAGATCCCATTCCAAAAGCACAGATCAAGTATTCACCAGTTTATCAGACCTGGGTGGCAGTAACTGATTCAGGAGGATGTCAGATGTTTTGAGAAGTCATCAGGAGCTGCCATTTCTAAGGAAAGGAAGGCAGAGGGACAGGTCTCTACTCCCCCTTTTACATTTATCCAGAGAAGTCTGCTTTTATCTGTTTCGTTTGTTTCTGCATTCACATCAGTTATTTTTGAACAAAGGGTTTCTTCTGTTAATATCTTAATTTATGTCTGGGAAAATAACAATACATCTTACTTTGCTCTTTCTTTTTCTCACAGACCCCTGGAAGCTTTGGAAGAAGGGGTATAAAAGAATTCATGCACTGGAAATCTGAGGGCTCTGAAGGCCCTTGCTGGTAAAACTAATGCAGTCATTAACCTCTCTGATCTTCACTTTCCTACCTGCACAATAGTATACTGGTTTTTATATTGTCACGTTTGTAAAAGTGATGAATTTGGAATAGCTTGGAAGACATCAGCTTCTGTTTCACCTTGAAAGTCAAATGCCAATGTTAAGTAATGAAAAGAATCATCTCTTAGGAGGCTCTGTGCATTTTTCTATCAGCTACTGCACTTATTGAGATTAATAAATGTATCCATCTATCCTCTCAATTAAGTTACAATGCAAGAATATAATCATCAGCAAACACACATGGTTTGCCAGGCAGGTGTAAACAAAGAGTGGGTAAGAAATAAATGATCTACATTTGCACACAGTGACATTGATACATTTCTCAAACCTAATGCTGAGCAAAATAAGCCAGGCACCAAAGAGCATATGCTGAATGATTCCGTTTATATAATGTAGAAAACAGGCAAAACTAATCTGCGATGTTTGAAGCCAGGGTAATGGTAACCCTAGGGTGGGAGTAGTAGCAATTGGAAGGACATACAAGGGATGACTCTGATTGCTGTTCATGTTCTGTTTCTCTATCTGGTATTACAAGGATGTGTTCATTGTAAGAATTAATTGATCTATATGCTTTGTGATTTGCATGTTTTCTATAGGTGTGTTACACTTTAATAAAACATCACATGAGCAATCAATATGGCCTAAGTTAGATGGACAATTTTATTCTGTCCCTTGGGATAAGCAGAAATACTGCTATATCTCTGCAACTCAGGCTTTGGATAGAATCCTCAAGGACTTCTCCTGTGAGGATCACCTCATCCTAGAGTTTGGCACAAACCAGGACAGTAATACACAGTTTTAACTACATCCCATTTTTATTCTAAGTACCAAAGTAAAAGGTTTTGATGAAAATTTGCACCAAGGGACAACTATTAAGATGCACATGTACACAACAGAAAAGCTCTACCATGTTCTTGGTTGAGGTTTACCATTTCTGTAAGCATTTAAAGCAGCTACTTACTCTGACTGATTCTCCTAGTGTTGAGCTTAGCAGAATGCCATATGCCAATTAGGACCTAGTGTATTTATTGAGGATAATGATGAATACTCTGTGAACCATATCTTTTATGGTCTTATCTTCCTTTTCTCATGTATTTGCTGTTACAGTTTGCAATTTTGTGCAGGTGTCAGAGCCCTTCTTTACAGATGGCCATCATTCAACAAAATGCTTAATACCACCTGTAGAAAAAATTTTACTGGAATAAAACATGACTATCACATGTCTAAATTAAATTAGATACTGACAAAATACATTTAATAATGGCTTCCAATCCTGCATCTGCCATTTATTAGCTATGTGTCTGTGGGCTATTTGCTGAACCTGTTTCAGCCTGTTTTCCTCAACAGGCTCACCCTTGTAGACTCATCATGAGCACCAAATGAGATAATTCATGTAATTAATGTACAGTACTTGACACAGGGTCTTCAGGCAAAGGCTTATTAAATATTTGCTCTTGGGTTTTATTAATAGCTTAACAAATGCATTATATGTGAACAGTAAAACTGATCACTTATTTGGGGGTATTTAATAGCAAAAATAACATCTGAACAGAGAAAAGTGGTAGGAAACACCATCACCTAAGAAGAATTAGGTTTAAAAAACTTAAAATTGATTTAGCATAATGCTCTCCAGTTCCATCCATGCTATTGAGAAGGGTAGGAGCTCCTTCTTTCTCTCTGCTGTGTAGCATTCCACTGTGTAAATGTACCATAGTTTTATGATCCATTCATTTACTGGTGGGCACCTAGGTTGCTTCCAGCACTTGGCTATTATAAATTGTGCTGCTATGAACATTGGGGTGCAGAGGTTCTTTTGGATTGGTGTTTTGGGGTTCTTAAGGTATAATCCCAGCTATTTGATCTCACCTATAAGTGGAAATTAATCAACAAAACAAACAAGCAAGCAAAATATAAACAGAAACCTTAAATTAAAGAACAAACTAATAGTAACCAGAGGAGAGGGAGCAGAGGCATAATGGGGGAAAATACAGGAAAGTCCATCAAGGAACATGTACAAAGGACACATGGACAAAGTCAAAAGGGGTAGGTTCGAGGGTGGGAGGTGGGGATTGGTGGGGCGGGGGCTGTGGTGGGGGTGGAAATGAAGACAACTGTACTTGAAAAATAGTTAAAAAAAAGAAAAAATTTTAAATTGAGAAATTTCTATATATTAATAAATTCTTCTTTTTAAAAGATTTTATTTATTTATCTTTAGAGAGGAAAGGAAGTAGAGAAGGATCAATGTATGGTTGTCTCTCGTGAGTTCCCTGCTGGGAACTGGCCTGCAACCCAGGCATGTGCCCTGACTGGGAATCGAACCGCGATCGTGTGGTTCGCAGGCCCATGCTCAATCCACTGAGCTACACCAGCCAGGGCTAATTAATTCTTTTATAACTTCAAAAAACACTCCGCATACTTATGATAAAAAATGATAACAAAATTCTGCCCAACTCATGGAAAATCCATGTTGAAAGGATGCAGAATTTGATAATTACTAACTGGTTTATACAGTATTTATTTATTTTTATTTAATGGCAGATGTCCCCATGATCTCTTAAAGGAGCCAACTCTAAAGAACAAAGTATTCTCACCTGTTTTCTTTCTATAACTTCAAAGATTAGGTGACACCTTATGTTTCCCTTCTTTCTCCTTTCTTCTTCCAGGGGACAATGGGAATGCATTAATAAGAACAGTGGACTTGGCATCTGAACCCTGATGCTATTTGTGTTAATTGAGTGAACTTAGGAAGTCACTTAATCCTTTTGAACTTCATTTTGTTATATATTTTAACTTCATTACTAATCATTACAAGGCAAGAATCACAAGAAGCAAATGTTTGCTTCTAAGCCCTAGAAAGCTCTGATGCTTGTAAGTGGGATATTTCAAGAATCAACCAATGTGTTTTTGTTTGTGGTGCTTCCTCCTTGATTCTACCCATTTGCCCATTTGGGCAGTTATATTGTTTATTTAAGGAAGTTCTGATAGACCAGAAATGCAGAGAGAAAGAAAAGAAGCAATGTGTGGCTTATAACTTTCAAAGGAGACTTTTTGAAACTTCATACAGAGATAAGCATTTGAGAAAAAAATAAATTTTTGTTTTAACAGCCTAGGATTCCAGCTACAAACAATAGATTTGAAAGAATACATGGATAGTCATAGTGATATTTTTTCTCCTACTTTATCACTGGGCCTCCAATACTGGGAAATGGAAAGGGAAGAAGAGGAGCAAAGGATAAACATTAATTAGTGGGTCTTGGACACTGTAAATTCCTGTCTGTGCCCCAGGCCAAGTACTTCAGGTTGGGGAGCATAATGGAAATTTTAGAAGTGCTTGGGGAATCCCAGAGCTGAGAACACCTGTGTCATGCTTTTAAGAGAGATCTCGAGGCAAAAAATGCAGAACTCCCTGGAACCCAGTGTGAGCAAAGAACAATATAGTAGAGAGAGCCTTGTAGTATCTCTGTGCCCAGTGTGGTGTGGAGAGCTGCCAAGAGATTGAGAGAGCCAAACTACGATTATATTTGAGGTCTTGTGATCAGAATGAAGTAAACTCCACAGTGAATGGGAGAGAGCCAATGTCCAATGGGGATACAGAAATCTCAACAAACTCCAGCATTAACCTTTCATGACCAGATACTCCTAGCCCTAGATGTCTTGAGATTCACATACTTTTTAAAAATATTTTATTTATTTATCTTTAGAGGGGAAGGGAAGGAGAGAAGGAGAGAAATATCAATGTATGGTTGCCTCTCGTGAGTCCCCTGCTGGGAACTGGCCTACAACCCAGGCATGTGTCCTGACTGGGAATCTAACCGTGATCGTGTGGTTCGCAGGCCCGCGCTCAATCCACTGAGCCACACCAGCCAGGGCAACATACTTTTTAGGAATTAATCATGACTATAATGTAAGGGATAGGAGACTCTAAATTCACAAAACAACCCCTGGAATGACTGAGGATTGCCTAATATTGCAGAAATTAGGTTTCCACCAAACAGCAAAATTGGTATGAATAAGATAAAGTACTTTATATGTCAGAAAAATACACATTTCTTGACCATATGAGTTTGAGGCATGAGAATTTGTGCCTACTTACATTTTGTAGTTAACATGAAGTGCTATTTGGGACTTCTATTCAAGTCCTCATTGAATTCCTATAGATGAAGCTAATCTTTCTGCTTTCAGCTTCTACAAGAATTGGAAAGGGCATTGAGAAGTTTGCACTGCTGCTGCCAGAGACAGTATTTTCCCTCTGCAGTTCCTGAAGATAAAGACATACTCCCCTAGGAGAGTATGTCTCTCCCACCCTACACTGGGCTACTCTTCTCAGGTCCTCACCCTCCAGCCCCTTCAACACAAGGATGAGTTTATTAGTGGACTCACCTGTTTCTGTAGACAATCTTGTTCGAGTACTTCTTTTTTCAAAAATCATACTTAAAGCCTTGCCTTGCAATAAAGGCAAATACTGAAAATCAAGGACAAGGATACAATTAAGATGAAAAATATTCCATATCAAGGATTATATTTCAAAATTTATTCTTTACATTATCAAAATATAGAATAATTAATCACTGCTTCCAAATAAGTATTCAAATGTCACTTAAAAAGTGAAGTTAAATCTCAGATATTCCATGCAGCAATATTTTTACTGATACGTCCGCTAGAGCAAGGGACATAAAGGAAAGAATAAACAAATGGAATCTCATCAAAATTAAAAGCTTCTGCATGGCTCAGGAAAACAGTATCAAGATAAAAAGAGAAGCAACAGCTTGGGAAAACATATTTGCCAATGATACCTCAGACAAAGGTTTAATCTCCAAAATACACGAAGAACTCACTCGACTCCACTCAAAGAAGACAAGCAACCCAATTAAAAAATGAGCAAAGGACTTGAACAGACACTTCTCCAAGGAGGACATACATAGGATCCAGAGACACATGAAAAGATGCTCCATATTGCTAGCTATCAGCGAGATGCAAATTAAAACCACAATGAGATACCACTTTACACCAGTCCGAATGGCTATCATAAACAAAGAAATAAACAACAAGTGCTGGAGAGGTTGTGGGGAAAAGGGGACCCTAGTTCACTATTGGTGGGATTGCAGACTGGTACAACCACTATGAAAAGCAGTATGGAATTTTCTAACAAAACTAAAAATGAATGTGCCTTTTGACCCAGCAATTCCAGTCTTAGGAGTATATTCTAAGAACCCTGAAGCACCAATCCAAAAGAACCTATGCACCCCAATGTTCATAGCAGCACAATTTACAATAGCCAAAAGTTGGAAGCAACCTAAATGCCCATCACTAAATGACTGGATCAGAAAGCTATGGTACATTTACACAATGGAATTCTATGCTGCAGAAAGGAAGAAGGAGCTCCTACCATTTGCAACATTATGGATGGAACTGGAAAGCATTCTGCTGAGTGAAATAAGCCAGGCGGTGAAAGACAAATACCATATGATATCACCTTAAGAGGAATCTAAACAACAAAACAAACAAGCAAGCAAAATATGACCAATGACACTCAAATACGGAACAGGCTGACAGGGTCCAAGAGGGGAGAGGGGAGAGAATCACAGGGGAAAAGGGGATGGACTCACATGAACAAGTAAAAAGGACACATGGACAATAACTAAGGTGGGGGGCGGAAATGGGAGGGAGGTGGGGAGCACTTGGGAGGGGGCAGGGCTGGGAATATAAGACAGAAACCTGTACTTCAACAAGAATTAAATAAAAAAAACTAAAAAAGGTGAAGTTAAAGGTTTTTTTTTTTTTCATTTTCTATACAAATGGGGAAAGGGAACAGGAACTCCCACAGATTATTGACATATAATTAGAAAGTATTATTAGTTGCTTTGGGTTCAGTCTGAATACTTGTTCAAATTATATTAATATTTCACACTGGAACCACCTTCTTACTTAAATCCATGTAAATTCCCATCAGTGTTCAATGACCTTGAAGTTGCTAGGTTTGGAAATGTTTTCTCAGCTAAGAACATGCTACCTTGTCACAAAATGGGGCACTAAGGCTCCTAAAGATGAAACCTCAGAGTGTCAGCTACACTTTCATTATGCATCCTCACAGGAGTGCGAAGGATTTGTTTCTAAATGTCATGTGGAAACAATCTGGAGTGTTTGGTGTGGGGTGGGGCTCTTCTTCCTTCCTTTTCTATAGATGGACTTTCCTGATAGGATGAAGTCTGGAACAAATAGATTTCTGCCAGTTAAACATCCTCACACACAATGTAAAGAATAAAGGACTGGTATCTTGGGGGACCATTTCTACTTATTTCAGATCTTCTAAAGAAATACCATGCCATCACAGTTGCAGTCACTCTGTTTTCAGCATGTTTGTAGGAACTTGAAGAGCTCATGAACTAGATAAGAAAATCAAGGTTGTGTCAAACTTTCTCAACCTGTAACCAACTTTTAAAAAAAGTTTTTAAACAAGCTTGGAATACAAAAATGGTTTCACAATTAAGCAATCTAAATGAAGCCACTGTATTAATTAAGTGTGTTGCAAACATAAATTGCTCAAAATGCTGAATAATGATTACAGCTAAGCACCATATCCCATTTTTCTCCTACTTGGTTACCATTTAATTGTTTTTTTACTAATCTTAATTTTTAAAACACTGTCACATCATTGTAAATTTTTGACATTATCCTAATGATCATATATCTGATACTCATTCACAATCAAAATTTGTAGAAAATATATATCATCCTTATTTTTAACTTGATAGAAAACGCACAGAGAAAAGAAAGGAGTATAAAAATAAAATCTTTCCAGAGGATGATTCTTTAAGTTCTGATCCAGTTAATAATGAATTTCAACATTCCAAATGTAAGAAATGCAATGATTTGTCATTGAATAACTTATTTTATGCTTTTTATATTTCTGTACACTCAGTGATAATCAATTACCTTGACTATGTGGTTTCATTTCTTGCTACTGTTTAGGGGTTTTAATGTTTTCTTTTGCCTCTTTCCCTGTAAGGCTGATTTGTAAAAAGCTGATTGGTGGTAATGGAAGGTGAAAATGCTACATACCTCTCCTTTCTGTTTTATCCTAAATTTCAAATCTGCTGATAGCCATAGCATATACTTAATTTCTTCTCCTGTGAAGTCCTTTAGAGTGAGGAGGTCACGACCCTTGAGCTGTACTTTATTTTGTAGTGGTTGTCCACATCTAAAAAAAGAAAGAAAAAAGAAATATATATTTAAGAAAAATCACATCCTGTGATGACTCATTGTTTTATTCTTGAAACAGAACAGTAAATCATATGTAGCCTCATGTGTCTCTGCAAAGTGCAAATGCACTGGAATTGATATGGCTGTGGTTGACATTTAGATATTCTGTATTTTGATTGTTGATAGAAAAAATTTAAAGAGAGAAATTGAATTCTTATTTGCTGCAAATAGCCATATGAATGGCTTTGTCACTTACTAGTTGTGCAACTTTGGATAACTTAACTGCTCCCTTATAGGATTTGTTGTTACAATAAAATAATTTATTACATGGAAATCAGACAGTGTTGGGCATATAATAAGCATTTGATAAATTTTAGCTATTACTATTGAAACCATTAGATATTTCAATCAGAATTTGTAATATACATACAATAGAAAACAAGGTCATTCTTTTTCCCCCTACTGCCCTTCAAATCTATTCAAGATTTGTTCTTTTCACTTGTCCCTGGTCAAATACAATGGACCTGGTGGCTTTTGTAGTAACTTTCGGGGAGGGGCGAGTCCTCTGCTTGCTTGATTCCCTCAAAGAGTCTCAGTAGAATGATGTGTAATAATAATGATTTTTCAACTTTAAGAGATGTACTGCAAATTAATACCTTTTGCCTTCCAGCTCAAGCCTAACTCAAGCTGGCCTCCTCTATAAGCAGAAGAGAGATCACAAGCTGTTCCCTCTGCTTTTCTGCCATCAGTTCATTCATGTAAAGTCGACAGAAGGCAAGGAGTTAAGGGCCAGGAAAACTCTGGTTCTGTTTTAGCAATCTAGCATTGGTGTAGATGCCTGAGTCTGACACTTTCTGTCATAGGATGCTTTTCAGTGTCCCTTGGAGTACTCTCTAATCTGGGAATTGTGCACAGCAATCCTTGATGATGGATAATTACATCTCCTTTGCTATCCAAGAGTCTACCTCTAGACTCTTCCTGCTGACATCTCCCCACCTCCTCAGTAGTCCCTTGGTCATGATGTGAAATACTACCATGCTAGGTGTCTTGGGTGTTCCATGTTGGTCCAGGAGAAGTCCTTCATGTTCTATGCTCTTACAAGAGTCAGGGTCCTCCCAGTATAGACTCCTCTCTTTTTCTGCCATAAAACAGCTAGCCACCCAGTTCCTCTTACTTAAGATTTCCCAGGTAGGGGCCTGAGATTAGTACATTGTGTTTACAAGCTCTCCCATTGATTGATGCCATTGGAGCCACTGTCTCTAGGCTTGAGATGAGGAAAGAATACCCCTCTCTATGGCATGCACCATACACTTCAAAAATATTCTTCTAACCTACTACATGTTTCTTGGTTTCTGCATACATTTTAGAAGCTGTAGGAAGTCACGGATGCATTGCAAAACAAACTCTTAAGTATATTCTTTGCAAGTCCTGTTTTAGTGATCTGGCATCTCATTTTGGAATGAAGGAAGAATCAGCACCTATTGGGCCTGGGCAGAAACTGAGACAAACAGTCCTATTTTAACATTCTGTTATATTGTGATGACAGTAATTGTTATTTGGGATGATCAGTATATAAAATGGACAGCATGTATTCTTTCAGTATTCCCAGTGTTATTTCTACTTAACAATAATTAGTGCTATATATCATTAGAAATTATGAATAACCAAGGGCAAATTGTGGTTATTCAATTAACTTTAACTTTACTAAAAGTAGAACTGTCACAAAATGATCATGCTTAAATTCCAGCCTAAGCACAGAGCTTGGGCTACTTGAGATAAAAAATGAATTCTCTGGTGGGATTTATTTATATCCTTTTGCAATGGTGATAATAAGATAATAGGTAAGAAAATAATAAATTCACACAATTTGTTGTTTATATTGCATGATGTGAAATAACTTTAAGCAGATGAATAATTCTTTAAATACCCACCTTTCTGGCAGAGTTGATTTGTTCATTTATTATTATTTGTTCATTTATTATTCAATAGGTAAGTAGATTTTTTTCAGTAGACCTTTTGTGAGATTAAGCCCTTCAAAGATTTGACTCATTAAGGAAACTAACTTCCATAATGTTGGCTTGTGGGTTAGTTGGCTAATGGTTGATGGAGTGATTTAATAGAAGGTTCTAATGACATATTCAACTCCAATAGAAATCAGTGTTTTCAACTTGTGTGTGAATCAAAATTTTGGTTCACATTTCTATTTCAAAGATGAACCATTTTTTAAACTTTTAAAATATGTGACTGATATATTCTCCAAATGGAAATTTCTTTAAAGCATCAGTCCTCAGTTTTTTTACTACAGACCCCTCATATTTAAGAAATTTGAAATGGATCTACAATACATACATATTAGTTTATATTATATATGTTAGTATCCTAATAGGTTATGTACATAACAAAACACAAATTAAAATAAATAAATAATTAAAAGTTTAGACTAAGAAGAACCAAATATTTGAAAACTAAATTGTAAATATGAAAATTCTGCTAGTTAAAGAAATTTCTAGAATAGACCTTCATTTTTTTCCTTCTATGGGAACCCTAGCGAAAAGCTTACAAAATGGTGTCCAAGATCTGAACAGTAGTAGTCAGAGATTTAATAACTTTAGAGACATGGCATGAGGCAGAAAATTTGTTTTTACATATGTAATTTGGTTATGTGTGTGGTTCTGATAACATTAATTAATGATAGATGTTAAGCAATACTTAGACTATAAAAGTACTGCTATTACTGACAAGCAAACCATTTGACTGATATTCATACATTTCTTAGGGTCAACTGGATTTGTTTGCTGAGGGTCTGCAAACAGGTTTAACGTGTCTGCCCAGAATGGAGGGATGGCAGCTTCATCTTTCCAAATTCACATTTAGGGCAATTTTGAAAATATTTCTTTCTTCTGGAATAAAGTCCAAGCAACATCAAATCATAGAAAATAAACTCTCTTGATTCTGTGTCTTACAATAATACATTAATATTCCTTTGCTTAACACTTCCTCCAATATTATTTTAAAAGGGGGAAACACTTTGCTAGAAAGCTCTGCTCCCCAGGATTCAAGAATTTGGGAATCATCACTATAGCTGTTGAGCTCGTATCTATCAACAACAGGAAGACAACCTATGTGCTAATTTTGAGACTTTACTTTTTGCCTGGAGCTCAAGCAATATTTTTTCTGGTTATTTTGGATCCCATAAAAGCTGAGTCTCCGAACTTCCACACTTAAGAGATTCAATGCCCTCTTCCAATCTCAGTCCCTGTAGGGTTTTGTTTTATCTATTCCCTTCTGAATAATCACAGGACTACATGTTTCATTTAAGAAAATATTATAGATCTTAAAATTGTGTTGTTGAATCACAGAGAAAAAGAATTAGAAGTAAAAATTTTGCAGGAAACTGAACTATTTTCTCCCTTTTCCATGTAGGGAAATCAGAAAATAATGGTGAAAGAGGAGGCCCAACAACACCTTCAGCTACTTCAGAAAAGCTACAACCCTGCCCTGGCCTGGTAGGTCAGTTGGTTGAAACGTTGTCCTGATACCAAGATTGTGTGTTTGATCCCCAGTCAGGGCACATAGAAGAATCAACCAGTGAATGCACAAATACATGGAACAACAAATTTGATGTCTTTTTCTCTCTCTCCCATCCCCTCTCTAAAAATCAAAAAATAAAAATGCTTTTAAAAGTTCCAGTGTCTGGCCCTTATTATTACCCTAATAGAAGACAAATTAGGGTTTTCCCAAATTTGTTCTTACACACTTCAAGAAGTTTCTAAGTTGGAGGTGTGGTTAGATGTTGTAGACTGCTCTGCCTGGTTCTAGGAATTGTATCTCGACTCCTTGTGGCTAAGGGGAAGGGACGACCTTTGGAATGTGAACCACCGGAGACAAAGCTTGTCTCTGGTAGCAAACGCTGACTCAGTTTCCTCTCCCTGCCCCCAAAGTTTTGTCGGAAGTCAATGACAGACAGGTAAGACCCCTCACAGCGGGGGGCAACCTAAGCCAGACTCGATCACTTGGGAGGCCTTCATGGAAGGACTCTGGGGGGCTGCAACAGGGAGCAATGGACTCTTGCCCCCCCACCCCCAACTTTGATAAAGCCTGAGTTCCCATGTTCTCTGGGAGAAGTGCTTCCTGGCTCTAATCCCCTTAAGCTTGAATACCTATTGGGGGGAGGTGCAGCTCCTTGCCTTGCTAGAGTGTGTCCTGGGGAAAATCTGGCATTACAAAGACTTCTTGATAAACCTGTGAAATCTGCTCTGCTAGGAGTGCTTTCACTTATATGTTAAGGGTTTGAGCAAGAAACCCTAAAACTCTGTTTCTGACAGACTCTGAGTCATCCTAAGCCCTCAGATTTCTTTGAAATGTTATCTACTGTTTGATCCTTGCCGCCCTGTATTCCTGTGTAGTACAACCCAATAAAAGCCCCTGGAGGAGGGAGCCCAAGGCCTTTTTCCCCTGAGAAACTGGCCACTGCTCATGGCCTTTTTCCTCTGGGAAAATGGCCACTTCTCATCCCCAAGCAGATCACATCATATCTGTCATGATTACTCTCATCCATGGCAGCTGGGGGGACTTACGAGGAAAGTCGCCCCCACAGTTAGAGTTCATTTTAGGGCTAAGGTTAATGTTTTGCTGTTGAGATCACATTATGAGATTGCTTTTTTATTTTCACATTGACAGATTTGAGTTTAAAAGTAGAAAAAAAAAGACACAAACATCCTTCATGAATCTTCCTTTTTGTCCAGACCTTTCATTTTCAAATTTATGTAGCAACAGAAACTTTATTTCAAATTCTTTTTCTTAGACTACAAGTGCTCAGAAGAATATCTCTTTGTGACTCTAGTCACAAAATAACAGCAGCTGATAATGTTGCCCTCATTCTTGCTGCCCTGGAATTGCACCTCCAATAAATGTTAGCAGAAAAACTTTTTATTTCAGACAGTTCTGGTTTTGAACTGTAGTGTGGGACTGTAAATAACCATTAAATCTGAATAATCAATGGGGAAAATTACAATTATTCTGTGACTTTTAAAATGTCAAAACATTAAAAAGTCTGTTATTTTCAGTGTAAATACATGGGGGAAATTAAAAGGATAGTAAAACACATAAATAGAGAGTACACTGTAATTTAAAATATTAGAAAGATTGAGAATTATAGTGTTTTATTTCTTTGTAAAGACTGTCAAGTAGTTCCAATACTGCATGCCATCTCCTTATTGTATAACTTAAGATACCAAGCAAACATCTTTTCTATGCTTTGGCAAATTGTCATATTCCTAAGTCTGAATCAACTTCCATCATTTATCCTTTGCATTTTCAATGTTGTGAAATATCACTGGGAATTCCTTTATTTATTTGTTTTATATTTTATTTACTTTTAGAGAGAGAGGAAGGGAGGGATAAAGAGAGGGAGAGAAATATCAATGTGTGGTTGCTTCTCACACACCCAGGGGACCTGGGGACCTAGCCCACAACCCAGGCATGTGCCCTGACTAGGAATCGAACTGGTGCCCCTTTGGTTCACAGGCTGGCACTCAGTCCACTGAGCCACACCAGCAATGGCCCCATTGTAAGATTCTTACAAGCCAGTCTTTCTCTCCTCTGAGTTATCAAGATGGGCTTTTTGTCTTCCTTAGGCTGGAGGCTTAAATACCACCTCCTATAAGATTTCTTCCATGACTATACTTCGTAGTCTCCACTTTGTCTTCATTTTGTTCATAATACTGATCACAACAATTTTTAAATATATATGTATGTTTCTGTTTATTGCTTACTTTTTTATCTTCCCATTGGATTATATGATCCATGATGTCAGGGTTGCTGACATCATGGGCTTGTTATATTCATTAATATTTATGCAGTGCTTATTGAAATGGCTGGGATATAATAGGCATTCAATAAACATTTCTTAAGTAAATGGCTGAATTAATGTCTCTGGGGCAAAAGTAAATCAATTTAAATAAGAAAGTCAGCATATTTCCAGGAATTAACTTATAGATTTGTCGTGATGGATTTTCAATGCTATGACCAAGATCCGATGATAGAAGAACCCCAAATGCTCCAAAACAGAATTAATGTTGAGGTAAGAACAAGTATAGGTCTAGTGTTTTGCTGAAGCTGAAGTCCCCTAGGGCTCAACCACTCTAGTACAGTGCTTGCATTACTGAGAATAATGGTTAGCCATATGCATGTGAAACAAGGAAGTTTTAACCTTGGATCCTAACTGCAACATTCTGAGTCAAGTGCAAAAACCTGGAAAACTGATGAGAGGACATGATGGGACAAGTTTTTGCCCATGGAAGCATGAGGGCCAAATCCAAAGTACCTTGGTAGTGAACTATACCACTATTTGATTCTCTCTGTCCACTAACTTCTTTTGGACATAATAAGCCTCCAGGATTCTTGGGGACAAAAAGGGTTAGAATGTCGTACTGGCATGCGAGGGCTTCAGTGATTAACTAGGAAACTTAAAAAAATTGCATCTTAAGTGGTAAAGGGGGTCATACTGTTTACACAGCTGAAAAATCATTACAGTAGTTACCACCTTTCTCAATTCTATCTAAGAGGTGGGGCAGGAAATGTTTGCTTGGGAAAAAGAGCTGTGTTTTATAGATACCAGGAGCTAACCAGGAAAATTTATCACTAGAAGGAAAGCAAACACAATGGTTTCAGTTTAAATTCCTATCCTGTTTACTATCTCCTCATAGCACCCCACCTTCACTCCAAAATGAGACTGCCACACCTCTTTCCTAAACTCCTTAAGCTGTCACAGGGGAGGGGGTTTAGCAGGGTCTAGATGAGAGAAGGTGAAGGGAATTAGCCAAAGAATATATATGCATGACCCATGGACCCAGACAGTAGTCAGTGTGGTGAGGGCCTGAGGGAAGAGTGGGGAGGTCAGGGGAGTTGGGCAAAGGCAGGGAAAATGGGGCCATCTGTAATAGTGTAAACAAATAAAAATAAAGTATAATAAATTATAATAAAGTAGAAGAGCTGTACAGTTTCACCAGGCTGAAATGCCTCCACCAAAGGCCCCCCTTTTTTCTTATTCTTTATCAAGTAGTTCTTACTTTCTAGTGATAAACTCACACTGGAAGTAGCCAAGTAAAACCACTGGCATAAATGGTTATTAAATTCTCCTAGATACCCCATGCTGCAGTTGGAGGAAGCCTAATTTGGTTCAGGAGCATCCAAACCAGGGCCAGAGTTACTATTTTATTGTTTCCATAAAATACATGGTCTTCTTGTACTTAAATGTGTCTCCTTGGTAAATCAGACCTAAATCACATTATCATTCTTTAGCCAACACATAATAAGGAAGATACAGTATTGTAGAAAACAATGGGAACCACGTACAGATTTTTTGGCAAAACCATTATTGTCATTACAACCTGATCAAAACCAGAATTTTGAAAAAGGCAAGACTAGTTCCTTACATTAATTTTATCCTTTGAAAAAATAATTATAATGATTTCTCAACCCCAAATCACTGAATGCTAAGAAGTTAAGCCAAGGCAATAGTAGATCCTTGTGTTAGCTTTACCCAAATACCTTCCCAGCTAGAAAATGGAAGAGTATTCTCTATTGGAAGAATGAACCTTTTATTGCTATAGTCTACATTTTCAACTCTGGTAAATTGTTTGGAGCTTGGGAGGAGACCTGGATATGTTCCCTTGTATAATTGCATTTTGTTGGAAGAAAAAGTGCTTGATTCAAGTAAAATGTGGTCAGTCAGAAACAGGCTTTGCCAGAATAGGGAAAAATTCAGTGTCAAATGATATTTTGATCACTGTAGAGAATTTGAGGTAAAGACTTTAGCTTCTGGAGGCATAAGAGAGAGCCAAAGGTTCCTAATACTGAGGTTTTGGTGTTACTTTAACGTTGGAGATGGATACAACAGTTAAGGCTTATTTTCTTTTTTTTTTAAACATTTTATTTATTTTTAGAGAGAGGGGAAGGGAAGGAGAAAGAGTGGGAGAGAAACATCAGTGATGGTTGCCTCTCATGTGTCCCCTTTTCAGGACCTGGCCTGCAACCCAGGCATGTGTCCTGACTGGGAATCGAACCGCGATCCTCTGGTTCACAGGCCTGCACTCAATCCACTGAGCTACACCAGCCAGGGCTAAGGCTTATTTTCTTTGTTGTTGTTGTTGCTGCTGCTGCTGTTACTGAGATACTTTGGCTCTACCTAAAGGGATATTGTACAAGGGTACACTGGCCAACTTGATCAATCTGGAAGGATCAAAGTAATAAGAGCAGTATAATGGATAGAAAATTGGTTTTGAATTCAAGTTCTAGTTCTAGTTCAACTATGACCTTTGCAATTGAGGCCATCTTTGGCCTCAATTTCTCATCTGAAAAACTAAGAAAACGTACTAAAAGTCAGTGGTTCTTTATGTCTTTGTCTTCTACAACATTTATAAGCACAAGATTTCCTATGGACTATACTGGAGTCATCAAATTCTCAGAGGCCTAACTTTAATTCTATCCCTTTCTTTCTAAAAAGGTGTATTACAATGCATACAAAGGACAGTGCCTTTGTTTTCACAAAACTCTTAAATCTGACCTTACTGATTTGATCCTACTGAATCAGATCTTACTGAATCTGATTTGAGAAAAGCAAAAAAAATTTTCTAAACTTATTTTATGATTAACAACAATAACAATAATTTATTAATAGAAATGTACTTGAAAACTTTCTCACTGTTGCCACATAATCACATGTGGTATAAATTACTGCTGATAGCTGGGTGACTATGATTTTTAGAATATCTTAGACTGTCAATATTCTAAAACTGTGAAATTTCCCCCCATCTGAAAATTGAAGAGTTAGATAATGTTTTACTTTGTGCTGACCTACTATGAAAGGGTTGGAAACATAAAACTGATGAAAATCTGTAGCTGTCTCTACTTTTACCTTGGTTAAATTACTACATTACTAAAAATAACAAACTGGAAATAAAACCCAAATTCTACTGTTGACCAAGGGGAACATTTAAACATCATTTCATTCCTGTTCTCATGCCCTGTATAGTTTTCTGAAGTCAAGAAATATGTTTTCTTAAAGGCATTCATTTTTAGTTATGAAAGAAAATGTGATAATCAAAGAGGATTGTTTTTTCTCTTCTATGCAAAAACATAGATGGACTGTAATCACTTCATCTGTATCCACATATGTAGCTGAGCATGAGCGTGGGATGAAGGGAACATAATGAGTTATGTAAGCCCTCAGAGAGGTCTGGAATGAAATACCTGAAAACCAGTCACCTTCAGCTCCAATCCATAACCTCTACAGAATTGGGTGGCTTAGCTCAATATTCTCTGAAGAAATTTCTATTTGTGAGATAAAATTGAATTGCACTTACAAAGTGGTCTTTTCTGATAAAAAAGAAATTTTTAGTGGTTTCTTTAAAAGATATAAGTGGTTTCCATAATAGGCAAGAAATCATAGGAAACTGTGTATTATCCAAACACAGCCAGGCTCTAGAGCCTCATTTGTGAGATGAAAAGACTATGGATTTGGTGTTTTTGGTGGTCTTGGTGTCTGATCTTATCAATTTTGTAAAAATGATAATAATAATTGACTAAAAATGATTGATCCAGGAGCCAGCATGGATGGCTTTAGCTTCACTTAAGCTATTATTTTGTCATGTTTATGGTGACATGGCTTCTCACTTCAAAACTGTGCAGTCCCTGTTTTGTGGCATTGTGAAACGCCAACTACATGTTTCCCGTAACTCTCTAGTAGTAAACTTATTTGGTAGGTTTCGTAATAAGGGCCTTCCATTTTTCCCAGGAGAGATGTGGGGGCTGTCAACTATTTGTTGAAGGCTGAAAATCAAAGTAAAAGCACAATACAGGCCGAGACAACAGGGAGCTTTTCTCTGTTGTTAAGGGGTCATCAAAGACCATAGGTCTTATTGGAGATTGGCAATTCTGAATTTATCTAGCTGGCAGCTAGTGTGGCCAACTAAAAAAAGTAGAAGAGGTTAAATTTTAAAAAAGTAGAAGAGGAAAATACCCATGGTACATGAGAATGACACCATTTCAATATTATCCAATTTTTCAATAGATACTCATGCTCTTAACTTCCTAATAACATGGGCGATTTGATGCTTTCACATTTTCAAATGGCATACTTTTGCCTCAGTCCTCATTCACTATGACAAATGGCTAGCCAGGATTTTCAGAATTGTAGTCTGGTATAGCTGGATATAGACAATAGAATATTAGTAAATATCAAAATGTCCAAATATTTTGAAGAGGTTTTGCAAAAAATTATAATAATTACTTTTAAAAATCAGTAATCACTGTACTTTGCAAAGAATATATATTTAAGCTCCAAGCTTTGGTATTATTTATTCAGTTGATTGTCTTCAGCTCAGTGATGACTCTGTTAAAAACTATGGAATAAAATTTCATCACATTTTTATCTGATGTAACTCAGTGAGATGGAATAATAAAATAATGAACATCTGTCTGTCACTTTATAGTTTTCTCACATGTTATATCACTGATTATCAGTAGCCTTCACTTCATGTGTCTGGAATGAAATATCTTATTTACCACTGTATCTCCATCACCTTGCCTAGGGTGTGGCACAAAGTATGTGATCAATATGTATAGTAAATGAATGATTGAACTACTCTGTGGTAGAAGCAGAACAGGTATTACTCACTTCTCCATTTTATAGGTGAATCAACATCACAGAAAAGTTAAGTTACTTGCTCAAAAGCATAGCCAGCAAGTGGTGGTGCCAGACCTTGAACATGGTTCTTGAGACTCCAAAACCTGAGCTTCCCTCCAGATTCTTGTATATATGGTCTAATTCTGAAAGTAATTGGTAAACCCCATAATCTCTCTGGACTTCATTTAATTTATCTGTATAAAGAGAAGGCATTATTCTATTGCTCTGAGGTACCACTTAAGTCTACTATTATGGAATTAATTTACACTATCTTTTATAATGAAATCCTGTCTTCTGAGAGTTTTATATTAACCAAAGAAGTGATGTAGTCCAGAGAGCTCAGAGTTGTGAGGTGGCCCAGAGAAGGGAGGCCGAGGGCCACTGTCATAAGGTCACTTCCTAACAGTGAGAAGAAACTTCAGACTAGAACCATTCTCCTTTACAAAGTCAGTGAAGTTGTTTTGAGGTTGGTTTAGGTTGTAAAGAGGCCCAGAAAAATTATGTCTGACTTTTAGATGCTCTAATTACTCTAGAAGTTTTCTAGCAACAAAGTCCATATTTATGACCTTGCTTACACAGTTAGCTCACCACCTTCCCCACAGACATACTATGCACCATTTCCTACCACATGCTCCATGGCTCTAAGCTGGATGTAGCTTTTATAATGAATTCAGTGGAGACAGCCTACTTTGCACATGCTACCAAGAATTTCAAGGACAGATATCAAATTTGGATTTTATTTAATTTATTTTTATTTTTTAAATATTTTATTTATTTTTAGAGAGGAGATGAAGAAAGAAAGGGAGAGAAACATCAATGCATGAAAGATACATTAATCAGGCCCTGGCTGGCGTAGCTCAGTGGATTGAGCTCGGGCCTGCAAACCAGACGATCGCGGTTCGATTCCCAGCCAGGGCACATGCCTGGGTTGCACGCGGTTCCTTGCAGGCTAACTACCAGCAGGGGATGCACAAAAGGCAACCATACATTGATGTTTCTCTCCCTCTCTCCTTCCCCTCTAAAGATACATAAATAAATAAAATCTTAAAAAAAATAAAATTAACTTTAAAATTAAAAAAAAAGATACATTAATCAGTTGCCTCTCACACACCACCAACTGAGGACCTAACCCGCAAACCAGGCATGTGCCCTCTGACCGGGAGTCGAACTGGCCGCCTTTCAGTCCCTAGGCTGGTGCTCAGTCCACTGAGCCACAAAAGCCAGGGTTTACATTTTTTTATTATTAAAAATCATTCTTCACATCACACATAAGGCTCCAAGTAATTAATTCCTATACCCTGGACTTATTCATTGTTTTCAAGAAAAACCACTGAACACAAAGCTGAAGGCCCTGTGTAAATTAGTTCCTCTAATTTTCTTCAGCCAGTTGCTCATTCAAAATATACACAAACAGAAGATGTCAAGAACTATGCCTGATATACCTGCTCTGGTTAGTCACCCCAATCCCCAGAACACAGTGAAATCTGATTACGGAGGACTGAGCAATGAAAGCTCAGCTGGAGTTAGAGACAGCTGTCTCTAAGGGTCAAACCTGGCATTACATTCTGCAGAAAGAGGACTTTTAAGGCTGCATTACTCTATGGAATAGATAAATTTCATTTATCACCATGGTTCCTAAATCACACTGAAATCTCTGGCCATCATGACTTACCGAAAATTTCGAACCACAGAACTGTGACCATTTCTAAGAGCTGCATTGTTCAACAGGATCCTCAAATTAAACAGCATCTTCTTTTGCTAGTGAAAAGAATGATTCTATGCTCTTGAAAATGCCTCACCAAAGTAGTCAGTGGGGTTCACCTAAAAGCTAAGAATGCTTTTGATTGCACTGAGAGAGCAAAGGTAATATTAACCTTCAACTACCTTATCAAATTCCCCGGTTTAGAGATACTGCAGGGCAGGGTTCAGGGGTATTTGAACTTTAAGCCAAGCTTCAGCACTGTATATTTTTTTAGAATGGATCCTGAATCTTTTGGTGCACAGACTCCTCATTTTTCATAATGTATTTATGCTGCCACATACTTGTACAAAATCAATTGACAAGTACTCATTGAGCATATAATATATGCAAGGAAATGCAGTGCTAGCTGCTGTGAAGGCACATAGAAATAACTCATTCAGAAATGTAAACTGGCAGTGCCAAACCCCAGATGTAGATGTGACAGCCCTGAGTATTTCCAGTGATATCACCATCCTATCTTTAATTCCCAGCCTTGACACAAAAACAAATAGAAAGAAGTGCCCTGGAAGCTTTTAGTTTTAGCTTTTAAATTTTATTATTATTATTATTATTATTATTATTACTATTATTTGGCAAGAAGCTGGGGTGAGAATAGAGGTATAGTAAAAAGGTGTCAGTCCTAGAGCTCCCACTGTGTTTTGCACATAGTAGGTCTTCGATAAATCAGTAGCTGCTTATTAATTCTAGCAGGAACTCAGAATCAGTAGAAGTGGGAAGGGTGGTTCCATATGTTTCTATAGCAGCTTCTCCAGATCACTAAGGGGCCATCCAAAGTTTCATATTCATTCATTTACCCACACTTATAGATCAGATATTTTAAAAATCTATTTTGTGTCAGGTATTGGGTTAGGCTAGAATTTCAGAGGAGGAAGATGAGCTCACCTTTACAGAGTTTATAGTTCGATAAGGGTGACAAAATTTGTAACTAAATATCCCTAACACAATCCCATAGATGTCCAAATGAAGTGCTACCATATCATATGAAACAGGGAATGCCCTAAGCTGGGAAGGACAGGAGACAGGGGAAGAAGGAAAGCGATGGGGGCTGCCTCTGTTGGTCAACTTGTTTGACTTCAGCAAACCCAGGTAAGCACTTGCTAGATGTTTATATAACACAAGAGAAGTATTATTTAAAAACAAACTATGGCCACTTCAGGGTCAGGGATGGTTATGATGCCATCATTCATATCAGCAGGGAAATAAATCCTGGCACTATTCCCTTCTACTTATGGAGAATGATGTAGAATAAAGAATGAGAAAGACCAAAATTTCCAAATCTCTGCCAAATCTTCTGTTTTGGAAAGAATATTCCAAGAAGAGGCAAGTGTTTACAAAGCTGTGGAGGTAACAAAGTACAGAGTGAATGCTTTAAGTGGGAGAACAGGTCAATACTTTCTTTGAAAAGATCATAAAGCATCTTGGAAGAGGCAAAATGGGCCAGTTGTTGGATAGAGTTCAGAAAGCGAAATTGGTCTATGTAATACAGGGAAAGAAACTGAATGTTTGCAGGGAAACCAAGGGAGAAGATGTCAAACTGCATGCTAATATAAAGTCCATATCTTTAATCAACTATGTTACTTACACAGACAATTCATGTGAGCAATGTATGGGGAGAAATCAAGAAGTGTGTGCAGCATTGTGGTAGAGAATGTGAGCAGCACTTGTGAGATGTCAAAGTAACTTATAAACCCTCATAATTCTATAAAGGTAGGCACTCAGTGCACCAGAGGGATTAAAAGAAAACCTTAAACCACCCATCACCCCGAGATATTGGAAGAGAAATGCTACTCCACAAATGGAATGAGGGTAAAGGCAATTTCACTGAACCTCAGAAGACAATATATCTCAACTGACATCTGGGTCACATGTGGAAAAGCAACTTATGGGGTTTTCATTCATCTTCTCACTCCACGACTCCTCTAATTCCTATTCAACTACCTGGTTTGGCTCTCTATCAAGTTCCCTTTCTCCATTCAGCCCTCCATTCACTCATTTTTCTCTGCTGCCAACAACTGTGCAGCCACAATAGGCCGGGTCCCTGTACTGGGTGCACTCTTGATGAGTCCTTTCCTAGGTGTAGTTCACCATTTGGAATGACTCCACAGTACAACTTCTGTATCTATCCCCTGACCCTATGTGTTCTAACCAAGGAGTAGGGACTTGTTTCCTGCTCCCTTGCTTCAGGCCCCATGGGACCTTCCAGCTTGGTTTGATCCTCATCCAGCTTTCAGCATTGAGGGTGGGAGTAGGAATTAGATGGGGTCCCTGGAGAAGGTGAAACTAATCCTTGATGAACTGAGAAAAATAAGGTAATTGTCAAATTGGAGGGACCTATAAAGGATATTACAGCAAAGGAAGGAACTTGTGAGTAGACCCAAAAGAAAGAAACAAATAGTGTGTGGGGTAGTGACAAGTGATTCACAATTGGAAGTGTGGATCAACCCCATTACTGACCATTAAATGAAGCCATACTACCACCAAACAAATTATAAAAAACATAAAACTATGAGTGTCTATGTGTCATCCATATCCCTTCTGCATTTGGTCTTCTTCTACATATCTGCCACTTCTTAATGCAACAACCCATGGCTGTCCACCTGAGGATAAAATCCCTATACTCCTCACCCTTGTGTGGGCAACCATGATATGTGTTTTACTCACTCTCCCAAAAGTCTCCAGTGGGACTGAGCCTCAATTGCCCAAGGTAGAAACCTGCTCATCACTGTGCCCTTATTAGCTGTCTTCCCTCCAAAGTGTCATTTCTCTCACTGCCCTACCAGTACTCCCTGGGATCATCTTCCACATAAACTAAATCCCTTTCACAATGTCTGCTTCTATGGGAGCTCAATCTTTGCCCAGTTCTCCCTTATCAACAAGTTTTCAGTGTTCTGCTTCTTGTTCTCTTCTCTCGGCCCCTCTTATCTCTGATTCGGTAACTGAGCTTTCAGTGTCAACATCTTTGTCCCCCATATCATAAGGAACCCCCCCTCTCAGATTTAGTCTTTGTTACCTTGCAACTGGTGGTGTGCTGGTAAATTTCTAATAAGCAGCTCTTCCAAAAAAAAAAAAAAAAGAAAAAAGGTTTTGATTTGTGGCCCTGACTGATTTGTCTTGTGTAAATGTTCCTACCATGCCATGGTCAGCTTTAAGCTACCACAGTGACATCACTTAATACAGAGTTGGGAAGAGAAGTATAAGGTTGGCTCTTGCAAGCTATTGTGAGCTGGCTTCAGTATACCACTGCCTACAACCTGCATCCTAAAAGGAGGATTTTTTCAAGATTTGAAAAGGAATATTGGAGTCAGATTGTTGAAGGATTTAGAAAGCCATATTATGGAGTTAAGAATTTACTCTAAAGTCAAAGGAAGATTATTAAAATTTTAGAGCTGGAGCAGACAAGAGGACATATATCAGTATCTGCATTGCGTTTTGAAAACACTAATCCAGCACCATTGTGTAAGAAGTATAGTGGGGGGGGTGGTGGAAACAAGGAGATACAAATTACTGTGTTATAATGGCCTGAGTACATACTGGGGCTGTGGAAATAGAAAACGGGATGGGTGCAAGAGAGATTTAGGGATTAGAATCCACCTATCAGAAGAACAGTTGATTAGATGTTGAGGGGAGATGAAGGAGTTAATGAGTCTCTAGGATTGTAAATTTGTGCTACCACATTTGAGTCTAAAATTCCAAATAGCCAAACTGGGGATATAAACATTTTGAGTTTCCTGACATTTAAAGTTTATGAGTATCATGTATGAATTTGTAATATTTCTTTGAAATTGTTACTGGGCCTCCCTAGTGAAATCTAAGCACTGAGGAAGAACCAATGTAATGTAAAGAATTATGAGAGGGATGTTTGAAGTTCAAATGTGACCTCTGGTTGGGTTCTTAACTCATGGTGAACTTGTCTAAGTCACTTGACTCCTCTAACATCCTCAGAGTACTCATCCCTTTAACTAAAGGTATTATAAAATGAGCTATTACATTGCTTGGTAAACTTCAAAATGTTAACCAAGCAGAAGATACAGTGTCTAAGAGCCTCGTCATAGCTATTGCCAAGGATCTATCACAAATTTGAGTTCTGTGCAAATAAGACACATGGCTGTTATTGTAGTGAGAAGCTCTGCTTATCTCAGAATGTTACTAATTACGTAAATATTTTTATAGCTGGTTGTCTAGAATCTTTAAGACCCCAAGAAACCACAGCATTTACATGCAGTACATACTTTAGTTAAAAGCTCTGTGAGACTGTTGCTGGTGATCTATCTTTCCCTGGATATGAACAAAGAAGTACATATCCCTGTCTCAGACCAGTAGCCATACATACTGTGACCATGAAAAGAAGCAGCCTTAGAATGAAGCTGTGTGGTTTGGCAGAGTGGAAGAAGGATGAAACCTGGTCGTGTATGACATCATTTAGTTGCAAAGTCAACTAACCTCATGACCTTCCTTACCCCTGGAAACCTTGTTATGTAAAATAATAAATGTCCTTTTTCTTTAAGTCACTCTGAATTGGATATTTTATTACTTGCAACCAAATGCATGCTGATACATTATTTGGGTTAGGTTTTTGAAGGTTTATTTCTCATTTAACAGGTAGAGAATGATGTCTTTTCAAAGTTGTGTTTCTAGTTCAGGACCTATTGTTTATTCATTGAATAACCTTTGGCAAGTCAGTTTCCTTATTGTAAATGGAAACAATATTCTTATTCTCTCCTTTATTTTTATATTTTGGTTAAATTAATGTATTGATATGTTGTCTTTTATTTTTTCAGGCTGGATTATATGTTAGATATATATTTAACTTTAGAAGAAACTGCCAAAATATTTTCCAGAATGGCCATATCATTTTACAGTTCTCCCAGGAATACATGAGGGCTCCAGTTGCTCTGAATCCTTGTCAGCACTTGGAATTATCAACATTTTTCTTCGCTGCCATCCAAATAGGTATGTAGTCATTTCTAATTGTGGTTTTAGTTTACATTTCCTTTGAGGCTAATGATTTTAAGCATCTTTCTGTGCTTATTTGCCATTCATATATCTTCTTTGGTGAAGTACCTAATAAATCTTTTCACAAATTTATTTTTAACTGAGCCACTTGTTTTATTGTTTAATTTTGAGAACTCTTTATATATTCTAGATACAAGACCATTATTAGATGTGTACTTTGTAAATATTTTCTCCCAGTCTGTAGCTTGTCTTTTCACCCTCTTGATAGTGGCTTTTGTAGAGCAAAGGTTTTTAATTTTGATTTGTTCAACTTACCACTTTTTCTTTTTATGGATTACCATGTTAATGTTATATCTATGAACTCTTTGCCTAACGAAGGTCACAATAATTTCCTGTTGTTTTCTAAAAGTTTTATAGCCTTACAAGATTAATATTAAGTTTGTTCAAAGTATAGGATTAGGTTGAGATTTTTTTGTGGGGATATATGGATGTCCAATTTTCTTTTGTTTAAGAGCCCTTTATATCCTAGGTCATATAAAATTTGCTGAAGAATCCACAAAATTATTTTGTGCCAATGTCATTCAACTGCTTCAGAAACTGTAAACTTGTATCTTATTGTAAGGATGTATTATTATGTGGCTTGGATCTGCATGGAAATTGCCAAAAGGAAATAAGTTAGAATCATGATAGTAAAGTAAATCACCCATGAGTTGGCTACTAATTTCCTTTCCACTTGTACATATGTCACCCACAGAACTCTAGTTTACAGATAATCTGAAAATTAATTTTTAATTAACAGATGGTAATTGGACTTTGTAGAACCCCTCTGCACCCCTTTTTCCACTATAGCCTTTCCTTTGAGGCATTAGAAGAAGGTAAAACAGGGTCTTACATGAAGGCTGAAATTCTGAATAAGAGCATAAAATGCCGACCATCAAATTCAAATGCAATCTCTCTTCTCTTGTCATAAAAACTGCATTTTTGTTGAAGTCACTCTTCTGTTAAACATTTACTCTGGCAGTTATTGATTTTAAGTGGAGGCTAGACTTTTTCAGAGCTTAGGGACAAAAATCTCAAGTTTTCATACATGGTGCTTTTTATTTTGTGATCTGGTAAATTTTGGCATTATAAGACAAGATTATGAAATGCACACACAATTTATGAAGTAGAAAAAGGATAAACAAATATGGTTAATAATCTGAACTTTAGTGTCAGAGCCCGATGAGGTGCAAAAGGTGATGTTATCTTTCATGGTGCCCTTTTATTTGCTCAAGCTCCCATCCAGAATTCGAGTCATCTCTTCCCCCGTAAGCTGATTCCAATTCCTCCCCTGGGTAGCACAGAGGTCAAGCTGTGTGTAAAGGTGATTTATTAGCTGACCAAAGGTTATCAAGCATTAAGCAAACAGGGAGCTCACAGAGTTTCAAGGTTCACCAGTGTCTCAATGATCATCCCTTTTGCCCCTTAGTATTGCCAGATAATTTTAGAATCTGAATAATATGGGAACCCTATGAGGCTATCGTCATTGTTTCCTACTGACCAGGGCTTGTCCAGAAGCACCATCTCAATACTAATGTCCATAACAATATTCTCCCCTTGAGCCCAGTACACATATCTTGATGTCCTTGAAATCATTGCTTGGTGAATTCCCTCCCTGCCCATTTCTAGTTCTTGAAGATACCTTTAATTATCTTTGCCATTGGTTCCTCTGTCAAGAAACCAATTGGGAAGTCCCCTTGATCTGTTCAGGATTGTTTTATTCAGCCTCACCTGCTAAGTCTTCTGTCCTCATCTTAAGCTACTAGCTAGACACAGTCTTCTTCTCTTAACAAACTGGTAACAAACAATTCTGTGCACTATGAGCATGGGACCTGCCCAGGGCCCAGAAGATAGACTATGAGAATTGTGTCCCAAACAAGAGAGAAATGAGCCCATTTCCTGGAGCTTTGTTGACCCTTTGGACTCTGCATCATGGAAATTGGACAGTCATGATTACCAATTTCATCCTCCAATTAACATCCTCCTTAGGTGTTAATGATGGATTCCCAGATCATCCTCAATTGTTACCCAGTGTATTACCATCAAAGAATAAGCGAAACACCTGGAAGACATATAAGGAAAATTAATCCAAAGATTTGGGGAGTCAGTTAAGGTTGGAGATCAATTTATTGTCAGCAAATTCATCCACCTCTTTAAGTCCCAGTTTCCTCTTATGGTTTTTCTTACAGCAGTTATCTCATGGCTTTATTGTGAAGATGAAATGTGATCATGAATAAGAGTACTGTAGCACAGTAGCTGGCTCCGTGTTCAATAAATGTTAGCTTTTCTTAGTTACTAGCATCAGTACATATAATGAGAACCCCAACCCCATCCCAGGTAGTTGTTGGCTTATTATAGTCACTTTTCCAGAAATAAAGTTGTTCAGGCACCCTGAATTATTCCCCCCATCACTGTTTTCTAAACCAGTGATTTTCAACCCTTTTCATCTCATGGCTCACATAAACTAATTAGTAAAATTCTGCAGCACACCCCCCAAAAGTATATGTTTTGCCAAAATGACAATAGGTATAACTTTCACACCAGATAGCTATTGTTGTGTTGGCTGTTGTCATTTTATTTACTTGACAATGTAAGTGGGAAATGGTCAGTGCACCTGACTAAATAGTCAGGTATTGCATGTTTTAAAAATTCCTGTGGCACAGCAGTGTGCCTCTTGCATCACACTGGTTGAAAATTGCTGCTCTAAACCAATCAAAAATAAGAAAAAAGTTTCTCAGTGAGAAACTGTAATTTTTTTCTCTCATTTTCCTTTTCTCCCTAAATGATGAGAAAACCAGGGACTTTATTCTCAGTACTTCAACTGCTTAACTTCTTAAGTTTCTAATCTTTTATCTGCTACTATTTTCCATCTGTAACCCCGCCATGCTAACCAACCTATCTTATTTGAGCTGGAAATGAGATAAAGTAATTAATGATTGCTAAGTGCTTTGAAAATACAAAGGACCCTATAGATGTCATGGGTCATTATTGCCTTCCAGTATAAGGAAATAGTATAATAAAAAGAGATCATAAAATATCTTTGCTATTATGGCCACTACTCTTTTTGACAGTTAAAATTTACAGTTACAGCCTGTTTGTTCAAAGCAATGAAGGACATGAAAACAATCCAGTCATTTTCTTTTTCCATTTTTATTTTATCCTGACCCAAGGATTTTTTTTTATTGCTTTTAGGGATAGAGGTAGGGAGAGAGGAGGGGAAAGAGAAACAACGATGTGAGAGAGAAGCATCTATCAGTTGCCTCCCGTATGTGTCCATACCAGGAATCAAACCTGCAACTTGGGTATGTGCCCCTTCGCTTAGAGGATGGTACTCCAACCAACTAACCCACACTGGCCAGGGCAATCCAGTCATTTTCTAAAGTAGGTAGCGGCTGATCAATTGAAAACAAAATTACTCTGGAGACATCAGCAATACATTTTGTGAACCATGAGAGAATAACTCATCATGATCACCTTCAGTTTCTAATGACATCTCTGACTCTTCACCCACCCACAAGATCTTTTCCTGCAATGAATATGCTATTCATATCTCTTCTGCACAAAACAGTTTATATCACTACCAGGTGTTTGTTTTTATGCATCATGAATCATAGCAGCAGGACTGTGGACAGGGAGAATAAATAATCCAAGTAACCTTGCATTAGGCAGGGGAAAAAGTGTAAATGCATTATTGAGTTTAGAAAAAACTTTCTGATCAACTTAAAAGCTATTTGCTAGTTTTCCTATTATAATTGCAAATGGGACAGCATTTAAAACTTCCTAGGTGTAACTGCCATACCTGGAAGCCCACCTATTTCTTTGTGGTTGGGGAAGCCTGAGAATGTTAGTAAAATTTCACAAATGATTAAGACATATGACCCTGGCTGGTGTGGCTCAATGGATTGAGCACTGCCTGTGAAGCAAAGGGTCGTTGGTTCAATTCCTAGTCAGGGCACATGCCTGAGTTGTGGCCTGGTCCCCAGTGGAGAATGTGCAAGAAGCAACCACATATTGATGTTTCTCTTTCTGTCTTTCTCCCTTCCACTGTGTCTAAAAATAAATAAATAAAGCCTTTAAAAAAATCTATAAAAGACATGTGGAGGGATGCAAAAAATGGGTTTCTTTTTTTACAGTCATCCCAATTTTTCCCCTTTGCCTCCTCCTCCCAGGAGCTGCCTGCTGGCAATCCCCCACCATTGTTCATGTCCATGGGTCATGCACATAGGTTATTTGGCTACTTCATTTCCTATACTGTACTTTACATCCCTATGGCTATTCTTTAACTATCTGATCGTACTTTTTAAACAAATATTTTATTTATTTATTTTTAGAGAGAGGGGGAGAGAGAAAGAAAGGGAGAGAAACATCAATGTGTGGTTGCCTCTCACATGCCCCCCCTCACCCACACTGGGGACCTGGCCTGCAACCTAGGCATGTACCCTGACTAGGAATTGAACCAGAGACCATTTGCTTCAAAGTCTGGCACTCAATCCACTGTGCCACACCAGCCAGGACCTGATTGTACTTCTTAATCGCCTCACCTCTTCATCCATTCCCCTACCTATCCCTCCCATCTGACTACAATGAAAACATTCTCCTTATCCATGATTATGTCTCTGTTCTACTTGTTTGCTTAGTTTGTTTTTAAGATTCAATTGTTGATAGACATGTATTTATTGCCATTTCATTGTTCATAATTTTGATTTTTTTCTTAAGTAAGTCCCTTTAACATTTTGTATAATAATAGTTTGTCGATGATGAACTCCTTTAGTTTTTTCTTGTCTGGGAAGCTCTTTATCTGCCTTTTGATTCTAAATGATAGCTTTGCTGGAGAGAGCAATCTTGGCTGTTGGTCTTTATTCTTGCTGCTATTAGGATTCTGTCTTTATGTTTAACCTTTGGCATTTTAACCTTGGAATGGGCCTCTTTCTTTGACTGGATCTTCTTTTTTTAAGGTTTTATATTATTTATTTATCTCTAGAGGAGAAGGGAAGGAGAGAGGGAGAGAAATATCAATTTATGGTTGCCTCTGGTGTATCCCCTACCTAGACCTGGCCTGCAACCCAGGCATGTGCCCTGACTGGGAATCGAACCACGATCCTTTGGTTTGCAGGCCTGCACTCAATCCACTGAGCTACACCAGCCAGGGCAACTGGATCTTTTTTATGCTGTTGAGGTCCTCACTAAATTCCTTGAGCATCCTTATAACCAGTGTTTTGAATGCTGACTCTGATAGATTGCTTATTGTAGGGGACTGGTTTGTCTTGGCCTGGCAAATGTGACTCAACTCTGTATGGAAAACCTACAGAAGCGAAGTGGTGGGCAGGAGCCATACCTTCAAACTGAGTTTTCCCATGGGAATCGGGCCTAGAAAATGAATACTGATTGTTATGGCTTGCTCTTGCTAAAACTCCATCACCCTGATCTAAAACAACAAATGTGTATTGTCTATCTTCAAGGTAATTTCCAAAGCCTGTATGAGTTTTCCCAAGGACAGAGCTTATCAGCTCATCACCTTGCCCCTATGCATGTTATTTTCATTTCCTTGATTGTACCTAAAATGTAAACAGTAATATTCTATGTAATAGATAATAAATCCTTCTTTGATGTAAGACCTGAGGAAAACAATAAAAGCCTGTCTAGGCAAGGGTCGAGGCGCTCCCCTCTTGAGAGAGTAGCTGAGACATCCATAGGCACTCTGCCCCTGAAAGAGTAGTCATGCTGTTCCCTTTTTCTCCACAGGATTGTTGTCGCCTGTGCACTCATTCTCGTTGCCAGCCACACAACAGGCAGACTCTACTGGCTGGAGTCCACCACAGCTTATCTCTTTTGTTTAGCTCCTTTTCTGGACTTTTGATTGATTCTTTCATTTGGCCCATGTTTCTTTGTCTCCTTGTTTTGGCAGCATCTCTGTGTTTGTTTCTATGTACTAGGTCGAGATGCTATAACTCCACTATGACTCCATGTCTTGATAGTATGGTCTAATGTAGGTGTCCTGTAGGGTCCATTGGCATAGCCTGTCCTATCCCCCAAGCTGGGTACTTAAGATACACCCTTCACATCAGCTGAGTATACCCTCCTATGGTAGTTGAATCTTGGTTGCTATTGGCAGATCAATGGGAGGAATTTATACAGACAAGTCAACTACAAGGACTGGCTGTGACCACTGATCACCAAACCCTGCCTTCCATGGAGGATCAGCTGTGCAGGGGCAGGGTGGAGGCACCCTGACCTGGTCTGTAGCTGTCCACTGAGTGCCCAAGCCCTGGTGCAAGCCACAGTCAGCCCCTATTGGTGTTTTGTCTGGGGCCACCCTGTCTGATCTATAAATCAATCTGAGATGGCTGCTACTTGTGCTGGGTTTGGCGATTTCATGGTGAAGCCAAGCTGTGAATCTAGGCTAGTTGCTTCTTGTGCCACACCTGGGGCCACTTAGCAAGAGATATGGGGGATGGGGGCTCTAAGGCTGGCTGTTGCTTTTTTGAGAGTATTTAGGAAGTTGTGAAGCATGAGCTAAGACCAGTCATTTATATGAAAAAGCAGCTTGGGTGATCCATAAGTTGAGTGGGACAAAGTCTCTGGGGATCTCCAGGGTGAGGCAAATAGTGTTAGCCAGGTTGATGGAGTCTCAGATATGGCACAAGCCTACCAGCTCTGTGGCTCTGTTGTGGGAGGGTTCAGAAAAGGGACATTGGCATTTGCCCACATTTCTGTCTGGAAGAAAGCTGTCCCTGAGCACTTGCCTTGATGTCGGACATTTCAGTTTCTCCCTGTAAGCCACTGGTGCCTTTTAAGCCGCTACCCAGGTGCTGGAGCTCAGAGGGACTGAGTCTGAGTAAGCTCGTGTGTGTGTTCTTTAAGAGGAACTGCTTGGAACTCCAGAAGTTTCTTCCACTGACTCAATCCCCATTGGTTTTTGCGGTCAGTTATGGGGCTTCCAGCACTTGGCTATTATAAATTGTGCTGCTATGAACATCCTGGTGCATAGGTTCTTTTGGATTGGTGTTTCAGGGTTCTTAGGATATAATCCCAGCAGTGGAATTACCAGGTCAAAAAGGTGGGAGGGGATACTGGGTGGGGGCGGGGAGAGGAAAGGGTTTTCAGGAACAACTGTAAAGGACACATGGACAAAACCAAAGGGGGATGGGATTAGGGGAGGGAAGTGGGAATGGCTGGGCAGGGGGAAAATGCAGACAACTGTATGTGAACAACAATAAAAAAAGAAAAAAGAAAAAAAAAGAAGGTATGGGGCTTATCTTCATGGCACTGGAATCATGGGCTGGGGGGCCTGGTGTGAGACTGGGACTCCTTGCTCCCAAGATACGCCTTCCAAAATTTTATCCACCACATAAGGATGTGGGGCCAGCCCATTTTGCATCTTTACCTCTCCTACCAGTCTGGATGGATGTGGGTTTCCTTAATTCTACAATTGTAAGACTTCCATTCAATTTGATTTCTGATGGTTCTGAGTAATGGTTGTTCTATATTTTTGTTGGAATTTTGATATGCTTGTGTGAAAAGGTGGGCTGTGTTTACCTATGCCACCATCTTAACCGGAAGTCAGAATTGGGTTTCTATTAGAAGTTCTGATCATATTTACAACCCAGAATTTAGGGTTGTTTTAAAAAACAAACTCATACAGAGGTGTTCAACAATTTTGAAATCGACCACAATTCTGTGCTATTTTTTTTCATTCCAACACTGCTGTCTGATATGACAAAGTAATGTTGGCACCTGACACTATCCCTTAACTTTATTAAGTGAGTATAATTAAGAGTTATTTGCATTCAATTATTTGCTTATCTGCTTCTTTGATTGTGCTTTCTCTTTTCATCAATACCAATTTTAGCTTCATTTAATCGAAGTGGTGAAATAATTAGGTAGATAAGAGATTTAAAATAAAACTGATGCACCAACCCTGATAAGACCCTAAGGTATCCTAGAATATTAACTTCCTTTATCACTGTTCTTCCTAAGGTTCACCTTGATTTTTATATGCATTTTAACATGGGGGGTGATTACTAAGAAAGTCATGAAAGTCAACATTAACTGTCAAAAGGCAATTAAGGTTAACATGCTTCAATATTTAATATTATGGGAGGAACACCACATCTATGACTTGCTGACATATGTAGAAGTTTCATATAGAGTGAAAACCTGGGTCCAAATAATCATTTAATAGTATTCATTAGAGAAAAGGAAAGATCTTAGAATATGCAATTATTAAGCTTTTAATGTAAGTATAGTACCTTCTTTACTAAATTCTTGAGAGGTCTGAGATTATATAGTGCTAGATGTAGATTGACCCTGAATATCTTAGTCCAATTCTGTCCTCCAGAGGACCAGGGAGATACAGTGACCTTCTCAAAATGAGGTAGGGAGAGAAAGATGAGAGAGAGGGAAAGATGAGAGAGAGAGAGAGAGACAGACAGACAGAGAGACAGAGACAGAGAGACAGAGAGAGAAAGAAAGAAAGAGAAAGAGAGAGTGGGTGCACAAGTGAGTGAGAAATAGAAAAAGGCTTCTGGACTTATAGTAAGAGCTCTTTCCATTACATATTGACAGAAAATGGAGGGGGTATTTCATGGCACAGTATCCAGAACTCCCTCCAGTTCCCATTTTGTGACTCTTGGTGTAGCATCTTAGTATACAAATATTCCCTCCCTCTCTTCACCTCCTTCACAGCCAGGTTATGGGCACCAGATCCAGCACATGATCTCAACTGGGGCTTTGAATCTTGAAGGACTAAAGAAAAAGAGTCAGTGAGATGAGATGCACAGTGCTGATTCACCAGCATTTCTGATTGTGCCACAGTGATTAGTCCCAGTGGTGGTTGTGGACTAAGTCAGCAGCAACATCCTTACACAATCTCCTGCTGCATTGTCTCCCTACTTTCTCCCCTTTGACTAAGCATTCCTTTCCAGATTTTCTGTTAATTCTTTACATTCCTTGATGACTTCACACTAAATCATTTTTTCCTGAAAAACCCTGACTGATTCAGAAATTGGTACAACAAAATGAACTGCAGGCAACTGACTTTCAAGAAAAAGTGATAAAACCAGGGATTGGTTGACTGACATTAAAATGCCCTCCTATAATACAGTGGTGAAATAGCTGATTGAACAATTGCTTATGGTCCCCTGGCATGCCGATTGAGAGAGTATGATTTAAAGAGAATAGTGTGAAGGGCATGAGGAGTTCAGTGACATCCAATGAGGTAGCTGTTTCTTGTAATGAATAGCTAAATGGTGAAAAAATCACTGTGTTGTGGCCATTCAAGGCCTGACAGGTTCTTGGTATTTGTGCAGACAGAAGAATATTCATGGAGCTGTTGGATGTCTGGCATGCATTTATTTAAGGGTTGGCGAGCCATACATACTGTAAGCCGCATGTTCCCCTGCATGTCTCTGCGTGGCACACTTTGTGGCCCTTGCTCCCCAGTGTGGCACCCAGCAGAGAGCCCCTAGCCTCTCTTTAAATACTAGGACAAAACAAAGCTGGCTTCAAGCCAAAAATCACATAACATAGCATAATTCTGTGCATGTGAACCCACTTCATGTTATGGCAACAGTTTATCAGACCCAGTCTCAATGTTATAAGAACACTACTTGCCAGGCTCATTCAAGGTTATAGGAACAATGCTCCCCTTAGTTCCCCAGATACTTGGGTGAAGAAGCCAGACTGCCTCCACTTACCATATAGTCATCTATCTCAGCAAATCTGGGATGGCCAAAGACAAATTCAGACTTTAGTTTGATCCTGTGTGCTGATGAATTACAGTATCAGTGGTATTCACATTCTGGCAGGTTTCTTGGGCGCGTATTGTGGCATTATGGGGGTTAGACTAAAAGCTGAAAAAATTGACATGGCAATATATGAGAGGATTCAGAGGACCCTAAGAATGCTGAACCCTTAATTCTCATTGAATCTCCCTTGCCAAGCTCAAGAAATCTCCCCTAGTTTGTCTGATGAAACTGTTCTTCCCTTGAGTGAAGATGCTCTTTTACCTGAAGGAGTTACCTTGCAAGATGAAGTCAGTTCTCTTCATCTTCCTCCCTTCTCTACCAGTTTTCAAGATTGTCTGAATTCCACATAACCCTGGGATGGAGGTAGCAATGACAAAGTCAAAAGCCAGAGAAGGTCAAAGAATTCCTAGATCTCTAGTTTATATTGGAAAAATTCTGGGATGTGTGTATGGGAACAGAGTATAAGGATGCTTGATAAAAGATGAGAAATGTAATTTTAGATTGGTCTGGGTACAACAATTTAAGACTCACTGCAGATTGAGCAGCCATATTGAGTGTGAGGGATGAAGAAGAAAATGCTCCGAGTGGAAAAAACTTTAAGCAGTATCCTTCACTGGCATTTTACCAAGGGAGAGAGAAGACTTGATGCATGGATCTAAACCAAGTCATGAACAATGGCTAGTGGCTTGGCCAGATGATTAGGGATATAGAAGGAACAAGATTAAAGACTGGAGACAAGGAGTTTTCAAGAAAAATGCAAGTGAACTTCTCAAAGAATAAGAATGTTGATCTCCCTTGTGAATGCACATGAAAAGAGACACCATGTGTAAGAATCTCTTATGTCTCTCTCATTTATTACTCCATCCATTATAAAAAATGTTATGCTACATTTTAGGGACATAAATGTAGATGTTTCCTATATACATAGGAGCTGGAAAATACCAACACTGTATTGATAGAAATGTTCAAGGAAGTTTAGGTATTAACAGCCTAATACGTAGGTGTTCTGTCAGGGAAACATTGATTAGGGCATTTTATTGGGTGGGCTTATATATTTTTTGGCTTCCTAACATTTGAACCTTCAAGTAGATTTGAGGATCTTAGTCCTACTCTCTTGTATAAAGATCTAGAGAGATAATGGTATCTTCCTAAGAACAGGAAATGGAGAAAGGAAATGAGGGAGAGAAGATAAGAGAACTGGAAATAAAAAAACAAATCTACTCTTATCTAGTAGCCTTTCTGTTGCACAGTAATAAAGGAAATTTAGGGAATCATCTGTTAATGGAGATTTGTCTTTTTTAGAAGGAACAGAGAACTGTCTTGTTTTTTAAATTTTTTTATTGATGTAATAATGGTTAATAACATTATATATTTTAGGTGTGCAACATTATAATTTAATATCTCTATACTCTATTGTGTGCTCACCACCAAAATCTAGTTTCCTTTCATTACCATATATTTGACCTGCCTTATTTCTGAACTCTTTCTTAATATTGACAAATCCTCAGATGTGAGTCTTGAAAGAAAGCAGCAGCCCAGTTTCCACTAGGGAAGCCAAAGGCAATAGTCTTTGTTTCCAGACCTTGGCAAAGAGGGCAAACTAGTAGGTGAACTAGCCTCAGCTAATTGGATGTTTCCTCCACTTCAGGACTTTGCTCTTGAGAATGTGACTAAAAAATGATGGGACAATGAGATTAGAAGCATGGTGAAAGCAGTGGCTACCTACATCCAGCAGTGGTGTCTTAGCCAGATTGTCCCTGCTGGGTAGCCTTCCTCAAGCTCTGCATTTTTATGAACCTTATTCTCTATTATTTCCACTGACTCTGTGCACAACCTGATAGTTTCAGTGCTAGATATCTACCTAGGGAAGCTGATTTATATGGACTACCTCAATGAGCTCTCATATCTTCTAGCTTCTGGTGGGATTTGGCCATTGGAATCCCACCTGGAGAATGGAGGGAATAGTGAATTCAGAATATTTATTCTAATGGTTTCCCATGAAGTCATGTTGGGTTGGCTGTTGTTCAACAGAAATTCACTGTTCCTCTCAAGGTGGCCTACACTGTACATCTCTCTCTCTCTTCTTCTGTGTTCTAATAAACTCTTCATCCCTTCATCTCTTTGAGGCAAGGGATAGTAACTGCTCCACTGGTGTTAATACTGAGTCCTTGCACGATGCCTTGTTGCTGCCATAATCCCCTTCCAACCCCCTGAAATTAGTTTCTTTGTAAGTAAACCCCTCCCAAATTATCCTAATAGGAGAGTGTCATCTCTTTGTCAGAAAACTTACTGATATGCCTTCAAGTGCATTTATTTTCTGTTTAACTTCATGCCAAAGAAACCCAATGAACTTAGCATTCTAAGAGGAGGAGAAAGAAAAAAACAAAACCCCAGAGTTGGGATCAAAGGTGAAATATTCAGTGAAAGGTAATAAATGACACAGAACACAGCCAAGAGGCCCTATCGGGAAAAAGTCACCCATGGGAAAGCGCACATAAAAAATAGCTTGAAATCTACTTAGAGAGTCTTCAAGCCTGGTTTCCAGTCACAAAATGGCAATGGCTACCAGCTGAATGTGAGAGGGAGCTTCTGTTCACAGACATACAATTACTGAACAGTCAGGCCATTTATTTTTGTGTCCAAATAGTCATTAAGCCCTCCCTCATTCCCTCCCAGTTCATATGGTATTTTGCACAAAGTAAAGTGTACATAGGTTTTTCTAAATGTCTCCTCCACAGTTTTCTTCACTGTCAGAGCAACACAGTTGCATCATAGAATGCTGGAATGCTGGAACACAAGAAAGCTATTAATCTGGCTCCATCTAGATGTACCAAGTCTAACTGCAGGGCTGTCTCCAGTGTCATTAAAGGAGCATGTACAAAATAATACACTTTTAAAAACACAGACCATAAAACAAGGAATGGGAACTAAAATTATAAGAAAAAATAATCAGTAAAGAGCTTACTGAAATCTAGGCACTACTGATTTTATACACATGATCTTATTTAAATCACACAACCCTGAAAATTAGGAGTTATTATCCTAATTTAACAGATGAGAATTTAGAGGCAAAGAGTAAGCAACTTTCCTAGATTACTCAGATAATAAGTGGTAAGGCCAGAATTCTAAATCATGCTACCCCACAATACATATATAAGACAAAATAGACTAAAGATAAAGGCCATAACAGGAGACAAAGAAGGTCAGTACATAATACTAAAGAGAATATAACTGTTATAAAAATGTATGCATCCAACATAGGAGCACCTAAATATATAAAGAAAATCTTGGTGTACATCAAGGGAGAAATTGACAGCAATATAGTTATAATAGAGTATTTTAACACCCCACTGATATCAACAGATAAATATTCCTGACAAAAGAAATAAAAAAGGCAACAGCAAACTTTAATGGCATGCTGGACCCGATAGAATTAATTGATATTTACAGAACACTTTATCTCAAAGTATCAGAATATACATTCTTCTCAAGTGCACATAAAACAGTCTCAAAGATAGACCACATGTTAGGACACCAAAAAAGTCTTCATAAATTTGAGAAGTTTAAAATCATATCTAGTATTTTCTCTGACTACAATGGTATGAAACTAGAAGTCAATTACAATAAAAAAAACCTGGAAAACTTTCAAACACATGGAGGCTAAACAACATGTTATTAAACAATGAATGGGTTAACAATGAGATCAAGGAAGAAGTAAAATATTACCTGAAAATAAATGAAAATGAACACACAATGACCAAAAATCTATGGAACATAGCAAAAGCAGTCTTGAGAGGGAATTTCGTAGCATTACAGGCCTACCTCAAGAAGCAAGAAATATCTCAAAACAATCTAACTCTTATTCAACAGAGCACTGGAAGTACTAGCCACAGCAGTCAGATAAGAAGAAGAAATAAAAGCCATATAAATTAGAATTAGAGGCAGTAAAACTGTCATTATTCACAGGTGACATGATATTGTATATAGAAAACTCTAGAGTCCCCACCAAAAATCTACTTGCTCTAATACATGAATTTAGCAAAGTAGCAGGATACAAAATTAATATTCAGAAATAGGTGGAATTTTTATACACCAACAATGAACTATCACAAAGAGAAAGTAAAAAAACAATCCCATTTACTATTGCAACCAAAAAGAATAAGGTACCTAGGAATAAATTTAACCAAGGAGGTAAAACACTTGTAGTTGGAAACTTATAAGATACTGAAGAAAAAAATTGAGGAAGATATACATAAATGAAATATATGCCATGTTCATGAATAGGGAAAATTAGCATCATTAAAATATCCATGCTACCCAGAGCAATCTACAACTTCAATACAATTTCTATTAAAATACTAATGGCATACCTTACAGATTTAGAACAAATATTCAAAAAATTTATATGGAAACAAAAAAGACCCCAAATGTCTTCGGCAATCTTGAGAAAGAAGAACAAAGTTGGAGCTATTACACTACCAGATATCAAGCTATACTAAAAGGCCAGTAATCAAAACTATGGTATTGGCATATGAACAGACATAGATCAATGGAACAAAATAGAGAGCACAGAAAGAAATCCACACCTTCATAGTTAATTAATATTTGACAGAGGATGCAAGAACATATGATGAGGTAAAGACAGTCTCTTTAATAAATGGTGTTGGGAAAATAGGACAGATACATGCAAAAAAATAAAACTAGACCCCAGCTTACACCATACACAAGAATAAACTCAAAATAGATTAAGACTTAAATGTAAATTGCAAAACCATAAAAATCCTAGAAGAAAACATAGGCAGTAAAATTTCAGAAATTTCTTGTAGCAATGTTTTTTGTCAATATATCTCCTACGGCAAGGGAAACAAAGGAAAAATAAACAAATGGGACACTACATGAAATTAAAAATCTTTTGCACAGCAAAAGAAACCATCAACAAAATGAAAAGGGAACCCTCTAAATGGGAGAACATATTCACCAATGATACATTCAATAAGGGGCTAATTTCCAAAATACATAAAGAACTTATACAACTCCACACCAAGACAAACAACTCAATTAAAAAATGGGCAAAGGACCTGAATAGACACTTCTCCTAAGAGAACATGCAGAGGGCCCAGAGACACATGATGCTTCATGTCACTAATCACGAGAGTTTTGAAAATTAAAACCACAATGAGATATCTCTTTGTGCCCATCAGAATAGCCATCATCAATAAATCAACAAACAACAAGTACTGGGAGGATGTGGAGAAAAGGGAACCCTTGTGCACTGTTGGTTGGAATGCAGATTAGTGCAGACACTGTGGAAAACAGTATGGAGTTTCCTCAAAAAAATTAAAAATGGAACTGCTTTATGACCCAGCAATCCCACTTCTGGGAATATATCTGAAGAAACCTGAAACACTGCTTTGAAAGAATATATGCATCCATATGTTCATTACAGCATTATTTACAATAGCCAAAATCTGGAAACAGCCCAAGTGCCCATCAGTAGATGAGTGGATAAAAAGGCTGTGGTACATTCACACAATGAAATACTACTTGGCCATAAAATGAAAAAGGAAATCTTCCCTTTTGCGACAGCATGGATGGACCTGGAGATTATTATGTTAAGTAAAATAAACCAGACAGAGAAAGACAAATACCATATAATCTCACTTATATGTGGAATCTAATGACCAAAATAGACTGATGAACAAAACAGAAACAGGCATGGATACATGGAACAGACTGACAGCTGTCAGAAGGGAGGGGTGTTGGGTAGCTGGATGAAAGAAGGTGAAGGGATTATGTAAAAAACTATGTAGATAGATAGATAGATAGATAGATAGATAGATAGATAAACATTGACACAGACCACAGTGTGGTGATAGCCAGAAGAAAATGGAGATGGAGATGGGGGGAGGTGAACGGGGGCAAAGAGGGATAAATGGAGATTGAAAGAGACTTTGCTTTGGGCAATGGGTACACACTGCAGTGTGCAGATGATATTTTGGTGAGTTGTACACTTGAAACCTGTGTGGTTTTGTGAACCAATGTCACCCCAATTATATATATATAATTATAATATTATATTATACAATATATTATATATATAATATACAATATTATATATAATATATAATGTTATATATAATATATAATATTATATATAATTCATATTGCCAATTTGCCTTTTTAAAAGGGCATGCCTTTTAAAATTCCCACAGACTGTGAATAAATGTGTTTATGTCTCCTGCTAACTAGACTGGGCAGTTTTTTGGTCATTGCCAATGTAATAGGCAAAATAAATAAGTAAATTTTATTGTTTGACTTTCACTTTTAATAGTGGAGTTAATTGTCTTTTCAGTGTTGAAAATTTCCACTTTGAGGGGGTACAGACTCCTTATTTTTGTTTGTTGATTTTTTTTGGTTGGATTCTTTTTATTATTTATTTTGCCTTTTCTCTTCTTTAAAATTTGAAGAAGGCAGGCTATAGGCTGAGAAAAAGTATTCTTTTAAAATAAATACCCCTGGCTTTGGATGTTTGTATTCCTAGTTCATATATCCTGGATCTGTACTATAAAAATTTAGAAATCCAAAAAGCCATTAGAATCTGATTTGTAAATTTGGATGCTTATGGGACTTCACAGTGGAGTTTTTAAAGTGGAGACACACCTGTTTATCTGATTCCAAATAGAGAAGTATACAGTGATAACAGTTGCATTTTAATGGACCTAAAAAAAAAAAGCCTTGGAAGTTTTGTTGAATGCTATCAAAAAAGGAAGTAAAAAGCATAATACATCAAATGTCTTTCTTGTTCATACGTGCCTCAATTTCTAGTTGACACAAAATACTCCAGAAATGAGTATCAACTAGAATTAATAGGGGAAATTGCCAAGAGTTGCACATGTTGACTTCTGTATATGAACATGATTTCCTGAGAAGAATATGAGTGGTAGGCTGTGGATGAGGGGGCTATCAAATGAGTCATAAAATTATATCCTTTTGAACTCTCTGCCTTCTCCAACATGAGGGAGGTGACTCCACAGGCTGATACTATTTGGTTACAGGGATTGTGGCTGATGTACTTACCACTCACTGAATGCCATAGGCACTACAACATTTCCTAGCCCCACTGCAGTACACAGGAGCACAGAACACTGGATCTGGCCAATGGGTTGTGAGAAGGAGTCACATGTTACCTCTGGCCTGAAACACTAAATTTCCTGCTCCCTTACTCTCTTTTCCTCTTACAGCAACCAAAGAGGTCAGGATCACATATGGTACAGCTACAAGATAGTTGACCCTCCATCAGTAGCCTGAGCCCTTGCTGTCCAACATTGGATATGTAGCATAAGTAAGAAACTTTTTGTTTGTGTTATGCATTGCGATCGGGGTGTTATTTGTATCACAGCATAACTTGGTTATGCTGATGAATACAATGAATGTAGCCAACTCTGCCTTATTATTAACAGCTAATACTGTTGAGGGCTACTCTACTGCAGGTACCAAGCTATAAATTCTACATGAATTAGCTGGTATCTTATAACAACATTCTCAGATAGACAATAATATCCTACATATACATCATATATACCATACACGTGTGTATATATCTACCATACTCATATATATCATGCACACATGTATATATACATACACATGTATGTATATATACATACATGATATATATGGGTATGTATATACACATGCATATGCATGCACATACGTATGTATATATGTTGCAGACCCTGTCCCGCAGAGTCTGCCTGTTGTGGAATGCACAGGTGACAACAATCCTGTGTGGAAAAAGGGAACAGATACGACTACTCTCTCAAGGGGAGAGTGCCTATGGATATCTCGGCCACTCCCTCAAGAGGGGAGCACCCCGACCCTTGCCTAGACAGGCTTTTACTGTTTTCCTGGGGTTTTACATCAGAGAAAGATTTATTATCTATTACATAGAATATCATTGTCTACATTCTAGGTACAGTCAAGGAAATGAAAATAACATGCAGAGGGGAATGAGGATGAGCTCATTAGCTCTGTCCTTGGGAGAACTCATACAGGCTTTGGATATTACCTTGAAGGTAGACAATGCATATTTGTTGTTTTAGACCAGGGTGATGGAATTTTAGCAAGAGCAAGCCATAACAATCTGTATGCATTTTCTCGGCCTGATTCTCAGGGGGAAACTCGGTTTGAAGATCTGGCTCCTGCCCACCACTTCGCTTCTGTAGGTTTTCCGTACAGAGCTGAGTCACATTTGCCAGGCCAAGACAAACTGGTCCCATATATATATATACACATATATGATATATATCAGTAGTATAAAGGAGACTTTCTTCCTTTACTCTGGTTATGCAAAAAGTAGTGTTCTTCCTTCTGTCTAAGGCCATTCCTTCCACTCAAGATTGGGATGCCATCTCTCTCCCTTACTGTATTGATTATTCTTCACTCTCCTAAATTTGTGTTTTCTCTCCTTTCATTCAGTTTACTCCTCAAAGTCCTCAAGCTTAACAGATGTCCTCCACCCCTTCCCTTCCTCCTCTGATTACTATCTCTGTCTCTCCTAGACCATCTCCATCCATCTCCTGTCTCCAAAACGTTCACCCTCAATTCTTTCTCTTAGCTTCTCCCACTGACTACTCCAATATTGTTTCCTCCTCCAGAACTCTACTAAATGGAATTTTTCATTGCCACTAATGATCTCTGCATTCCTAGATTCAGTGGTCATTTAGTTTTTACCTTACTTGATATCTCAGCATCACATGAATACAAATGACCATAGCCACCTTGTAGAAACCCTATTCTGTAGGCTGTCCCTCTCTGGTCAATCGACCTCCTTTTCAGCTTCAGTATCTGTTGCTGAGCCATTAAATTTGGGCCTTCGTCACATCCCATCCTAATCTCCCTTTTCTTCCCAATCTGCAGTCACTTTGTAGTCGTTCACCTAGCAGTCTTTTCCAAGGTTGCTATCACCGCCTAGACTCAGGCATCTGCCAAAAAATGTACCTCCATCTGGAGCTCATGCTCAATTGCCTGCTCAGCTCAGTACCTCCACTTTGATGTCATGAACTGTCATGTTCTCCCTGTCTGACCCACCTAACTACAAGGTCTCATGCTATCTTCCTCAGTGTTCCCCATCTCAGTAAATGGCACCGCCCCCCCATCAATCTGCTTATCTTAGAAACCAGGGAGTGGAGTAAAGCTGCATCATTACCTCCCCAAGTGCTCAGTACAAAATGTGCTTAACTCTGTGGTGAAATAAAAAAAAATTAAAGCACATTATAACTAAAGTAAGTCTTTAAAAATTCTGAGTTTCCCATAGCAATTACAATGGTGATTTTTAACAAGGAATATCCAATTCTTTGCAGGTCCCTTCTTTGCTGTTACAGTAAGACCTGTTTGGTAGTTCTGTCCTGCCTAGGAGTCAATAGTCAGACAACATCTCTTGTTGAATCTATGTCCTAAAAATATTTTAAAATTTGCCTGCTTCTCTCTGGTGCCAATGCCCCATATTCCAATCCAGTGTGACTGCTTATCAGAATTTCTGCAATAGCCTTTGAACCCCCCTCCCTGCTGTAATTTATTCTCCACAAAGCATCCAGGCAGAATGGTTCCAGGCATACACGTAACTGGTCTTATTAATTCATTGCTTGAAAGCCCTCAATGGCTTGCCATTGTCCTTAGGATAAAATCTCAGATTTTTAAGAATCCCAACACCCTGACACCTTGCCAGGAGCCAGTGTCACCTATTTCAGATCCTGGGAAGAGCCAAGCTCCTTACGAGCCTTGCGTGCAGTTTACAGGTTTACTCTCTGCCCAGAGCTCTCTCACACTTCTAGTTTCTTTTTTGGTTCTTACATTTAAAGTCTTTCCTTCAGATAAGCTTTCCTTAACCCCTCACACTAGGTTAATGCTCCTTGTTAAACACTTTCATAGTAACTCCCACTTTACTTTGGAAGTAAGTGATTATTTGTATACTGGATAGTCTAATCTCCCCTCCAATTTTAACGCAAACAGACACCCTTTAAAATGTCAGTAACACACTTCCTTACCCACAGGAATTCAGGGATCCTTGAATTCGACCTTGATTCTAAAGGCTATGCCCACAACTACCCTATGTACATAAATTTACTCACCTTGGAAGATGGCTTTTTGCCAGTTTTATGATGGCCGAATTTTGATGTACGGGAAACTAAGGTTTGACTGAAGAAAAATATAACCTCTCTGGCTAAATTCTAGAGCAATGATGTTCTGCTGTTGGTGAATTCTCTTTGAACCTGTTCCTGTCACAGATTGCTCATCTCAGCCTTCTCCTGTTGGGAGGATACAGTGGGGTCATTTAGCATACAGTCTGGACTGGCTAAACTGGCCCTGAGTTCTCCCATTATATAATCTCAACATCCGTAAATGGGGGTAACATTAACCACAATACAACCTATATGCCAGGTTTTGGTTTAGATGCTGGGGATACAAATTCGATTAGGCTGTTTAACAAAGCGCCTATCTCATTTAGTTATGAATGGTCGCCATTACTGGTGTTACAGTTATGCGTGGACATTTGCATATGTCACGGAGCTTGAGTGAGAGCATGTGATATTTATGACGTTTGTCACTTTCCGAACAGTGTCCCTGCGGGGCCTAAACGTCCACGAGAGTCAAGCTTTGGCACTCCCGTGTAGTAGCACGACAACGCCACTCCACTCCTCTGCACCAACAGAGGGTGCGCAGGCTCCTTCAACACTCCGCTGCATCTGCGCCTGCGCCCCATCGGCGGACCGGCTGCCCTCCCCATTACGGCCACCAGAGAGTGCGCGAGCTCTTTCAACAAACTGCTACGTTTGCGCCTGCGCCGCACCCACCGCCACGCAGCTCCTCCCTTCCGCTCCCGCCCCGCCCCCACCACGCCACGCGCACAAACGCTCCACCTCGGTTGCCCTAGGTTGCTGTTTGTTGACTTCCGGGAACGCGGTCGCCTCAGATGCGCACAGTGGCGCTATGGAGGCCCGAGGGGCTATCGGGGCCTGCCTGGTGGCTGAGGGACGGCTTTAGGCGCAACCGAATCGCCCCCGTTGTCTTCTCCGCCCAGGCACAGATTCCCCGTATTGCCCTCGGTATGGGGGAACCTGAGGAGGAAGTGCCCGGTGAGTCGCGCCCGCGGTTGTGGCGGCGGGCCCAGAGGGAGGGCGGACGGCTAGGCCCCGCCTCCGGGCCGGCCCCAATGTGACTGTCTCAGGCGGCAGACACCTGACTGGGGCCAGAGCTGTTGTCGCGTCCCAGTTAAAGACAGGAGCGAGGAAAGGATGGGTGGGACCTGAGGGGAAACAACGGATAAGGGGGAGGGCGTCTGTCTTTTTTTGTTCTTGTTTTTAATCCTCTCCCTACCCGAGGATATCTTTATTGATTTTAGAGAGAGAGGAGGGTGGGAGGAAAGGGAAAGAAACAGCTATGTGAGAGAAAGAAACATCCATGGGGTTGCCCCCGGTACTGCCCGGACCTGGAATCGAGCCCTTTTGGTATACGGACGAGGCTCCAAATAACTGAGCCACTGAAGTCTCTTTTGTTCTTTTAAAATAAGCTTTATATGAGTTTCTTGAAGTTAGAGGCGGTTTTTACCTCCCTGTAAGCTTCCCTAAATTCCTCCTAGATCTCCAGGATCCAGTATGTATTGAATACCTTAAAGAATGAGTGATTGGGGGCGCGAGGTAAAAGAGGATGGGGAATACGACTTAGAGAACAGAGGTGAAGAGGGAGCCATTAGTGAGGTTTTTTTAAAAGACTTTTTGTCTCAGTCTCGCAATATACTTCGTATTCTGACGTCATCGTACTGCGTAACAGAAATAGACTTTTTCCTGAAGCAGTACTTACTCTAACCACTTGGGATGTACTCCTCAGATATTTTCTATAATACATTCCTTTAGAAATGCTCAGTGTGACCCACTAAATTGGTTTTCTGACCCACTAAAATCAGTCACGATTAACAGTTGGAACAAAAACACAGGATTAGAGTAGACTCTTGCATTCACTGAAATACTAATTTTCTATGGCGCTCTTGACTGTACCATAGATTCCTGTCCTCTTGGGGTTCACAGCTTAGTGAGGGAAACAAAATGACAATACTCATACAGTTTGGTAATAGGCGGTCAGGGCACCGGAGCAGAAACACCAAACCCTGACTTGGGTTGAGAGTATCAGAGGACATTTCCTGGGGAGCCAGAGCAGGAAAAAACAGTTAAAATGATTCATTCTGAGCCTATTCTAGGCCTAACGGGCCTACCACATCTCAATTATCAGTTAGAAATTAGATGCCTCACAATTGTTCTCAAAAGGTTTTCCACGTGTCTGGTCTCGTGCATTAATATTTACTATTAATACTTATGTTCACTATGTTTTGTTTTCTGGTACCAATTAGTTTCTTTATGTGTGATCATTCTCTGAGATTTCCTTAAAGGCTGGATCTGGCCTCCTGTTTGGGTGTGCATGTGTATTAAATCATTATTGGTGACTGGTAGGGGTTTTGGCTTCCAAAATGGTACTGGATCAAAGATCCTACATCCTGGTGATGCTACGATGAAACTCAGTATTATCCTGTTTCTATGTGTGGAGAAAGAAAGCCCTCAGTAAGGGGCTTGACTATGATGTGTTAACCAGAGTGACTTGGTCCACCTGGTGACAGCAGGACTATTTGCAATTGAGGACTACCCTCCTTGTGATAGTATATGTCTTACTTTATACCAGTAAATTAATAATACATAATTTAGCAGAGTTCATACATAAAATTAGAATGTGGTGTGAGGAGTGAGAAGACTGAGTGAAGGGAGAGGAAGGAGGGTGTAAACAGTTTTCTAGCAGACACAAAGCTATCATGAGACGAGGAATATTAATAAATTACTGAGGAAATGGAACCAGGTAACATACTAAAAGCTGTAAATTAAAAACTGTCATATATTTGCAGATTCGGGTGCTGTATTTACATTTGGAAAGTCTAAATTTGCTGAAAATATGCCCAGCAAATTCTGGTTTAAAAATGATATACCTACATATCTTGCATGTGGAGATGAACATACTGCTGTTATTACAGGTTAGTATTAAAGTCTTAAATATTATAGATGCAATGTGTTTTAAACATATTGAAAATAACCTAGAAAAAAGGAAAATAATCTAGAAGGCCTTGTTTTTTTTAATTTTGTCAGAGAATTTTTGACAAATTGATTCATCAAGTCTTTTAAATTTCAAGTTTTCCTTAGTGTATTTAAATATGATTTTCAATACACACAACTTTCTTAGAATAAATCTATTTTAATAGATCTATACAATCAAAAAACTATTACTGGCCCTGGCTGGTGTAGTTCAGTGGATTGAGCACGGGCCTGCGAACCAAAGGATTGTGGTTCGATTCCCAGTCAGGGCATATGCCTGGGTTGCAGGCCAGTTTCTGGCAGGGGACACATGAGAGGCAACCTTACATTGATATTTCTCTCCCTCTGTCCTTCCCTTCCCCTCTAAAGATAAATAAATAGTAATTTAAAAAATCTAAAAAAAAACTATTACTGTATATTCTTAGAAACTCTTTAACATCTAACAGAGTCTGGCTGTAGGTATATGGATGAGGTAACCTGTTTCAACATGGAAAACAATGACACCTTTTAAGTGTAGCATTTTCATTAATTTGCAATAACTTCATCTCATTACTTTATATTGAAAATGCTTTAATTTATTTCTTTTTCTTTTCCACCAGGAAATAATAAACTTTACATGTTTGGCAGCAACAACTGGGGCCAGTTAGGATTCGGATCAAAGTCAGCTGTTTGCAAACCAACGTGTGTCAAAGGTTTGGGATCTTCTTTGTCAGTTTAGATACTTAACAAAGTAAAATACTCCCATATTGACTGTGTAGTTCTTTAATATGACATTACAAATGATACATATTGTAAATAATATGATATAAATAAATACTTTATTGTCTGATATTTTCTTGCAATTTATTGTCATTTAACTCTATTTTTATGACATTTAGAACTACTGTTACATGTTAGGATCTAAAAATCACATTGATTTCAAACCTGGATGTTACAAAAGAAGTAATAATTCTGCTATATTGCACTTGAACATTCATTTCTCTTGCTGTTTGTAAATCTACTTAGATAACACTATTCTATATACAGAGAACAAAAATATATTAGAATTTTGGGCTCTGGCTTAGTGATCTTTGTAATCAGGTATGCAAGCACTTAGGATATGTTGTATAAAGGTTTTTTTTGTGTGTGTGTTTTTTGTTTTTTTAAATTTTTTTTTAGATTTTATTTATTTATCTTTAGAGGGGAAGGGAAGGAGAGAGGGAGAGAAATATTGATGTATGGTTGCCTCTTATGCGTCCCCTGCTGGGAACTGGCCTGCATCCTAGGCATGTGCCCTGACTGGGAATAGAACCAGGATCATGTGGTTCGCAGGCTTGCGCTCAATCCACTGAGCTATGCCAGCCATGGCAAATAAAGGTTTTTTTAATGTGTAAATGAATGAATGAAGAACTTTAACAAAGGTATATGCCTATGAATATTGGACTTACGGTGTTTCATTGAGTGAGGTAAAAGGTAAAATTGATGATAGTGATCACAGATTAGGAGAAAGATCGGTTGGTACTGGAGGCAGCATAACAGAATGCAGTGGCTCTCTGCACATATTACTTACCTGTGGAGTTTTTAATAATATATAAAAGCCTAGGTCTTAATTCAGACCTACTGATTCAGAGTCTCCAGTGGTGAGGCTGAGCTATGTGTATTTTTCTCAGAACTCCCCCGGTTATTTTTTTAAGATTTTATTTATTTTTAGAGAGAGGGGAAGGGAGGGAGAAGGAGCAGGAGATAAATATCAGTGTGAGAGAGAAAAATTGACTTGTTGCCTCTCATATGCACCCCGATCGAGAACCAAACCCACAAGTTGGGCATGTCCCCAACTGGAAATTGAACCTTCCACTCTTTGCTTTGCTAGAGGATGTCCAACCAACTGAACCACACCCCAGTCAGGGCTCTCCTGGTTATTTTGATGCACAACTAGTTCTGAAAACTTTTGGCTTAGTTGACTTTACAGTCAGACAGGCTTGGGTTTAAATCTCAGCTCTACCACTTACTTACCATTTGACCTATATTATTTATCATTTTTATAACCATTTCATATTTTAATTGTCATATTTTTAGCCTTAAAACCTGAAAAGGTGAAACTTGCTGCCTGTGGACGGAACCATACCCTAGTTTCAACAGGTATGGCATTCGATTTGTATGACTTCCTGCCCAATTTGAGGTCTTGTTCCATTACATTTGTAACTTTGTAAAGTTAGTAGAAGTGACATCTTGGTAACAACAGTAGGATTTTTAAAACTGTAGATGGATAGTATACTTGTTTGCCTTTGAAAATATGTAGATAAATGGTAAGTGGCTGAAGAAAAAGCTTGTTTCCTTGGATTATGTCAGGGGGCAGCATCTCCTTACCTGTGTGCACACATCAGGGCATGGTTGTTCCTGTTCTTCATTTTCTGAGGCTGAGTGGGAGCCAAACCCACCCTCACAAAAACCTCTTTTACTGTGAGTCAGCACTATTTCAGTTAAAATCTAAAAAGGTTCTCTGTGTGTATAGAAACTGACAAGATGATTCTTTAAAAAAAAAGATTTTATTTATTTATTTTTAGAGAGACGGGAAGGGAGGGAGAGAGAGGGGGAGATAAACATCAGTGTGTGGTTGTGTCTCGTGTGCTCCCTACTAGCGACCTGGCCTGCAACCCAGCCATGTGCCCTGACTGGGAATTGAACCAGCAACCCTTTGGTTTGCAGGCAGGCACTCAATCCACTGAGCCACACCAGCCAGGGCTGAGAACGTGATCCTTACGTTTCTCTGTGTATTGCAGTTGACAACATGATTTTTCAGTTTATATGGAAAAGCAAAGGACCTAGAATGACCAAAACAGTTTGAAAAGAACAAAATTAGAGGGCTAGCACTACCTGAGTTTAAGACCTACTGCAAAGCTACAGTAATTGAGAGTGTGCTATTAGCCAAAAGATAGACAAAGATTAATGGAACAGAACAGAATCCAGAAATAGATCCATATGCATATGCCCAACTAATGTTTGACAAAGGTACCAAGATAATTCAATGGAGACAAGGTAGTGTTTTCAACAAATGTTCCTGGAACAATGAGATATTTAGGCTCTGGCCATTGACTAGTCCTTCCTATCTCCTTTCCCTTCCACAACGTTTCTGTCTTTAGGCTATTTTCCTTGCCTTGGCTCCTCCTCACTTCTCTGCCCTGTTCAGACTTTTCTTGCTGAAAAGTCTTTTCCTCGGATTCTTATCTTTTAAGATGCAGTGTAAGTCTAACTTCTTCTAATGGAGCTTTTGGTGACTATTCAACTTTATACTTATGTGGTCTCTGAACTGCTAAGTATTTGACCAACTCTGGCTTGCCCCATATGTATATATTGTGCGGTCCAATTCCATTTGAAAACTAGTCTCACTTCCCTCAGTTATTTTTTTTTAATCCTATTATTAGCCCTGGCTAGTGTGGTTCAGTGGATTGAGTGCCCGCCTGCAAACCAAAGGGTTCCTGGTTCAATTCCCAGTCAGGGCACATGCCTGTGTTGTAGGCCAGGTCCCCCGAAGGGGGTATGTGTGAGGCAACCACACATTGATGTTTCTCTCCCTCTCTCCCTCCCTTCCCCTCTGTCTAAAAATAAATAATAAAAATTTTTTATATATTTTTTAAGATTTTATTTATTTATCTCTAGAGAGGAAGGGAAGGAGAGAAGAAGAGAAATATCAATGTGTGGTTGCCTCTCGTGGGTCCCCTGCTGGGAACTGGCCTGCAACCCAGGCATGTGCCCTGACTGGGAATTGAACTGAGATCGTGTGGTTCACAGGCCCGTGCTCAATCCACTGAGCTACACCAGCCAGGGCTAATAAATTTTTTTTTTAATCTCATTTTTAATTTGCACTGATTCAGTCTGGTTTTGCCCTCAGTTTCCCCTATTATTTAGTGAAGCTTTGGCTTCGTATGATAGATATCACTAATTTTTAATATGTATGTGTCTCAGAAAATCTCTATTACTTCAGAACTTACTGGCAATATTTATTATGTAGGCATGATATACTTCTTATTTAATTAATAAAGTCATTAACAAACATTTATAGTGCTTCCAATGAGCCAAATGCTGTTCTAAGAATATTATAAATGTTAACTAAATTAAACTTCATAACTGCTCTATAAAGTAGGCACCGTTATTAGCCCTGTTTTGCAAATAAGGAAAGGGAGACAGGGAAAGGTTAAGTACAGCTTGCCCAAGGTTACCGAGCTGATAAGAGGCGAGCCAGAATTTGCACCCAGGAAGTATGGCTTTGGAGTCCTTTCTCCTAAATACAGTGTTGTACTGCTTTTCTACTTAGCTATAAAATTAAAAAATATATACAACATAGACTTTCCATGTTTCTAATTATATTCTTCTTGGATTTGCCTCATTTTACTTATTTGTTACTTATTATATTTTAACTTTAATGGGTATGGAAGTTAAAATTAATGAACTGTATCTTTTAAAATAGTTTGATTTGGATTGTAAACTAACTTGGAAATTATTTTTTTTCTTTTCTGCTCTGAGTTAATAAAGTGCTGCATGAGTAAGAAAATACATTCCACACATTCCACACAATTGCTACTTGGACTCGGGAATGATTTGTAAAATCTCACAGAAATGTATAGCTTTGCTTGTTTTATTTCATTTTTGACAATAAAATGAAGTTATGCACCAAATTACAGGATAATGTCAGCTTTCAACTTTCTTTACTGTTAATAGAGGAAATATCTGGTATATACTGGCTTTTCTCATACAAATGATGACTGCAGTTTATTGATGTTTTCTGTGTGCAGAAGGAGGCAAAGTATATGCAGTTGGGGGAAATAATGAAGGCCAGCTAGGACTTGGTGACACTGAAGATAGAGACACTTTTCATCTAATTGAATTTTTTACATCCAAGCATCAGTTTAAACAGCTCTCTGCTGGATCTAACACTTCAGCTGCACTAACTGGTGAGACTTTTTTTCATTTCAAGCTGGGGCACATCCCTTTCGACCAGGATATGTGAACTCTGTAAATTGAAGAGAGCATTGCCATTTAGTTTTCTTTCATTGATGATGTGTTTTCATAAGGCATTTAAAATAAACTTTAAACCATGACATATATTACAATTTTATACTTATTTAGCATTAGATGTCAACATACACTTTGAAGGTAATTGTTAAATAAATTCTCAGCTATTTTTCTATTTATTCATGATATTCTTAAATGCTATTTTCATTGAATGTTCTGAAAATTATACTTACAGCTTTAATGAAGTTACTTTCAGAAACATCATAGAAATCCATTGGATATATGTTGTTAAAAAATTAAAATTTGTAATGGCCACGTATCTCTCTGCCTCCTTATTAAAAGTCTATATGAGGAACTTCTTTAAAATTTGGATCTAAGATAAATTCGGTCTCACTAAAGAAGCTGCTGGTGTGCTTCTTTGTTCCAGTCTAGAGAACTGCTCTGGAACTTAGGGTGTTGCTCTGGCTGTGAGGAGAGCCAGAGTCAGCTCTGAGGCTCTATCCTTCAATTCTCTCAGTAGCACAGTTAACATTTTGACATCTTTCTGTTGGTTCTTATTTTCAATTTTTCTTTTAATTGCCTTATTATTAAATCAAAGATTTTTTTCTTCATTTTTAAAAAAGATTGTATGTATTTATTTTCAGAGAGAGGGGAAGGGAGGGAGAAAGAGGAGAGGAACGTCAGTGTATAGTTGCCTCTTACACCCCCACAACTGGGGACCTGGCCTGCAACCCAGGCATGTGCCCTGACTAGGAATCGAACTGGTGACACTTTGGTTCACAGGCCAGCACTCAATCCACTGAGCCACACCAGCCAGGGCCAAAGATTAATTTTTAAATTAATTACAAGGTAAATAAGTCTAGATGATTTCTTTCTAAAATACTTTCCTCATCTAGCTTTTCCAGACATCAGAAACCTCATCAGAAAGAATATAGGTTAACCTATATTTGAGATACTATGTATGCTAATATATTTCCTGATCCTCTGAAGCTAGGTTATATGTTTCACATGTAAATTGTTAAAAAAAAAGTAAAGTTAGGTGAATCCATTTATTTGTTTTTATTTAAAGCATCATCTCCTCAGTGTTCTCAGAGCCAGGTCTTCCAGGCCCTTTTGACCTGGGACTTACTTTCCCAGGAGATGATGTCCAGTGTGACTCATGGTGTCACTTAGAAGAAACCGTTTTCTGTTTAGAGGCATTAAAATAAGAAAAGGATATTATAGGAAAGGACATTCTGTCATTGCTATTAAGATAAAAATATGGACATGACTAAAGTGATTTACATTAGGTTAGTCTCTGTCCTTTATCATTATAGAAGCATTTTGTACTAGAAATTGAACTGTTACATAGCTAGCTAGTATATGTCTTAGGAGTACTTTTCTTTCAAACATATAATTTTTCTAAATTACAAAATAAATGAGGCATTATAAATATAATAATTTCATACCCCTGCCACTATTTAAAACCTTTATTCTTCCTTGTGTTTTCTTTTTAGAGGATGGAAAACTTTTTGTGTGGGGAGAAAATTCTGAAGGGCAGATTGGCTTAAATAATGTATCTAATGTGTGCGTTCCTTGTCAAGTGACCTTTGGGAAACCTATTGCCTGGATCTCTTGCGGATATTACCATTCAGCTTTTGTAACAAGTAAGACAGAACATTTTGGATTCATCATGTTATCTCCCATTTCTGAATTCTTAGTTAATAATAAAATGATACAGCATTCTACAGTTCCATAGAAATGCCATGTTAGTCTATGTAATGAAATCATTTTGTTTTGCTTTAACAGTATTTCTCCATTTCAGTAATGAGAGTTTATCATTTCAAATTCTCTTTGACTTGTTAACTTTTTAATGAAATTAGGTACATTCAAAACACAAAATTTATATATTAGAAACCCTTTTAAGTTTTGGATCTCAAACTTGTTGGAATACTTTGGCATGAAAAATAAGACCCGTGGCCCACTTTCCTCTGAATCTACTTGCCTATGTACCTATTCTACTCTTGTCCTGATACTTTGCTTTTATTGTTTCAGTAAATGAAGCATAGACTTTCAATGTGTGAACAAGGATAAAGACTAGATAGAAACGAAGAGATGTCAGCATGGGATATGATTTCTTTTGATGGGATTTTTCTCAGCATACTCAATTTCTCCCTTTCCTGTGCTCACTGGAAACTGTTTCTACCTTAGTTAAAATATTTGAAATATTGAACTTTATTATAGTCTACATCTACAGTAGTAATAATAGAAGTGTGATCATGGCTTTCCATCCTAATGATAGTTTTTTCTAACAGTAAAATAGCTAGAGGAAATAGTTTTGTGGTCCCTCTTAGACCTTTCTCCCCCTAAGATTTTGCTTTATACATTTACTCCTTGTTCCATGTACCTTGGATTCAATTTTAGAAAGTTCCGTTTGATTCATCTCATTGCTGCTCAGACTTACCAGTGAGTTGGAAGCAGCTTAGTACCAAGAGATGGCAAAATCCACCTTGGTTGGTATTGTTCACCACTGTATCAGTTTGTATCTTGAACAAACTGTTAATCAATAAATATTGTCAGATGAGGGAGTAAATGAATGAATGACCAATTAATTGTGTTTCTTGGGGCAATACTATCTACAGACTTATTAGTAACTTTAGGGTCTGTGCTCACTTTGTTCATAAAACAAATCAGAAAAGGAAAGAAAACCACAAATGTAAAAACAATCAAAACAAGCAAAAGTATTATATTATATTTAGGTTTTAATAAAACTTCCAGAATCACTTTTATGATTAAACTCTGCCTTTGCCAGTAAGGGAAGAAGTAGAATTGAGTTGTTCATCTTAACCCACAAGTCTTAAATGGAGCTTTTTTGCTTTGTTTTGTTGTTTTCATGCCTTTAAAAAATAGCTTTATTGAGATATAGCTCACATACCATACAACTCACTCATGTTAAGGTATGAGGAGCACCAGGAGTTTATAGACAGAGGTGCAATGGGACTCTTCTGGACTTAGTATTTCATTTCATGTGAGAGGCAAAAGCCAAAGGAAAGGGAAAGGGCGCTGACTTACTGAACACCAAGGTTTGCTACATACTTCGTTAAAAACCTGTGATAAATCATTATGTCTGTAGTATTTGTCCAAGTTTTTTAAGTAAAATATACTTGGCATACATTATTATATTAGTCTCATGCTTGAGCAAGTTTTAAGTAGTGCATCCCATGTGTATTGGATGTCCTAAAATGTCCCTAAGTTCTATGACTTGCTGGAAGGACTGTCAGGCTTCAATAGCAGGTTACACTCATGGCTAAGATTTATTACAGCTAAGGATACAGAACAAAAGCAACAGGAAAAATAAATATATCAGTGGAGTCTAGGCAGATCCAGCATAAGGCTTCTTAGTTCTTCCTCTTCCTAAGTCAAATAGGATATGCTTTGTCTTTGGTAGCAAACTTCAGAGACGTGTGGAATGTCTCTGCCCAGGGGAGCCCACTTAGTCTCAAGGTCTGATATGCAGGGGACTGGTTAGGTAGGCATATCCTACTAGCAGCTGGCTACAGCCTATGAAACTCAGGTCCTTCGACAGTGAAACCAGGTGTACCTCATCAATGTTGATGTTTGTGCACAGCAATCCTAAGAAGCTAAGCTGGCATAATCCATTGCTCCAGGTGTGCATAACAAAATCACCAATCGCAGACAGAACATTTCAGGGGCCATATTCTTGGGGGTTGATCCATGGTCAATCATGGTTCTCTTGGAGAGATGCAGTTAATAAGCCACAAGACCTGCTGTGTTACCTCTTTCCTCACACCAATGGTGATACATTCTGTGTCATTCTTTAGATTAGATTGTATACTTACAAAGGTTTTTAAATTCCTACTTTATAGAACTCACTTCAGTTCATAGAAATGAATAAGAGAAATTTCTTACTTTTAAGAAGTTCGTAGTCATAGTGGTGACTGTAATAACAAGCAAGACAGTGGTGTTGGTAATGACAAGCCAGCGATTAAGTGTCGGTTTCCTTGATAAGAATCTTTGTGGAGAAGTACCATCTATCAGTAAAATCTGTTATCTTAAGACTCAAAATATATTTACTCAGCTTTCTGAACTGAGTAAATATATTGAATTTACTGAGTTTCCTGAAACATTTAATAAAAAGCAATTATTCATTCATATATTCAACAATTATTAATTTACATGCTCAGTGTAGTAGATAGACACTCTGGGAGGTTTTTAGAATACTTTATGAGCATAACAATATCTGTGTCCTTGTGGGGGCTTAATGTCTATCTAGTTATTTTGTTTTATTTAAAATTTTTTTTAAAGATTTATTTTTAGAGAGGGGAAGGGAGAAAAAGAGGGAGAGAAACATCAGTGTGTGGTTGCCTCTCATGTGCCCCCTACTGGGAACCTGACCTGCAACCCAGGCATGTGCCCTGACTGGGAATCTAATCAGTGACCCTTTGGTTCATAGGCTGGCGCTCAGTCCACTGAGCCACACCAGCTAGGGCTCATTTTGCTTTATTAAAGGGAAGTAGAAGTAAGATAGTCCTCACTCCTTTGTTAAACAGCTAAAATAACTTTCCCGTTGTTTCTTAGTATAATGGTTGTGAATTATTTGTGAAAATTTTGGAGTAGAATAATCAAAGGGAAAAAATTTGGCTTTCTTTCCTCACCATATAGTAAAAATATTTCAAGAAAAGTCAAATTTATTAAGTTGATGTTTTCTACATTTTTTATTGAACATGAGAACATGCACTAAAAAAGGCCAGCGTCTTGTTTGTATTTATGTCATCATTGGTCACTCTTCTTTTTCTTTAACAGTGGATGGAGAACTCTATACATTTGGAGAACCTGAGTGTGGGAAGTTAGGTCTTCCCCAAGAGCTACTGATGAATCACAGAGTGCCCCAGCTGGTGACTGGAATTCCTGAGAAAGTGCTCCAAGTAGCTTGTGGTGGAGGGCACACTGTGGTTCTCACAGGTATGTGGAGACCCTGCTGATCTGTTTCTTGCTTTCTGTGGTAGCTAATGAAAAATTTTTTTAGTATATTTTTATTGTGGTGAGAACACTTATCATCTAACTTACCCTCTTTATTTTTATTTTTTATTGTTCATGCTATTACAGTTGTCCCTGCGTTTTTTCCCTTTGTTCTCCACCCAGCCCCAACACTTCCGCTTTCTCAGCCAATCTCCATATGGTTGTCCACATCCATAGGTCATGCACAAATGTTCCTTGGTTAATCCCTTCACTGTCTTTCATCTAGTTCCCCTCCCTCCGTCAGCTCTCAGTCTGTTCCATATATCTATACTTCTATTTGTATTTTGTTTGTTAGTTTATTGTGTTCATCAGATTCCACATATAAAGTGAGTTTGTATAATACAGTATTATCTATAGGCACAATGTTGTATGGTGAATTACTAGAACTTACCTTGCGTAGCTGAAACTTATACATGTTGATTAGCAGCTCTCCCATTCTCCCTCCTAGCTCCTAGCAACCACACTTCTAGTGTCTGCTTCTGTGAGTTTGACTATTTTAGATAGCTTATATAAGTTGACTTTGGATCTTTTCCTGTTAAGAGTCTCACCTTTTATTCCTGTAGTTAATATACATTTCTGGCCAATGGAAAAATTTCTTAAGTAGAAAAAATGGATTTTGAGTTGTTTTCACTAACATAACTGATGTTTTCATGATCTTAACACCTTTATTGCAACAAGTGACGATGCTTTTAGCTCAGTTTCAGACATACTGTTTTCCATATATATATATAGAAATACAGGTTTTTCCTGTGTGTTGCAAATATATGTTTTTCATACATATGTGTATAGGTTTTCCATATTTATCAAAAATTGACTTTTTCTGAAATATTTTCTTTTGGGGAAGCTTCCTTGTCATGCTGTTTTCTACAGTCACTGATAATTCTTTTCTTTGTGGCATTTACCATGTATAACTTGGTGATTCTTTTGTGATTTTTATGTTCTGTTATAGTAGTTCATTAAAAATGTTAAGATTTTAAATTACAGGTAAGAAAAGAAAGTTCGAACCTGAATAGTAATACCAGTTTTGGCTTCTGAATTTTGTATTTGGTATAACATGTCAGGTTATAACATCTCAGGTTTCTAGTTAATATATTAAGATATACTTACTACTTGATAATATGCTTACTAAATTGATGTTCCTATATTTGTTCAGCATTATCTTTATTTAGATGAGTAGTATAGATGTAATTAGGTAGCGAATTATGACTTTTTTTTGGTTAGAAAGAAGTGAACAGTTTCTGAAATCACCGTTGAGCTTTAGTAACCCAAAGTTAGAAGTATTTTAGATAAATGTTGAATAATGTCCAGTTCTCAGATGACATGCTTAATATTGCAAGGTGATGAGTAGTATTTTATCTTTAGATTTTCCTCTCTAACATAGCTTATCCTTGTCTTCTTTTTCTTTATTGTTTTCTTAATCCTCACCTGAGGATAGCTTTACTGATTTTAGAGAGAAAGGAAGGGAAAGAGTGGGGGAGAGAGAAAGAGAAACATTAGTGTGAGAGAAACACCAATCAGTTGCCGCCTATATGTGCCAATATTTTATAAGCCAATATCAGACAACTTATGAAACTTAAGAGTAATTGTTGGCCAGCTAGAGATAGACAATTGTTTTAATTTACCTGCCATTTTATATTAAGCTGAACATTTAGAACTGGAGATATGCTATGTGATGATTAATTAAACTAAGAGATGGTATTTTTTTAAACTAATAAGCATCTGTTTTGTAATTGTTTCATTGTGGCTTTATATCCTTGACACAGCATATCTTTTACGAATTAATATGTATATGTCTTATTTATGAAATAAACATTCTTTTCAGATAGAAAAAATGTAAGGCTATGATAGTAGATAGTTATGTATTCATTAGTATCTTCCATTGTCAGAATAAGATGAGTTGATTAGAGAATTAATTTTTAGAAAAATATTCTTTTTCTAATTTATTTTTTATTGAATTTGTTGGGGTAACACTGGTTAATAAAAGTATATAGGTTTCAGGTATACAGTTATATAATACATCATCTGGATATTGTATTGTATCTTTACCACCCCAAATCAGGTCTTTTTCATCACCATTTATCCCCCCCTTTACCCTCTTCTACCTCCCCCGACTCCCTACCTTCCCTCTAGCAATACTGTTGTCTGTGTCCATGAGTCTTCCTGTTTTTTTTTTTTTTGCTTAACCCCTCAGCCTTATTGCCAAGCCCCTAACCTCCTTCCCTCTGACAGCTGTCTTCTGTTCTCTGTATCCATGAGTCTCCACTTTGTTAGTTTATTTGGTTCATTAGATTCCACATATAAGTGAAATCATATAGCACTTGTCTTTCTCTGACTGGAATATTTCACTTAGTATAGTACTCTCAAGGTTCATCCATGCTGTTGCAAAAGATACGATTTCCTTCTTTTTTATGGCTGAGTAGTATTCCCCCACAGCTTTTACAACTGAATGTCCTATGATTTCTTAAAATCTGTGTGAATGTTTTCTCATTTAATCCTTCATAAACTCTGTTAGAAAGTGATTATAATATCAGAGAATTTTAGTACCTCTCCAACTTACCACAGCTAGTAATACTAATGCAGATTTGGGCTGTTGCCAGAATCCAAAGCTCTTTTTCTTCTTTGTAACGGAAGAGGAAATGTATGTATTGAACTCTAGAAAAGTAAAGTGATAGAATAAACACTGTGCTTCTTAACATAGTGGCCAGCGAGAGTTGTGTGTCTAAAAATGACTCTTTCATCACCACTCATTTTTCCTGTTTTTGTGTTTTTCCCATTTCTAGAGGATATGTGAGCATAATATTTACTAAGTTATTGGAGGTCCTTTGGAATCACTTAAAAACATTAAGATAGATGAAGGCTTTTTTACCCTCTTTTCATTATTATTGAATTTCCTAGTAAATGTACTTTACTTATAAGTAAATTTAGCATTATCTACTGTGTTTAAGTTCTTGTGCAAATTCTCTTGAAAATGTTTTACAAAACAGACTTCTATTAAACTACCTTTGAAAGTGGGGACTCCTTCTATAGGAAACACTGAATTTTTTTATTAAGGCAGTGAAAAGAATTAACTTAATGGCAGTCGATACTTTTTAAAAAGCTGAGTGGTAATTATAGGGACATTTTAGGTTGTTCACCAACTTAGTATTTTTGGTAATTTCTTTTATAGTTATATGTAAAAGATGACATCAGGCCCATGCCATAATTTTTACAGTTGTGTATCTTTTCATTTTCCCTCTTCCTTTATCATTGAGAAATGTATAGTATATGTAAGTATTAGGTATTCTTATGTGGGCATTTCTTTCAGAGATACATAACCTTCATTATGAAAGTTTGACTACCACAATTTTTCTACATATAATGGTGACAGTGTCTGCTTCCCTACAATCCTTTTTTTTGTATTTGCTCCTTCCTTTTCAGAAAAAGCTGTGTACACCTTCGGGCTGGGACAGTTTGGTCAGCTGGGTCTTGGCACTTTTGTCTTTGAAACCGCAGAACCCCAAATCATTGAATCTGTTAACGGACGGAAAATAACCTCTATTTCTTGTGGAGAAAATCACACAGCTTTGATAACAGGTACAGGTCATATTTCTGGTATATACTTATAAAACTGGGTATATTTTACAAACTAAAGACTATGTGAAATTAACATGTCTAACTTAGAAGAATAACTGTGAAAAATGAATTCCTTTTTAATGTGCCAAAATATAAAGTTTGTAAACTCTTTATAAATTTTAATTCAATTTGAAATCAATGTAAATGGCCCTGGCTGGTATAGCTCAGTGGATTGAGCACGGGGCTGCGAACCAGAGTATCACGGTTCAGTTCCCAGTCAGGGCACATGCCTGGGTTGCAGGCTAGTTCCCAGCAGGGGATGCATGAGAGGCAATCATACATTGATATTTCTCTCCCTCTCTCCTTCCCTTCCCCTCCAAAAATAAATAAATAAAATTTAAAAAATAAAATCAATGTAGATGATCCAGAGATTTAGAACCTCAGAATCCAGAGATTTAGACCATAGTATTATCTTTGGCAGAAAGGTGGAATCTTTTTGAAACTTCATCAATTTGAAGGTTCTTAACTCTGCTCAGGCCAGAGGGAAAAGTCTTACAAGAAAAAAAAACTTACTTTGTGTATATTCTCATACCTATTATTTTTATTACTATTTTTATTACATTTATTGTTGTAAAATTGATTAATAAAATTAGATGGTTTTCAAGTGTATTTCTATATTCTACACATCTTTTTGCTAGAAAAGAAAAAAACTTATATTAAAATATTCTCCCTGTTCAATCTGACAGCTACATTCAGACTGTTTTTATGATGCTTTTGCCACCAGGGGGCGTTTTCAGGAGTGACCCTTTCCTACTTGCTCCACAGTGATAGAAAGGCACCTCAGACACCAAGTGAATACCCGAGTCTTCTAGATCTTCCACTCTGTCTTTTCTCCTTTATCCAGAGGGAGAGAGAGGGAGAGAGAGACTGCATCAGGCCAACTTATCAACCTCAGAAACTAGGTGCTGCTAGTGTAGGACTTCATAAAGGTCTTTCCCTAAGATGACTGATTTGGTTACTTGTAGGTAATTGACATACTCCACAATTTTAATTGCTTTAGAACAAAAGGCTCTGTAACTTCACTATTTCCAGCTCACATTTCTATCTAAAAATGAAACATTTAAAAGCTAGAAATCGTATAGTGTTTTAGAATAATCCAGGTATTGCTATTTCTTTTTTTAATTTAATTTTATTGTTTATTTTATTACAACTGTCCCAGTTTTTCTCCCTTTGCTTTCCTCTGTCCCACCCCATCCCTACTCCCACAGTCCAGATGTTGCTATTTCTACATTTATTTCCCTTCTTGTAAACAAACTGCTGCTACAGTGGAGAAAGCCAGTTTCTCATCTTAGGGGAACGAAGAGTCAGCAAATACAAGGTCCTACAATTCACTGTCTTTTCTTCCCAAAGAATCTTTCAAAGAGACCTACCTGCCCATTTTCAAGTATTGATGTCTTTGTTAATATATCATGAAATAGAGCACATATATAGATACACAAATGTTTATATCCAATTGTATGTGTGTATATATATACAGTGTAAAAAACTGCTATTCATTTATAGTCCTAGGATTTTTGTTATGTAGGTATCCCTTACTGAATTATCTTAATCTCATTTTCTCTGCCCTTAACTGGCATTTTTCATCCATTCTAAATTGCCATTGATGGTAAATACACACTTTTTATGGATCATCTAACATACAATGAGGTTATTTGGCTAAACTTTCATAATATCTTTCCTCCTGATGAAAGACATTATAGCACAAATAATTGAACATTAATGTAGTTTGCTTTTTTGCTCATGAATCCTCCCCAGGGAACAGGTGTTGTGAATATTTTTTCTCTAGGATTAATGAGAGGTATGTAGTGGGTTATCTATAAATTCTTGCCAGTTTCCCATTATAGCCAGTGGCTCATATTTTAAAAAGCTCTCTGAGGTTAGAAGTGGAGTCTGGTGGCTTAGATTGTAGTTCATTTTTTTCCTGACTAAAGATAATCAAAAGAGAAAACTTTAAAAAGCATTTTGGATAAAGAAATCAGGGTCAAAGGAAGGAGAAGGAAAGATGATAAGGAATATACATAAAGAAATAAATACTTTATATTAAGAATTATGCCCTGGCTGGTATAGATCAGTGGATTGAGCTTGGGCTACAAACCAAAGGGTCACTGGTTCAGTTCCCAGTCAGAGCACATGCCTTGGTTGTGGGCCAGGTCCCCAGTAGGGGGTACACGAGAGGCAGCCACGCATTGATGTTTCTTGCCCTCTCTTTCTCCTTCCCTTCCCCTCTGTCTAAAAACAAAATAAATAAAATCTTTTAAAAAGATTTTATAAGAGTATAAATTGAGATCATAAACAATGGTTAATGCTGATTTGTAGGGTATCTATTTATTTTTGTACATTAATTTTTGAACTTCCCACTTTACTGAACTGTGGTATGCTTATCATTTTTCAGTCAGTTCTCTTGGATGTTCTTAGAATGCAATTACTTTGCCATCTTAAACTAGAAGGCCCCAAATTTGATCTTATAATTTTCCAGCTTAAAACCATTCATTTAACTTATTATTGCCCTTAGGATAGAGTTCAGAAATTCTTAAGATGAACTAACAGGATCCTCTGTGTTGTGGTTCCTTCCTACCTCTTCAGACTCATCTTATACCACTCCCCCCACCCCTTGTTTTTCAGGCACGTTGTTGCCTTTCAACTTCTTGACTATCCTATATATATATGTATTTTATTCAGAGCCTTTGTATGTACTGCTGACTCTGCTTGGAAGATTCTTTGTTCTCTATTCTTGCAGCTAAACTCTGATCATCCTTTATGCCACCATTTGAAAGCCTTCCATAGTCCCCAGACTATTGGGAGATCATCCCCCTCCTCTGCATCCATACTGGCACCTTTCTCTTTACTTTTGCTTCCATGGCACTTACCCCACTTGAGGTGAAAGTGAAGAAGAAAGGGCTTGAGGAGTGAAGGTTCAGAGTAGCTGCTACAGCAGTGGAGCAACAGGGTTAACTGAAGAGAGACAACAAGATTACTCATCATCATTGTGGGTCCACCTAATATGGGGGACCCTCAGGATTGATATAGGGCAGGGATATCAAGCTCATTTTCACCAGGGGCGACATGAGCCTTGTGGTTGCCTTAAAAGGGCCAAAAGTAATTTCAACTCCTTAACAGTTAAGGAGTAGTTACATTTATACAGTCCTAAAATTATTTCGGCCCTTTGAAGGCAACCGTGAGGCTGATGTGGCCCCTGGTGAAAATGAGTTTGACACCCGTGGTATAGGGATTCATCTGCATGGTTGGTTTATTGCATTTTTGTCAGCAGCGTTCCACAGCCCAGGAGCAGAACTGATAAAAGAGGCAGCTGGATTGATCTAAGCCTGTAGTTTTCTGCTGGTAGTGATTTTGTCCACCCAGGGGACACATGGCAGTGTCTGGAGACATTTTTGATTGCTACAGCTGTGCAGGGCTGAAAAAAAAACAAACCTAATCAATGAATGGAGGAAGAAAAAAATGAATTGTATTGGGACGTAGAGGGTCAGAATATAGCATTCTCTTTCCCCTTGAGAAGATGGCATGTAACAACAGGAGGTCTCATGCTGGTGTTGCTGCTCCGCACAAGGCTTCAGAACAACTTGGTTTCAACTTTACAAACCACCAAGGGCTTAGTGATTTATTCTCAGAGTATCTATTGTCTAATATTATGTACAGGACCACAGAGACCATAGAGAGTGTGGAAGCATCAATGAATCGGTAAATTCAGTGCATAATGTGAGGGGAAAATTACAATTGCAATGTATGTTAATATATTTGTCTATTTACAAATAAATTAATATAATCAGGACTTTTATAATTCTCTTTTTTGCATTTTAGATGTAGGCTGTATGTATACTTTTGGAGATGGTCGATATGGAAAATTGGGACTTGGAATGGAGAATTTTACCAATCAGTTTGCTCCTACTTTGTGCCCTAATTTTTTGAAATTCAGAGTTCATTTAGTAAGTGTATTAGCATTTCCCCGTTTATATTTTCACATTCCTTTATTTTAGTCTTTCAGTTTTATATAGAAAATAAGCACTTTTAAGTTGATATGAAAGAACATCATGGCTATATCTAATAAATACACTTGTTTCCTAAAAATCAAATGTCAGATATAATGTCACTTTGAAAATCTGTGCCTTTCCTAATTTTCTTCTTTAACATCTTCCTTTGTGCCCTAATCTGGACTCTTTTATTTTATTCTCATATGTCTCTTGTAAGCCAGGACTGTGCCACGCCTGAAAGCTTTGTGACTCCTGTAGCACCCAGCAGAGTACCTTACTCATAGTAGTCATATATAGGTATTTGTTGAATCAGCTATTACTAAGACTCTCAAATTCTGCACAAGAGAAAATTAATGGAAAGTTTTGAAATTATGTTTTGTTGGCTAAATGTTATTTAGATAAGAAGGTATTGTTTCCAGTGTTATTACCAGCAGGCATTTTGTATCCATTATTTCTAACACTTTTGCCAATTAAGAACTATGGATGTGAAAAATCTGTTTCTTTGGTGATGATATTACTTGAAATTTGTTCTCCCAAAACTCAGTGTCTAATGCTATAGAACACTTCCATTCTTTGATTTGATATCCACTTAGTGAACCCTGCTCTGAGCAAGATACAGGGATACAAAGGGATACAGTGCTGAACAAGAACAAGGGATACAAAGCGTACAGTGATGAACAAAACAATCAAATCCTCATTCACTGGGCTTATACTCTTATAGGGAAGATGATTTTTAAAAGTGCTGTACAGAAGTATATAAGTTTTAACTTTGGAAATATTATAAAGGACAGGTTCAGAATATGCTGTCCTTATGCTACCACAGACAGTTTAAAATGGCTAAAACTCTGTGTATTGCAAATACTACACAATGGCTTTTAAGCACTTTATTGGAAATCAGTTATCTCTCACAGTCCTTTGTGTGTTGATTTTATTTTTCATTGTTCCATCATTGTGTGTGTTTGCCTTTTGCTCTAAGGTCTTTTAAAAATGTTCATGTAAAGAAAAAGCTTCAAGCCCTGGCTGGCATAGCTCAGTGGATTGAGCGCAGACCTGTGAACCAAAGGGCCACCAGTTCAATTCCCAGTCTAGGGCACGACCCTGGGTTGCAGGCCAGGTCCCCAGTAGGGGGCATGTGAGAGGCAACCACACATGAATGTTTCTCTCCCTCTGTTTCTCATTCTCTTCCCCTCTCTCTAAAAATAAATAAATAAAATCTTTTTAAAAATCCTACATTTTCTTTAAAAAGAAAGAAAGGAAAAGCTTTGAGCCATAATTAGCTAGCTCAAGAGACTGCCAAGTAGAATTTCTCTGAGTAATTTTTTCAAGTGATTGACTGTTGCTCTCAGATTAAAATAACCTTTTATAACTTGTAAGGAGAATTGTAACATTATGTTTAGTTTTTTATCTATATTATATCAAATAATTTTTGTCTATACTATCTAAAATTGAAAGTAAAATTGTATCTTAAACTTGTTCTAATTTTCAGTCATAGCAATTTAATGAAAAGAATATGTGGTTTATTGATTCTTGAACAATGCAGGGGTTAGGGGCACTGACCCCAAAAGTAGAAAATCTATGTATAACTTTTGACTTTCTTAAAACCTAAGTACAATCATCCCTCAGTAGTAGCCACAGGGGATTGGTTCTAAATACAAAACCCCACAAATGCTAAAGTCCTTTATATAAAATGGCATAGAACAATGCATACAGTTAGCCCTTTGCATCTGTAGATTCCCGCCTGTATATCGGAAATATTTTTTTTTATCTGTAGTTGGTTGAATCTATGGATGTGAAACCCAGGGATATGGAGGGCTGACTGTTTATTTTTTAAAAATTAACTTAGTTGGTTAGAGCATTGCCCCAATACACCAAGGTTGCAGGTTTGATTTCTGGTCAGGGCACATACAAAAATCAACCAAAGGATGAATAAATAAGTGGAACAACAAATCAATGCCTCTCTCTAAAAATCAATAAATAGTCTAAAAATAAAACCATATAAGTGGACCTGTGTAGTTCAAACCCATGTTGTTAAGGGTCAACTGTATGTTATAGTTCATGCAGTTGTGTGTATATATGTGTGTGTGTCTATAGGTAGATATAGTCATTCAGTATAGAAAGTCTGCCACTAAGTAAATGTTTTGAACCTGAAAACTGTTAAACACTTATTTATGTTTAAGGCCAGTAGCAATTGATTTTTCTTTGGATTTATGCTGTAGGTTGCCTGTGGTGGATGTCACATGATAGCTTTTGCCACTCCGCAACAAGTTATAGAAACATTTGAATTTGAGGAAGAGAGTGAGCCTTGCACGTCAGGAGCAATTTCTGTGCCCATCAGCAACGTGACCTCAGGAAGCATACTGCACAGTACTTTATCGGCACGTGTACGGCGAAGAGAGAGGGTACAGTTGTGGTCTATCTATCCTATATAATAGTATTGTGTAGTACTGCAAATAAAACTGGAAGAAAAAAATTCTTTTTCTTTTTAAATCAAAGAAAGATATTGCCAAATATATTTACTAAATAAAATTAGAGTTGAGGACATACAAACTTTTGAAGGGAACTCAGAGTTAAGCTGTTAAATATACACATTAGAAAATTCAAATTATCACAAATAACCTTGGCTTATAGACAGTGATACTTACCACTACCTTATCACCTCAGATTGAATGCTGAGTTGTTTTCTCAATCGTATGTGTATTGATCTTTACTCTCCTTTTATCTTTTAGTTATAGTGCATGAGCAATGGAATGTTATACATTGTAAACAACGAAACATGGAGAACCAAGAAATAAGGTCTTCAGTTTGAGAGAGGACATATTTATTTCTCAATTAAATTTAGAGAGTCTCATTCATTGCTTTAAAATTATTTCATTGATACTAGCATATTTTTAAAAAATAAGATGCAAATAATTTTTACAAAAGGCATTCCGTTTTTAAAAAATTAGTCTAGGGCCCTGGCTGGCGTAGCTTAGTGGATTGAGTGCAGGTCTGCGAACCAGAGGATCGTGGTTCGATTCCCAGTCAGGGCACATGCCTGGGTTGCAGGCCAGTTCCCAGTGGGGGACTTAAGAGAGGCAACCATACATTGATATTTCTCTCCCTTCCTCCTTCTCTTCCCCTCTAAAGATAAATAAATAAAATCTTAAAAAAATAGTTTAGGTTGTAAAATATATTCCTTTTTAGGTTAAAAGGTTAAGTTTGACTTTTTATTATGAAAAAGTAGCTACTGAGAAATACCCCATGAGTATTTTGGAGTTTTTGTTTACGTCTCATGAGTAATTTTTTGTTTCTCAAGGAAGGCAGACAAAACACACACATATTTTTCCCCATTATGTGAAAAACAGGCTTCCAAATTGACAGTTTAAAGCAACTTCTATACAGAGACTATAGCAACATTTGTCAGCTCTTGGAGATTATAAAAAGTGACTTGTGTGGGGCATCAGCTATCTTTGAAGTCTTGCTCTTAAATATTTTTTAGCAACCGCAGGTAGTTGATGTCTGTATTACATATATAAAATCATCTAACAGTTTATTTAACCTTTTATTTTTAAGGAGAAACCCCCAGATTCTCTTCAGATGACACAAACACTACCTCCAGTTCAAAGGACTATTGAGCCATCTGCTTTCCCCCCCCTGAGTTCAGTTTCTCTCTGTGTATCTACAACTAATCTGACAGAAATGATGACTGAAAGGGGGGACCACATTAAGCACGTGGAACCAGGTAATATTTGCTAGACGTTATGCCTGCTCTCAGAAAAAAAAAAGTACCTTTTATTCCTGTTGTTTTCATGTTTACCTTAAGATGTTTTCTACAGTTAAATATTTTTTCTAGTTAAAGACTTACATCTCTCATTTGAATGCAAATCCAGGAATGCTCTTACCAAGAACAAGCCTTGTCATTCACCCAAAAAAATTCCATATAACAGCAGCATATCATTGTAGGGCAGTGTTTGGTATACATAGTGACTTAACTTATGTTATCTCCTTTAAACCTTGCCCTGGGTGGTGTGTCTCAGTGGATTGAGCACGGAATTGTGAACCAAAGGGTCCCAGGTTCAATTCCAAGTCAGGGCACATGCCTGGGTTGCAGGCCAGGTCCCCACTTGGGAATGTGGGAGAGGCAACCACACATTGTTGTTTCTCTCCCTCCCTTCCCCATTCTAAAAATAAATAAATAAAATCTTTAAGAAAAAGGTAAAATAAAAATCCTGAAGCAACTGTGAATTAGGTAAGAGTTATATTCTTAATTTTTATAGATGAAAAAAGCAAGGCTTAAGATTGAGTGACTTGTCCAGGTTGCTCAGCTTATAAATGAAGTGAATAAATTTGAATACAGGTCTTCTGGACCTATGTGAAGTTCGGTATTTAGGCAGTATACCGTAGAGGTTAAGAGCCTGGTTTATGCAGTTGACTTGATTTGGGACCAGATGACAGCTCTAACATTCATGTGACTAACTTTGGGAAAGTTGCTTGATTTTTCTAAACCTCAGTTTCTCTATCTTTGAAATGAGTTCAGTAATACCTACTTTAGGGAGTGACTGTGACAGTTAAATAAGGCATATAATACACTTAGCATTGAGCCTAGCACCTCCAGAAAACTATTAGTAAATATAGTCCTGATTTAGTGTAGTAAATACCTCTACTTCACTACCTATATATAGGTATTATATATGCATCTGTAATGTGTATGTATGTTAAATTATATAAATACGTTTATGTGAACATAAATTTATATATAAATATATAAATATACGAGTATAAATATATAGAAGTATAATATAATACCTACATATTAAATATATATAAATACTATATATTTGGTATAGTAAATATAGTAAATACCTCTACTTTACTACCTATTAGATATAGCTTTCATATCTTTCATGTTTTAAATTATAATCCCAGGTCTTTAGCTATTATATACCTCTTGTAAATAATTTGGTTTACAGACATTTGTGTATCTTAGGAGTGTATATATATTACTTCAGGGCATGTGCTCAAATGATAGGTGTAGGGCAAGAAGCTAAGACCAGGAGATCTGAGTAAGCAGTAGGTTTGGAATTAAGAAAATAATCTGGGCATCTGGGATTAAGTACTGTGGCACGGATAATTTTTAGCATTTTATGGATCAGGAACCTAGACAAATAGTTGAAGTAATAAAAGATGAGGCCCTGGCTGGTGTGGCTCAGTGGATTGAGTGTCGACCTGCGAATCAAAAGGTTGCCAGTTTGATTCTCAGTCAGGGCACATGCCTGGATTGCAGGCTAGGTCTCTGGTAGTTGCTAGGTGAGAGGCAACCACACATTGATGTTTCTCTCTGTCTCTTTCTCCCTCCCTTCCCTTCTGTAAAATAAGTAAATAAATAAAAAATCTTTAAAAAAAAGATCAGGAACTCAGGCAAGAATTTTGGGTGGTGGTAATGGGATATATTGTCTACAACTAGGACCTTGATAATGACCTAGTTTCCTGCATCTCACCCAGAACTTTTGGATGTTTTCTTTTGAGATAAAAATTACTGGCATTTCAGCCCTGTACACAGGAAAAGTTGATTATGACAACAGTGTATACAAAGAAAAGAGAAGTTTTTGGTTTAGGGAAATTATTTCCTACTTTAAGATTTGGTTGTAAAGATATACAGAATTTTGTAGCTATATCAAAATGAAAAGCCATCCCTTATCTATTTGTGACCATTTGCTAAAACTTTCTTAATAAAAAGCATTTTGAAAGTTGTATCTAACATGTTATGTAGCTTTTTCTTAGTTATTTACAGATTTCAGTATTTATCGTAGAGGAAAGGTGGTCACAGAAGACCTTGTTGAGAAGGTGACAATTAAGCTAAAATGTAAATGACACAAAAGACAACCACACAAAGAGAGAGGATTTATGTACTTTGGGCAAAGAAAATTAATATAAGTAAAGATTTGGAGGCAGTTATAAGGAAAGGAAAGACAACCCTTGGGGCTAGAAAGTGAGGGAAAAGGCAGGACAAGGTGATGTTGGAGAAAGACAGTGAGAAATTATTCATGTTTTTTTTTATTTTTTTAATTTAATTATTGTTTTACAGGCCATGACAAGCCAATATTATTTGAGTGTCTTTTAAAATTCCATAGAGTCATTAAAGGATTTTAAACAGTGGGGTGAGATGCTTCTATCCAACCTTCATTTTAAGATGATCAGTTGCCTTTCTGTGGATTGTAGGGAAGTCAGACTGGAAGTAGGACGAAGAATACTTAGGAGCTTTTTGTAAGCTATAATGATGTTTGGACCAAGGTATTCACAGTGGAGATGGAGAGAAAGGGGGCAGATTGAAAGTACATTTTAGACATACAACCGACTGAACTTGCTAAACTTGTTAACGTATTACAGATAGATGTAAAGGAAAGGGAAGAATCAAGGTTGATTCCTAGGCAGGAGGATGGTCGACAAGTTTGAGGGGAAAAAATAAATACTGAGCTTGAGATACCTGTGAAACATCCAAGCAAAAATACCAAGCAGGCAGTTGAAAATGCAAGCCTAAAGTTCAGAAGAGAGGTCTGGACTAGAGATAATATATTTAGAAACTATCAAAATAGAGATGGTATTGTCAACCCACCAAAGTTTGTGAAATCACCCACTAGAGAGTAGAATTGGAAGAAAAGAGAGCCCAGGATTTAGCCCTAAGGACATCTATCATTTAGCTACCAAAGAAGCCTTCTTCAGCCTCCTCAGCCAGTTGGGTAGGAGGAGGGAAATTAGGAGAGAGTGGAGTCATGAATTCAAACTACTTTGCAAACATCAAAGAAAAAGAGCTCAAATAGCCCGTGAATTTAACACCATGAAGATTCCTGGTAGTCTTGACAGGAGTAGTTCCAGGGGGGAGGATCAGGGCAGAATCTGGAGTGGTAAGAGTTGAGGTATAATGGGAGATGAAGAAGTGAAGTGTAGATAGAGTGCGAAGATAGTTTTCTTGCATATTTTGGTCATGAAGAGGGGTACAGGAATCGACTGGCAGCTAGAGGGAGATGTGGGGTCAATGGCAAATATTAGAGCATATTTGTATGCTAATGGACATAAGCCAGTAGTCCCAGAGAGATTGGTAGTACATGAGAGAGATGGTATAACCAAAGGTGCAGAGCTCCTGAGAAGACAGGAGGGGCTCACATTCAGAGAACTCTTTGGTAAGAAGAAAAGCATTCTACATTTTAACAGGAAAATATAGATAAATGTGTACATTTGTTGGTGAGAAGATAAAGCAGATCAGATCTAATGAGTACTAATTTCTCAGTCCAGTATAAGGCAAGGGCATGACCTTAAATGATCTACTATTTTTCAAACCTCCATTCTCTGCCCTCAATCTGTCTTGCTTAGCACTTCATACATTAATCTTCCTCAAATGTTGTTTAGTTCCTATCTGCTCCAGTGCCTTCAGAGGATCCCAAGTATTTTTTAAAAGAAGTGTAAATTTCTGCATATGACTCCTACCTACTTCATTTTTCGATTGTCTTTTTCTTATAATCCTAACTGAGGTCCCAAGCCTATGGACTAGCCCATGAGCCAAATCTAGCCAGACCCCTGTTTTTGTACAGTTTTACTGGAACTCAGTCATGTCCATATCTTTAATGTGTTGTCTATGGTTACTTTCACACTACAGTGGCAGGATTTGATTAGTTAGGATAGAGACTGTATGGCCACAAAGCCTAAAACGTTTACTTTGTGGCCTTTTACAGAAAAAGTGGGCCAACCCCTGATTTTGATCAAACTGAACTTTTCACAGTCAGACTCAGTGGAAAGGCTATGAAAGTTAGACAGACCTGAGATTGACACTTGGCACCACAAGGGTCACTGAACCTTAATTTATTCATTTATGGATTCAAGATATAATACATACCTTTCTTGTTGTAATGGGATTAATTCGACATGTATAAAAGTGTATGTTTCCAGCACATGGTAACCCTTCAACACAAGCAACTCTGCTTCTGTTAGCACTGACCTTCATTTTCTCCCTTGTCCACTTTCATCTCTGCCTCTCAGAATTCTACTCATCCTTCCCTGTACCTCCTTAGTGAAACATTTTCTGATTCCCACCATTCGGATGTGGTTTCTCATTCTCCTATGCCATATATTTAAATTCCCTTATAGATTACAAGTTCATTAAGTATGGGGCCAGGTGGATACTTGAAATATCAGAGGGACTGCTTTGTAAAGTAAAGTACATGATTTCTAACTACCATGCTGTACACCTAAAACTAATACAGAATAATATTGAATATAAATTATAATTGAAAAATAAAAAAGTATAGTTTCCAAAAAAAGAATAGTTAAATTGGTATCACCTGCATCTTATGTCACATGGAACAAACACAAACTGATTATTGGCTTATTTGAACTGAATGAATTTACAAGGGAGAGATCAGTGTGGACTGGCATTTTTAGTGAAGACTTCATTAAGGAGCTCCTCTCAAATAAATGTACATGTTCTAAATGGGGGTATAATAATTGAGGAAAATGTAAGGCAAATAGAGCTTGTAACTTCTAATTACCTTTATTATATAATTACTTTTCAGTTTTCCATGAAAGTATCTAGGAGCTTGTACCTAGTTATCTGTTGCTACATAACAAATGACCCTAAAATTTATGGGTTAAAACAATGACATTCGTTATCTCACACAGTTTCCGAGGGTTAGGACTCCAGGAGCAAGCCCAGCTGAGTAGTTCTGGCTCAGGGTATTTCATGCAGTCACAGACAGGCTGTCAGATGAGGCTGCTTCCATCTGAAGGCTGTACTGGGGCCATTGTTAGGGGGCTTCGCTTTCTCAGCACATGGGCTTCTTGCTGGGTATATTCAAAAGAAGACTTCCCCTGGAGCAGTGATCCAAGAAAGAGAATATTTGGGACCAAGACACAAACCATAATAACGTCACAGTTATGTCTGCTTTATTTTATTGGCCACACAGACCAATCAGGTAAAATGTAAAAAGGAACTTCGTTAGGGTATGCATACCAGGAGGATGCAGGTCACTGGGACCCTTCTTTCAAACTGGCTTTCACAGTGCTTGACACATGGGTAGTGTATTTATCCTAAAGGAGTAGTGTTTGCCTATTCATATGAATGAAGCAGTTGTTATCTCATCAGTGTCAAAATCTTCAAATTTTCAAAAATATTTTAAAACCTGTTATCACTGTGAGTGAATTCTGTTTAATTCCCTAAACGTGGTTAAAGGACCTTCAATAAAATTATATCTGCACTTTATATTACAGAATAATTTCTGTTCCAGCTGTCTTTCATTTTTCCCTTGCAAATCTGGTTTTCTCTTTTCCGTTTTAATCATTCAGGTAATTTTCAAGATAAAATGACCAGAGGGAAGGATACAGACAATTCTTCATCTGCAGATACAGAAAGCCTTGGAGAAACTACTGATGTCTTAAATATGGTAATAGTTTTCTTATTTATGTATTTAGATATAAGTTTGAATTTTAGTTCATCATATATTTGTGTGTGTCTGTGTATGTATATACTTCTGTAATATTATATGCATAAAATGCTTTTTCTTTTGGTTTCATTTTGTTATTTTTAATCAACTTTATTGAGGTATAGATTACATGCAATAACATTTATTTCAATCCACACATTATGTATGCAGTTGAGTCGATTATATTACTGTCTGAAGTGTTTTGTATTATTTATATATATTTTTAGAATGTGTAAGTGTATATATATACACATATATATATATATATATATATACACTTATAGTCTTCATTGTTTTTAGAACATATACTTTTTTTATTTATTTCAGACACATATGATGAGCCTAAATTCCAATGAAAAGTGTTTAAAATTATCACCAATTCAAAAAAGAAAGGTATAATATAGAGATTTATTTTTATCATGGTGGGTAAGAACAGTTTAAATTTTTTTCTTTGAAAAGTTTCTGGAAAGAACACAAGAAAGGTAAGCATTCACTTACTTTAGAACTGAAGAGATAGGACTACAATATAGATCACCTCAACTTGGGTTTGTTCTGTTTGTGTGTATTTTCTTCATTGTAACAAAGAATGACAGAAGGCCAATGCTGAAATGTGCTCTTTGGAGTTACTAACAAGTCAGAATAGCCATACCTTCTTGACATCACAGCACTAAGACTATTGTTGTAGTTCTTAAGCATTGGAAGAGGCTGTTGTTTATCAGAGTGGCTCTCAGACTTCACTTGAGTATTACTTTGGATAAGTAACTGTACTGACCTTACAGAACGAGGTAAACATCTTTCCTAGCTCTAAAACTATGTACTTTTAGTGAGAATATTTAATACCAGTTGCTTTTCCGGTGTTTAGAATCGGCTTTAATTTATCAGGGAATTAGTCATATAAAAATGAGATTAAACATTTAGGAATTAGCCAGAAACTGTGCATGGTTGACAAAAATAGACCTTTAATACAGAAGATAAAGAAAATAAGTAGCATAGATGGTAGGTAAAAAAAATAGATAGGGGGAGGGCAAGAATAGTAGGGGAAATATAGAATCTAAAGAACTTAAGACACGTGGTCATAAAGTAAGAGGGGGAATGGTGGGGGAAGGGGTGTGCAGGGTGGAGGGGAATGAAGGGGGGGAATAGAACAACTGTAATGGTATAATCAATAAAATATATTTAAAAAAATAGATCTTTAATAAATAACAAATGACTAGCAGGAGGAAGCAATAGTCTAGTTGTCAAAACCCTGGAGAGATCAAGGCCTTCCCTAAAATTCTTTACTTTTCCTAGCTTTACTGACCAGGGGGTGAAAGTATGAGGAGTTTGGAAATTAAAAAAGTAAGTTGGAGAAATGTAAATTAAAGGAAGAAGGCTATAGAAAGCATTTAGTTTATATTTCTAGTACCTTTTCTACATTGTTAAACTAAAAATCCTTTAAATCAAAGTCACTGAAATGCAAGAGAATCTTGCTGAATTATAAAATTTAGTGCCAATCCTCATTAGTGTTATCTTTTTTTACTGAGAGTCATGGTGAATAACAGCTTTTTTATGTGTGAGGGAGCTGTTCTAACACAACGTGGAAGCTCATTAAATGCTGTTTATTTAACTCACTTTACTTCTGAGCAGACAGCTTCTCTGTGTCTGTACTTCCTCTTTGATGCTGGGCACTGCCTGTGTTGCTTCATTGTGCTAGGGAGATAAAGGCACATCTAGGAATCATTTCTGGCACCTGGGCCTCTGTCTCTCTTAGGGCTCTTGAAAGAATCATGACTTTTTAAACAGTAGGACCTAGAATAAACAAAAAAATGGCATTTCCTTTTGAACTGATAATATATTTTATACTTCACATAATCCTTTTAAATAGAAGCCTTACCAGGCTTGCTTTGGTGAATAAAAAAAGATTTATTGTAGCATTTGTATATATTAATTTTAACGTACTTTATAAATAATTTCTTTAGCAAAATGTTGACCTCATCCTAGGCCTAACACTCATCACAATTTATAAAACTCGATTTAGTGAGGTTTTACTATCTAGAGACCCAAATTTAGTGAATATTTCAACCCATTAGCTTATAAAATTTAGGTCAACAACTTGATTTTTGCCTTATCTTGTCTAGCAGGAAATTAATTCATACTCTTAAAATATTCAAATCTCAATGTTTCATTTTGTAGTTTTTATTAAAATCTTACATTTTACCTTAAGTATTTTCCTTGTAGTGTTTTCATGTATGTAAATTATTATAATTAAGGATTATAGTAGATAAGAGGGTCCAAATTTTGAAAACCCAAGGTTTTGTTTTGAAAAAATATATTCATTATTATTTAGTATATTGGTAAAGATTTTATTTTCAGTTTTTATTTGTTATTCTAGAAGTAAGCTATTCATTTTTTCAGTTTTTAGAAATTTCACATTTTCATTTATTTTCTTGAATTTTGTGGAATTGAAAGACCAATTAAAAATTGACAATTAAATTATAAGAAAGGTAGAAAAAATTGAACACTGAACGTAAGAGAAGTAGACATTTTTAATAGTATTTTTGCAAAATCAGACTGGACATATATTATATTTAAGAATTTATTTAGATTTAGAAAAGGGTCAGAGGATAAATATTGATGGTACTGTGAGTAATGGCAAAATTATGGCAAGTAGTAAGAATTTAAAAGTTAAACACAGACATGTTACTAAATCAAAATTAGATACACCATAAACTCAGAGAGCAGCATAAATTATCCCCAAAGAAAACAAAATCTGGACAATGTTTGGTAAAACTGGACGTTTTTGTTCATTTAGTAAAACTGGTAACAGTGCAAGTTCTTGGTAGTTTTTGTACTAAATAAGTTACCTTTGTCAACTAATAGTAGTATGATGATTACTTCAAAAAATTTACAGAAACAAGAAACAATTGAGCAACTGAAGCAGCATACAGCTCATACTGAAAAGGATGATAGCAATGAATATGAAAGTGAAGAGATGTCCCATAAAATGAAAGAAGGGAAAGCATATAAACAAATTTTGGCTAAAGGAATATACATGGTATCAACATCTGGGAATGTGGAAGCATGTTCAGATGAGGATGTAGGTCACGACTCAGGCCAACCTGGGCCTCAGGCCAACACCAAAGAGAAGGGCTTGCAAAAAGAGACATTTAAATTTACAGATAAGTGTGTTATTTATCCATTTGATGATAAGAAAATAGAAAATAAAAGTGGTGGAGAATGCAGTCAGAAAGATTTAGAAGCAGAAGAAATAGTCTCTGAGAAGGAAGCTAAATTGGCAGAAATGGCAGGTCTGAAAGGTATAAGAAAAAGTAAAGAGAACATAAAAATTATTGACAGATTCTATGGTGACTTACCAAATAGAGCCATGAATATTGATGAGAATTTTGAAGAAAGTGTTTTTGTTAAGGAAAGGAAAATGACCAAGCAAGATGAGATCTTTGACAGTAAAAGAGAACCTCTAGAGGAATCAGACAGTGACACGGAAGGTGAAAGTGAAAGTGAGCCCAGTACAACTGATGGCTTCGAGCGGCCTGAGTCAGGAGACTGTAGTTGTGGAGAAAAAGATGATGATGATGAAGTGGAAACTTACCAGAACTTGTGTAGCACAAAACTTACTGAACAAGAACGTGAGGAAGAACTCATACTATCCGAATTCATTACAAAATACGATTTTAAGTATGACCGCTTGCCACAAATTCCAGAGGAAGAGGAAGAGGAAGAGGAAGGAGCAGAGGATTTAGAAGGAAGTGGAATAGAGGAGCAAAAGGTAGAGGAAAATGTGGAAATGCCTGGAGGAAAGGACAAGGAGGAAACAGAGATCCTGTCACATGACCTTACAGACAGAGCAGAGGTGAGTGAAGGCAATGGAAAGTCAGGGGGAGAGGCAGAGGATGTGCCTGAAAGTGGATGTGAGGCAGTCTGGAAGGAGGGTAATTCAAGAGTGGGACAGAGGCAAAGTGAGGAGGGAGAGGAGCAGAAAGACGAGGGAGGAGAAGAAATGGAAAGCCAGGGTAAGGGAGAGAAAGATTTAGAAGATGAGAAGAGACAAGAGCAAAAGGAGAGGGAGCATGACCATCAGGAGAAAAAAAACAAAGGGATGGAAAAAGGGGAAGGAGGGGAGGAAGAAGAGAATGAGGAAGGGGGACAAATGGAACAAGGGAAGAGAGACAGAGAAGAGGAAGAAGAGGAAGAAGAGGAAGGAGTGAGGGATGGAGGGGAGGAAGGGGAAGAGGAGGAAGTAGAGAGGGAAGGAGAAGAAGAGGGGAAAGAGGAGGAAGGAGAGGGGGGAGTAACAGAAGGAGAGAGTGAAGGGGAGGAAGAAGAGGGGGGATGGGGGGAAGGAGAGGGGGAATGGGAGGAAGGAGAGGGGGAAGGGGAAGAAGGAGAGGGGGAGGGGGGAGAAGGGGAGGGGGAAGGGAAAGAAGGAGAGGGGGAGGGGGAAGAATGGGAAGGGGAAGAAGGAGAGGAGGAGGAAGGAGAGGGGGAGGAGCAAGAAGGGGAAGGGGAAGAAGGAGAGGGGGAGGGGCAAGAAGGAGAGGGAGAGGAAGGAGAGGGGGAAGGGGAAGAAGGAGAGGGGGAGGGGGGAGAAGGGGAGGGGGAAGGGAAAGAAGGAGAGGGGGAGGGGGAAGAATGGGAAGGGGAAGAAGGAGAGGAGGAGGAAGGAGAGGGGGAGGAGCAAGAAGGGGAAGGGGAAGAAGGAGAGGGGGAGGGGCAAGAAGGAGAGGGAGAGGAAGGAGAGGGGGAAGGGGAAGAAGGAGAGGGGGAGGGGGGAGAAGGGGAGGGGGAAGGGAAAGAAGGAGAGGGGGAGGGGGAAGAATGGGAAGGGGAAGAAGGAGAGGAGGAGGAAGGAGAGGGGGAGGAGCAAGAAGGGGAAGGGGAAGAAGGAGAGGGGGAGGGGCAAGAAGGAGAGGGAGAGGAAGGAGAGGGGGAAGGGGAAGAAGGAGAGGGGGAGGGGGGAGAAGGGGAGGGGGAGGGGGAAGAAGGAGAGGGGGAGGGGGAAGAAGGAGAGGGGGAGGGGGAAGGGGAAGAAGGAGAGGAGGTAGGGGAGGAAAGGGAAAGGAAGGAGGGGGAATTGGAGAAGAGGGAAGAGGAAGAAAATCGGAGGAGAGAAGAGGAGGAAGAAAGCAATGAGGATGGTGAGGGGAAATATCAAGAGATAGGTGATGAAGGGAATCAAAGGCTGGGAAGACAGGGTGAAGGAAAAGAGTCCAGGAAAATTAGCAAAATAAAAAAATCTGTAAAATATGATACAGATAAAACATACCAAAGAAAGTTCATTGCTAACACAGAGAGAAAGGGGAAAGAACATGAAATACAGCGGTTTGGAATGCCAGTACGGTCAAAACAACTTTTAGAAAATGGTTCTAAAATTTTTCTGAAGCCATCAGGTTCCAAGAAATTCTGGAATAATGTGTTACCACATTATTTGGAACTGAAGTAACAAAGTAAATTTGAGCTGATTATTTCCAGGCAAACAATTTGATTGTCTTACACATAATAGGCTCCTAGTACATTTTCTTAAATTGATTTTATGTCATGGTTACTTTATGTATGGTACAGTGACACCTGGTAGAGACAACACAAGGCACTGGTAAATTTTGGCTCCTCTTAAACTAATATCTTGGTGTATTTTCCCCCCAAATTATTAATCTGTAACTAGAAAATATCAAAAGATCATAGAAGATAATATATCTCATTAAAGATAGACTTATGAAATAGGAGTACACTATAAGACTATTTTGTTTATGCATACAAAAATCGCACAGATCCTTAAGGGCTACCTGGCTTCTTATAAATATGTTAGCACAGTTATTTTCAGTCTGATTAGGTTACCTACCACATAGGATAATTTTATAAGAATGGATGGTATTCGAAAGCTAACATGAAGAATTCAGATATTAAAGAAATAGTGCTGTCTTTTCTACCTTTTATGTGTCCTTTTCACTACAATCTACCAAGTGATGGTTGGATTCAGAGCTCAGATTTTAATAATGCAGTCTCTTAGTTACTACCCAGGCAAATGACAGTATGTATAATAAAGTGGAGATTAATTTAAATCTGTAATTTGGAAGTATGTGAAACTTGAATATTGGCCAGGCCAAGCTACTCATTAGGCCTCAGTTTTCTCATCTGCAGAATAGAATGGATTAGATGATATTACAGCTATACTTCTAACTCTTAAATTCTTTCATTCCCAAGCTGGTTTACTCTATCATATTTGTTATTTGCATTAAAAATTTTTTAAGGAAGAACTGTACTTTAAAATTAATCTAATTTTCTATAAAATATTGTTTGTTTCTCTTAAAAAGTTAATGACAGCTTTAATATCTCTTATCTTCTGTCATTCTGTATTTCTGAACTCCTGTCATTTCCATGCTTTAACTGTACTGTAGGAAACTTCATTCTTAGTATATATTTTTATGTACCTTCAATGTATTCTTCACTGACTATTCTGTAATTCTGTTTGTTGCTTGTCAAATGTTTCAAGTAAAATAAAAATTAAGTGTATGCAGTCACTAATTATTTGTAAAAAGACAAACTAATCTTAGATATATTTTAGAGAGGCTAGATTTCCACTAGTGTAATTTCAGTCTTCCTTTAACATTTTCCATGTATGTAATGCAGGTAGTTTGTTTGGTTCTTTATTCATAGCTCCCTTTTCAACTGATTTACTGGTCCCATAACTTGGACATGAGGATTTCTTATACATTATTTTATCAAGGAGGATTTTGATGCTAAACTTCTTGTAAATTGTGTATAGTTGAATTCCTTGCACCTTTGATACTCCCCGAGTGAGAAAGAACATGAAGAGAAACACTAAAATATGAAGTGAAGAAATTCTTAGGAGCAACTGTAAATTTTGTTTTAGTTGCAAGGATCTCTGGTAGCTTCCCCTAACTAAATGTGCTGATTTGGCGTTGCAGGGTTCTTCCAAATTCTACCGCATTCATTGTTAATAGAATATAATTAATACTTTGATAAAGATATATGTGCTGGTTTGTTCTGGTGAAAAGCATGGTTTATTTAAAAACTAGGCTTAAGATGATTAAACAAGTTCAATGACAGAAGTGGAGTTTATAATGCAAAAACTTCCAGGGAGGTGAGAAATTCTTAAACTCAAGTTAGTGATGTTAAAGATATAGGCATTCCTCTTCCACTGAAGAGATAATCAGCCAGCAGTAATGAAACGATGTTTTTAAACTGTGTCTTCCTCAATATTTGAGCTGGTCTAGATAACCACTTTTTAATTGTCATTTCTTACTATTCACATTTCCCCAGCCAATTTTTTTTTGTGCTCATTTAGAAGCAGTAATTTGTGTAGCACAGTGTTCTTATCAAATTACTAGCCTGTTAATTTTTAGACCTGAATTAATACTTGGTTAAATAAGTTGGAACAACTGGTCTCTTCTTTATGGATACCATCTGCTGGTCAATCAGACTTTTACTATAGTTATTCAGTGATCATTGAGACAAATATGACTAGTATGGAACCCATTGAGTTACAATTTAAAATGTTGACCCTGGCAGGAAAATACTTCAAAGTAAGCAGTAAAGGAGTGCCACAGAAGAATCTACTGCTACTGAGCATAATTGAGATGAGTGCAATTCAAATGTTTGTTGTTGTTTCACATAGAGATAAATTTGCTGTATACAAATATATATATAAAATGGTACCATGGAGGAAGGTGCTGTAATTCCTTTATTCTTTCCATTGTGAAAAATAAATATGATATGTGCCCAGTGCCTGACATTGAACTTAACATTTGTTACATATTAGTCATCCAACAAATACCTATATACCAAGCATCAAAAATAGAACAGTAGTTTCCCCCAAAAAGGTGGACCTCAAGAAGTGAGGCTGCTTACAGTCAACCTACTGTGGCCCTCTGCCCTGTCAGGGACATTAGGTAAGTATAGATTTCTTGGAAAAGACACTATATAAAAGGAGTTCCTGGACTCCACCTTAACTGTTGTTTAACAATGTCTTCTTGTTTACCTTTACACGTATGTTCTTAGCTAGGACTGCCCAAAGATAAAAATATGATCTTAAAACAGATCTATGACTTTCCTGCATTAACTGCCTTAATTAATAAGAAAATGGCTTTGTGCCTTGGTTCCACAGGGAATAAGATATGGCTCCGGTTCTCAAAGAACTCTTAGGTTGTTTCTTCAGGCTGACCAGAAAATGTATGAGTACAATAGAGTGCTTCAGGAGTACACCTCAGCTGCCATAGAAAAAGGCTAGGAAAGAGCTTTCAAGGAGCAGTGGTGAAACATGAACTGAGTCATGAAAAGTAAAACCTAGCCAGGAAAAGGGGAGTGTGGAGAGCAGGCGTTCCAGGCCAGTAGGAGCCATGAGAGTGTTTTGGTGTCGGTGTAGCCTCGAGTATCCTCTATCCTTGAATAAAGAGGCAGAAGGCCTTACTTGTTTGTAAAAGATGTTAAACTTAAACAGCAAGAGTAAGATAATCACTTGGGCTTTTGTAACATCATTCTGCAGCAATAGGGAGGATGGATTAGAAGGGAACAGGACCAGAGGCAGGGATGCCAGTTAGGAAGCATTTTTAGACCAAGCAGAGGCTGAAGAGTAGCTGGACTAGGACAGGGAGGGGATGGAGAGTGTGGGGCATATATTATTGAGAGAGATATAGGGATGGAATTAGAGGTCTTGGCAAAGAGATGTAGCTTGGAGGGTGGGAAAAGGCCAAACTTCTTGTTTCTGGCCTGGAGAATTGGGTGGAAAAAGTGCCGTTCACCAAGGTGGAGAACAGAGGAGTAGGGCCAGGTTTGGGCAACTGCTTGGGGTTTATTGATCCAGGAGATAGATGTTCAGTAATCAGATGCACACCTGGGTCTAGTGTTCAGGAGAGATTGTGGAGTATCATATGTGTAATTATGAACACATAATTACCAGCACGTATATGTAATTAAAACAGTGGAGTTGAATGAGAGGCAGCATTCATAGTGTGAAAAGGAACTGAAGACAGAATTGAGGGAGACGTCAGTAGGTAAGAGGAGGATGAGAAAGGGAAGTCTCAGAAGGAGATGGGGTGGGAATACTTCCTAGGAAAGAGAGGTGTTGCCCAGGCCAAGGAAGAAAGAGAAGTGAGGGCTGCAGAGGGCCTGGGAGAGGCCCAGCAGAGGGCTGTGCAGAGCCCACATTACCAGCAAGAGTGAGCTCCACGAAGTCTGTTTTGCAGAGAAACAGAATCAGAACTAGACTCTGAAAAATAAATATCAAAGAGCACTACTGACATATTTCTCAATTTATGGAGGAAGATGTATATGTTCTTCGAAAAGAAAATCCTAAATGTTTAGGTGCTGTGACTATATACAGTGGTATATATAAGAGTAGGGTGTTAGTGAAGTGAACTATCGACATAAGAGTCTGCAGTGCTTTAAATATCAGTGTGGGGTGGTGGACTCTGAGAGCAGGCATGGTGGTCTTCAGTTTATCTGAGCAGAGTTGGGAAAGAGCATGGGCTCTGGAGCCCAGTAAGCCTAAGTTGAAATCTCAGCCCTTCACTGATTAGCTGTGTGGACACTTACACAAGTTTTTTTTTTTAACCTTTCTCAGTCTTATTTTTTCCTCTTTTAGTAAAGGAAGGAGGGATCTTTTGATAATTAGTTAACATATGAAACATGTTAGGGGTACTCAGCGTATGGTGACTTGTATCACTGTAATTATCTACTCTGGCCACATCAAGTCAGGTGCATTGCTACTCTCTTGAGTCATCAAGTCACTGGCTAATGTGCATGAGTTTTTTTTTTTCCTGTGAACCTCACTTTTGTTTAGATATAGCATAGCAACTCCTAGAAAATTGGCTTTGGAAGTAGATCTGTGGGAATGAAATGGGTTACAATAGAAAACCCTTAAATATAGGGTTGAGTGAAATTCTACCATTACATACCATACATGGGTCAAATACTGCCCCTTAACATTTGAAACATGATGAAAGGCTGATTGCACTCACATGGTTAGCCTAAAATTTAAATGTTAGTGCTGTTATGGGGACCATAGATTTCTCTGTGTCCTTATGTTTTTATCAACACAGTTAAAAATAAGTCACACATAAAGTGTAATCATGTATCATACATTTGTTTATGGTGAAGAAGAAAATACGTTTTCTAAGGAAAAGGTAGGGAATAATAAAGAGTAAAAGTAAAAAGAGAATAAAACTATATACCAGCAAGATGTTCTATATCTTAAGCATTACATTCATTTTTGCAGGCCTGCTAATGAGAGTCAAACTATTATGTATTTGCTGGTAAAAATGTGAGATTAGTAATAAAGTAAGGAATTGGTACATAATAAAGAGGAATAGTTTAGAATTATGAAGTAGTGTCATTGGAAGGCAACAATTGGGAAGTCACAACTGGAAGCCCATGGGTGCAGTCTGGCCTGCAGATTTATTTTGTTTGGTATATAGCCCATGCAATCCTTTTGCCAACAATGAACTATCAAGAGATTTTACATTTAAAAATGTTTTGTAGACTCTTGGAAAACCTGAGGGTCTGGGAGCATCGTGCCCTATGATAACTCTGACTTGTGGCCTAGGCAAGGCCTTTCCTCCACTTTCCTGCCACCCTGGGTGGTCCTCACAGGCGTGCTACCCTCTTCTCTTGCTTGCTCTCTCTGCTGGGCTCCTGGCAGAGAATAAAGGGATGTGTACAACAGGGTAGAACAAATAAGTGAACGTTTTGAACGAACTGTTTTCTAGTGGTAAGATCTGGGACATTACAGCAAAAAAAAGTGTTAACACTAGGGATCTATCTTTTTACAGAGGGGCCTTTACAAAATTGCTTATATTTACATACAAATACTGTTTGCTCATGTTTTTTTCTCTGTCAGTAATCTTTTTAATTGCTAGTGTCGTTTTCCTACTTTAGGGATAGACTGTAAAATACATTAATTAGGCGCCTTGCTCAGGCAGTGACTAATGGAGAAAGGCTTGGAAAGCAGTGCTTACATCTTTGTATTTACTGCCCGTCCCACTCTCTACTGCCTCAGTGATTCCTAATGTAATTAAAACTTACATGTTAAGTAAGCTCTTTTTGTCTTAAAGAAACCTTGAAATTGAGACTTTAAAATATGCACTTTCCTACCTGTTGTGACTTAGATATAAAGTTTTATGCTCTATGAGCCTGTTTGGAAAACATTTTGTACTCTGTATGACATTAGCATAAAGTTTTATGCTTTATAATTCTTTTTTAAACTTTAAAAACTCTTTTGAAGTTAATACACATATAGGAAAGTATAGCTCAATGTATATTCCACAAACTGAGTGCACCTGTGTAATTAACATTCAAGTAAGGAAAAGCATGGTGTCAGGTCTCCAGAAGCTCTCCTTTAACCCCTGTCTACCACTTCCCATCCCCCCTCCCAGGGCGACCACTAAGCTGACTTCTGATAACAATCTCTAGGTTTTAAAGCATGCAATGTGATCATATTCTTAAGGAAATTGAAAACTTATGAGGAATGTTTGGTTTCTTGATATTTCCCATAAGAAATGTAAAAGGTAGTGCTCTGGGCCAGACCAAAGACTGCAGCTCCCCACGCGGCGTCTGACTGATGAAACAAGGGTCCTTTTGTGGGAGTCAGGCCCATTCACTTCTTTATTGTGATCTTAACACAAGATGCATTTCCACTCACCGCTCAAGACTACCACTTTACTTCCTATGCAGTTCTGATGATAAGAATGTATTTAAACTTTATCCTTTCTTTTATAAAATGACAGTATTCTACCAATCTCTCCTAAATTGTTTCGGTTTGAAGGTAAGTGCTGTATGTCATTTAAAGTAGTTGTCCAGATGTGCATAAATTAATTTTAAATGTGCTTAATGAGTGCAAAGTGCTACAATTGATGTGATTTCTAGTGAAAATATCATTTTCTAAGAGCTTTCTCAAATTTAGAAAATGATGTAGTTTTAGCAGTTCTTCATTGTTATAGATTTTCATAAAGTTAATGAGTAAAATTGTAGTTCATTATTAAGAAATGTGTTTTGCTTATTCCTGAAAGAAGGCAAAATTTATAATAGCATGCTATCCTTTTGTTTACATTAATGCCTTAGTTAGCTAGCACAATTGGAGTTGACCAGGTGCTAGATTAGTCAAACTCTCCAAGTATTGAGGACTTTGCTAGAACACAGCTCACTGACTCTCCCTCTGGGAGATAAAAGGGCTGAGTCTGCAATTCTCTGTCAGAAGCATTGTTATTTCTAGTTGGCCTTCATTTATGCGTATTCATGAATACATCTGTTTATCAGGAGAAGTCTTAAATCTAGCAGCATTGCTTCTCATTCTCCTCCAAAGTCAAGCTCTCTCTGATCATTTTAGCTGCCCATAATGTGCACCTGGCTAGGCCTAATGTGTAAGTCACTTAGAGAGGAAATTATGCAAAAAAAAGGAAAGCCTTAGAAGTTCTTGGTAAATAGTAGCTACCTTGTAGTTAATCCTATTCACCCTAAACCTGTCTTTCCTTGTACCCTGTTCCCCTCTCCTATGTTCCCCTCTTGCATGCACTGCCTCATGACCTTTGATTAACCTAAATCAAGCCTTCCCAGAGTAACTTCTGAAACTCTTTTTTAAATCTCAAGGCTTTACTTCTGGATTGCTTGTCCTTAGTGGGAATGCTATTAGACCACAACCTTAGTGCTGCTTGCCTGAGGATGCCTCTTAGATCTTTTACTAAGTTTTCAAATATAAACATATCCTCTCCCTAGCCTGAATTCTCTCACATTTTTTTCCAGAAGACAGATGAGTTAATTATTAAAGGCATTGTTTTCAAACTACCCAGTAAAGATTCTGTTGGGTGTTAGGCTTATCCTTAGCCAAATGACCGATAGGAAGCTGACCATGAGAAGGTAGTTACAGTGTTGAAGGGATATAAAGGACACATGGTCTGAGGCAAATAGGGTGGAGGTGTACTTTATAAAAATGTTCTTTGAGGGAACGAATGGCACTGATTACTGCCTTGCCTATTTTAGGGGTCATTTTACCATTAATGAAGTACATACATGAAAAGCATAGGGAAAAATCCAGTAAGGAGCCTAATATCTTCATGATAAAAAATAAGCATTATTCTACCCCAAATATGAAACTGCAAAAAAATCTCAGTAGGAATAAAGATAAAACTAATGTTTTCTCCCTGTACTTAATAAGCATCACATGATTTATTCTCAGTCTAACAAATTCATAGACAGGCTGTTACATAATTTGGATTAGCAGGAAAGGAGTCAGACTAAGTGCTGCCTCAGTGTGGTATTCCCTTTGTTGTAAATAACTAAGAACAAATCATTTAAACTGCTCTTGTCCCTTTATCTTTTCCCTAGAATATAAGTAATTATACTTACCTCTCCTGAATAAGTAAATTGTACTTCTTAAGTGATTTTAAATCCCTATGTTTTGGAAAATGAACATAATATATAGATATGATTATGTTATAATGCACCACTAGATAAAAAGCTTTTTAACTTCTGTAAAGTTTAAAAGCATTGAGACAGCCCTGATAGCATATTTAATTTTCTTTCCATTTTAATCTTTTCATAGGTGCTAATAGAATATTGGGAATTCTAGTTGTTAAAAATGAAATAGAGCAACAGGCATAAAATCCTTGGTAATATACTGACTTCATATGCAGCATGGGTTATGCAACTTTTATTTCTTTGACCTCAGTATTTGAATTCATATCCATGTGTTCATTGAGATGGCATGAATTATTTATGTGAACAATACAAATCTCTATTTTTTAAAAAAATTGATCTCTTCTTGCTTTCGATTTTGCCATAGAATTACAAACTCTCAGAAAATGAAGACCCAGAAGACAAGGAAGAGGAAGTTAATGAACATGTGGAGGGTGAGAAGGAAGCTGCGGAAGATAGTAAACATGTTCCTGAATTTGACCACAGTGAAACCAGCAGCGATTCAGTTGAAAAGGTATTGATAACCATTGAAAAGGTGGGATGATGTGTGCTTAAATCCTGAGATCCTGCCTAAGAGAAGGCATATGGGTACCCTGGTCTCTGCAGGGGGTCGATTCCAACTTCCTTTGGGAGGAGAAATATTTCCATCAAAAAGTTTGTTCATGCAAATTTATGAGTGAGACACATTTTGTTTCTAGCCCTCTTTCTGTACTTCTTGGCAGCATTCTGTTTCCTGCCTGAGAAATCAACTGATATGAGCCAGTATACAGTTGAGAAATTTAACAGCGAAATTAAGCACTGGGTCTTTGAAATGATGAAAACACAGAATTTTGACATCATTGTACTGTACTGGTGACAGAAATGGGATGTGTGTGTGCCCACATAAATGTGTGTATTTACATGTATAAGGGACAAATTAAAGTTGTTCACAGCAGTATTTGAGGTTGTGATCAATTCTTCAGAGATGCAGTCTAGAAGGAATTATTAATAGGAGGACTAGTGGGAGGTATTAGTGAGGAAGAAAAAGCCATCCTAAATGTGGAGCTATGCATGTCAAAAACATCTGTTCCATTTGGCAGTTTTACCTAAGAGTGACCCTGCTAGGAGACAGTGATACATTTGAAATCATTCATTTGCTAACACTACCCTGGATTAATTTCAAGTATGGAATTCAGAATTCCAACCTTTTTGTTTTCATTGTTTGGACCTCTTATGCAAAACACTGAGTTCATCACGCCTTGTTATTAATGAAACATTTATTACATTGGTCTGGGCAAGGCTCCTCTCTCGTTATTGAAATGGATCCCCTTTAGCCCCATTTCCCTTCTCCCTAATATATACGATCATTGAAACATGTTTGTCCTTTTATTTGAATGTATACTTGTAAAACATGTTGTTTTGCTTGCATGTAATTTTTTAACTTATTTTTTTTTATTTTTCAAGTACAGTTTTCTTTCTATTGCTTCCATCCCAGCCCACTACCCCCTGCTTCCCACCTCCCTCCCATTTCCACCCCCCTTAGTTGTTGTCCATGTGTCCTTTATACTAGTTCCTCTAAATCCCTCCCCTTTTCTCCCTGAAATTTCCTCCCCTCTACGTGCGTGTATTTTTAATTTATAAGATGATATTGTGTTACAGAGGTCATTCTCTTTCTTGATTCTTCTTTTTCCAAGACTCCTTGTTCTTATCAAGAAAAAGATCTTCTGTCATTGCTTTCTTCTTCTTTCAGATGGAGGGAAGGATTCTATTTTTAAGCCACATTTACAGTTAGGGTGGTCCCTAAAATTCTTTAACGTAGAATTTATTAAACACCAGCTTGACATTATCAAATACTGAGCTGAATCATCTTAATATTCCTGAATATTCTTTTAGTAGAATTCTTGAATTGTACGATTTTTTTAATCATACAGTGTTAAGCTAGGAGTGACCTTAGCACTCACTCAGTATCTAAGGCAAGAGCCAGCAAAGTGAAGTAATTGTCACATGTTTATGTTAATAGCTAGAGGCCAACTTTGGAACCCTGCTTAAAAAGCAAGACTAGGTTTTCTAGCACAGCACAAACATGTTTTTTATTATATTGTTTCTTTATTATTTATAGGATCAAGAAAATAAACAGGAACCAGCCATTTGTGAATACAATGAAAATCCAAAAGGTATGGGCTCATTTGACTTCAAAAGTATACTTTTAGAAAGGATAGATATATTACATATATACATGTCTACATATATATGCATACATGTGCCTTTATTGAGTAATTATAGCTTACACACATGTATTCTATTTTATACTTTTTGCTGTCACATGACCCTCATAACAAGCTATGAAATATGTGACATGATCTTATTATTTCTCATTGCTAACCACCACAGCTTCTTCACATAAAAATATTCATACTACTCCTAGCTGCTCATGTCAGTGTCAAGTGGTTTAGGACAGCCTATTGACTACCTTTTTATTTTCTTTTTAGTCAGTAGTATTAAGTTAAACTTTTGCCCCAAATTTTGATTTGTGTCTCCAGTGAGCACTGCCAGACCCCATCGCCCATGACCAGTCTGGCCTAGAGGCACAGCAAGCCGTCTGGTTATTTCCCTCAGAGACCAGACCTCAGTCTTTGATCTTATCCTGGACATTTAAGAGGAATCCTTTCCCAGGCCTGTCTCTTGGTATCAGAAAACAAGTGCTACAGAATAGAGGGACCTACATTTTCTACACCCAAGTCATCTGTGTTTTTGTTGTCTGACCCCAGTATTATGTTTCCACACCATCACATCACAGTGTCTTTTTACTGTGTTCCCATTAAAAATAATTGTCATAATAGTAGATATCTGAACTTAAGCAGAGAAGAAATAGTTCCCTTAATAGTTTTTCCTTTCTAACTTCTGTAGAAAGAGTAGTAAGTTTTAGAATACTTTAAGAAAAATATAAAATACTTTAGTATTCTTAGCATGTAGCCTAAAATGTTAAAAAGAAGATAAATATAATATTTAAGCAGTTGATAATATAAATGAAAAGAATGCATATGCTTCATGAGTATACTTTAAAGATCATTATTCAACTATATAACATGTGGATTAATTTGGAACACAAAAAAATAACATGTCCATTTAAGTAAAAATGATTTAATTATAACTAAGTTAATTTTTAAAAAGGTAATTTGTATTTTACAGAAGTATTTCCTGATATTTACTGTTACCTTTGTAGCTATATTTTGGGTGCCGGCCTTCTAAACTTTTACAACACTGGTCAGGTCATTCTGGGTCTTTTGCCTTAACTCATTTTTTCAGGAAATAGGCAGTATAGACCTTTTCTGTTACTCCAGTGGTACAGTCTTTTATTATTACTCTGTAATTCAGGGTTGATAGAGTGTCACTGAAAGAAAGCATCAGCACTTTTCTTTTTCTCATTAGCTAGGAAACATTTTTCTAAATATATTCTATTGTAGGAAACATGTGTGAACGCGCAAAGAGCAGTTCTGCAGAAAACCTCAGAGGCAGTGAATCTGCACCAGCTAAAGACGTGAAAGTATCAAAGAAGGTAAGTGAAATGAACTTCTCATTTCAACATTAAGACCAAAGTATTGAATTGCTTGCTCCTTCTGCTTTTTACATGGTGATCCACATAATTTAACTCCTCTAGTATGAGTTTTCATGCTTAGAAATGTGAAGAATTTCACGTGAGGTTTCACATTTTTAACATGCATATTTGTTTATTGGACTTTAGATAGAGTCGGATGACTCTGCCAAAATTTAATAGCATATTTCTTTCAATCATCACATCCATACTGATTCATCATACAATAAAGGATTCATAAAATAACTTTATTGCTTAAATTATAAGAGTGTGATAATCATGAGAGTCTAGAAGAGAGTAAGGTAAAGCCAAGAAATAGAGAGAATGAATGAAAAAATAAAGAGGGTTGTGCTTAGAAAACATTACAACATGCTACTTCAGTCTCTCAGGAGATGACTAATGCCTGTTTTGGAGTTATTAAAAGTTTGATGAATATATTTCTTCTCCTTGAAAGTAAGTTGCTCTTTATCTTTCAGAACTTTAATCATGAGGCCATATTTCAGGGTAAAAGAGGAAACATGAAAGAAAATGAAAAAGAAAGGTGCATTGTTAAAACCTATTCCACCTTTAGGTTTCAGCTTAGATGTCATTTCCATATACAGGCCTTTTGTGACCACCAGTACTTGTATAAATTATTACGTCCCATTATTCTTTCACATGATAGTCTTTTCTTATCCATAGTCACTATATGCTTTATGTCTCTCTCTCCCCACTGGCCTTCAACTCTGTGAGGACAGAAACGATAATCCGTCTTACTTTCCAGGGTATCTTCAGCACTTACAACAGTCTGGGACATGGTAAATGCTGAGTAAATACTTATGGTTGACAATGAATTGAAAAATGTAGGGGAATAAGAAAGAGGAAAGGGTGGAGGTATAAAACCAGGATCCCCCCTTAGAAAAGTAAATAGCCTGTTTCTTGGCCATCTTTGGAGGTATATACCACTCTGAAATTTCTTTCAGAATTACTTTAGAAATTTCAAATGTTATTTTGGTCCTGATCCCCATACCGTTATCTTTTACTAAGAATTATTGCATGATCATTTTTATCTTTATAAAAATTATATTAAAAATGTAGACTATTATACCCAAAAGATAATTGTGATCTGGCTCAAAGAACATTTTGTTTTCTTTTTTTTTAACCCTTACCCTAGGATATATTTATTCATTTTAGAGAGAGAGGAGAGGGTGGAGAAGAAAGGGAGAGAGATTGATTTGAGAGAGAAACATTGGTCCATTAACTCCTGTGCATTCCCCAACTAGGGATCAAATCCACAACCTAGGTAGGTGCCCTGACCAGGAATCAAACCTACAACCTTTTTGTGTATAGGGCAATGCTCCAACCAACTGAGCCACCTGGCCAGGGCTCAAAAGACACTTTGGAATTATCTTTGGAATTGTGAAAGATGTATTATCATGACATTTGATCAAGGTTTAGGAACTTTTGAAATTCTCTGCCTACTGGACCAGAACATTTAACAGTTACTGCACTGTGCTTCATTGCATTCCTGTGAATGTTTTTCCAACTATAAGAGCTCAGGGAAGGACTCAAGGAAAGAATCAAATGTGAGAGAGGAAGGTGAAAAGTGAAAGAGTCAGGAGACATAAAAACCTAAGGAGAGGAAAAGTGAAATGAAGCAGCAAGTAAATAAATTTAAAAAATAAAAGAATGTTGGAAAACACACCTCTGACCAAATGAAAATGCATATTCTAGAATACGTGGCCAAGTTTCAGGGACTTTTCAGGCTCTCCAGTCTCCAGCATAGGCTGTAGTAGTAGGATTTGGGTATATTGAACAGGATAGAGGGCTGAGCCAGGGAAGGAATGCCATATGGGAGGCAGAATAGCACATACCTGTGGGAGCAGACCAAGCCGGGCACCCCAGTGCCAGTGCCAGTCCTATAAGATGATGGTAAGGTTAGGCCAGGATAGGGGCCTAGCTAAAGAATTCAGTTTTAAACTTTGATTCTGCTTGAATTCTCATTTATACCTAATGGAAAAATATATTTCAGTAAATACACATTTCCTTGGTTAAAGGAAAGAAACAAAAGGTAATGAAAAGTATATAAAAAATCAAGCAGTAAGTATATTCCCTACTTAAGGAATATGCTGTTATTCTACGTACAGGGTTTGGTACAAATAATGCTCCCTTTTATTACAGAATCTTTTATTACAAATTTATAAGCATGTAATTCTGTAACATAACAATATCACACTCAAGCACACCATGTGATACTTTAGATGAAATGCTCAAATTGCTATCCATCTAGTATGAGACATTCACGTACCCTACCAATGACACTGAAGCAAGCCTTGTGTTTAAAAAAGGGAATAGATGACTTAAGATTTTTTTCATTCATTCTCACATGACATTTTTATCTACAGTATCTCTAACCTGTGTATACTATCAAAGCCAAACAAATCAAACTGTTCTTAAAACTTGGCAAAAATGGTTCATTAATGCATATCAAAATAAACAGGTGTTGGATTTTACATCCCCCCCCCCCAATTAGACACTTTGAGGATAATCTTTCAAAAAGAAAAGAATCGCACTCTTGGTGTCTACAAGACAAAATTCACCACTGAATTTTGTTTTGATGATTTTAAATGCTTCAGATAACCAGGATAGGATCCATGGTTTTGATTGGAAGCAGAAATCTTTTGGTAGGTGATTGTTATATGCAGATATTACCAAATACTGCCTTTCTAAACTACATATAGTTGATGCTGATTATTTGGACCTACAGTTAGCCGCTGATAAAATTGTGTTATTGGCTTGATTTCCTTCCACCCAAGTAAGCTAATTTAAAAAGCAGTAAGCTTTTCAGCTACTAAAAAGAATTTCTTTCCATCGTGGCGTCAGTTTATTTGTGTATTTACTCAGCATATATTAATTGGGTATCTCTTATGTGACAGGCACAAGGCTAGAGGATGCAGATAAAGAGGTTAAAGATCCAATGCCAGTTTGAAGTCAATAGATTTCTTATTCATTGTCAAGACCATAAATACAAGTCTGAGATGAAAATTTCTCTATCAAAAGTATGCCTGTGGATTCTTGCTTTTCTTGGCAACTACCTTTTCTCTGCCATGTCTTAGTTTCTCAAGAAGGACTGATGATAGTCACTAGTAAAATAAAAAAAGCTTATGGATGCTAAGAATGTACATATGGTCCCCTGTAAAGATGTGATGAAATAATGTTAAGACTTGTTGAGAAAATTATACCCCCAGATACTATTAAGTGAATATTTCACTTACTGAAATTAATTCTTTGTGTTTTTTCTAGACTTTCCTTTTTAAAAGAAAGAGTCTGAAAAGCATGCCGAGTAATAATGAGCCACTTCCAGAAATAAAGTCAGTAGAAGGTCAAATAGCTTCTAAAAGCAGTAAGAAGGCTTTCATACAGAACCTCCTTGGGCAAAATAATCAGGATACATCACCCCCAAATACTGAGAAAACATCAAAATCCTGTGTAATACTTTAAATATCTATTTATGTGGTTACCAAGCACGTTGTAATTTATACTTGAAAAACATGACTTCTGAAGGAATGTTTCTGATAACAAACTTGAAGATATAAGCTAATAATATGTTTTATTTGGTTTGAATAGTATGACCAGTGTTGATATTTATTTATGCTAATATTTTTATGAGCAGTTTCAAAATATGTTTATCTCAAACTCTCCAAGGGTTGTGGCCTTAACTGTTCAGTGTTCCATAAGAAATATATTTTTATATGTGAAGGTTGAATTAAGATATTTCACAGTTTTTACTAAATGATTTTACATCTGATAATTTCATAAGACAATATTTGCAACTTCAAGACACTGTAACAGTTTGAAATGTATTTGCAGTTATTAAAAACTGAATCAAAATTGTTTTTAATGAGCATATTTTAATAAACTATATCTGGTCTATTATACTGTTCAAGTGGTTGACTATCAATAAAACTGGGGTACATGGAGTTATCAGTTGATAAAATGGGGGCAAAAATCTGTCTAATTTTAAAATATTGAAAGCCATAAAATGGTTTTACCTCTGATTAAAGGAAATTTCATTGTAGCTATGTAAACAGTTTCGTCTTCATAGAGAAACTGTTGAAATTCTTTTTGCCTGCCATTCCTTTCTTCAGGGAGATGATTTGGTATGGGGATGTTGCAGATTATCAGGTGTGTGATCTGGAGTGTTTGACCACACCATAGATCGCCACCATAGGAGAACCAGACACAGCCAATCTTGCTGTTTCAACTATATCTAGCATTGACAGTGGTGACTAAGGTTGGCTCTATCCCTCAGTGCTCTGCCACAGTAATAAAAAGGGTAAATCTGTTAAGCCTGCACTGAGACATTGCTTTCCTGACCTCACAAATGATGCTTATTTAATGGAGCAAACTACCTTGATTTTATTCATTCTAGCTTCTGAACATTTTCTTCAATCACAGTGACCATTGCCCCATTTAAACAAAGAAAAAAAGCCACCATCCTTGTGTCTTATGCACAAGGGTCATGAGGATGTTAGTCTAGAATAGATGTGATTTTGAAATTTATAAAGTAGCCTTTTATGTAAATAGTGCATTTAGTGCAATTCTAATTTTATTAAAAGCAAATTTAATAAAATTCCTTGCTATTGCCACTTATTGTAATAGTACATTATTGCAAAAATACATTGCCAAAATATAAAGTATAGGAGCCAAGTGGAAATAAAGTTCACAAATAGGACTAAGACATGCTAGCCAGAATTCTAAGATGGCCCCCGAGGTTTCTGCCTGCTGGTATACTTACCCTAAATAATCCCTTCCCCTTGAGTGTGGGTGGGTCCATGAATATGGTGAGATATCACTCCACTGCTTAGGTTATATTATACAGAAAAGGTGAAAGGTTCTGTAGCTCTAATTTAAATTCTTGGTCTGTTAACTTTAAGCAAAAGGGAAATAACCCTAGGTTGGCTTGACCTAATCAGGTGAGACCTTTCACAGTGGCCTTAGAAAGCAGACATGGAAGAAGTCAGAGAAGTAGATGATTTCCCATTGGCCTTGAAGAATCAAACTGCCACATTATGGAGAAGGTAATGTGCCAGCTAGTGGTGGGAAGGCTCTAGGATCTGAGGTCCTCCATTCTACAACTGCAAGGCACTGAATTCTGCCAACAACCAGTGAGCCTGGAAGAGGAACCCAATGCTCAGATGAGACCACAGCACTGGGGGATACCTTGGCTGAAGTCTTGTGAGGCTCTGAGCAGAGACCCAGTTAAGTAGTCTCCAGGTCCCTGACCCATGAAAACTGTGAGATGATAAATATATGTAGTTTCAGCCCACAAAGTTTATGGGCATTGTCATGCAACAATAGAAATTAATACTAGCTTTATTCTGGGTAGAGCCTCTCTGTATAGCAGCTTCCTTCATCAAAGCCTGTAAGGGAGAGAGTGAGTACAGTCTGATAGCAAGACAAGTGTTAGAGTCTTAGGTCACAGTCATAGAAGTGACATCCCATTACTTTTGACAGTCTCTTGGTTAGAAGCAAGTCACAGACCCCACCCATATTCAAGATGAGGATATGACGCAAGGACTTAAAAGACCAGGAGGCAAAAATCACAGGGGCCATCGTAGAGCCTACCTGCCGTATCAGTCATTTGGCTGCTAGTTGAAAGGAAGAAAGGGAAGGGTTAGAGACCAAAGAAAGGGTTAAATCAAAGCACTTAACCCTGGCTGGTGTAGCTCAGTGGCTTGAGCTCGGGCCTGAGAGCCAGATGACCGTGGTTCGATTCCCAGCCAGGGCACATATCTGGGTTGCAGGCCAGTTCCCAGCAGGGGCCAGTTCCCAGCAGGGGAAGCAGGAGAAGCAACCATACATTGATGTTTCTCTTCCTCTCTCCTTCCCTTCCCCTCTAAAGATAAATAAATAAATATATTTTAAAAAGCACTTAAAAGAGGTGAACATGAGACAGGCAAAACCAAACTAACAAAATATCCTGCTTTGTCAGAGGTGTCAGAACAATTCAGACTTTTTAATAAGGTGGTTCATTGAGAATCATCAACATTCAAAGTTGTTTTTCGTGGTACAAGTAAATACTTTTTATAAAATCCATTATAAAAACATTATACCAGCCACCTGCCCTTGGACTGTGAATGATTGTATTATATTTGGTTTTCTATTTAGCTTTTACATTGAAATACTTACTGAACGCTTCCTACATGCTAGATACTATGCCAGAATCTAAGAAAATAGAAGTTACAGTTAACGTGGAGTAAAGTGAATTTAAAAAATGCACTATCATTTGGAGATACTAGGGCAATTAAAAAACCTAAGTTTCCTAATTGGATGGAAAAGATTAATGAACACTAACCTTCAAACAAACAAACAAACAAAAACTAAGCTAACATATTTGAGAACTCAAAAAAGACAGAAAAGATCTTATCAAAGATCTTTTATCAACGATTTTATTATTATCAAGTCTAACAAAAATTGAATGATCAACTTATACTAGTTTCAAAAATAAAAGCAGTTACATTAACAATAACATTATAGCTTTAATAAAAAGTGAAATGATTATTTTTTACTTTATTTTTACTGTTTACACTATTACAGATGTCTTCATTTTCCACCCCTGACATGATTATTTTAATCCCTAAACTAGCCCCCTCTATTATCATTGCCATTAATTCCTCTTTCCTCTCTATAGTACTGTTACTTTGGATGTTTTTTACTGACCTTTTTGAGACGTGAAAATAGAATCTTCTGACTTAAACATTAGGGAGTTATTGACATTGTTCAGATTATTATGGATCAAATATTAAATGGATATTAATTTACAGAATTCCAGTAGTGATAGGATTGTAAGGTATAATGAAAGAGCATACAATTCCATGTCAAAACATTAAAGATAAAGGAAAAAGTTGGTAGTTACTAAGACCTTCCTTTGTATGAAGAAGAAACTACAATTCTGAAAAGGTGCTTACATTAGTTTCCTTGGGCTCCTGTAACAGAAGACCATAAACTGGGAGACTTGAAAACAATAGAAATTTATTGTCTCACAGTGAGGTTCTGGAGACCACGAGTCCAAAATAAAGGTGTTGGCAGGGCCATGCTCCCTCTGAAGGCACTAGGGATGTTTCATGCCTCTCCTAACTTCTGGTAGCCTCAGGCATTCCTTGGCTTATAGATACGTGATATTATTACTTCAGTCAGTGTCCACACATGGCATTTTCCTTACATTTCTTCACATTGTCTTCCTTGTGTGCATGTCTGTTTCCATTTCCAAATTTTCTTTTTTTATAGGGGTACCAGTCATATTGGAATAGAACCCACCCTGGTGACCTCATTCTAATTTAATTACCTCCTTAAAGACACCATTCCAAGAAATACCACATTCTGAAGAACCGAGGGTTAGGACTTCAGCGTATCTTTTAGGAGAAACACAATTCAACCCATAGCAGTGCTTCAGTTAGGAAGAATGTAAGAGACCAGAGTCTGAAAATTGAGATATTTTTGTGTGTGATCTGTTGCTCTCAAACGGAAGCACTGTTATGGGTAGCATCATTTTCTAGCACTGAAATGGAGAGTGAAGAATGGGAAAAGTGATATGCATGTGTTTGTTGTTCTTTGAGTACCTTGTGATGCCCATCCCACTGACCACATGTAATTTATGGCATGTGCTAATACATGTGGTGCACATGGCTGTGCATAACATTTTATATACTGTAAAGTATATTTTATAGGATGCAGCTCCGTGATTTTTATATATTTTTAAATACTTCTCTTCATTTGGATAACAAAAATTAGAAAGGTTCAGCCACACCTAGGTTACAAAAAAGAGATGGTTCTATTATAACTGCTTAACCAGTTTTCATCTTACACAATCATGGCTCTCCAAGCCTACCACCAAAAAGATACTGATTTTTTAAAAAGATTTTATTTATAGCCACACCAGCCAGAGCAAGGTACTGAATGTTTAAAGTAACAAATACAATCAGCCAAATTAGCTGTGAGAACCTTCTAAATACGAGCTCTGATTTGGTTAACAGCCTCTAGAACATACACATACACACATGCACGCAGCTTCTAGTGAAAATCATCTCAGATCCAGAGTTAAGTCCAACAAACCACAGTTGCGTTTACTTGAACACCTTGGCTTTGTTTACCTAAGGAGTCTAAACAGCACATAGGGCAGAATTTAGAAAAGTTCTTTTAAAAGATAGTTTTTTCTTTCTCTGTGATTATTCATGAAATGTGAACATACCATTTTTCTATGTCAGATGTCCTATGTTGATAAGATATATAAACATATAGAAGTGATAATAATTCATGTTAGTATGGTATATATTTACTCAGACACTTTCTTGAATGGGAAACATTCAGCAAAGAGACTGCAGACTTGGTTTTCTCCATTCTGGACACCAAAATCTTGCCTATAACCAACAACCAGAGACATAACACGTGGAGGAAGCATTTCATCCAGAACTTTATGAAGACAACTTAGACATTTACTGAGAATCATAAGTATATATATTTTATTATAAGGATAAAGCATACTTATACACAATAATTATAACATTAACATTTAATATGAGTTTATGTACCACATGCTGTTCTAAAAGCATTCATTAACACATTTAATCTTCACATTAAGCCTATGAAAAAAATATTTTTATCTCCATTTTCAGATGGAGAAATGAGTCACAGAGAAAACAAACATTTAAGAACAAACAGCTTGTAAGTGGGGTTTCTGACTATAAAACCTGTGCTCTTAACCACTACCCTTTAAATTATGTAGAGTACTGTCATTATTTAATTTCCTATATTCATTTCCATTTTATCTGTCTGAAGAATTAATGAATATTCTTAGCCACTAATTTGAAAATAGTCTTCATTTTTTAAGTATTTTTATTGATTATGCTATTACAGTCTTCCCAATTTTCCCCCTTCATCCCCCCTCTAACTTGCCCCCCCAGCCCTCCCACATTCCCCCCCTTAGTTCATGTCCGTGGGTTGTACGTGTAAGTTCTTCAAGTCCTCTGTTTCCTATACCATTTTTATATCTCACAATCTATTTTATACCTACTAATTATGCTTCTTTTTCCCTGCATCTTTTCCCCCCTTCTTCCTTCCCCCCTCCCACTGAACTCCTTCCTTGTTATCTCCATTTCTCTCATTCTGTTCTTGTTCTGGTTGTTTGCTTAGTTTTTGTTTTCATTGTTTTTCTTTTTGTTTAAGTTCATTTGTTGATAGTTGTGAGTTTGTTGTCATTTTACTGTTCATATTTTTTTTTATCTTTTTCTTAGATAAGTCCCTTTAAGATTACATATAATAAGGGCTTGGTGAGGATGAACTCCTTTAACTTGATCTTATCTGGGAAGCACTTTATCTGCCCTTCCATTCTAAATGATAGCTTTGCTGAATAGAGCAATTTTGTATGTAGGTCCTTGCCTTTCATGACTTGGAATACTTCTTTCCAGCCCCTTCTTGCCTGTAAGGTTTCTTTTGAGGAATCAGCTGATAGCCTTATGAGAACTCCTTTGTAGGTAACTGTCTCCTTTTCTCTTATTGCTTTAATCTTGGATGATGTGCCTTGATGTGTTCCTCCCTGGGTCCAACTTCTTTGGGACTCTGGGCTTCCTGGACTTCCTGGAAGTTTATTTCCTTTGCCAGATTGGGGAAGTTTTCCTTCATTATTTGTTCAAATAAGTTTTCAATTTCTTGCTGTTGTTCTCCTTCTGGCACCCCTATAATTCAAATATTGGAATGTTTCAGGTTGTCCCAGAGAATTCTCAGCCTCTCTTCATTTTGGGGGGATTCTTGTTTCTTCATTCTGTTCTGGCTGAATGTTTATTTCGTCCTTTTGTTCCAAATCATTTATTTGAATCCTGGTCACTGTTGGTTCTGTGAATATTTTGCTTTATTTCATTTGGGGTATCTTTCATTTGTTCTTTCATTTTTCAACCATGCTCAATCAGTTCTGTGAGCATTTTGATTTCCAGGGCTTCCGTTTCTCCATCAGATAGGTTGGCAATCTCCTCATTGCTTAGTTCTGAGGTTTTGCTTTTTTTTTTTTCATTTGGGCCCTATTTCTTTGTCTTGGCATACCTGATAAGTTGTAAGGGGATGGGGCCTTAGGTATTCACCCAGGCAGGGCAAACCTCCTTGCTGCCAGAAGCACCTTCCACACTGCCTGTGGGGAAGGGGCCAGAGATGGAACAATGCAGCTTACCTGCTCCTCTCTAGCGCACTTTCCAACAGACTCTTGAGTCGTACTGGAAGTATCTCCTATTGCGCTGCAACCCCGGTTGTAGCCCAAAGTCAGTTGAGAGTCTCAGTTTTCCCCTTAAGTCAGTCCCTCCGGAGCAGCTCTGCCGAGCTCAGCAGCCAGCTCCACCCTTCAGCCTCCTTCCTGGGGTTTTTCTGAGTTGGCCTGTGTGGTCCGCCCTACCAGTCTGGTTGTTCTGGTTGATTTTTTCTTCCTTGGTTGTCGAAGTTCCATGCAGTTTGATTTTCTGGTGTTTTTGGTTGTTTATTGATTTTAGATTGGTTGTTACCCTCCTTTTGGTTGTGGGAGGAAGCAAAGGGTTTCTATCTAGACCTCCATCTTGGTTGAAACCAAAAATAGTCTTCATTTTGATCTTGTTTTGGTTTACTTGACTCCAGTTCTGTTGATGAGTCCTATTCTGGGTGTCACGTTGTCATCTCCTTTGAGGTCTGTATTAAATTAGGTTATATATCTGTGTTAGCTTTGTACTGGATCAACTTAGCTCACCCAGAACTGTGTTTCCCAGGATTTACTTTCTTGTGTGGTTCTAGTTTCTGGTTGGCCATGAGAGATTTCAGAAGGTAAAGATGAGTGATAGTCCTTATTTTCTGAAGGTCAGTGTTGGGTGCTAGGCAATACCACAGTGTGCACATTGCTCATAACATGTTGGCTTACCTTGTTAGCACAAGGCAGAAGCTGGGCCCACAGATACTTGTCTTTGTGAGTTTCTGTTTGTCCTTATGGGTTCCTGTTTGTCCTTGCTCTCCCACACTTCATGTTCAACTTTTCTGGCTGCTAGCCCTGCAGCTTACAGTGACTTCAGGCTCATCACCATATGCAGAGACAACAGCTCTTTATACAGTTCCTTACCATCTTCCACAATTGCTTAAGGTCTAATCCTTACCATAAATTCCAAATTCTGGAGGTAGGATTGAGGGTGGGGGTGGGGGAAAGTGATGGCAGAAAAATGGAGACAACTGTTCTTGAACAACAATTAAAATTAAAAAATCCAAATTCCATGCCGAATATTCAGTATGAGTCCATAAGGTGGGTGTTGTAGGTGGTTCTGATCCACATAGTCACTTAAGGACACAGGCCAATGGAGATGCTGACATCTCAACACTTGTGTTTTATGATTGCTGAGAGAAAGAGAGAGCGACTGGATGATTTTTAAATGCTTTGGCTCAAAAATGATAGATGTTACTTCCTTAAGCCCTTTGGCCACAGGACTCCATTTAACTATAAGGTGGACTTAGAAATGTGGAGAAACATATACGGTGACCAATAAATGCCTCTTCTACAGTCCACACTTCTGTTCACCAAATCTCTTTTTGCTTCCGTCTTCCATTTAGTGGATGTTATTGACACTCCACCTTGTCTTTATCAAGGAGGTGCATGCATCCCTAGTTGCTGTGTTGACCAACAGCTCACAGCTGTACATTCTGCAAAGTTGCCCTTAGCCAAAGGGAAGCCTTCAAAAGTAGATGCCTCTATCTCTGGGGAGTGGACCTCAGCCAGTAACTGAATGACACAGAGTTCCAAGCACTCTCCCTTGCTTTACTGTGGGAATAACTATTCCAATATCAGAGTGCATTTATTCTATATCTAATACCACATTTTTGCTTACCTTTCCCCCTGCTCTATTTTCCCTCCCTATATTCCTTTATCCTGAGAACTTGCCCCTGCCAAATCACTTGAACAAGAATCTTAGACTCTACTTCTAGGTAATCTGATCTAAAACATTCCTGCACAATGACACCTTCCACCTTCTCCAAGGGAGACCATCAAAGTCCCATCTAATCAATGACTAGCCCACAATCCTGCATTTCTGCGTGATGCATGGCAATCATGTCAGGACCAGCCTTGGTTCTTCTTGGTTTAGAAGACTAACAAAGTAGACAAATTATCTGGACTGCCCTCAAACATACACGTAACGTATAGTGGCAGAAATAAACACTCCTACTTAGAGGAAGAAGGGAGACACACACAGATGTTACTGGAATGTAGCAATTTTAAAACCCTGTTCTGAAGATGTTTGCAGGCCCCTATGCCAAGAGTGAAGGACCTTCTGAATTAGGCCCTGATTTTCTCTCTGGAAGGAACTCCACTGTCCACTGTTCTTTATAAACCCTGGATCTGCTCTCTGGAGGTTCTTTTTCTATCATGCTTCTTCCCATATCTGAGGTAGTTATTGAAAAACTACTTATGTGTTCCTTGAGTCTGTATAGCTTTCTCAGCTGCCATTAGAAGATTGGAAATTAAAAATAGAAGATTTGTTTTAAGTGTTAAATAGTGAAAGACTTGCTTTGTTTTGTGTTACTTGTTTTTGCTCAGGCTTGTAGCTTCCCAACAGTACACAACTCATAAAAACTCATTAGACTTATCCATGGATGAATGGGCAAATAAAATGAGGTGCATCCATATAAAATATTATTTGCCATAAAAAGGAATGAAGTAGAGACACAGGCTACAGTGTGGATGTACCTTAAATGCATTATGCTTACATGATAGAAGTCAGATACAAAAGATCACAGATTATATAATTCTACTATATGAAATATTGACAACAGTTAAATCCATAGAGACATAAAGTAGATTAGTGGTTTCTAGGGGCTAGGAGGAGATAATGGTAACTGACTGCTGTTGGAGCAATGAAAAGTTTCTGGAATTATGCAGTTGGGGTGATGGTTGTACAACTTTGAACATACTAAACACCACTGAGTTATACATTAAAAATAAACAATAAAAATGTACTAGATTCCCTCATATGTGATTGTAGTGAATTCCATGTAACAATCACACCCACAGTTCTTTTTGAAACATAGTTAATAGATCTGGCATATTTTTTGTTATTTTCTACATCCCACATCTTTCTCTTGATTCGATGGTGAATGAATCTAAAAGAGGTCAGACAGGGCCATAATCTTAATCATATCTTTTGCCTGAGTACTTTTATACAAGTGAGTAATTTTATTGAAGGCTACACACTTAATCTTATCTTTACCCTATAGTAGTTTTGAAAAAATAGCTTTATCGAGGTATAATTAAAATACAATAAACTACACATTTAAAAATATACGATTTTATGTCTATATACATATTTATACATATATACAGATACACACACACATATATATACACACACACACACACACACAGTGAACTTATCTGTCATTCCCAAAAGTTTACTTACATATCTTTTTTTCCACATTTTTTATTGTTGTTCAAGTACAGTTGTCTCCATTTCCCCACCACCACTTTCCCCACCTCAGCCATCCCCACTTCCCACCCTCGATCCTACCCCCCTTTAGCTTTGTCCATGTGTCCTTTATACATGTTCCTGAAAACCCTCTCCACTTTCCTCTCCCATTAGCCCCTCCCACCTCCCTTCTAGTTACTGTCAATTTATTCTTAATTTCATTGTCTCTGGTTGTATTTTGCTTGCTTGTTTGTTTTGTTGATTAGGTTCCACTTATAGGTGAGATCACTAATGCATCTTGTGTAACCTCTCTTTTCCACCTTTCTACACCCCCTCCCTCAGGCAATCACTGATATGATTTCTATCACGAGATTAATTTTCATTTTCTAGAATTTATGTAAGTGGGATAATACATTATATACTCTTTTTTATCTGGCTGATTTCACTCAGCATAATTGTTCTGAGTGGAATGTCTGGGTTATATGGTACGTATATGGGTAACTTTTTAAGAAACTTCTAAACTATTTTTCAAAGTAACCATTTATAACATTTTACATTCCTACCAGCAGTATAGAAGAGTTCAGGTTTCTCCACGTATTATCTAATACTTGGTATATATGGTCAATCTTTTAAATTTTATCCATTCTAAAAGGTATGTAGTGATCTCATTATGGTTTTAATTTGAATTTTCCTAATGATGTTGAGCATCTTTTCTGTGTTTATTTACCATCCATATATCTACTCTGAGAGATTATATTTTCTAAATTTGAGAGTGTTACTTATTTTTTATTGAATTTTGGGAGTTCTTTATGTATGTTGGACATGTGATTTGCCAATATTCTCTCCATCTGTGGCTTGCCTTTTAATTTCCCTAACATATCTTTGAAAGAGCAAATGTTTTTTCAACTTTGATGAAGCCCATTTAACATTTTATTTTCTTTTATGGATCACGCTTTTGGTGTCATGTCTCAGAAATCTTTCCATACTCCAGGGTCACCAATATTTTCCCCTCTGTTTTCTTTTAGATATTTGCAGTTGAATGTTTTACAGGACTATGAGTCTTTTTTGAATTAGTGAATTCTAAATTCATTATTCATTATCAAGAGGAATGAATTTTGAATGAATGTTTGTCTTTAGTGTGAGGTTTATCCAAGTATTTTTTATTTCTTTATATCCAAATATTTATATTTTTGGATAAATATATTTTTATAGTTTTGGGTCTTTTATATAATATATAATATATAAAATATATTTTATTTATATATAAATATTTTCATTTTACATATAAACATAAAATATTTGTATTTTTACTTATTTTTATTCATTTTATATATATCCAAATAAAAATATCCAGTATTTTTATTGGCATATGAATGTTTAATTGTTTAATTTGTTGAAATGACTATCTTTTCTCCACTACATTGCTTTTGGCACCTTTGTCAGAAACTCACTGACATATGCATGGGCCTCTTTCTAGACGTTCTTTTCTATTTTATTGCTCTGTTTGTCTACCTTTATGCCAATACTTTATTGTCTTCATTAATGTAGCTTGGAGGGAGGTGGGGAGCATGAGGCGGTGGGCGGGCAGGTTTGGGAATATAAGACAGAAACCTGTACTTGAACAAGAATTAAATAAAAATTATATTAAAAAAAAAGATTTTATGTATTTATTTTTAGAGAGAGGAGAAGGGAAGGAGAAAGAGAGGGAGAGAAACATCAATGTATGGTTGCCTCTTGCATACCCTATACGGAGGACCTGGCCTGCAAACCCCCAGCATGTACCCTGACTAGAAATCAAACCAGCAACCCTTTGGTTCTCAGGCCTGCACTCAACTCACTAAGCTACACCAGCCAGGGCAAATGTAGCTTTTTAATGAATATTGGAGTCAAGGAGTGTCATTCCTCCAAAATTTGTTTTTTTTTTCAAAGTTGTAACTCTTCTGGGTCGTTTGTATTTCCATATTCATTTTAGAATCAGTCTGTTAATTTCTATTTAAAAAGCCTACTGTGATTTAGATTTGGATTGAGTTTAATATATAAATCAGTTTGGGGAAAATTGACATTTCAATAGTATTGAGTCTGATTCATGACTTTTAATTTCAACAATATTTTATTGTTTCTTATATGTAGATTTTGAAGAAGTTTTGTCATATTTCTCAATATTTTATAATTTGAGAATGGTGTGATATTTAAATTTTAATTTCCAACTTTTGTATAATAGGATAGAGAACTCACTAGTGTTTATTACTTTTTTGTAGATTCCATTGACTTTTCCACATAGACAATCATTTAATCTTTAAATAGACAGTTTTGCTTTTTTCTTTCCAATCTGAATCCACTTTATTTCATTGACTTGCCTGATTGCACTGGCTAGAACTTGGGCACAGTATTGGAGGAGTAGCAACATTGAACATTATGATCTTGGGGGAAAACATTCGACCATTCACCATTAAGTATGATATCAGCTGCAGTTCTTTTGTAAATAAATGCTTTTTATTGAGTTGAAGAAGTTTCCTTCTCGTCTCACTTTGCTGAAAACTTTTTACTAGGCATGGATGTTGAATTTTGTCAAATACTTTTTCTTTTGAGATTATCAGATAGTTTTTCTTATGGTCTGTTAATGTCATGAAATACACTGATTGAATTTTGAATTTTAAAGCTAGTTTTTAGTCCTATGATAAGTTCATAGGACTAAAATAAATTTGGTCATTTATTCCTGTAATATTGTTTGATTCAATTTGATGAAATTTAAAGAATTTTTATAACTGTGTTCATGAAGGACATTGGTCTGTAGGTTTTGTGTGTGTGTGTGTGTGAGATCTTTGTTTGCTTTTGCTATCAAAGTAATAATGTTGGCCTCATAAAATGAGTTGGGATACATTACTTCCTCTTCAATTTTCTATGACTTTCTGAAAATTGGTATTATTTTTTCTTTAAATGTTTGGTAGAATTCGCCAGTGAAGTCACATTGGCCTGGAATTTTCTTTGTGGGAAGGTTTTTAACTACACATGTTGGCTCTACACATAGGTTTCAATGCTAAAGCCTATGAATGATGCATCACACTTCTCATAGCCAGAACCAACCCTATGATTCCACCAAATTGCAAGAATGTTAGGAAATGTAGTGGAAGACATAGATATTTGATAATTACTAAATGTCTGTGCCATAGGGTCTTTTGGAAAATGTGTTAAAAATATGTTTACATGAATAATGGCTCAAAGTTTAAAATGTTGAGATGTAGCGACTATACTACTAGGCAGGTTCATCCCCTCTAACACTCTGCGGAAAGCTCATTGCTTTTATTGTACAACTCTGGAAATAAGATCACATTCTCTGTGCTGTGGCTCTGTTCTCTGAAGTTCAGTGGAAACTCAGTTTTCTTCTCCTATGGCTTCTGTTCCACATTGGTGAGGGAGAGGATTTTGTCCAAGTTAGGCTTTGGCAGGAAAAATAATTTCTAGATTGGATCCAAGATGAAAATGGTTCCTTGGCCTTATGGAAACACAAATACTATGACTCTTCCTGTCTTACACTATAAATATCCCAGTGTCTGCAGCAGCTTCTCTTGGCTGCGGAACTGTTTAAATATTTCATGTCCTCTAATATTTGGACTGTGAAAACCCTCAAAAGTTTGAATTTTGTTTGTATTTTCATGTTATTAACATTAATTTCTTAGGCATATCAGATGCATCTGATCATAAATTAAGAACTTACTGGAAATTATTTCAGTCAGGCACATGCCAAGATGCTCTGATACAGACCCACTATTAAGTAGCTTATCAGAGGTATATGTCTCTCAGGTCACAATTCAAAAGTGTACAATCCAAGACCAATAAAGCTACTCTGCAATCCTCAGTGTAGGCCTTCCATTTATTTCATGGCTCACTGTGGCTTGAGTCCAGTTCTCATAATCACCCAGTCAAGACTGAAGAGAAAGTCTCAGGAAAGCACATCCATGTTCCATTGTATGGGGACAAATTTGAAATAGCATATGTTACTGCTGCTTATATCCAATTACCAGAACTTAGTTTTATGACCACACCAAATTGCAAGAAGGGCTGAGTTATTGTTATCCTAAACTAGAAATCCAAGTGCCTAATAAAGTTCAGGAGCTCTATTATTAAAGAGAGAGACTGGATATTTGTGGAAAGTGAGTTGGGTTGTAGGAGTGCACAATCTGGCAAGACAGTAGAAAAAAGATTTGGAAGCAAGCAAAAGAAGAGCAGCTTTGGGTGGGGGTGGGGTGCCCAGGGAAATAGGCACTATAGGAACAGTCAAGGCACTGCTATTGAGTTAAAAAAAAATACTCCATTTTTTCATTTTTCTGTCACTTGTTCTAGATTCAAAGTCCAAATCACCAAGAAAAGGTGCCTGCCTGACACTGTTTTGGGGAAATAGGAAGAATCAGATGAATGTTACCTCCTGAAACCCCTTGGGTATCTGGAGTTGGAGAGGGAGCTATTTGAATTTCTTATACCACCAGATTTTTCACAATGGGAGAGGTAGTTCCCAAGAAAGAAATTGAGGTATCATTTGGAAAGAGTGTTAGGCTATCACAGAACACACATCTACCATAACAATAGTTCCCAATATTTGCCAGAATATTGGTCCCATCTAATTTATTTGGCCATTCCAAAAAACAAGATCGTGTCTACTTTAAAAAAAGAAGTCAGCATTGTATCCCATATGCTGCCAGGATCTAGGTTGCATTGATGTTTTCTTTGTATTTCCTTGTGTCTATGCCTTCTTTCCCCTTCTCTATGTGTTTTCCAGGCCTTTTTATCTGTTGCATGGACTACCCATCCTTGGCTAGGATGCTTGGGATACAAATGAGAAAAACCCTAGGGAGTCTGGGAAAGCTTTCCTGAAATGTCACTTAAGATCTGAAAATAAGGAGAGGTCGCCTAGAATAAGGAATTGGAAAAACGAGCAGGAGGAAGAGTGTGTGCAAACACCCCAAGACAGAAAGGAACAGAGCATAAACAAAAAGAAGGTCAATGTGACTGCAGAACAGAGAGTGATGGAAATGGTGGTGAGAGTTAAGGATGGATAGGTAGACAAGGTGCAGATCAACAGACCCTTGTATGCTGTGCTCGAAATCTTCTTGTTCTTTCGTCTACCTGGACCAGTAATCAACCAAAGGGTTTTAAGCTGGTGAGTGGCAGTTTGCTCTGGATGCAGCAGGTGGTGAGTATACTGAAGTTGCAGGAGAGACAGGAGTGGATGCAAGATACCACTTAGGAAGTCATTGATAGGAATCCCAGTAGGAATCCAGTGTGTAGTGACGAAGATGGAGCAACATAGCAGAATTCAAGAAGAATAAAGAGGAAAGTCAACTGAATTTAGGGATCGGTTGGGTGGAATGGAAGGAAGGAGTCAAGGATGAATAGTGGTGCCAGTCATAAAAACAAAGGCTATTAGAGGATAATTAGTTTTGCAGGTTATGGGTCTTGAACCTTTTCCATATGTGTAGAGTGGGAGATGAATTATAACAATCAAGAGAGGTTATATAGTAGAGTTAAGAATACATAGGAGAGCCTAAAGATACACATTTATGAGTTTCCAGTGCTTAGCTGGTAATTAAATCTGTGTATCTGAATGAGGTCACTGAGGGAGAGACTAGAGAGATTCTCATGGAATTCAACAATCAGTGGTTTCCCAGAGACTGATGGGTGGCAAAAGAGACTAAGCAGCATTCAGAGAGGGTCAGAGTCATGATGCTGTGGTATCCTGAACGGTTAAGATTGTTAGTGTTACTAGAAGTAGTAGGTAGCCATTAGTGTTGAGAGCTTCTAAGAAGTATGTAAAGGTGACAAGTAACACATGTCTGTTGGTGCAAATGACATGCAGGTCATGACAACAAGAATTATTTCAGAGGAATAATGTGAGCAGACCCAGATTGGAGTAGGTTGATGGAGGCAGAGAGTTTAGACAACTTTTTTGAAAAGGAAAAAATGAGTTGGAGGAAAACTATATAACATAACCATTATGCAATAGCATTCTTTTGAGAATATGATATAGCAAACAATGGGTTTCATTGTACCAGGTCATACATCAAGAGACACATCACTGTGTATTCTTCTGTTAAAAAGATGAGAGCATAAAGCAAAATGCCTATATCTTGTATGTCCAAACAAACAGAAATTAGACTCACTCTGGCAGAGAAAAGGACCAGAGCAATGCAGGAGAACTTTAAGCAGCCGCCTGGACATATTACTATAGAATCCCAATGCTGATAGCTCAGAATTTTTATTTAGCTTGAATATGTTTAACTCTTGTGTCCCTTTGTGCAAGTCTTATAAATTTTCTGTGCAGCAACTTTGCTTTGGCCACTTACCAGGGTCAGAGAAAGGCTGCTCTTTGAAAACCAATGGAACAGCAACAACAAAAAATCCACTCAGGATCTGACTAAATGAAGCATTTGATTAGTTATCACTAACAGCATGATGCAACCCAAGAAGGACTATTAACTCATTGTTTCTAAACTTGGCTTGTTTTTGTACTTGGCTGGAGCCCTCAGAGCTCTGGCCAAGCAGCAGGGTTACTGCATGTGTGCTGGCCTGCTTGAGGACCTCACAATGAGCCAGAAACTCTCAGGATCCAAGGGAGATTTTTTAGGAAAAGGAGGAGAAAGGGCATGGGTACAACCACAGGGAGAGGCATCCTATTCAGTGCACACACATACAGGGTATGTGTGTTAACTGTTCTTGCAGCTGGAAGCCCTACTTCAGCTTCCAGGAGTAGTTTTCCAGTGTAAGTCCTCATGATGATGCTGACCTTTGGGTTGCTTACAAGAGAGTAAATGAAAGCTTTCCCTCTCTTCCAACACATCCTTCTTTGGAAACATGTGACAAGGCTGTTACCTCCAGCAGATGCTTTCTGGATGAGTCAGCATTCTAAAAGACAGAGGCTCTAGGATGTGCCAGTAACAGAATCAGCAAGAAGAAAGTGGAGACAGTTCAATGGATGCAGCCTTCTACAGTGTGCCAGTTGTACCATCCTCAAAATTGACAGCCCAAGAATTTTATTGGGAATAAAGGGAGAAAGGGCCAGAATTACCTCTGCAGGGCCCTGAGCGGACCCCATTGGGCTGAGGACTGGGTTCTTCTTTGGGAAATCAGTATCATGATAGTTCGATGTCTCTGGGAATAGTTTTTATACAAAAACCCCAGTCCTTTACTAGTTATATTCCTTTTCAAATGTGCAGCCTCTGGGATAAAAATTTACTATTTCCTCATTACCATATTAAGGTATTCCTGCCTCAGCAGTTCCTGGCCTCCTACTTCTTTACTCTTCTGTTAGGCTGGGAGATTAGTGCCATAAACCACGTTACAACCCAAGGTTGAGGGCTTTGGACTTTTGGACTCAATCCTTATAGAAAAGAGATTATGTCATAGGAACTAACCGATGTGCCCTCACTTTGTTCCATTTTCTGTCAGTCTCTAGTCCTGGGGCATGTTCCCTTGTACATATTTCCATGGGTTTTACCTGGCAAAAAAGGAAGTGCCCTTCAAATTCAGATGTCTCTTGTCAGGATCCAGAAGCTGATATTTACTATGGCTTCCTTCACTTTTCCCTATTTGAGTTATATACTCTTTTTTCCCCTTTTATTCCCTCTTCTCCAATGTCCTCAAGGACCTCATCCACCGCAATGCTTTCAGCTTTCACTTCCATGCAAGCATTTCAAATCTATACCACTCTCTTCATCTTTCCTACTGAATTTCAAAGTATTTTAACACTAGGCATCTTCCACATTGTTATTTCACCTGCATCATAATTGTAACATGTTCAAAACTAAGCTCAATTTCTCCTCATACTGGTTCTTTGTTTGTATCAGTCCAAGCTCAATAAGAACAGCAGAATCAGTAGGGGATATATATTGCATAAGGCCAATATGGACTTGTTACAGGGAATTGCTCTTACGCAACTCGGGAGCTTACTAAGCACTTTCTGTATGGCTGTTGTCTCTGAGGGTTAATACTGGAGCTTGAAGTTCATAGGGCAAGCATTAGGGAAGGAAAGATGTAATGTGGAAGGGGGAGATCCAGGGCAGGCTGGAACCAACAAGCATGATCTGGAACCCCATAAGTAAGAACTGGAACTCATCTTAGTTCCTGTTGTCACTGGCCTTGGTGATGAGGGTATATAGAAGAAGTGGGGCTCTTTGTCACATTACTAAACAAACACTGCTGGCCTAGTAGTTGAACAAACTGAAGGAGGATCAGGGGAAGGTACAGTACTTGCAGTCCCAGTTGCTGATTCATACAAATGAGGTAAGTCAGTAAATCTGCACCATGTGTGAGCTACAAAATGGCAGTGCTTCCCTTCCAACTTCCAAATCTCCCAAGAATCCCTGTGGCTGATTTTAAGTGGAAACAAACAAGGTAATTAATTCTGGGAAATATAGCTCAGTCTAGCCAAGCTGACACATTACAAAGCCATTAAAATCCATCCCTAGCCAACTTGGCATCCATACACATATCCTTAAAGTATACTTAATCTCTGAATAAAAATAATACCAAAGTCCTTCTTTTGCCTAGCATGATAAAACTATCCTGCATACAAGTCAGAAAATGCTAGCCCTTTCCTCAGAAGAGAATGCGAATTTCTTTTTTATCTTTAGGTGATGTTCATTCTTTTCCAAGCTGATTCACACACTTGCTTTGATATCTTATAACGTAGATATAAAGTTTAGTATTATTAAGATATCTTGGTAAGATGATAAAGGGATGAGGAAATAAAAAATATCTGATATACATATGTAAACATATTTGTGTTATAAAGAAAAATATCTATTACTATATTCTTTGTCTCTGAAGTGGTCACAGGGTCATAGCTGATATTTATAATAACTTCTCCCCATATTATATCATTACATATTCTTTTTTTACATTTTTTATTTTAAATATTTTTCAATTATATTTTACATTCAGTATTATTATTTTCAGTATTATTATTTATTATTATTTTCAGGAGTATAGCATAGTGGTTAGGCAATCATGTACTTTATGAAGTGTTCCCCCTGATATTTCCAGTACTCAACTGACACCATACATAGTTATTACAATATTATTAACTACATTTTCTGTGACTATTTTGTAACTACCAATCTGCACTTCTTAATTCCTTCACCTTTTCACCCAGTCCCCAACTCCCCTCCCTCTGGCAACCATTAGTCTGTTCCCTGTACATATTAGTCTGTTTCTGTTTTGTTTTTTCATTTACATTTTTCTTTAGATTCCACATAGTAGTAAAATCATGTGGTAATTTTCTTTCTCTGACTGACTTATTTCACTGTGCATAATACCCTCTAGGTACATTCATGCTATTGCAAATGATAAGACTCCATTCTTTGTTATGGCTGAGTAATATTCCATTACATATTCTTTTTGCCATCAGCAAGTACCACAGCTGGTGGTAATGGTTCTTTGCTTGGTGGGGTGATGCTAATTCTCATTCTTGAAGGCTCTGGGATATTAGCAGTACTGCCTGAATTGAGTTCTTATAGTTTTCTGTTGACTTGAACTCTGGGACATGGGAGTGTTAAGAGGCACCCTTGAGCATTTCCTGCTTTCCTGATATTCTCATTCTTATCCCCACTGTGTGGTAGAGCAGCCTTATTCCTCTTGATGGTCAGGATTAATCACCCTAGCCAGACAGTAACCCCCTTCTCCGTTTATTCAGTGGCACAAGGTACCCAGAGTATCCAGGCAGTAGTCTCACCTTCCATTTCAGTGGAATCATCATTGGGTCCTCTGTGAAAGCATTCCTGCCTTTGAAACTAAGACCTCTACACAAGCAGGGCCTATGCATCATGGGGTTGGGAAGTAACATTTTGCAATAGATCAGTTGAGGTATTAGTGAACAGTACTACTCTCATTTTTACCATTGTACTCATGGATTTATGAATATTTCGCTATGGGAGAAACAGCGCCATATATTGGTTGCTGGCTCAGCATCTAGGAGGACCTTGCCCAGCCCTGTAAGCCCAAGGGTCCCCAGCCTCCAGGCCAAGGACTGATACTGGTCCGGGCCTGTTGAGAACTGGGCCGTGCAGCAGGAGGTGAGCTTAAATGTAATGCATTTGAATCATCCTGAAAACGTTCCCCCTTCCCTGGTCCATGGAAAAATTGTCTTCCATGAAACCAGTTCCTGGTGCCAAAAAAAGTTGGGGACCACTGCTAAGGTGTTGCCACTTAGCTGATAACTATAACTTTGTCTTCAGAAGGGCATTCCACTTTTATTAACCTGCCTCAAGATGGTGGGGGACATTGCAAAACCAGTGAATTCCACAATCATGGGCCCCTTGCCTCACTTCGTTTGCTGTGAAGTGAGCTCATAGATTGGAAGTAATACTGTGTGGAATATTGTGATGGTGGGTAAGGTATTCTGAAAGACCATGGATGGCAATTTTGGTAGAAGCATGTGAACAGAGAAGGAAAACCCATATTCAAGGTGTCTGTTCAGGTACCAGATAGACTACTCAAAGTCTTGCCTACTGGGAGGATTTTTCCTCACTGCTGTCCTTCAGGGTTGTCAGGGTAGGTCTATAGTACTACCACTATCCACTTCCAGGGGTGTCTCCATGTCATGCAGAACTATGTGTAAACCAGGCCTGAGGATTTTCTTCCTCAGTCAACTGGTCACAGGGAATGCTCCATCAGGACAGAGATCTGGACTGGAAGAGAAAAGGCAATGTAGCAGAAATAGGGGCCATGGGCATTGAGCCACCTCCTATTGCAACTTACTTGTGCCTTCAAGACTTTCTCAAACCTGATTACATGTATATACCTTTCATTTGATGGTGGAGTGCCACTATGTACACCCAGCTCTATGGCTCAGCCACTTGGACAACACTCAGTTCATGATGAGCATCTCAGGTTACATGGCAATGTGGTGTGGCCCATGGTTAAGCGTGCCATCTATTAATGCCCAGTGGCAAACCAAGAGTTGCTCTTTTTTAAAAAGATTTTATTCATTTATCTTTAAAGGGGAAGGGAAGGAGAGAGGGAGAGAAATATCAATGTATGATTGCCTCTCATGCGTCCCCTGCTGGGAACTGGCCTGCAACCCAGGCATGTGCCCTGACTGGCAATTGACCTGCAATCCTTTGGTTCGCAGGCCCACACTCAATCCACTGAGCTACACTAGCCAGGGCCAAGAGTTGCTTTTTAAATGGAGAGTCATTATTCATAAAGGATGGCAGGGATTTGCTACAAAATTCTAAGGGTCAGGTTTTCCTTCACCAATAGGATTTTGCCAGAGACTTGCAAATGCATCTCTTATCTGCCACTGACATTTGAGCACCACTGGATGGCCTGAATCATATGGCCCAGGTGGCAAAACGCCTTGTACAGAAGCCTAGACATATTGCAGAGTCTTCTCTTGTTCTGAGCCCAACAAAAAACTAGCATTTATTTAGTCACATTCACACAATACCTAACCAAAGAGGAAAACAGAGATTCTTTCAACCAGCCTCTGTTTTAAAAATCTGAACAAGCCTCTGACTGGCCTGCAGGGAACTTGTGCTTACCCCTCTAATTGCAGTGGCTTTGGGGGAAAGTTCAATTGACCCAGCCTGATTCACAGAACCACGCCTATAACCCAGGTTTGGGGTGTCATGGTTCCTCTCCAAAACCAGTTCTCCAAATGATGTTTTCCTGGGAATTCATCATCAAGACAAGTCAGGAAAATGCCCTTCTTGGGGTAAGATAAGGCTCTGGTGAAGGCTTTCCCCTTGTACAATAGTTCTTTTTAATGGAGAAGTCTCTGAGTATATTTCTGAATGACAACTCTTCCCCTCTCCCAGAGCAGGAGGGGTCTTTATTGGGCCTTTATCATGAAAACCTGGTAGGGTCTTTGGAAGTAAAGCCTACAGCAAGGGCGGGCCCTGTTATGACTTCAGCCCCAGGCATTTCTCACTGTCATATTAGTCACACTCAGCTTCCAGCAATTTTTCTAAGTTTGCTGTATGTGTTTCTACCCACAGATGCTCCAATATGTCTTCTGCTTTAGGTAACAGATCTTGGCTGTGACTTTCTGGATCTGCCTGTCTTTCCAGATGATGATGGTTGGATATATGCCCTGAAAACTCAGTTCTTTGCTGGGTTTGAGAAAAGTCATTGATTTTTCTGTTTGTGTAGCTTTTTCATATTGTCCAGACAGAAATGATGACTTCCAAGCACATGGTGATTGAAACCGAAAGTTGTTCATTTTATTTTTTAACCCTCTACACATGTACATCCTTTTATTGCACTTTACTTTATTGTGCTTACAGATGTTGCATGTTTAAAAAATTAAATACTAGATCCTCCACCAGAAAATGATACAACTTGCTTTATTGCAGGGGTTGTCTAGAACTAAACACACAATATCTCGGAGGAATGCCTGCATTTTTCAGTTCTCTGTATGACCTTCTATTTCTACTATATAAAAGCATTTTATTTGACTCTTTTACTGAATACACCAAAATGATGTCTAAAATTGCTTTTCCTTTTTGTAGATTATTATTTTCATAAGAGATGTTTTCTTTAAATCTTTAGAGTAAAAACATTCCTTTTATTTTATGCTGCAGAATGTTTTCATCCCCTAGAGCTTCTAGGATAAATATCCAGAATGATAAATATTCTGGATATTTATCCTAGAAGTCTCTTTAAGTCAGGGGATTGTAAACAGATAACATTCTTGGGGTATCTTTAGATGTTTTGGTCTTGACCTTGTGCATTCCCACCTTAACCCTCACTGATCTAGATTTTTAATAGATACCAGTGAGCAGAAGCACCAGTCCAACTCTCCCTAGTCTGCTGGCATTCACTCAGCATAATTCCAGAAGACTTAAATCAAGTCTGTTGTCTTTGTAGTCCTGAGTTCTTGGAAACCTGGGGAGTCTATGCCAGTCTGACATTTGTATAGATGTAATATGTCAAAGACTAAATTCAAGATAACTGTGCAACTCAAAGTCTGGTCCCTGGACCTGTGCTGCTCTCTTCTTGCCATTTTATTTTTCTAGTGAGTCATGTTTACTACTTTTACAACAGCATTGATCAAGGATAGATTGGAAAATTTAAAATAATAGTCCTTGCCGGAGACAGTCTGAGAAGCATCACCCTACATTGCATAACTCCTGAGTGTCTCTGCAACTTTGGGAAATGCCAATCCATTTCTTAAGGGACAGTGAGCCACCCAATTTCCCCTTAAACTGCAGGCCCTTTACTCTTAATGGATATGGAAAGAAAGCCATTTGAAAGGGTGGGAGAATGAGGATGTATGGGAAGATTGTAGAGGCACAGGGAGGAAGGGGCCTTGACTGACACTGTTGGGAAATCTTTCTCCTGCAGTAGGTAGGTTGCTACCAGTTTCTTCTTCAAAACCATTTCTGATTAGACAAGCTCAAGGAAGTAAGTGGGGGTGAATCCTAGAATCCTTTTTCTTCCTTTTCTATTGTGGTTCATTTTGCTCTGACTCAAAGGACAAGACTGGTGTTTACTCCAGCCTTCTTCACACACTACAGATTGAAAAGAAACCTCCAGTGCCCCTGCTAGACTTTGATGTCTGTGTTCCTTTCTCCTCACCTCTGGCATTTTACGCATCACCCAGGAATGCCTCAGAGCACAGAACAGGCACTGTCTGCATGGCCCTGAGGTGCTCAGGAAGTCTTCCTTAGCTTGAGGGCAAGTAGGCAGCACTCTCACAGATACTGCTGTGAAGCCACCTATCCCCTAATCTGCATCTATGTGGTTGGTTTTTGAGATCTAATGTAGGGCATCATATGTACCCTCATTTATCGGTCAGACTCAATACAGCATTTCTGCCTATAGAGATGGTTGGAACGAATTTCTTGCCTGCCTATCTTTGTGCCTTATGCCAACAATGTCTTTTTTCCATTTATTAGTAGTTACATAAAGCAGAACAGGAATGAGATCATAGCTCTCTGGCACTCCCTGGGTGACTTCTTTTCCTGTTTCCATCAAGTCATTACCCCATCTTCTTGGTTCAGTTGTTTGACAGATCATGAATCTACTTAACCATCCTATTGTGTACAAAGATATTTTGGAATAAATTGATAACCTCTTCCCCTCATCTTCTCTCTGCCGTCATCCTTTTTATCAGAGAGAGGCTTGGAATAATAACTACTACTACTACTACTACTACTACTACTACTACTAATAGTATCTGATTGTCATTTGCTCTAAGATAGCAAAGAGAGCAACACTTAACAGCAAGAGTGGTGTTTCTTGTATTTTAGCCAGACTCAGGTGCTAGCAGAAAGCTAGGTGTTCCCTCTCAGTGTAGTCAGAGATTTTATGTTACTTTCTGTAAGCAGAGCTTGATTTAGAGGGGATGTAGGAGAGAAAGGCCACTGGACAAACAACCCAGACCTGGAATTTGGGAGGCACATAAATCTTTGCTCATGAATCTAAAACAGTGGTTTCAACTGGGGGCAAATTTTCCCTTAGGAGACAGTTGACTTTTTTTATTGTAATAACTTGGAAAATAAGGGGCTGCTATTGTCATTTGGTGCATAAATGCCAGGGGTACTGCTAACTATTCTTCAGCACAGGGCAGCCACCCTCCACAAAGAAGCAGTATTGAGCTCCAAATGTTAATAGTGCCTAATCTGAGAAACCCTGGCCTAGGATTTATCCCATTCTAAAACCTACATACTGAATGGGTGGACAAAATTATGGATCAGGTCAAACTCTAGGCTGCATCCCTGAAGATTCTAGTTTTGTTGGTCTGGGTATTTCCGTGAAGGCCTCCTGCTCCCCTTGTGTTTAGACAGGATTGAAAACCACTCCCTGAAGTGTCTTGTCTAATGGAGGCCACAAATGAAGCTGACCTCCCTCATTTTTCTTGAGAATTATTGAAGGGTTCTTGGCTCTTTTAGGAGGTAGCAGCAATGGAGAAACCAGCAGGGGATGGAGAAAAGCCCCAGAAATCCAGAAACACTGGGAAAGATAAGATATGGAAGCTTGAGGTGGGAGCTTTTGTGAGAAGTGGAAAATGAGTACACCCTCTAGATAAAAGAATCTGAAAACTTTCTGATGGATGTTCCCAGGGTCCTAAGACTAGCTAAAGTGCCAGACTGCTGTGGCAAGTAGAAGGGAGCCCCTCCACAATGGATCTAGCTTCTGCCAAGGCACAGGCCTCCCTGAATCCAGAGGCAGCTGGATTTATGTTCACACTTGTCCCTTTTTCTAGTTACCTTTGTGCAGTGCTCAAACTGCAAAATCTGATGCAACAGCCGTGGTCAGAATTTGCCTTAACTAAGATGATCTCCTTCGTCAGGAAAGGGGTGAGGTTCTGCTTTATGGATTAAAAAAATTTTTTTGAGAAAGCTACAGACAAACCAGATTCATCCTGCAGGCAGTCTAGAAACCATGCAGGGGTGCTCAACTTTTTTGCATCTCTGGGCCACATGGGAAGAAGAGTTGTCTTGGGCCACACATTAAATACACTGCAAATGTAATCACACATTAAAAATATCGTAATGTTTTAAATAAATTTACAATTTTGTGTTGGGCTACATTTGTAGCCATCCTGAGCTGCATATGGCCTATGGGCCACGGGTTGGACACCCCTGCATCCTTGATTCCAGATAACATGGTGGAGGCTCCAGGCCTGTCATGGTGTTCTCAGGTGGTTGAGAACAATGCAGGAAATGGAGAAACCTGGTTGCAAGAAACTACAACAGCTGGTTCCCCAAAGCTGTGATTCAGACAGGGAACTTTGCCTTGTGGTCGCCCTGGAAAGAGCCTGAAGGCCCAGTCCAAACCTCACATGCACGAGGGCCAGCCCTTGATTCATTCCTTTGCAAAAGAGAAACACAAATGCTGTAGTGTGGATTTTGGCATCATCAGAACCACACACCTCAGTTCACAACTCCGCTCTGCCCATAAAGTGAACTGGTGCAATTTCTAAGCATGGGTTTCTTCCTGGATAAAATGGACATAATGAGATCATACACCACGACCAAGTGGGATTCATCCCAGGGATGCAAGGATGGTTCAATATCCGCAAATCAGTAAATGGAATACACCACATAAACAAAAGCAAAGACAAAAACCACATGGTCATATCAATAGATGCAGAAAAAGCTTTTGATAAGGTACAACACCCATTTATGATAAAGGTACTCAGCAAAGTGGGAATAGAGGGAGCATTCCTCAATATAATAAAGGCCATATATGAAAGACCTACAACCAACATCACATTCAATGGGCAAAAACTAAAAGCTTTTCCACTAAGATCAGGAACAAGACACAGTTGTCCACTTTCACCACTTCTATTTAATATAGTATTGCAAGTTTTAGCCTCAGCAATCAGGCAAGAAATAGAAATAAAAGGCATTCAAATTGGAAAGGAGGAAACAAAACTGGCATTGTTTGCAGATGACATGATAGTGTACATGGAAAATCCTATAGCCTCTACCAAAAAAACTGCTCGAACTAATAAATGAATTTGACAAAACAGCGGGTTACAAAGTCAATATCCAGAAATCAAAGGCATTTTTGTACACTAACAATGAATCAGCAGAACCAGAAATCAAGAAAAAAATCCCATTTGATATAGCAAAAACAAAAATAAAATATCTGGGAATAAACCTAACCAAGGAGGTAAAAGACCTGTATGCAGAAAACTACACAACACTGAAGAAAGAAATCAAGGAAGACACAAACAAATGGAAACATATACCGTGTTCATGGATTGGAAGAATTAACATCATCAAAATGTCCATACTACCCAAAGCAATTTACAGATTCAATGCAATACCTATTAAAGTACCAATGGCATATTTCACAGACATAGAACAAACACTTCAAAAATTTATATGGAACCATAAAAGACCCCGAATAGCAGCTGCAATGTTAAGAAAGAAGAACAAAGTAGGAGGGATCACAATACCTGATATCAAACTGTATTACAAGGCCACTGTAATCAAAACAGCCTGGTACTGGCATAAAAACAGGCACATAGACCAATGGAACAGAACAGAGAGCCCAGAAATAAACCCAACTCTCTACAGTCAATTAATATTCGACAAAGGGGGCAGTAACATAAAATGGAGTAAAGATAGCCTCTTCAACAAATGGTGTTGGGAGAACTGGACAGCTACATGCAAAAAAATGAAACTCGAGCACCAACTTACATCATACACCAAAATAAATTCAAGGTGGATAAAAGACTTAAATATAAGCCGTGACACCATTAAAGTCCTAGAGGAGAACATTGGCAGGAAAATCTCAGATATTTCACGCAGCAACATTTTTACTGATATGTCCCCTAGAGCAAGGACTATAAAGGAAAGAATAAACAAATGGGATCTCATCAAAATAAAAAGCTTCTGCGCAGCTAAAGAAAACAGCATTAAAATAAAAAGACAACCAACTGTATGGGAAAACATATTTGCCAATGATACCTCAGACAAAGGTTTAATCTCCAAAATATACAAAGAACTCACACGACTTCACTCTAAGAAGACAACTAACCCAATTAAAAAATGGGGAAAGGACTTGAACAGACACTTCTGCAAGGAGGACATACAGAGGATCCAGAGACACATGAAAAGATGCTCAATATCACTAGCTATCAGAGAGATGCAAATTAAAACTACAATGAGATACCACTTTACACCGGTGAGAATGGCTATCATAAACAAAGCAATAAACAACAAATGTTGGAGAGGGTGTGGGGAAAAGGGGACTCTGGTCCACTGTTGGTGGGATTGCAGACTGGTACAACCATTATGGAAAACAGTATGGAATTTTCTCAGAAAACTAAAATTGGACTTGCCTTTTGACCCAGCAATTCCACTGCTGGGATTGTATCCTAAGAACCCTAAAACACCAATCCCAAAGAACCTATGCACCCCAATGTTCATAGCAGCACAATTTACAATAGCCAAGAGTTGGAAGCAACCTAGGTGCCCGTCAGTAAATGAATGGATCAAAAAACTATGGTACATATACACAATGGAATTTTATGCTGCAGAAAGAAAGAAGGAGCTCCTACCTTTTGCAACAACATGGATGGAACTGGAAAGCATTATGCTGAGTGAAATAAGCCAGGTGTTGAAGGACAAATACCATATGATCTCACCTTTAACAGGAAGCTAAACAACAAAACAAACAAGCAAGCAAAATATAACCAAAGACACTGAAATAGAGAACAGGCTGACAGTGACCAGAGGGGAGAGGGGAGGGAATTTCAGGGGAAATAGGGGAGGGATTTAGAGGAACCTATATAAAGGATACATGGACAACAACTGAGAAGGGTGGAAATGGGAGGGAAGGGGGAGCACGTGGGGTGGGATGGGATGGGAGTAATAGACAGAAAACTGTACTTGAAAAATAATTAAATAAATAAAAAAATAAAATGGACATAATGATACAGGGCTTCGGGTGTGGTCATGAAGATTGTGGATGAAAAAGGGGACCACCTACTAAACCTGATAAGCTCATGGGTGGCCTGCATGTTGGGCCTTACAAGCAGAGAGACCCAAAGTAACCACATAGGATGTCTGAACATAAAAGTTCCTAACTAAAAGCATTTCGTGGCAGGTATTCATGTCCTAGGCCTGTAGCTTCCTTGACAAAGGTCAATCTTTACCTTAAGTGAGCCTGTCTATTGTCTTTTTGCACCTAAGATAGTATCTTTTTGTTATGATGTTAGACTGCTTTTCATTGTCATATTTTGGAAAACAATACCTTTGAAATGTCAGAGTAATTGTTTTCTAGACACCTCAAGGCAAAGCAAAGGACACCAGAGCCGGAGACCACAGAACCCTTCATAGTTGTCTTGTTTCCTGAATACCATCTCTATGTGTCAATGTTAATTATTAACTGTCCACCAAAATGAAAGAAGCATGTGTCTCTTTGTTTTACTTTTAATCCAATCCTACAGATTTCCCCATTTTGCTGTCTCCCACTCCCCATTAATCTACCACCAGTGTAATTCATGTCACCCTCCTTATGCCTATTCCTTTTATTCAAATGTATAAAATAAGCTGCAAAACTACCATTCTCAGGAGCATTTTCTCAATCCGTTGAGATTTTGCATCCCAGCAATTGTCATCAGTTTGGCTCAAACTCATAAAAATTCTCCACGGGTTTGGGCATTTGTTTCACAGACAAGGTCAAACCAGCCAATGTGGCCATCATAACCTGTGGCAGTGGGCCACTCTGGATCCCCTTGATTGCCCCTTCTCTTTCTACGTGACTCCTGCAGCTTCTTACACAAATGACATTGTGCTGGGGGCCCATGATCCTTGAGGCAGTTGGGTCATCAGTGTGTGTACTCTAGTGAGGGGGCTCGCAGATGGAGAACAGAAAGATACCCCTGCCCTGGAGTGCTCTTGTCCTGGGGAGTTCAGCTCCGCTTCCAGAAGAAGCGCCTGGCTCAAAAGAGGGTGGGTGGGAGTCCCAAACCGCCCCAGCATTCCCGGGAGGCGGAGGAAGGAGGGCTGGCCCCAAGCCGCAGGGAGGGAGAGAAACGAGAGAGGAGGAGTTTTCCAGCTCAGCCGTCCCTGCTTGCCGCTCAGCCCCTCAGTCTGGTCGTTTCAGCCCGCCCGGGGAAGCGCGCTGCGCTGCAGGGGCTGAGCTGAGCGCCTGAGCGCCATGGGGAGCCCCGCACTGCGGCTGCTGCCCCCACTGCTGCTGGCCCTGCTGCTGCTGGTCCCTCTGAGCCAGGGCTTCCCAGGTAGGGCTGGAGGTGGGGCATCCTCCCCAGCTGGGTACCGGGAACCCGCTCTGGACAGAGGGAGGTGCCGGGGGCGCCCTTTGTTTGCGGCAAACTCCTTTTTCGCTTCCTGGGGAGGGGATGGCACGGAGCGGGGCTCAAGTCTGGGCACCAAGAGGGGAGAGCCTACTGTCAACCCCTCGCCAGGCGCCCAGCGCCTTCACAGCGCCTGGAGCCCGAGTACCCTCTGCGTCTGGGGTTCCAGGGGTCCAAGCAAACCCAAGTCGGTGCAGTAGACTACTCAGAGAAGTTTGGCCGCGGGCTAGTTTCTCACCACCCAGACTTTTGCCTCTCACACAGTTGCTCAGGGCTAGAGCCCAAGGGACTGGCAGATTATTTTGAAAGGAGCTCCTGCCCCCTCCCACACAAGGTCTCAGGCCATCCCCTAGGGCTGCAGGCACCTTCAATGTGAAATAACTCTTTTGGACAGCACAAGCAGGGCCTCTCCTGCTCCCCTCTTCTGGGGGTTCCAAGAAAGTGTGCGCCTCCGTGAAAGAGGTGCCAACTGAAAGTGGTGACATGTGGCATGCGTTTGGATAGCCCTAGGGAAAAAGGGCTACACAGGCGTGGCTCTGCTAAGAGCTGCTCCATGGCCCTAGAGGGTGTGGCTTCTTGTTGCTGGAGCGTGTGGTGTCTAGCATCTAAGGGAACCGTAGTACTTATTAGGGATCTCCTGGTATTGGCAAAACCTTCTTTGGAGATGGATGTCCTTTAAAAACCTGCAGCCTATTCCTTCATCAGGGAGTCAGAGTTTGAGGGGAGCAGAGCGACACGGATGCACCCATGACCTAGAATGGAGAAGAAATCCATGACCCCACTTTAATTTAGTGTTAATGAGAAAGTGGTTGGTGTGGACTATAGGGTGTGCAAATGCTTGGCTTTGCATTCAGCATTGTGGGCAGTTTAAGCCTGGGGTCTGAGAAACAAACTTACTGACTTCTAGATGAAGGATGGGGTGGGGTGTTTCCCAGATAGTGTGCTGGGGAGACATAAGGATGGCTGCTGGAAATTCTCTGCACATCCCCAAATGAATGAGTCAAACAAATGTGTGAAGTGATAAACCAGGAACATTTGTGTTTTGAGCTGACTCTTGCAAGTTTAAGCTGTTTGGTAGGAAAGGATTCAGGGAAAAGTGGAAAGGAGACTTTATCTTCAGTGCCAGACAAGTGCCATTCCCATGGTGTGATAATGCCCCCACCCCCTTTAGCAGGTTGGGTTAAAATGAACCCAGAGGGGAAAGGGAAGTCATTACTGGGCAAGAAGTGGCCTAGGGGAAGCAGGGGGAGTTGAGAAACTAGCTAGAGGCAGTCGTACTCTGAATTAAGACACTTCTCTGAGCTACCCGCACATCTGCTGGAGCCTTTCTCAGCCGAGAGGCCTCTTCTCATTTTCCATCTGGTCACCATCCCTCCCTTACCATGCCCTCTGCTCTCTTTTCTCTCAGCTTCTACCCTTGTATGTGTAGCTTGCTGCTAGAACCCAGCCATCCACAGAATCATGGGTTTGCCAGGATGGATGCTTACCTCTCTCAGTCTTTAGGGAACTGGCCCTGGCTGGCCTGGTTCCTCAGACAGCCTGTGAGCTGCCCCCTACTGGAGGCCACCTCCCTCCTCCTTGCACTGATTCCTCACCAGCCCTCAGGCTCTCCTGAGACCCCAATGAGCAGAATCTGATTGGGGAGGCTTTCAAAGCACCCCATTTAAGCTCTCTCTTGGCTCTTCTCCACGGGTCTCTAAGGAAATGTGATCTGCTGGGGCTATTGAATTGAAGGGTGGGATTTCACTCTAAGCCAGAAGTTTTGGAAGGTTGGGGAGGGGAGATGCCCTAGGTCATCAGGTCCTGAGGCAAGGTCCAGTAGGTCCTGAGGTCATGTCAGCCAAGTTCACCCTAAGTGCTGGGTGGCAGACTTTGAAGATCATTTCAGAGGCACCTTCTTAGCAAGTGGACAGCATGTCTCCAATAAGAGAGAAGGTAAGAAGCCTATCTAGGGCCCCACTCAGCCTCCTGATTATATAACCAGTTGAGGTTTAACAGCAAATCTTGTCAGAGTGAGAGTAAATCCTTCCCATTTCCACCCTTAGAAAATGTCTGGAGTTCTTCCATCTTCGAATTTGATGCTGCTTTTCTGACCCTCTGACTTATTCTTTGCAGCCTAGCAAAGACACAGTATCTAAAAAAAAAAAAAGAAATGCATGGAAAGTCCATAGCCAAGTTGTTTGCATATGATTGTGTTTGCATGCCTGTAAGGGTAGGAGTTTTGGTTCTCTTCTTAAGTGAACTCTTGAAACCTTATTTACAGCTGAGATTTTGGATGATCACTGCACCTTCTGCTGTAAGCAATGCTCACAGAAGGCGGGAATGAGTGCTGCAGCCACTAAGAAAGGCTCCATAAATCTTACACCTGGAGAAAGGTGGTTAAAGAGTAATGTGGTTTGGCCAGCCAGGAAAGCCAAACCAGACCATAGCAGCCAAAGCAGTCTTCTGAAATGCCACATTTGGAAATAAATATTAGGAACTGAACACCTGGCTCAGGATATACAATTAAAGTCTCAAGCTAGGCTAGAAATCGCTCTTTGAATTTAAAACATGTAATCAGATGACAAAAATTACTCTGCATTAAAAAGGAAAATGCTGAAGAGAGCAGGACATTTTCACCTGGCATTTTCTTCACTGAGAATGCTGTCAGTATAGTATATTGGTATTGCTGCTTCTTATTTCACTGATTTGTGAGCTGTAAGAGACACCAGAAACCATTTAAAACACTATCTTCGAACTTCCCTCCTCATCAGTCTTCACATCACAATTGAATTACAGACCTTTTCTTTTTTATATCATTTGTATAACATTCTCACCTTTAGTCTCTGTTATTCTAACTCATTCTACTCATTTTGGCCAGATTCTGGCCTTTTAAGTATACAGTTTTACTTTAGTGCCATTTTTATCACTTTACTTTCCTATTCAAATATGGCGAGCAACAGCTCCAGGTTCTGTCCAAAGTTAAGTAGAACATTCTCAACTGTTTTCAGGGTACTATACAATTTGCTCCTGTCCTAATTTTCTAGTCTTTCTCACCTGGTTTCCTAAAGCCTGGCCAAAATGGTTTAATTGTTTTTATAGAACTGGAGTGACAGGAAAATGTCACTCAAGAAGTGGGAGAACACTTCCTGGTATTACTGCTTCCTGGACCTGGATTGCTTTCCCCCAACCACCAGTCTGTCCAAATTCAGCCCATCATCCAATGACACCCCCATTTCAATGAAACTTTATTTTGATCCCTTGAATAGGAAGCTTTGGATTTCCTTTAAGGACCCGCAGTGCTTCATGTCTCTCTCGTGGTATTTATCATGCATGCCATACTTTACAATCATTTATCTGCTCCTCTATATAGGCAGACCTTAGAGATATTGCAGGTTCAGTTCCAGAGCACCACAATAAAGAAAGAATCACAATAAAGTGAGTAATAATCTTTTTGCTAGTGTGGTTATCTTGCTTTTAATTTGTAAAAAAAAAGCCACATCTGTGAAGTGCAATAAAGTGCACCAAAATAAAATGAGATATACCTGTATTTCTAGATTCTGAGCTCTTGAAGTCAGGACAATGCTATGTCTTACCCTTCTTTATATTTCTCACATTGCCTAACCAAGCGCCATAAGCCAGGTGGATACTTGTGCATATTGAGTTAATAGTTCCTTGTAATTTGGGTGATGGCCATTGGAAAGAAAAGTTGCTGAGAGAAACACATGTGCAGAGAAACAGGGCTTTGTGCCACCATCTGCATACATAGAGACTATGGCTTACTGGCTGTAAAGCTTGCATTTAAATCCAGGAACACCCTCTGTTGAAGCATAACTTTCTCTGTTAGGGGCTGTAAGATGAGAGTCTGACTGCAGCCACAAGCTGGAGTTTGTATTTATTGTTTTTGTTGGCCACTTTGCTACGGCCCCTTCCAAAGAAGTTGAATAGTTTCCTTAGTAAACGCAAATGTGTGGTGCATTAATTCCCTTTTCAGAGAACACAACTAAAATGGGTAAGTGAAAGTGAAGATTGAGTTTAAGCAGAAGGTTTACTTTTGCCAAGTTATAGCATAGTATAAAATTGTAGCAGCCAAGTTCTGATTAATACCCAGATTAAAGATTCACTTCCTAAAAAGCAGTGTGAATAATAACCTCTCCTGAGTTCCTAGGTCACCCCCTTGGTTCTTGATCCTATGATGTATTGCTGTCAGCTTTTATGGGCCATTGTTTCAGGGGTTTTAAGCCTGAATCTTTCTCTTGGATGTTTGAATATAGTTCTGAAACAGAACCAGTTTCTGCCTTCTCCAAGGAAATGTGGGCTCCACCCAGAGAGTGGAGTGTCTACTTTTCAAAGTAGACACTAAATGATGGGGTGCTTGGGATACCAGGATGAGGAAGAAGAGGGAATTTCTTCCATCAGAAGCTTTCTGTCTTATGGAGAAATAGACACTGAATGTTAAGGTGGTAAATGTTATAACCCAGGTGTGTTGACAGGCCTGGGAGTGCAGAGAGTAGCCATGCAGGGACATTGGACCTGGTTATTGAAGAATGATGCTGATAGATTCTCATGCCAAAGACAGTGGCACTACAAGCCCATGAAAGGTTAGAATAGGAGACCTGTGGGATTCTCTAAGAACATTCTGAAATTGGAAACAAAAATCTGGTGGGTGTTCTTCTTCTGGGGAGAAGGCCCTAACCCTGTTCAAAACCACCGTTCACTTCATCTTTCAGATGAAGATCATCTTTGTGAATTCTTTGAGAGAATATGCACTTAATGGGCACAAAATCAACATACAAAGTAAGATGAAATTGCCAGAATAGGGAAACTCTGATTGAACCAATGAGCTGGTAGCCTTGAGTTATAACCAGTGGTAATTTCCTGTTCTCCTCATTTAAAAAGCAGCAGCAAACAAAGCAGACATAATCATATATTGGAATTGCCTTCAGGTGTGGGCTGGCAACTGGTGATACCCCCATCCCCAACTTAGCACAGTTTATGGGACATGGGAGAGGGTCTTTAGTCAGTATTTGTGAAGTGATTGATTGAAGCAAATGTAGCAGGAAATCAATGCATTATATTTCAAATATCCCTGTAGGATTTAACCAGAATTTTCAAGAGGATGATTCCCAAAGAAAATGGAATGCAGGATAGCAAAATGTCAGGAAATTTGCAGTACACTGAGCAAAAGATGCATCTGAGCAGGCAACAATTCAGGGCATACCTAATTGCTTAGGCTCTTGGATTTCCAATCACCCTAGGAGACTTAGAGACTCCAGGGAGTTCCAGGGACAAGATTTTCAGATGAAGATTTAAGGATAAGCTTGTGCAAGAGAAAAGTCATTGGTAGCATTGCTAAGCTCCCAAGTTTTCCAGATGATAATTGGTTGCACCTGGATCTTACAGTTGCCTGGCGCTCTGGCCTCAGAAACCTCAGGATCACTCATTCTCTGGCTCAGTGATTCACTCACCCATAATCCTTAGCTCAAACTGGATGCTTCTTTATGTATTGTTCTCCAGGAAGATGATAAATGGGTTTGGGCACAATAGCTTGGATTCTCCCAGAGGTTTGGGGTTGTAAATTGAGTATGTTGGGTTTAAAACTATTTTTATGAGTAATAGTCAAACAAACCCAAACATAGAATTTGGGGGAGGGCTTTCTGCCTTAGCCTTAAAATATCCCTGCACTATTTCTTTTCCCCTGCTCTTACAGTGACGTGCAGTGTGACGGCTCATATGCATCAGCAACTTGTTTCCCCTGCTGTCATTGGCTGTTTGCAGTGTGTGTCCAGTTGTGCTTAGTGAGCATCTATCTCTTCAATCCATATCACAACCCAGGATCCTTGGACAGAGGGCTGCCGCCTGCAACTTACTGTGTGGGTGGCTGAGCTGAATGACCCTGCCAGTTCCAGGATCCAAGAATGTTCAAAAGCACTGCTTAAATTAAGGCCATGGGATGAGAATTGAGCCAGGGTTTGGCAGGCTCATTGTGGAGTGGTAAAGAAGTGTTGACATGCCTCACCTTCTGAGACTCTGCCTCTAGAGTGGCCATCCTTGTGGGAAGTCTGACTGATTGCCACTGACTCAGCATTTGTCAGCAAAGGCTCCTATTTCTTTAAATATCCAATGCTGAAATTCTATTTCCACTTAGATTTTAACTCAGCTTTCCAAAGGGTAGAATCGTCTTGGTTGATCATTGGCTGCTTATGGTTCTGATTCCCCTGACCAAAGGAACAGGTACTGGAATCTATTGATATTATCTGTCATTTTGATTAAGTGATGTCATTTTATCTCAGTTCATTAACAGCTTCCAGTCAAGGGCTGAGTGACAAAGCAATGTCTGTTCTGCCACCCGTGGTGAAGTACTGGCAAGAGTCACTTAAGGGTGCCTACCACTCTGTCATTGCTGGCTGCAGGGCTATTGCTAACCCATAAGGCACCTTTAGGAGAATTAGAAAAAGATGCTGTTTGGGCACATGTAATTCTGTGGACACAGGGCTAGGTTAAGAGGCAGACTTCAGATAATTAGGAAAAGGATAGAGGCAGGCCTAGGACTCTACACTTGGAGAGTGGACACAGGATGATTTGAGACCTTGCTTGCTCTTTTGGTGGGTATGACGGTGGGTACTGTGGTATAGGAAACTCCCTGAACGACCATATGGCAGTGTGGCAGTCCTAGCTGACAGTAGCTCCAGGTAGGATAGAGGTATGGACCTCATATTCTTTTATACCTTTTGACTATTTAAACAAAACAAAACAAAAAGATATGCTTGCATACCAGCATCATCCTTGCATGCTTGAATTCTTGGATTACCTGGGAGCAAGTCAGAAATGCAGAAGCTCAGGCCCTCCCCAAGACCTGCCAAATCAGCATGTGCATTTTAGCAAGATCCATCCAATGATTTTTATACACAGTGAAATTCGAGAAGTACTGGTCTGGTGAATGAGTGCAGCCTTTTGCCAAGACCCAGTGGCTTGCCTGTTTATAACTGTCACACTCCATTCCCCTCCTGTCTTCCTTTTCCTGTTAGCTTTGCCTTCATCACTGTATCCTCTAGACTTCCTTTCCGGTCCCTGACATTCCTGAGATAAGCATGTACAGCCTTTAGGTTCCTACTCTGTTCTCTAACTCAAAAACAACCCCAAGAGAGTCCCTCAGAGAGTCACTGACTTCATCTCTTATTAAGTAGTCCTGTCAGGAGTGCAGCCCCTACCTGGCCTAATCTCCAGCAGCAGCCAAGCATGTCTTCAATGATTGCTAACGGGTCCTTGCATGGTTTTTCCCTGAAGCTAAACTGGATGGTAAAAAAACTTCAGCTCTTAAGAAAGCCACAGGAGTGTGATTAGAGCCAGTCCTACCTCTCTTACAAGACCTAGTTCTGGGGCTGAGACTCACTGGAACAGACCAATCCTTAAAGACACAATGACTATATGTCTTTATACCAGAAACCAATGCCTCTGGGACTAGGGAGGAGGTGGCACTTGGAAGGTGAGATAGATGCCAATGGGAAAGTCAGGACAGCACACTCAGCCCTTCACATTAAGTTCTCCTCCCCCCGCCCAGCCTCATGAATGGGACAAGTCAAGAAGATTGAACTGTCGACATCACTAAAAGGGGCTTCCCACCTTTTCAAAGGGTCCTTAAATAAGCAGTGGCATTTGGACAGGCTGCATTTGGATGACCTGGGGAGTTTGATGAAATGGGGTTGTCGGGTCCCACCTCTGTGTATTCTTTTTTGCCAGTCTGGGTTAGGGACCATTCATCTAGGGCAGGGGTCTGCAAAATGAGTCCAGGGCCGACCAAATACGGTCCACCACCTGGTTTTGTATGACCAGTGAGCTAAGAATGATTTTTAAATTAAAAAATGGCTGAGAAATGAAAAGGAGAAGAATATTTCATGATGCATGAAAATTATATGAAATTCAAATGCCAGTGTCATTGGCACTCAGCCACAGTCATTCATTTGGGTATGGCCTATGGCTACTAGGTGATACAATGGCAGTGTTGAGTAGCTGTGACAGAGACTGACTGTATGACCTGAAAGTATGGTCTGTAAGCTGAAAATGTTTATCTGGCTCTTTACAGAAGAGATTTGCCAACCTCTAAACTAGGGTCTTTCTACACAAAATATAGAAAACCAGCCTGGGAGCTTTACGGAACTGTAGAATCTTGAAACTTACCTCAGATTTAATAAATCAGAACCTACCTTTTAACAAGATCCCTAGGTGTTTGGGGCTACTTCTTTTTCTCCATGAGACTTGCCTCAGGACTCATCTTAGCCTTAGACAGGAGTCTTTAAAGATGCCTGGGCCAGCATGCTGTCACTAGCATTGTACACCTTGTCGTTAATTTATCTGACAGATAAGTGGGTGACTTATTCTCCATGTTGGAGGCTTAGTACCTCCTGATATTTCAGACCCCATTTAAACTAGGTCCCTATTTTATTCTTGCCAATTGTTGGCCAGGGCCTGCTGTCCTAATCCAAAGCTGGAGGTGGACAGACCTTTGCTATCCACTGGCAGACTTCCTTGATGCTGCCCAATTTATGGGCAGCAGGATCAGGTGGCTCCAGATCTACTGCCCTGCCAAGGATTCTGCTAGGTGGTGTGGCCCACAGCCCTCCACTGTCCTTATCCCAGATTGCTGCTGATGGCTTGATTTGGACATCTGTCTTTCACAGGTTGCTGTTCCTTCAGGAGCCTATAATCTTGCTTCTGGTCAGGAACATGCCTAATAGAGCATTTGCAAAAGTGGCTTCCTTGGAGCACTGCTTCCTGGAGAGTTTCACAGATGTCCTATGGGCAACAGAAAGAATGCATTGCAAATAAATTGAGAAATGCTTGGTTAAGTAGGTTTCTTGATTTCAGGACTGTTCAGGGTCATTGATACACTACTGTACCTTGTTACCCTCTGGTAGAGGACAGTGAGAAATAGTAGGGACCACAGACTCTCATAGTATGGTCCCCAGACCAGCAGTAGCACATGGAAACTTGTTAGATACGTAAATTCTCGAGTCCCACTCCAGACCTATTGAATCTGGGGGTAAGGGAAGGTGGCCTGGCAGTGCGTTCTACAACAAACCTTCCAAGTAATTCTGGTGCACTCTCAAATGTGAGAACATTTCCAAATCTTCTCGAAGTATCTCATTAGACTAGTGTTTACCATTTGTTGTTTTTAAAAGAAACTGTGCTTTTGGTTTCAGGACAAGGCATTTGGGAAGATGACATTAGATTTTCTGAAACATTTACTGGTGGCAGTGACCATTGCGAGGTCAAGGGGGGAAAAGGAAAGAATTAAAAACAACCTTTGGGCAACATCATCTGTCTCACATCTGCCCTTCTAAACAGCTGTGGGCACACTTGGTTAGAAGTTTCCTCCACTTGAAAGCCACCAACTTTTTTTGTTGGAAACATGTGTTCTTTAAAATGTGTTTTTGTGTATTAAAATGTGAAGAAAGCTGGAAACAGCCTTTGGGATACATTTTTCTCCCCCTCTGTACATTGTCTCTCTTCAGAACACTCTTCTTTCTTCCTCTGAAAAATTTCCTCATCCAAATCCCTAGCTCATTTTTCCAGGGCAGACATATCCAAATGGCCTTTGCTTGGCTCCCTGGCCATAGGAGAGCCTCTGGAAGCTTTTGGGTCTGAGTCTGTGGTCTGTCCCCAGGCAGCATATCTCAGCACAGGACATCTGTGAATTCTGTCTCAGAGCTCAGCTCACTCCCTCTCATTCTAGAGTTTCTTCCTTCCCCACTCCATTTCATGGCCAGTGGTTTCTCTGTCATGGGTCTGGATGTGAATACTTTTTTATTCTTTGCTGTCACAGTTTGTAACTGTCGTGTTGTCAACTTTGTTTGAAAATCCCAGAAGTATTGAGGCTTGCTGGTGAGGTGAAAGGAGCCCCTGAGATTCCTTGCCAAGATCTTTGCTCTGTCTTTGTTGAGATCTTAAGACCTCAAGAGCTGTTGTGGATGGGTGAGTTCTTGATTTGTTTTTGCCTTCTGAACATAATTGAAAAGGAGCAGAATCACCTCATGGTCCAGAAAACAAAGGCAGTCTGAACTCCCCCAGATATGAATGTGATGTGGGAATGAGCTCTTCTCCAGCTCAGCATCTCCCAGTGTGCTCTAGAGCTCTCTGATGACATGTGGCTTCACTCAGAACCTTGATATGGAACATTTGCTGTAGGCATTGCTATAGCCTCCCTTATTTCTTTGATTTTTGGCCTCAGTCGGCCTCTGTGGAGGACAGTTAAGCCTTCAGAGGACCATATTCCAATGCTTTGGTTCCACTCTCTGGTTTTTCCTTAAAGGCTAGACCTTTTTTTTGTCTGTGTGTTGAATGCAAACAGACCCCAGAGCTTTGGGGATATCCCTTGGTGGAAGCAGGAGTTGGCATTTGTTGAGAGCCCCATCTTTGGGATGGCCTTCTCAGATCTAGGTGCCTATCTGTTTCTCATTTCGTCCCTCTTCCAGCTTTAGGTGAAGGGCAGGAACACAAGCTGGCCCTTCATAATATTAAACTAAATATTCTGGGAGACTAAATTGGAAATATATTATGTTTCCCTTGGATGAGAGTAATACCTTCATTTATAAAGTTATCCTTTTAAGTCTGTTTCTGTTAGCTGTGTAAAATATGGCCACAATTAAAATTTCCACGAGCCACATGCCATCTTAATTGTTTTTGCTAGTTAAAGGCTGAGTGCCTGGGGACTCTGGATGCCAGCATCTCTGCCTGAAGTTTCCTTTCAGGTCTTGTGCAGAAGGTTTGAATAGAGGAAGCACATTCTCTCAGGTGAAGCAGCAGTAGAAGGACGAGTGTCTTAGAGCTCATGTCTAACAAGGATCATCCTCTCGCCAGCCCTCCCCCATCTTGCCACCATTATCTTTTTCTGGCTGAAATAAAGTTAAAACTGACATCTAAGAATAGCTTTAATGGGGAAACAATTTACATAAGGGTGGTGTTGGGATGCAAGTAAGGAAGAGGGTGGATGTAGGATGGAGCCCCAGTGCCCACAGCAGTTGCCCAGTAAATGTTATTCTCCCTTCCCTGTCTCCTTCCCCCCACAGTCCATCACTGTGCTTCCTGGTATCTCCTCCCAAATAACTACTTGCACCTTACCTTAATTGTGCATTTGGGGGAACTCATACAAACAATGGCTAAGCTGGAAATTTACCTCTGATTTTGGTTTCAGATTCAGAGTTCTTTCTACTGCTGAATTGATTTCTGCTAAATAGAGCTACCCAGGTTAGTAAGTGAACTAGAAGGCTGACTAATACAATGGAAATCTGGGGAGTGTTTTTGTTATCTGTTGCTATGTAAGAAACCATTCTAAAACTCAGTGGCTTAAAAAAGCAACCACCATTTATTTATTTGTTCACGACTCTGCAGTTTGGGCAGGGCTCAGTGGGGATGGCTCATCTGACTCAACATGGTGTTGGCTGGGGCAGCTCATATGGGGCAGATGGATTCAAGGTGGCTCCATTAACATGTCTGGCAGTTCATCTGGGATGACTGGAATGGCTGGGATGTCTGGGCCTTTCTCACTACCTCTTTACAGCCTCCCATTCTCAGATCCTCTTTCCCTCTATGGTGTCTTTTTCTCCCGCAGAATAAATGGACTTGTTTACATGCAGATGGCTTCCCTGGGAATGACAGCCAAAGCTGCCAGGACACTTAAAGTCCAGCCACAAAACTGTCATAGCATCACTCTGTCATATTCTATTTGTTAAAGCAAATTGCAAAGCAGGCCTAGATTTGGGGTGGTAGTGGATAGACTCCACCTCCTTAGGTGGAGAGAATGGTATGCATATGCAGAGTGGCAGTAATTGTTTTTGGTCAGGGTTGCAATTAATTAACTATAGAACTAGCATGAAAGAGCATATTGGAAATATGAGTTTAATTTTATTGGATATTTGATGGGTACATTCTGATTAAATGCTGAATCCCAGGTTAGCTCTCCAAGTATATTAGACTGTTTAGCTACAGACTGTGGCACACCCAGATTCATTGCAAGTCCACAGAATGGAGTAAGTCTTTATTCCTGAGATATTCCAGGTTTATTTCCAGTGCTTACTGGTATTAGGAACACCCTCACCCTTCACTCCTCCATACTTCTCTTTTCAGTTTCATCAAAGGCAAAGATTTTATTATAGAAAAAAGTAACTGAAAATAGATCATAGACATAAATACAAAACCTGTAACTATAAAACTTCTTGATAATATGGGAGAAAATATTTGTCAGCTTGAGTTAGACAAGGCTTTCTTAGATACGACACTAAAAGCATGATCTATAAAAAGTAAAAGAAATATGGTACTTCATCCACATTTAAAGCTTCCATTCTACAAAAAAATACAGTTAAGAGGATGGAAAGATAAACCACAGACTGAAGAAAATATTTGCAAATGACATATATAATAAAGGACTTTCATCCAGAATATACAACTATATAATCGAGCTCTCTAAACTCAATAATAAGAAAGCAAGTAACCCAATTTAAATAGTGGGAAAAATATTTTAACAGACATTTTACTAAAGAAGGTTATACAAAAAGATGGTAAACACCATCATCCATCTACTAGCGGGATAAACATGGCCAGCTTAACTTCTACCTTATCTGCCAAATATGAACAATGCCACCTGCTCTCCTAGGTTAGTGATTTGTAATGTACTGTGCAAATATAATGTATGGCTATAATCCCCCCCCAAAAAAAAAACAACTTGCATGCATTTCTGTTCATTGTAGAGGGCTGACTAGCCATTTTCTCTGCCTCTTTCACTGGACTTTATGTGACAGACACCCACAAATTGCTGGCCATGACTGTTAGGTAACCACTGGCCACTAGCAATTTGAGGCAGATCATTTACTGTAAGCTCAAGTGGACGTGGGTGTCTCCTACTATACTTTTCCAAGCCAGCATGGTTTTTAGGGCTTCATAAAGAAACCTCTCACTGCCTACTTTTTCTGCCCACAAGTGTCCAATGTCCTTTCATTTTAAGCAACTTGCATCATTTTGTGCCCCATAACGAAGGACGTTAGTGTGTCTTGGTACTATCAATACCAAAGAGATTTACTCTGACCTTGATTTTTTCTTTGAATTTATTTGTAATTAATGTATTATTTTATATTCTAAAATGTATGTGTTATATTCTCATAGATTATTTTTAATCCGGAATCTAAGGACACCTCATTACATGAGGAGTAAGGAGTAAGTAACAGAGCATTCTTCATCTACCTTCTAAAGTTGGGAAAACAAGCTTCAATGAACAGCTGCAGTGTCCCAAATAATTTTCCATTTCTGTGAATCCTGAAGGCGCCTCTTCATGCATTTAGCATTCCCAAAATTCCTGAAGTTAAAAAAAATACTGTGAGAGAAACACACAGTTTTTTTTTGAAACAGCTTTATTAAGTTATACTTGATATATAATAAGTGCCACTGAATTACCTTTGCACCTTTTTCAAAAATTAATTGGCAGGTTTCTTTGCAGATCTGTTTCTGTGTTCTTTATTCTTATTTATGAATCTGTGTGCCTATGTCTTCATCAATATCCCATTATTTTGACTATTTACTGTAGTTTTGTAGTCTTAAAATTGGATAGTATTTCCTCCAACTTCTTTCTTTTTTCCAAAAATTGTTTTGTATATAAGTTTGATATAAATTTTAGAATAAGCTTGTCTGTATCTACCCAAAATGCCTGCTGGGATCCTGACTGGAATTATGATAAATCTGTTGATCTATTTGGGGAGAATTGACATCTTTACTATTTTGAATCTTCTAATCCACAGATGCAGTATATCTCTCCATTTGGGGAGATCATTTTTTAATTTCTTTGATTAGCATTTTGGAATTTTCATTATACAGATCTGGTATATGTTTTGTTAGATTTGTACTTAAGTATATCATTTTCTGCAGCTATTGGAAATAGTAATTTAAAAAAATTGCTTTCTAATGGTTCTTCACTAGCATATAGAAATACAAGTGATTTTTGTGTTATGACTTTGTATATTGCAACCTTGCTAACCTCAGGAGTTATTTTGTAGATTCTTTAGGATAATCATGACATTTATGAATAGAGATAGCTCTACTCCTTCCTTCCAGTCTACATGTATTTTTTTCTTATCTTATTGCACTGGTTAGGCTTACTATTATAATGTTGAAAAAGGGTAGGGAGAGTGGATCTCTTTGCATTATTCTCAACCATAGGGGAGGAGCATTCAATCTTTAACCATGAAATATGTTAATTGTAGGCTCTTTGTAGATCCTCTCCAACAGGTTGAGGAAGTTCTCTTTCTTCCTAGTGTGCTGTGCGTTTTTATCATGAAAGGATGTTAAGTTCTGTCAAATGCTTTTTAAATATGAATTGATATGATGATGTGAATGTTCTCTTTGAGTCTGTTAATGTGGTATATTACATTGATTTTTTTAAATTATTGTTTATGCCATTACAGTTGTCCCAATTTTCCCCCTTCACTCCCCTCTGCCAGCCTTCCCTCCAGTCCCATAGTCAATCACCACACCATTGCCCATGTCCATGGGCATGGTGTTCTTTGATTAATCCCTTCACCCTCTTTCAAACAGTCTTCACCTCCCCTCTTACTGCTGTCGGTCTATTCCATGATTCTGTGCCTCTGTGTCTTTTTTTCTTTCTTTTTAAAAGATTTTATTTATTTATCTTTAGAGGGTAAGGGAAGGAGAGAGGGAGGGAAATATTAATGTATGGGTGCCTCTTGTGGGTCCCCTGCTGGGAACTGGCCTGCAACCCAGGTATGTGCCCTGACTGGGAATCAAACCGTGGTTGTTTGGTCCGCAGGCCTGAGCTCAATCCAATGAGCTACACCAGCCAGGGCCTGTTTTTTTTATTCATTGGTTTTTTAATAGTAAGCCAGCATTGTATTTCCAGGATATATATCGCTTGATGTTAGTATATTATTTTTATGTATTTTGGGAGTTTTATCTGTTAATATATCATTGGGTACTTTTGCATCTATGTTTATGACAGATATTGTCCTGTAGTTTTATTTTCTTGTAATCTCTTTGTCTGGTTTTGGCATCACAGTAATTTTGGCCTTATAAAATGAACTGGGGCATGTACTCTCTACCTGTACTTTCTAGAAGAGATTTTGTAGAGTTGGTATTATTTCTTCTTTAAAGAATTGGAAGAATTCACTAGTAAAAATCATCTGGGCCTGGAGATTTGAAGTACACATTTAATTTATTTAATATTTCTGGAGCTATTCAAGTTATTGATTTTATCCTGAGTGAATCTGGCTAGTTTGTGATTTTTAAGAAATTGGTCCACTTTGTCCAACTTCTCAAAATTGTGTGTAGAGATGTACATATAGTATATGAAATGATATCCCTTGCTTTATTCCTTCTTATCCTGGAATTTTTTTCTTCTCTTTGTTTTTCTTTGTCAGTCCTGTTAGAGTTGTATCAATTGTATGAATATTTTCAAAGAGCCAGCTTTTTGTTTGATTGATTTTTTCTATTGTGTCCTCTATTGTGTTGTCTCATGGGTTTTTAATCTTTTTTGTGGGGTCAAATATGTTTGGCTTATTTTTCTTTTTTTAAACATTTCTTTTATTGTTCACAGGAACAAATATAAAGGACACATGCACAAAAGCTAACAGGTGGAAATGGGAGGGAGGTGGAGAGCATTGGGGGGTGGGTTGGGATTGGAGTAAAAGACAGAAAACTGTACTTGAACAATAATTAAATTAAAACAAACAAACAAACAAAAAAAACCATTTCTTTTATTGTTGTTCAAGTATAGTTTTCTGCCTTTCCCCCCCACCCTCCCCACCACCCCAGCTCTCTCCATCTCCTTCCCCTGTTTCCACCCCCTTGTTGTTGCTTTATTTTTTATTTAATATGTCTATGCTCATTTACCAGAGATAAGAATGATTTTTGCACAGTAATTTTTTAAAATAAGTGCTTAAGAGGTTTCTTTTTTTTAAAGATTTTATTTATTTATTTATCTTTAGAGGGGAAGGAGAGAGGGAGAGAAACATCAATGTATGGTTGCCTTTCGTGCGTCCCCTGCTGGGAGTTGGCCTGCAGGGAACCGGCCTGCAACCCAGGCATGTGCCCTGACTGGGAATCGAACCATGATCCTCTGGTTTGCAGGCCCGTGCTCAATCCACTGAGCTACACCAGCCAGGGCTAAGAGGTTTCTGAAATACATAAGGTTTAACTTAAAAATTTTTTTTGCATACATAAGTTGCTTTCTATTGTAGTCAACTTTACAGAAAGGTTTAAAATCTTAAATCAACATCATCTATCAAAATCAATAACAACAACAATTATTATGGTTGTAAAAATAAGGCTTCTAGCTCCCTTATTCTTGCTTTGGCTTCATTTTGTTGTTCTTTATTTTGTAAGGTTGGAAGCTTAGATTATTGTTTTGAGTTCTTTCTTCTTTTCTAATATGTGTTTAGTGCTATAAATTTCCCTCTAAGTGCCACTGTAGCTGTATCTCACTGCACTCTTTCTCCTCTCCTTGAACTCTAATGCCTTGAATGTTAGACTTTATGATCATGTCCCACAGGTTCTTCAACAATATAGAAAAAAATGAGAAAAAATTAACCAAGCACGGGAAATACAGGGGACAAAAAGTTGTGGATGCTCTTCCTCACTCTCTTGAGAGTAGAGCTTCTCCAATCAGAAAGGTTCCCTTTAACCAGAGTTTTAGATGCCAGCAGGCCTCTGTAGCTAATGCTCTAGCTGTCACTGCTATCACTGCTAATTTTTGGTACCACAAGATAACCCGAGGACTGGAGTAAAGAAAACAAACAAAAGGAAAAAAAAGGAGAACAAAGAAAACTGGAAGATTTTCCTCACTCTCTGTGAGCTTTAGGAGTCCCCTTTCCCATGCTCTGAGCCACAGATAGAGAGCTGCTTCTGGAACTCTCTCTCTGCATCTAGTGTCTACTTTTGTATTTGGGCTGACTTGAGTTCATCCCATGTAAAGGCACCACCAATTCAAATTCTGTCTTCTCAGGTTGTCTACTTTTGTATTTGGGCTGACTTGAGTTCATCCCATGTAAAGTTACCACCAATTCAAATTCTGTCTTCTCAGGTCTGCCTGCTAATGTTTACCTTTCAGAGTCTTAGAATAGCTGTCAGTACACTCTGTTCAGGTCTTTGAGTTGCATTCAGTAGCAAAGACAAGGTACAGTGTGTTTACTCCATCTTACCCAAAACTGGAATCTTGTGACCTTTATTTTTAATGTTACTTGATCTTTTCATGGTGATCAAATAGGTGATTTTCTTCCTCCCTTGTTTCTGTCTTTCTCTCTTTTGTTTCTTCTTTTATTTCTTTCCCATATTTTCTTGACTATGGTACCAAGTACATTGTTAGACTTTAATGAATAACTTTTAACTTGACTTTGTTTCAGACTGTAGAAATTCTTTGGCATGAGGCTTTATAACTATTACAATTTAGGGAAATGCTTGGAATGTGCATCATTGGAAAACACTTTATGCTTTCCAAAGATATCCCTACAAGGATGAGAAAAGAATCACAATTTTTTCATTTAATATTTAGATTTAATATTTCATTTAATAATTTTTTTATTTAAAAAGTCAGAAATGCTGATCTTACGACCTTACCCCGAAAGTTCAAAAGGATAATGTATCTGATACAGGTATGAGTTACTTTTGTTTCTTGAAGTAAACTCAGTTTCATCCAAAGCCTTTTTCATGATATGATGCCAATAAATCTATGTTAATAATTAAAGGACTGTAACCATGCAGGATGATTATGAATCAAATGCTTTATGTCCTTCTTTGCTTTATTAGCTAGATCATCTGAATAGTGAATGAACAATCCTATCTGGAGCCTGAGAAATGAAAATTGTGGAATTGGGGTAGATTCAGTAAAACCTAATCTTTCACACAGCTGAGGCTTTGGTAAAGGTTTCAATTAATTGCTTTTGTTTGGGCACTTGTATTAGCATCATCAAACATTAAAACAGCTTCAAAGCATTAGTGAAATTATTTCTTCTAATCAATAAAAGGGTCAACTGTGAGGAACTGTATGGCTTCTTTTCTACTATGGTCAGATGACAGCTTTCTGCAGCAGAACCATGGACTAGGTCATATACTAGGTGCCCCTAGCTCAGGTGGTTGGATTGGCTTCCTATTCCACCCAAGCTATTTCTAATCACAGATAAACCACTCACACATCCTTATTTTGAGCAGACATCTGAAATTGACTGCAGCTTGAATCTAGTGATAGCTGAGCCTCAGACAACATTTGTGTTAACATCCAAACTCTTTAAAACATCAACAAAGCCAAATACCCCAATTTAATAGGCTCTTTTGAAGTCTTCTCTTATAAACCAACAATGTTGACATGTAATTCATCATTAGCCCACAAAAGCACTGCAGAAATACAAATCTAGTTTGAAGTATGAAGTGGAACCATGCTTTTTTCAACTAGAGAACCCAGTCCTGGTTCTGATACAGCTCCTTTTGTCAGCCAGTCTGTCATTTATCAGTTCCATCTTCTTCCTCATCTGTGTCCTGCTCACACTCCTGAAATCAAGTTTTTCCCTCTGATACACTGTCTGTGTCTTCATTTAAAAATCTCCAGCAGATTGCATCAACTTCACATTTAGACAGGAAGAAATTACGGCTCTGAGAGATGGTGTGGCTGGCCTCAGTCACACAGCTACATGGTGGCAGAGCTGGATGAGGCTTCCTAGCAGCCTCTCCATCATTCCACTCCTACTCTTCTAGAAAGGCACTGTGTTGTTCACAGAACCTCACCTCTGAAGATACCACACTGCATTTTTAATCCACTAACAACTAAAGATAACACTCTGAGTTTTTAATCTGTTTACTACTTTCTTCCCACATCATTTAAAAAGATATTTAATTAATTTATTTTTAGAGAGAGGGGAAGGGAGGAAGAGAAACATCCCTGTGTGGTAGATGTCAATCAGTTGCCTCTTGCACTTCCCCAACCAGGGACCTGGCCCACAACCCAGGCATGTGCCTTTACTGGGAATTAAACCAGAGACCTTTCAGTTTGCAGGCGGGTGCTCAATCCACTGAGCCATACCAGCCAGGGCTGTTTCCATGTCTTTTAAGTATATGAAAGAAAATCAACTTGTGATGGTATTAGAAGTCAGATAATGGCACAATTCTTCTCATGTTCTGTTTCTTGATCTGAGTGTTGTTACATGGGTGTATTCAGTTTGTGACAATTCATTGAACTGTGCACTTAAATGAAATATTTATAGAAAGTGTACAGAAGAGGGATGACTCTGGTGGTGAGCCGATTGGGAAAAGTACAGAAGAAGGGGCAATGACATATGGCATGATCCCTGCTGTTTCACTGGGGCCTCAGAACTTAATATTCTACTAATGTCCTTCATTATGCAACAAGTCACCTCTCTAATCCATCTTAAAAATTCACTTTCCTCTTAAAGTTCTTTCATCCTCATCTCCAGGGTACTTTTACTTCCTGGCGCCTGCATAATCTTTGTACCATTAGTGCTGCAGAATCCTACTTAAAAAGAGGAATTTGCCACAGCTGAAAATCATAACGATAATCATGCCATGATCTTGCCTCCCACCCTGGGTTAATTGCTTGTTTAATATTTACTGTGCATGTTTCTAACAAGCTGGGGCACATCTGGATTTATAGTTTTCCTGCATATCTGTCCTTTAAGTCTCCAACAATGTATGTGTGTGTCTGTAGCTTACTTTCTAAATGGCAGCACCAAAACCTTTTGTTTTTCTCTCTTTTTACATTGAATCTGAGACATATGAAATTATTATTCTTTAAGGCTTATTCTTCTCCACATTTCCCACCTTTCTTTTGCATAAGGGAAGAGGCAAGAGCCCAAGTCTGTAACCAATAGCGGGTTGAATGCCATAGATCCTTCCTTCAACTCCCCAGACTGATGAAATTACCTTTCTGTAGGTGTTCATCATTCTGCCTTTTTACTTCTGTCTTATTTTGAGTCTTTTTCCATCCCTTTCTCCTCTGCAACCTTTATGTCACTGAAAAGCAACCGTTTATTAACATAAAAGTTAATCTTGGGTCTGTGTGTGAGACGTTATTTGGTATTGTAATTTCACAGAACCTTAACCTTGTAAAGGGCCTTAAAATTTCACCTTACTCCTCAGTGTAGAAAGCCCCCATCTCACTTCCCCTGCCAGCATCCATTAGCTTTGTGGGAACACTTCCAGGCTTGGAGAACTTTGATGGTGTCTCAAGATGGTCTCAGAGCCTTAGAAAAATCTTGCCTCATATTGGGCTGAAGCCAGACTCTGGATAACTTCCAGATATTGTCCCTATTTTTCACTTGAATTAGGGTATACAGAGCAAGTCTCTCATCCGTGAGAAATCAAAGCATAGGGATTCTATATCCCTAAAGTCTAATTTTCTTCAGAGTATAAATCTGAAGTTTCCTTGCCAATGAACTTTTTAGCTATTTGTTTACTTATTTACTTGTTAATTGAAGCTAGCCCACATTGGTCACCTTTTGTTTTGATTTTCTAGCATCTTTCAGCATGTCTGTCTCTCAAAGTGTGGCCCCTAGAATTGCCCTAAATAGCCTGGTGGTTCTCACAGTCTGCTTGGTTCAGGAAACTAGCCTTCTGTGGTTTAGCCTCTGTCTTCCTACTTGTCACTGTTGCTTTCCTCTCTTTAGAAGGCACTTCACATGCCAGCTCACAATGTGGGCAACTGCCTGACCACTCTCTCAAGTCTGCCAGGGCAGGTTCATTCATACTGGGTTTGTACAGCTTCATGTAGGAAGAGAAATACAAGAATTCACATTTATGGCCCTGACTGGTGTTGCTCAGTGGATTGAGCACCAGCCTTCGAACCAAAAGGTCACTAGTTTCATTCCCAGTCAGGGCACATGCCTGGGTTGTGGGCCAGGTCCCCAGTAGGAGGTGCACGAGAGGTAACTACATGTTGTTTCTCTCTGTTTCTCCCTTCTTTCTCCTCTGCCTAAAAATAAAATAAATCTTTTTTAAAAAGAGTTCACATTTATAATCTCCATTAAATTCCTCCTTGTAGATTTCTAACCAGCCACTGCCTCTGATGATTCCTGCCCATTTGTAGACATCCCTGTTGCTGGCCTGCTCCATCTTCCCTCAGCCACATGCACATTCCCCTGCATTGAGGTGTACAGTTCCCACTCATGCTGACAGCTTTTCACCTCAGATGTCCCTGTGTCTCAGAGGTTTTGCCTATAGGATTTCTTCAGTGCTGTGGGAGCTTGCTCATCAGGAAGTTCTGGATCAGGAAGACATAACACCCCTGGGGCCCTCAGCTAAGGAGAGGCAGGAATCAGTGGATAAATACTTAGGCTTCCATGTTCCCCAGAGGTTCTGCAATGGGAAGGAGTCCTGGTTGCCCCCAGAAGTAGTCTGTTTGTTAGCACAGCTTTATGGACTTTTCTGTTTTTCTCTTCTCACTTTCCTTACTTTCTCACTGTGCTTCCTGGAATCACCTCCCAAATGACTCACCTGTACCCAAGCCCTCATCTCAGGGTCTGCTTTAGAAGGAACAAAACTAGGATCTGTTCTCTCCAGGTTTGTATCTTCTGCTAATTTCTTAGTTTTTCTTTTACTCCTAGCACTACACGCACCCCACAGCTGAGAGAGTGTTACCCATGAATCAGTTGTGAAATCCATTTAGTAGGTCATAACCACGACTTTTTCAAAACTAAAATGGAATAGAATAGAAAATACAAGAAGGCATTGCATCTTAAGTCCTATTCTATGAAACTTATTTCTCAGTCATGTAAATATATGTGTGTACTGAGTCAAAAGGTGTGATTTTTTCTTACTGTGCGTTGTGATTTTTAAAAAGTTAAAAAGTCACTGCTTTTGCAAACACCATCTATAAGTCAACATTTCTTTAGGATATATACAAACTCTTAAGGTATTATCACCCAGTCACAGGGATATCAGATGAAGGTATATAGGCCTTTTTGCAAATAAGCTGTGTCAGAGGATGCATTCTTTTGACTAAACCAAGGACATGAGATTAATTTGGCCCCAGTTGTTCTTTTTAAACCAATGCTGATCCCAAATTATCACCATTTAAAAAATTCTTATTCTTTTTCTGTTTAAATATGTTCTACACTAAAGCTTAGGGTAGAACCGAAGTTTCTCATGTCCAAGATCTATACTCCATATTTTTACCCATGTAAAACTTGTCCATCCTTAGTCTTTGACACTTCTTTGGTTTCCTATAGCTTTTCAGTGATTATGAGGTGTAATTCTGCAGTCTGCCCACTACATTCTTGCAGACTCTGAGAGCTAGTTTCCCTGGATCTGGAAATTCAAACTCCAATAAAGCAGTCAACTGAGAGCTCACTGCTCTTGTTTCAAGGCCCTCTTCCTAATGTGTGGCTTTTTCTCATCTGATAATAGTTTATCTCATGGAGGTGATAGAAGCACACAGGAGTTGAGACATTCTAGTTTTAGTCTGTTTAGACATTTGCACAGCTTCTCAAGTAGTATAAAATTCATCTTTATCTTCTTGTCACTTTGAAACTCCTCATTTATATTAAACTATATGGGACCTGGGCAGTTTGTAACAAGACAGGATGAACAAGATGTTGACCCAGTCATGTCACTAACTCAGTCAGGAGTTCTCCCACATGGCTGTGAGAGTAGCAGGCAATCTGAGAAGTTGTCAGATTTCATAGAAGGCATGACTGCATTTAGGGCTGGGGTCCTGAAAGCCTGTGTACACAGCAGCAGCACCGGCAGCACAACCTGCCTGGGCTTTGAGCTTGAGCTCTCTACCCCACTGCCAAAATCACCCCTTTTCTGCTTTTCATTCTTGATACTCTAGTTTTTCTCCTTTTTTTTCAAAATAATTGTATTAAATAATTGGGAAAGTAACACCAGGCCATTGAAAAAAATCTGAAATGAAAAAGGGAAATAACCTACTATCCAAAGATAATGATTTTTAATATTGCTGTTTATCTTTCTATGCTCTAGTCTATATAAACATTCACATAATGAAAACACTGCTATTTTCCATCTCATTTTGGGTGATCTTCTTTTTGTAATTTTAAGTTTAAATTTGTGATGTACATATTTGCTATCTAATTAATATTTTGGCAAGTGATATGTTGGCAAAAATTTCAAGTGCACTGACAAGTTGAAAGCATTTTTTGCTACAAAATCATATGTACAAACTGAATTCTACAATATTTATACATGCTTCATTGCATATCTACCCATCCCTCTATGCATCCATTGATACATCTATTTTTTAAAATACATTTCAGACTTATAGACATTATTATCTTCCTGCTTTAGTCTGTATATCATTATCATTTCATTACTATTTATATCATCACTGATAATAACTATATTATAATTTATTTAGCTAGTCCCCTTTGGATGGACATTAGACTATTTTCAACTTTTTGTACTATAAACACAGTTACAACAAACATCCTTGTTTATGCACACTTCTCTTATTGTTTCCTTAGGATGAATTCTGGTAGTGGCTCGCTCAAGATGCATGTGTATTTCTAAGGATTTTCATGCATATTGCCAATTTGCTTTTTAGAGTCTTCCCAATTGCACATCTGTAAGCAATATATAAGACTATCTATTTCTGATCTTTTACTGATCATTTTAAGTTTTTCTAACCTGTTTGGGAAAATACATTTTATGGATTTAACTTGTAAGCCTTTCTCTTTTAGTTCTTCCCCAGACTTCAAATTGCTTCTCATTATGCCATAGTGATCAGCACTTTGTGGATTTCTCCCCCTGGGCAGTGTACATTCAGAATCCTAACTTTCCATCACAGGGATAGGAAGTTCTAGTGTCTGCTTCGATGACTTCATGAACTAGGCCTTGCTTCCATTTGACCAAATTTTGTTGCCTGAGCCCCAAGTAGCCTTCTCTGTCCAGCTTGATAAATTGTCATCAACCCTTTCCCAAGTTTATCTGACCCATATATAAAGTTTCTCCTGAAGATTGGTAGTGGTAACCAGTAGGATATAGGCATACAAACTAAAGCAAGAAAGATTATAGGTGGACTTTAAGAAAAAAGAAATTGAGCCCATCCCAGAGATAAAGTATTAAGAACTGCTTGAGAGTAGGCTGGGATGGTTTTGTCTCCAGACTTCAAGTTTTCATTGGGACACTCTCAGTCTTTGAAGCAGGTGTCTGCATTATATTATCTCCTGAGAGCATTTCCAGATCTACAACTCTCAAATTTTATTGGCAAAGCATGCCTTTTAGTAGAGGCCCAAACAGTCATTCTTAAGAACTTCTAGGATAAACAAGTTCTTATAATTGCAAACAAATGAGAAACCAACTTAACAAACTTTTTGCGTGAAATGTAATTGCTCTGGTTGAAAAAAATTTTAATTACAGTAAAAGGCAAAAACTGTACTTGAACAACAATTAAAGTAAAAAAAGATTATAAAAAAGAAAAACAATTAATTAAACATTGAGTAGAACAAAAGAATATTCATATAATATGAATAAACTAATTCAAAAAGCAGCAAATACCTTTGTTCTTACCAGCCCGTTTAATAAAAAGAACATTGCCAAATATGTATATGAATTACCTTGAAGTCTTCACTATGCCCCTGCTGGATTCCATCCCTTCTATTTCTTCTGAGGTAAGAAATATCCTCACTTTTGGTTTATTATTCCTCTGAATTTCTTTATTGTATTTCTGATTATGTTTATATGTCTAATAGTACATTATTTACTTTTGCATGCATGTGATCTTTGTATAAATGCACTCATACTGACCATATTCTTCTGCAATTTACTTTTTTCATTCAACATTAGATTCTTGAGATTTGTTGATATTTTTGAATGTGGTTATAGTTTGCTTATTCATAATACTATATAGAATCCCATTGTATAAATATGCCATAGTTTATTCATGCTACTCTTGATGTGCATTAGGATTGTTGCTAGGTTTATGCTATTACAAACAGTGCTGTTGGGAAGATTCTTGTCCATTTCCCTGGAACAATGTGCAGGAATTTCTCTAGAATAAATAGCTAGAAGTGGAATTTCTGGATCATGTATAACTTTGCCATTGTTCAGTAATGTGAAATTATTTACTAAAGACATTGTACCAGTTTAACATTTTTCCACCAATGTGTGTCTCCACTGATAGAGATCCTTGTCAACACTTGCTCTTGTTAGACTTCTACATTTTTGGCAGACTGGTTGTGAAACTGTTATCACTATGGTTTTAATTATTATTATTGTATTAATGAGATTTTTAGTAATAATATAATAGCAATCATAATTTGGTTATGAATTCTCATAGGAGGGTTTTTTCATCTTCCACTTTGTGCTAAGGGATAAGACAAATTTTTTTCTTCACAGTGCTGGCACATGGGATGGATTTATTTCTAGTTCACTCTTTATACTGAATGTGCGGCTCTTTGGTGGAACAGCTCTATGTGGGGTTGAAGAAAGTTGGGAGATCTCCTCTGAAACTACCATTCTTGAATGGTCCCTGGAGTTTGTCTTCTGTACTTGAGTCTTCAACAAGTCCATGGATATCAAAGCTAGGTTTGGGTAGTTGTCCTCAGAATGGAAAGTGGACTTTGATATCTCCTAACCAGGTTCCAATTTTTCAGAAGTTTTGGCCTCTGAATAGTCAGTCCTCAGTTAATTGCAAACTCAAAGTGCATTTCAAAATTAAAGAAAAAAATCATCCAAAAATTTTAGTTGGTTTTTGTATGAGCATGGTTAGGCTAAAATATCTCCCATGCTGCCTGAAATAGAGTCCTAATCACTTGACTTTAAAATTAATTACCTTTCCAACCTATCATTTTAATGTATTTCATTGGCTTGGACCAGAGAAGTTGCTTAATTTGATGGGTGGAAGAATATTCATACCCCCTCCAACAACCCACCCTCAGATTCACAAACTAGAAAATTCTCAGTGTAGCAGGCAACCCCATCACTTGTTCAAGATTTTTCATGAATTTTTTTGTATACTTACTAACGGAAGTGATGAAAAGACTGCCTAGGATGTTTTCCATTTATTGCCTGCCTTAATTTTTCATTTGCAATTTCTTGCTCAGCATTTCATTGAAGATAGTTCTAGGAGACACCAGCATTCATGCTTTAGTGCCCATGTCTTACTTTCCAGATGAATCCTTTATGGTGAGGAAGATGCCACATTCTATTTGATTTTGCTGTAGAATTTGAGTATGAAATGATTATTATACATTTAGAAAAACTTTCAAAGAGCAATACCGACAGGACAATTATTGACAACTTTTGTAAGGGATGCAAAGTAATGTGTTTGCATTTTTCCTTACTTTTGGATAGGTGTCATGTGAATACATTGATTAAATGAAATACTCTGTGTAAATCAGCCAGCCTGGGATGGGCAATGCCTGGGATAGTGTCTATTCACTGAATAGTAGGTCCTTCTTTCTTTTTACAAGCCACAAATACCTGCGTTAGGACTCACTTGTGTCTGCTGTAGCCAATAAAGCCAAATAAGGTGCTGCTGCACAGAGCTGCTCCTGTATGGTAAAAGTTTGGAGGAATCACTCTGACTTCATTTCATTTACCTTTTATTTGGCTGCTTCCTTTTCATCCTGAGCTTGTACCAACTCAGCAGAGTGCTGGAAAATTGCTCAGAAAGACACAGGTTTGGCAAAGTTCTCTTAAAGGTGTAAACTTTCTTCTTCAGTCACTCATGGTTTCTAAGAATTGGCCTTATCCCAGGGTTTATGAGGGTTTACCAGCTCCACCAGTACACTCCCTGCAAACAGTCTTGCCTTGACCCTGGGGCTGATGACTTGAGGTGCTGGAGGAAAGATAAAAGGAAGATGTCACTGTGGGTCCTTCTCCAGTAATGGTCTGGGAAGGGGCCAACATCCTTGCAGGCTCCTATATTGACAAATTGCAGCATCCTTGAAAGCAGCCAAGACATTAAAATGGTAATTTTTATTTGCATCTGGAATTTCTAAGCTCTGAGTTCTTGGACTAGAGGCCTCTCAGTAAGAGAAACCAGAACACACATATAAATATCCAAATCCATGTAAGCCTCTTTGTTAGACTCTAGGTCTGCAGATCAAAACTGCCAACTAGCAGAATGATTGTACTGTAAATAGAATGAACCTGAATGCTGTGTTCCAGGATAGGGGTGGGGAGAAGTAGATGTGGGATGTAGCAGGAACTACAGAGGGGTAAACATCCTCCCCTTTTAGTGGATATTGAGTTACCAGGCATAGTTAGAGTTCCACTACAGTATGACTTAAAACAGCTTGTGTAGACTTTTCAGGGGATGTGATTATCATTTATAATCTGGTTCCTAAAGGAAAGCCAAGTTTGTATTACAAATAACTTTTACCATATGTTTTGGTAATTCATTTCATTTGAATGTTAATTGATGGTTTGCCACTTGTCAGAACTCTTGATAGCAAAGGACAGAAACCCATCTTGCTGTAGCTTTGGCAAAAGGGAGATTTGTTGTTTTATGTAAGGGCAGAGGTATGCTGGTATGCCCAATGGCTCAAATACGGTGGGATCTCATTCTCTCCCTTTTTCTCTGTTTTGTCTCTGCTTTTCTCTGATGATTTCATTTTCTTGGATTATTATTCTCTGTGAGACTTAACCTTTGTCATTTTTTAACTATAGGGCTCACATCTTCCTTATTTTACCACCGGAGAAAAATGCTCTGAAGGATCTGATTGTCTCAGCTTGGTCCTTGTGATCATCTGTATGGCCAAGGGATAGGATAAAGCCACCTCCACTAGAACCACATGGGTGACACAGGAAATATTATCCAAAATAAGGGGTTGTGTTTCACTTAGAAGAACACAGTAGATGTCCATCGAACCTAGAAAGCCATAGCACCAGGCACTGTATATTGGGGTTTAGCCTTTCACAACAGGTATTGCACAAGGTCTGCAGATTATCATCTTCAAAATCATAATTGCCATAAGCTCAGTTCCATGTTCTTCTTTCCCCAGAACTTGGTTCTTCCAGTGAAGATAATAATAATGGACAGTAGCCAGTGGGTGACTGTCACTTCAAGAGCACTGAATGGAAAACGGATGCTTTCAAAATCAAAGAGAGAAGCAAAACCAGTTTGCCTCCTATTGTAGGCAAAGCTGGCCAAATAAATCCTGCATGAAAAGTTTCAGTTGAAGCTTTAAGTTTTTTCCCTTGGGTGCTGATGTTCTATCCTCTGCCAGGGAATCAGAGAATGTTCCAGAAGTATGAAGCCTCAAGTTTCATCTGAGTAGTCTGCAGCCTGCCACTTACAGTCTCATGATGTTCATGTAAGGGCTGTGTTTTTGAAGTGTCTTTTCTCACAGTCCTCTCTCTCTCTCTCTCTCTCTCTCTCTCTCTCTCTCTCTCTCTGCCATTTAACTCACTGTATTAAAATATCATTCTACAGCTGTGCAATTAAAGGCTTGCTTCTACCATTCTCAGTACACACTGCTGCAATTTTATTTTCTAAGTATCTCTCTTTCCTAAATCCTGTTATTCTCAGTTTTGCCATAATGGGCCAGGATTTTGTAAATTATACCACTGGTTTACTGCCATAACTATGTACCAGTTGCATCTTTATTTGGGCAGCTTTTTTGAATCTTAAATACAGTATCTGTTTCTGTAAGTACAACTTTCACTAAAGGAGATGGGTGTCTCATTTTGACACTGGCGGAACTGCCCCAACAGATCAGTAATGTGTAGACTCAAGTTTTGAGGGGAAGAACCCTTTGAGAGATGCCCAGTGGAGGAGCCCCTCATTAGTTTCACTAGGGCAGTAAGTGGAAACAAAACTCAACAATTGTCCCTGAGGAGTTTGATGTCTAGTTCGGAGTACAGAGCATAATACACACCTGAAATGACTACTGAAAATCCAAAGTAGTATAAGATGAGTACTAATTCAAATATGTGAACAGACCATTTCAATGTGAACAGAATTTCAAGATTAGAAAAGCTAATCTGGAGGAGCTAGGCTTGGAAATCGCTTTTAAAACAGAAATGGGGCTAGGAGGAAGGGAAGGGCTTTTCAGGTTGGTTGCACAAAGGTATGAAGACAAACAAGTAGCTGTGAAATTGCATAGGCTTTATGGTCAGAACAGTTCAATCCTTGTTTCTCTTGTAACTGATAATTCACTTCATTCTCTGACCTGAGAGTACAGTCATGACTAAGGTATCAAAGAGTCACTGTCCTCCCCAAGTTTACTTTCTAGTCCCTGGCTGTTACCTACCTGATGGGGCTGCACTGAGGACTTAAAGAAGCAATGAAAATGAAAGAAGCTGGTGAGGTTTAGAGTGATGTGCCATGCTAATTGTTTATTACTAGTTGGAGGAAGAGGGAGGCAAGTTGATTTGCATGAATATGATTCCAACTAGAGGTTGAAGATGGGGCAATGTTCTGAGGGAACATGATTTGAAAACGTGCACTGTTCTTCCCACTATCCTCACTCCCTTTTACAGATGAGCAAACTGAAGCTCAGGAAAGGAAAGTGGCTTCCCTAGTCAATACCATGTAGTTAGTGGAGAAGCTAGAACTTAATACGAAGGCTCTTTCAATTGCATCCTTCCAGAGAGGATGGCCATGAATGGTTTGGGAAATTTGGTCCCTGCTTGACATTTCATTAGCTAGAACATTCATGTTCTGAACAAAACAAAGGCTTCTACCACTGCCCGCAGAAACCTTTCTTAGATAGTAAGATATCTTCATTTTGAGAAAAGAAATAATTAGCTAGACAAGACTATTACCTATGGGTTTTCAAAATATTCTAAATCACCGTTTTTCTAATTTTTTACTGAGATCCATAGCATTTATCTTTAATATGTGTAATGAACTCTGGCATTTTTTATTCTATCCTACTTTACCACAAAAATACTAATTATGACCCGTTGCATTAAGAGAAAAGTTTGAAACATAGTACTCTAGTTGATTGTTTGTAAATGTGAGGGGCATGGGATCATGATGGAGAAGGGGAATGAGGGGGGTATGATGAAGTGAATGTCTGAGATATACCATAAACTTGTTCGATCTAAACATTTTGGTGATTATTCTCTCTGAAGAGCAACACTGGTAATAAACATTTCCTTCCATCTATCCTCCACAATTAGCAAAATGTTTAGATCTATCATTCTGGGTTCTCTTTTTTTCCATTTGAAATGGCATCTTCTCTGTGTACCACCCCCCCTTTCCTACTCTTAAGCTTTTATCTGTTAGTCTGCCACTGATTTAGAGTAGTAAGGCTTCCAAGAAAGAGTGCCTTATTTATAGTTTCTGGCTTTCTGCATGCTTGCTCTGGGCCTGTGTCTTGGAGTTGAAGTCGATGCCCTTGAAATGCTAAATTGTCTTCTCTGCTCCACTCTTTTAAACACCCACACTTATACACAGCTCCTGAACATCTCTCCTCTGGCTGAAAACTTTGTCAAGACATAACAGAGCAGGTCATGCATGCAAATCAGGCATGTGGGACTCACTCCTGGGCTTCTCCAATGATTCCCCACCCCCACCCCCACCCGTATAGTAGAACTTTCTAGCTATGAAGCCTGTGGAGGAGAGAAAGGTTACCACTCTACCCTCTTTCCACCCTTCCTTGAGGTACACCCAAATGTGTTAGCAAGAGCCACAAAAATTGCTGCTGAAGACTCAATAGTAATACTTCACAGCAATAAAATAACTTTCTGTAGGTTCCCATTTTTTAAAAAAATCTTTAGGTCCCGAGGCATATAGGGAACCACAGGGGTTTTCCTGCCTCAAATGATCAACTACAGTAACAGCTTGAACCTGAAAGTCACTTTTTGCTAAAGCAAATTGCATCACCTGATCATCTGAATTCATAGACTAGACATGAAAGCAGTTTATTTTACTAGAGAGGATTGAGTATGTGGCTTTTCCTGGTGGAAAACCAAGGATAGTAGTAATTATTTTAATAAAGTACTTTGAAGCATACAAAATGCCATTTATCTTTTATAGCAATCCTATGAGACATGGCTTATTGGAGTATTTGAGTTTTAGGGAGATTCAGTAGCTGTCTTGGTTCTTTAGAAGCAGAGCTTGTGACTTGTTGAAGGAATGCTTTCAGGGAAAACCTATATGTATGGGAGAGAAGAAAAAAAAGCTGAGCAAGCATACAGTTTCAGGAACATAAATCCTACAGAATTTTCATGAAAGATAACACCTATTTAACAGCCAAGCAGTTCTATGAGTCTGCTTCTGACAGTAGAATTCTAGTTCAAAGGTCTCTCCTTGTCCTGAAATGTCTCTGTCACCCTTAGTCACGCTGGTGATATTTTGCGTATTCTAACTCATTACAAAGTTTGTGGGTCTTTTATGAATCTTCATGGACTTCACTCCTTTAGACAAAAGCCATACTCACACATCTCATAGACATAAACTTTTCTCTGTTGTTTAATAGAGAGGATCTATAAAACATCCTTAATCTCTTTAAAGGAACTTTTGTGTGACTGAAGGTACTTTGAGGCACCACCTTGATTTAACAGAGGATTTAACAGTCATATCCTTGGCTACATCTTTAGACTGTGTCTTTCTGGCAGTGCCTGGATGTGATCTTTGTTCAGAAGCCATTCAAATGTACTTTTCACTTTACTGAAGCTGCGGTGTAACCCCTTTGGCATACCATTTGCTAGGACTAAATCATCTGGCACCCACAAATAAATGCCCTGTGGCTTCCAATAATGCAAAATACTTTTTTCTAAACATCCAAGTCTCTCCAATATTGTCATAGTTCAAATTTATATACTGAAGCTATCTGAGTAGGGTAAAACCATTTCAGATGTATGAACATAAAGACTCATGATTTATGCATCATAAGAAATTTAAGCCCTGGCTGATGTGGCTTGGTTGGATTGTCATAGACCAAAGGGCTGTGGGTTCAACTCCCAGTTGGGGCACATTCCTGGTCCCTGGTTGGGACAAATATAGAAGGCAACTTATTGATGTTTCTCTCTCACATCAATGTTTTTCTCTCTCTTCCTTTCTCTCTCTGTAAAAGTTAATAAAAATTAAAAAATAGAAACTTAACCAGATTCATTTTTTATTATTTTCCCCCTTTATCCCCCTCTGTACAGTACCCCCATTCCCTCCAGCATTCCCCACTCCCTCAGTTCATGTCCAAGGGTTGTGCATATAAGTTCTCTGGTTCCTCCATTTCCTACACTATTCTTAACCTACCCTTGCCTATTTTGTACCTACCATTTATGCTTCTTATTCCCTGTACTTTTTCCCCCACTCTCCCTGCTAATAACCCTCCACGTGATCTCCATTTCTATCATTCTGTTCCTGTTCTAGTAGTTTGCTTAGTTTGTTTTTCTTTTTGTATTTTTAACAGTTCAGTTGTTTAAAGTTGTGAGTTTGTTGTTATTTTACTGCTTTTCAGATTCTCTCCTTATCTTTAATCTTTGGCAATTTAATTATGATGTGTCTTGGCATGTTTTTCTTTGGGTCCAACTTGCTTGGGATTCTCTGAGCTTCCTAGACTTCTATGTCTATTTCCTTTACCAGCTTGGGGAAATTTTCTTTTATTATTTTTTCAAATAAGATTTCAATTTCTTGCTCTTCCTCTTCTCCTTCTGCATATCTATGATTCAGATGTTGGAATATTTAAAGTTGTCCCAGAGGTTCCTAAGTGTCTCCTCATTTTTAAAAATTCTTCTTTCTTCATTCTGTTCCAGTTGAATGTTTATTTCTTCCTATTGTTCCAAATTATTGATTTGAGTCCCGGTTTCCTTCCCTTCACTATTGGTTCCCTGTATATTTTTCTTTATTTCACTTTGCATAGCCTTCACTTCTTCATTTATTTTGTGACCATACTCAATCATTGCTATGAGTATTCTTATTACCAGTGTTTTGAAGTCTGCATCTGATAGGTTGTGTATCTCCTCATTGCTTAGTTTCTTTTTCTGGAGTTTTGATTTGTTCTTTCATTTGGGACATATTTCTTTGTCTCAACACATCTGTTACATTGTAAGGGGTGGAGCCTTACGTATTTGCAACCCAGGGCAGAGCAACCCAGGTCACTGCATCGTGGCACTGTGTGTGGAAGAGGGGTCAGAGAGGGACCAATGCCACTTACTTGGCTCTTGGCCTCCTTTCAAAAGACTCTCAGTTTCTCCTGATGCCACAAGTGTCATGGGTTTTTACAGCTAGGGGTTCTGAGGTGTTATTTTCCCCATGCTGGAACCCGGGGTTATGGAGTCTCTTTTGCTCCCCATTTGTTTCTCCCAGTTTATCTGTATGCAAATATGGGACTGCCTGGTCCACCAGCGGCCACCTTGCCCACCTGGTCCACCAGCCACTGTGTTGCTGTGTGTCCTCTCTGCCCAGCTGCCTGTCTCCATACCTCCTACCAGTCTGGATGAATGTTTCATCTTTAACTCCTTGGTTATCAGACCTGCATACAGTTCAATTTTCTGGCAATTCTGGTTGTTTTTTGTTTTTAAATTGGTTGTTTCCTTCTTTTGGTTGTGCAAAGAGGCAAAGCATATTTATATATGCCTCCATCTTAGCCGGAACTCCCTCTTCTTTTTTCTTCCAACATTTATTGACTACCAATTCTGAATCATATGCTAGGTATACAAAGCAAATTAGACATGATTCTCACCACTGAGCAATTTAGACACATGATTGACTTCATAGAATATTTTACATTTAAATCTAGACCTATGCTGTCTAGTATGGTAGCTAACTAGCCACATATGGCTATTTAAATTTAATTTAATTAAAATTATCTAAAATAAAGGTATTTATTTCTGTAGTTTCACTAGCTATATTTCACATGCTTAATTATTACATATGGCTAGTGGTTACTCTATTGGACAGCACAGATATAGAGAATGTCCATCATTGCATCAAGTTCTATTGGACAGCAATAATCTAGAAAAAGCCAAGAAGATCCAATAAAAGGATAAGCATTTATCCTTGTTTTAAATATATTTGTCTCTCTCATATTAAAAAGTCAAATATCAAGCAGGTACCACATACTTCTTCACTAAGTATTCTTTTAGGTCACACACCCTTATTAAAATCTACTGAAAGTTAGCAGTTTTTTTTTTCCACAGGGAAGTGTATTTATGTACCAAAAGGCATGTCCAATTACAAGGAGTACATGGACTCTCTAAAGCCCTTCCATTGATCCTCCAACAAGGGTGTCCAACCTTTGTCTGGGGGCTGCATGCAGCCCAGGATGGCTGTGAATGGGGCCAAACCCCAAAATCATAAATTTACTTAAAACATTACAAGATACTTTTTTGTCATTACATGTCACAATGTATTTAATGTGTGGCCCAAGAAAATTCTCCTTCCAATGTGGCCCAGAGATGCCAAAAGGTTGGACACCCCTTCTAGAAGATCAGGGACTTGGGTTAAGAATCTCCACTGCAAAGGGAATTTTATTTTCCCATGGACTTGTAACATAAAATTGATGCTACTGTTTACTATTAAGTATAACTTCTTTTTAAAAATATTTTATGTATATACTTTTAGAGAGGGGGGAATGGAGGGAGAAAGAGAAGGAGAGAAATGTCAATGTGTGGTTTCCTCTCCCGCACTCCCAACTAGGGACCTGGCCCACAACCCAGGCATGTGCCCTGACCGGGAATCAAACTAGTGACCTTTTGGTTTACAGGCTGGTGCTCAATCCACTGAGCAACACCAGCCAAGACTAAATATGTCTTGTAATAATAATAAAATTATATTCATAATAATGATGGTGAAGGAGAAAAGCAAAAATATCTGAGAAAACATTAAGAATGCAGAGTTGTCTTCATAATAACAAAAATAAACCCAAACCTTTGAGCTAAAAATATAACAGAACCAGAAAATTGTACATTTGGATAATGTATCACAGTCAATAAAGAAACATGTAGTTTTAGCAAATAGGCAGTGTTTTCCATTACTGTCAAATGCTCTGCACCCCACCCCTGCCACACCTTACAGTGAGAAAACTAGAATGATGGAAGGAGCACTTAAGTAGCTTTCTAAAAATTACAATTTCTAATGTAATTCTAATATATTTAATAGATATTTCTAATGAGGGACTTTGGTGCCAATGTTGTTATCTACTTGGACAGTCAGAATGAAAGGGTAGGTAGGATTCAGCAGGCCAGGAAAACCCTTTTTTGAAATTTTTGGGAAAAGGAATGGCTCTTCCTTTTGAAAATCTGATGTATTTAATGAAGTTTCTGTAGGGAGAGCAGAATTATAAATGTAATTGGCTCCAGGTATGGCTGAGGGACAGAATCCTACATGGCACTGAGTTTCTAATTTCTGAGCCAACATGGAATTTGTATTGTGTGGAAGAAGCACTGAAGCATTCTTTCCAAAATGTGGTAATCCAAACCATATGAGCGTTGATTTACAGTTGTCATAATAAAATCTAAAGGGATGACCTTTTGTAAACAAAGAAAACTTTGTTAGGAAACCTCCCCCTTCACCTTTCTCTTTTCTTTCTCTCTCCCTTCCCTCCCTTCCTTCCTTCCTTCTTTCTTTTTTTCTTTCTCTATTTATTTCTTTCACCCTGTGGGAAATATTTCTTTAATATATAAGAATATATTTCCCCTATGCTTCTCTAGCAAGCTTTAGTAAGTATAATCTCTTGAAAATAAGTTGCCAAGCTTTGATATTATTGTATCCCTCAGGTTGTCCATTTTGTAGACTGGTAATCATTTTTTTGTAGAAGTTGATGTGTGAGTTTAGGCTGAATATAAACTGGAAATTTGGAGGGGACTGTACAATATCTGGTTTTTTTTTTACTTTTATCTCCTATCAATAGTAGGCAGTAAATTTTCCACTCATTTTTCATCAGTTTAGATGGATTCAGCTTTCAGTAGCCAACAATACTACTCACAGTGGCTTCAGTTGAAAGGGCATTATTTGTTGATCTAACAAGAAGTATGGAGGTAAGATATCTCAGGCTGATTTATTATCCCAATAAGGTCATCATGGACCTCAGATTCTTTTTATCCTTCCACTGTACCATCTTCAGCTGAAAATCTTTAATCTTGAGACATCTTACCTCATGGTTGCAAAGTGGCTGCTATAGCTTCAGGCATTCATCCTTACCCAATAGCTTCTAAAGTAGGTATCCGTAGTCTCATCATATTCTAAATTTTACATATGTGTAAGTATATATATATGTGTTCATATATGTAGATATACACATACTTCATCATGTATATAATTTACAGTATCTCTTTTTTATTAGCTGTGTTTCACATGCATTTTCCATTCCAAACTTGATTAGTGACTATAAAATGCCTTGTTGATGTAAGATAATTTGTTCGTTCATTGCCCTATTGTCAGACTTTAATTTTCACTATAATAAACAACATATGACAAATGCATCTTAGACTGCTGATGTACCAGTAAAGTCGGGCTGCTCACCTCAGGTGCCCCCATCTCTTCAGTAGGTTTCAGTCCCTTCCCTTCCGTATGGAGGGATCCCTCTGATGAGCATACTCATTTCGAATTATTTCTGAAAGAGTTAGTGTTGTCGTGATGGTCATAGAGATGCACTGACTAGATCTGCATTTAAGGAAAAACTGGTTGGCTTAACTGCAGGTAGTCAGCTACCAGCCCCTTCAGAGGTCTCCTCATCTGTTAGGAGTGTTTAGCCCAAGTTTATGTCCTTCCCAAGGTGGGCCATATCGAATGGCTGATTGATGTGGGGATATAAAGGTCCAGTCATTTCTGCCCAACATGAGAGGCCGTTATTGGGCTGAAACCAGAGCTCAACACTTCTGTCTGTCAAGACCTTCTTCCATCTTCTCCCTTTCACAGGTGTTGATTCCTGTGCACTGAACTCCACCTTAAAAGCTAGTTCCTAGAGAATTTAACCTGTGATGGTTGTCTTCTTTGCTTAGAGCCAGGAATAAGTACAGAGTTTCTTACTGCCTAGGTAGATTATATGGAGGCCAGGATGACCTTGGGAAAGAGAAAAATATTCTTAATATGAGACAGATCTCCTGACACTTACAAATGTGACATATGGAGTTGGAGAATCCAAGAATCCTTAGTAGAATTCCAGTTAAACTCTGGTTATGGAGAGAAATGGGGCAGGGTGGGAGGGGAGAGGCAGTAGAATTTCTTTAACATTTCTAATATATTCAAAATGTATTTTGGAAACTAAGCTTCTTTGAGTAATATGCATAATAAAATTTATTTTCAATTATGAAAGTAATACATTTATAGTAGAAAATTTAGAAGAGAAGGAAGCAGAAAAACATCCAATTATCATAAACTTTTTTCTATGCATTGTTTATTTTGAATTTGATTACTTTACATTGTTATAAATCACACCATTTATATAACTTTGTTATGGTACATTTTCATTTAATGTTATAAGAAAGCTTTTTTACACACTACTATTTTTTATAAACATAATTTTTTATCATGGTTACATTTTATTACATCCAATGAATGCACTGTGGTTTATTTAACCATAACATTGGCCATTTTATAGTCTTTTGCTATTATAAGTGACATTGCAAAGAAATCTTTGTGTATAAATTTTTTTCTATATTTAATATGATTTCCTTAGGATAGATTTCCAGAAGTGGAATGACTGGATCAGGGGGTTTGGACATAAGCTTTTGATTCATGATGCTAGATTGCTTTCCTAAAAAGTATCACAGGTTTTCATGTTTATTTTGATATGAAATAATGAAAAGTTTGTATAATTTTGTACCTGTCTGAATAGCCAGAAACCAGGTGAAGAAACCTGGGACAAAACAGAACATATAACTGGGGTCTTTTCCAAATGGGCACAGCTCAGCCTTCATCAACTCCCCACTTTCAATTTCCACACTCACTATCTCTCATCCAGAATACAAGTGGAACAGGGACCATTACTTAATCACTTATCCTGTATGGGGATTTGAATAACCTCATAATAGAGAGTATCTCTGTCTGTTAGGGTTGTAGGTTCCTGTAGGTAAATGTGTGGCCATAATGGTGCCAACTCAACAGTCAGTATCAGATTAGGAAATCTAGAAGGAAAGATCTTTAGACTTAAGATGATGATGATGATGATGATGATGATGATTTAGTTCTGATTATTATTATTTTGAAGTGTGGGCCCTGATATCATTTAAAAGATGAAGGATCTACCATTTACTGGAATTCAATATTTAATATTTTAAAAATGATTCAGTTCCGACTATCAAATGAGTTTAAATTTTAAAATTAAATACAGACTTTCTCACTGAATCTGTGGTTTTCAAGGGTTGCAAGAGTCATCAAGAAGTTTTACCTTGATGAGAAGTTTTGAATAAACATCTAGGTGTTCAATTTTGGTCTTCATTTCCTACAAATATACCAAAGCAGCTTTGTATTTCTTTTGTCACTAAGACATTTGATTCACCTGCTTATGCTCCACTCAAATTCACTTTACAAGATGGACAGATTTTCAGGTACCCAGCAGTTCTGCTGGGTGTTCTTTGACTGCTGGAGAAACTGTGGGCTGTGTATGAGTCACACACCTTTCACTGTGTCTCCCCTGGCATGAGATTCATATACATTGGCACCTTCTCAGAGTGAATTGCCGAGCCCAGAATTTCATTTGGCATATGGTGGTCCTCCAAAAGTTTGAGGCTCATTTTGATTGGCTCTGGTTATCCCAACCCAGCCAGGTTCACTCTGAGAGGTCCCCTGTCCTTTCATGAATGGCCGTAGAAGCTTTTACTCTTGGCTCTGCGTTCTAATAGCCCTTCTTGCATGGACTGTGCCAAAGCAGTGCTTCAAAATACTCGTCCATATCATGTGGCTTTTCTTGCTGCAGTTTCTGTTCTTTTTTATTGTAGGATCTGGAGACTCACCGCTAGAAGATGATGAAGTCGGGTACTCACACCCTAGATATAAAGGTGAATGCTTTGCTTATATGCTAATGAGGACGTGCTGATGCCAGGATAACTTTCCTTTTTGCCATGCAGAGCAGATTATAATAAAGTGACCAAACAGTGTAATTAAGTTCTAATTACCTTTCCAAAACAATATATTTAAAATTAATATGAGTATTATCCCATTTCAAAAATAAAGGAAAACTAAAGAAAGCAAACAAAAAGTATTTGGAAATCTCTGAAGTGCTGACCTTCAGCATCCTAGTGGTCATTTTATTCTCATAAGTTTCTTTACTGTCGTTACTTCAGCAAAGCCAAGCTCTAGCTGATGAAAGTGAAAATCAAGCTATGAGTTCTGCCTGATTCATACATTACAGCCAGAATCACCCAGAGTAAACCATCCAAGGTCAAATCTGGGCCCAGTGCTGCTAATGTACTGAGATGAATGGGGACTGAGAAAACTTGATTTTCATAAGCTCATTTCATCGTGCTCTTTCTGAGTCCATCTTGGCTCCTGAAATGATGAGTAAAGTCTGTTGCCCCATGAAACTTTAATCTAATGATAAAGAACTCCATCTCTATACATTTCCAGCAATCCACCCAAGTATAAAAAGCCTAATCAAGAACCTTCTATGCAGGTGCAGGTAAGTTTGCCCACAAATATTTCTACTTTCTACTGGGTTTGAAATCCAGGTGTTTTAGTTCAGTGTCTAGAGTTTTGCTAGTTCTTCCTCATTAGTCATGGCACTGGAACTGCCTACCTCAGGCATGTCACTTAATTGGAATGCTTACCACATTGGCCCACAAAAACGAAAAAAAAAACCTTCTCTGAATAATTGATCTAGATTTCTCCCTAAATAAACCACATCTTGATTGAAGCAGCTTCCTTTCTTTGAACCTCTATGTTAAATGTTTTGCTAATTCACTTTAACTCATGATGCTTGTATCGCTTCAAATTCAAGTCACTCATTGACATTTTAATTACTGTTACTGCAGGACTGACAAACTATCAAAATATATCTCAAAGATTGGTCTTGGAAAATAATCCAAAAGAATTTTTTGAGAATAAATGAAAACAAGATTCTTTACATGTTGACAACAGTACAGGTTTTGGGTGTACAGCCAGCACTACTAGGATTTGAAAACTCAGAATATGGGGCCAAACCTGCTAATTGCACACTGTATCAAAATATGTGAATTCATGATATATGTATACCCAGGTCATTCTCTAATGTACCTGCTAGCCTTAAATATTTGCCATGGGTACATTTGTGGAAAAGACAACCAGGAAGTGTGTGCTAATAAATTCAGGTATCCTACCTCATTCTCATTTACTTTAAAATTATCCTTGGCTGGTGTGGCTTCAGTGGTCTGAGCACGGGCCCAGGAACCTAAAGGTTGCTGGTTCAATTCTCAGTCAGGGTTGCGATTGCAGGCCAGGTCCCCAGTTGGGAGCGTGCGAGAGCCAATTGTTTGATGTTTCTCTCACACATTCATGTTTCTCTCCCTCCCTAGCCCTCTGTAAAATAAATAAATAAATGCATAAATACATACATACATATAATCTTTTAAACTGTGTCCCTCCTAAACTCATGCCAAAGTCCACAAGCTAGATGTGACAGCTATCAACGTTAGAGTGAAAAACATGTAGAGAATTGGACATCCTTCCAGTTTATATATCAGTAAAATTGTGATCAGGACCCAGAATACAAAAAGGATTTGCTCTCAGCTGGAAGGGTTACAAGACTACCCAAAGTTGTCATAAGAAGGAGTAAAGTGGTGGGAATGGGTATGAGATGGATATCGGATCAGAGATAAGTAAGACAGGGTTTGAATCATACAATGTAAAAGCTGGATGGGACTTTGAAAGAGTTTAATCCACTCAAGTCTGTTGAAGATAAGGAATATGGTTGCCAGAAAAATTTAGTTAATCATTCAGGGTTACTAGATGATAGAGTTAGGAAGTGTGCCGAGGCCTCTTGACTCTTTGCCCAATATTGTATCTGCACAAGCTCATTACGTTTTCACCATCTCCCTCTGGATCTCTCATATTCACTCCCACCACAGTACTCTTCCCCCACCTCCAATGTAGATTTTATTTTCTCTCCCAGGAGCTCAGTTCTCAGCCAAATATTCCACAGTTTGACCTGTGAGATGGTGGGAAAACAGGCAGTTAAGGGGAGCCAACTAGCAAGAAAATAAAAGTAGAGATGGGGAAGCATGGAAGCAATGCAATCTAGAAAGAGAACAGAGCAGACAAAGCAAGTAAAGAGGCAGCGGGGAAGTTAGGGAGAAGAGGGGAAAACAGTACAGATAACAAGGTAAAGTAACAGGTAATTTTTAAGATGTGACATCATTTAAGTCCTCTCACAAACTATCTAAAGTGCTTCTTTGACATGAAAAACACCAAGTGCATTTGGGGGATGTCCTTGTAGGTGATCTTTTCTATTACAGTTAGAAAAGAAAAGGGGAGAGAGAGAGAGAGACCTCACTTCTAGTAGTCACAGAATCCAGTAGTTTCCAAATCTCAGTTTTGTTTGAGTGGTAGCCATCTGTGGATTTTTCCAGAATTTATCTTAAGGACTTTTCATTGTAGAAAACATATCCACAGTTGGGCCGTGGTAAGCAAGCATACCCCAAGGACTTCCCATTTATCTGTGATCTTGAAACCTAGTTTCATGGTCTACCTGGAGCCATTGCCAGAGAAAGTACTAAGACATTTGAAGTGGTTTAAGAATTACTTTATATGTAGAAGAAAATAATGGAGATACATGTGCTGTTTTGTACTTCATTTCAAGGTCCAGATTTTTCTCTTTTAAAAATGTTATCACATAGACTACATATGTAAACTTTAGAGGAAGGTAAATATGTTCAAGGGCAGTCTGTAGGCCAGGTGTGAGCTCCTGCAAGTCTGTATCCACATGATTAAATTTAATCAGCTGTACACCAAGCACTCAGGGCAATGCTTTCATCCAGAATGTCCAGGGTATACTGCTTGAGTCCTGACTTTAGGACCCACTTGAGACTGTCAGCAAAACATTAAATCATGAAACATGACAGCACAAAGGTAACAAAGCAGCCTATGCACCATGCCTGGTCATGGCTGAGAAGCACTTAGAAACATCCTCAGAAGAGAATTCCTGGAAAAGTCAAGCAGGGTGTGTCCTCTTTCCTGGCCACATGATGGCGCTCGAAGCTCACTCACTGACAGCTCAGGTGCTGGGGTGGAGAGAGAGCCTGGCAGGGTTGAGGAAGCTCCTCACTAGCCCCATTGATCATGTAGTGCATGTAGTGCCCACTGAGGGAACTTCTCCACCGAGGAGCTAGTCTTCCCCTAATAATTTTATGGCTCTCAGTGAACAGCTTACAAAGGCACAGGAAGAAGTTCTGATTTATTAGTGTCATCCTAACTGTGCTCTGGATAACTATGATATCAAAATCAAATTATCTTGGAACTATGCCATCTTGGAAGGATATCATACATACTCTTACCTACTTGGAGCATATCTGGAAACATCTGAAAAGGGGAGTTGCAATGATTCTATTACTTTAAGCCAAAATTATATGCTATGGGGAGAAACCTGGAAATAGTAGCTTCATTCAAATTAATTATAATTAGTATTATGAGTTTTTACAGAGAATATGAATACAGATATGAAAAATCAAAATATTATTTTATTTTTCTTTCTTTAAATTGAATTTATTGGGGTGACATTGGTTGATAAAATTATATAGGATTCAGGGGTACAGTTTTATAATACATCATCTGTAGATTGTACTGTGTGTTCCCCACCCCAAGTTAAGTCTCCTTCCTTCACCATTTATCCCCCTTTTACCTTCTTCTACCTCCCCCCTCTCCACTTTCCTTTGGTAATCACCATACTATTGTTCGTGTCTATAAGGTTTCGTTTGTTTTGTTTTGTGTTATTTTGTTTTGCTTAATCCTTTCATGTTTTTTTACCCAAGCCTACAACGCCCCTTCCCTCTGACAGCTGTCACTTTCCTGCCAGTATATATGAATGGTTGGAGTTCACAAAGATTATCAGTTGCCCTGAAGACAATTATGTATCTAGTTCAGGGAAATGTTGGAAAGAACAAGTGTTTATTGAATCTTTACTGTGTGGTAGGCACCGTGCTAGAAGACAATGTATTAATTTTTGGTTCTCACAAGAACCCTGACATAGCTGTAGATACCAACTCAGAGAGGTTAAGTAACTTGTCCAAGATCACATAGGCAGTAATGGAGGAACCTGGATTCATATTCAGATACATCATAACTTCCCCATCCAGAGACATCTTAAAAGACATGGGGCACTATTTGGAAGTCCAAAATATGGAATGCAGCTAGTCAGCAACTTCTAAAATGAGGAGACCCATTTTCTGAAGATGTTGCTTTCTGTTTCTCCCTCCTTTTTTTGTTACCTCTAGACACCCCGTGGTGCTCCCCCATCAAGGTGAAGTACGGGGATGTGTACTGCAGGGCCCCTCAAGGAGGATACTACAAAACAGCCCTGGGAACCAGGTGTGACATTCGCTGCCAGAAGGGCTATGAGCTGCACGGCTCTTCCCAGATCATCTGCCAATCAAACAAACGGTGGTCCGACAAGGTCATCTGCAAGCGTGAGTAGCCCAGCCCCATGTTGGTCCTCAGGTCCAGTTAGGGCCAGAATCTTTTTCTTAGAGAGGCTTTTTACTGAATGTTTTACAGCCTTTGATGAGAAAAACTCCCCTTGTGAGCAAAACGCAGGGTGATTTCTAAGATACTGAGGAAGTGAGATGACACCTTTCAGAGGGAAGGATGTGATGAGCTATTGGGGAAAGGGGAAGAGAATAGCAGTTTGTTCAGCAAACAGGTTATGTTTATTCAGTAAATGCTGGACCCTTTAAAGGCACTGAAGATTTAGAAACAAGACACTTATTTCTTGTGTAATAAGAATGATTACACATTCTTATAGTTTGTGTAACAAACAAAAACTTTGGGCTCTGCCATCACAGGTCTCACAGAATAGCACGACAGACAGTGAGGCAGAGATGTAAACCATAACAGCAGTACAAGAATGGTGCTAAGTCATGGACCTGGGGTAATGGACGCAAGAAGTATTCTCCCAGGAGGTAGAGATTTGGGAGGCACGGAACCAGTCCCTGAAGGATGATGCTTATTCCAGAAAGGAAGTATGCCTCATGGGAGAAGACTGGAAGGGCATTTCAGGGGTAACTTTAAGCTTCATGAAAAGTCATATGCAGAAATGGTACAGCATTGTCGAAGCACATGTGAGATACCATCATTTTCCAAAACAGCTACCATTTACTGAGCTCCTACTGTGTGCCAAGCATTCCACATACATTCAGTTTTTTCCAACACTGCTGTTGATATGGGTGCCATTCCTTTAACTTTATTGTTAGGGAAACTGAGGCTTACAGCTGCAGCCATGTGGTCTGGTCTACACAGGCTGTGCAGTGTGTGACTAGTGGACACTTTTTGGTGCTTCCTCCAGATCTCCCTGGATGCCCTTTAACCTTGTGTGTCCATTGCCAGGACATCCCTAGGTTCTGAGAGCTTTGCTTCTGATGATTTGCACATTTAATGTTCTTCAGAGGAAGAAAAGGGCTCTGCTCCTTTAGAGGACCACTGTCTTTATTCTGACAGGCAGAGCATTCCCACAAGGAGCTATAGCTGCTCAATACTGACTGGTAAAAGATTATGAAAGGCCAGTTTCCTTGCCTGGAGGCAGGACAAACTCAGGTGTCATTCATGTTTCAGAATTCCTTTTTGGGAGCAGTCTGAGGCTGACTTTGCCTGAAAGCCTACCTTGCCTGGGTTCCTCTCCTCTCATGGTCTGCCTCTCCCACACCTCCCTGGTCTCCCCTAGGAGCACTTACTAAATCCCTGCATACAAATCCTTGTCTCAGTCCACTTGTAAGGAACCCAACTTAAGACAGTGGCTTACCTAGGATGCCAACTTGAGCCACTCTGAAACAAAATTCTTGTGTCCCTTCTATGTGACATGCAATCATCCATTATTTTTCTAATTATGTCCATTGTATTTAAATGAACTTTTCACCCTATGCTTTCAGAGTTTCTGGACTGTGAAACTCTCTGGACAAAACCTAAGGACCTGAATGTCTGGTTTTCTGTTTTTCAGAAAAGCGATGTCCTACTCTTATCATGCCAGCAAATGGAGGGTTCAAGTGCATAGATGGTGCCTACTTTAATTCTCGGTGTGAGTACTATTGCTCACCAGGATACACACTGAAAGGAGAACGGACAGTCATGTGTATGGACAACAAGGCCTGGAGTGGCCAACCAGCGTCTTGTGTTGGTAAGAAAATCTCACAGTTCTCAGAAGGCACATACTTTGGAAGAAGCTGGGGCTATTTGTCGAGTGGATTTGAAAGGAAGCATCAATATCCCACATGTAAAGCATAAGCATCCAGCTTTGCTTTCAGTAGCTTCCTTCATCACTAGTTCTCTAGCTCAGCAGAGACCTAAACTCAGTCTCTGTCCTCCAGAAGTGACTTCGCAGCTGATGGCTTTCATCTGACATTTGTCTCTTTCTTTGGCTTCCTACTGAGGCACCTGCAGGCTGGCAGAGTGAGGGCACATTCCTGCTGCTTTTAATCAGGGATCTGCCTTGTAGCTTTGAGCAGAGCACAGTTCCTGACATTTGAGGGACAGTCCTGCAGAGAACATCTCTGGGTCTTTCGCCCAGCAGAGTTCCTTTGTTGCTAACTTGTAGTCAGCAAGCATGTAGTTTGCTAAACTGGAAGGGATTTGAATGTTTTACCTTACTCTGGGTTTGTTGAGCAGTACTTCTCATGCGGTGTTCCTGGGAGCTGCAACATCATCCTGGGACCTCTTTAGAAACGCAAATTCTCAAATCAGAGGGTGGGTCTAGCACTTTTGCTAACATCAGCTCTCCTGGGAACTCTAAAGTGATTAGAGAGCCACTGATCTAAGGCAGTGCTTCTCAAACTTTAACATGCATCAGAAACACCTGGAGACTTTGGTAGAAATGAAGATTCTAACCCAGCAGGTCTGCAATGGACTGGGGATTCTGCTAGACTATGCTCTAGGGCAAAAGCTCTGAACCTTGGCATAGTGGAAATTTGGGGCCACATGATTCTTTATTATGGTGACCTGTCCTCTGCACTATGGAATGTTTATCAGATCCCTGGCTTTTACTCACAATATGCCAGTAACATTCTTTTATCCCTGGTTGTGACAACCAAAATGTCTCCTGACATTTTCAAATATCCCCTGGAGGGGAGAGGAAAGGAAGAAGAAAAATCACTGCCCCATTGACAATCTCTGGTCAAGGGGCATGGATCCCCACCATGGCTACTTACTAAAATTGCATGAGTAACTTTTAGATGCCAGCGATACCTTGCTCCTACCCTAGAGATTCAGATTTATTTAGCCTGTTGTGGGATAGTTGGAGGAGGCAAGTAACATTATAAAAGCCTTCCAGGTGGTTTTCATGTGCAGCTAAGATAGGAGAATATTGAGAGCAGTGGTTCTAAGAAGCGTTGTCCCCTGACCAACAAAATCACTATCTCCCAAGAGCTTGTTAGAAATGCAAAGTCCCAGTCCCACTCCACATGGGCAGGATTAGAAACTCTGGGGTGGGGCCTAGCCATCTGCATTTTCACAGACCCTCCAGGGAACATGGATGCTCTGCAGGGGTGTCCAACCTTTTGGCACTTCTGGGCCACTCTGGTAGAAGAAGAGTTGTCTGGGGCCACACATTAAATACACAAACACTAATTAAAACAAAAAATTCTCATAATGTTTTAAGTAAATTTGTGATTTTGTGTTGGGCTGCATTCATAGACATTGTTGGGCTGCATGCAGCCCATAGGCTGCGGGTTGGACATCCCTGCTTGAGAACCTGCTGTCAAAGATAAAATTATACTCAAAATAGTGCCCTTGAACCAGCGGCATCAGCACCAGCAGGAAGCTTGTTAGAAATGTAGAATCTGAGGATCCATCTCAAGCCTGGCAGATCAAAATCCACATTTTTAAGAAGATCCTTAGGGGATTCCTATTCCTTTAAAATGCTGAGGCAAACTGTTGTAGGTAGTGGTTATCATTTCAGTCTGAATCTCTAGGCCCCTGCTATTTTTCCAAAGCTCCTGCATAAACTGTTACAGCTGCCAGGACTCATCCTTAAAGAACATTCTAGTCCAATCCCCATTCTACAGGTGAGGTCTGACAGGTCACCTGACTTGCTTGAGGTTGCATAGAGCCAGGCTCTCAGGCCCTTGATCCCTGAATCCAGGGATAGCTTTGACACTGAGGTGCTATGACAGTCGGCCATAGGACTCTGGCTCCCACCTTTCTGGAATCTTCCCTTCCTCTAGAGAACTATTCAGCTGTCTGCTAATGTGCTTTACCACAACCACTCCTTCCTCACTGCTCAGTGTCTGAGACAGATACTTTAGGACTAAGACTGAAATTGGATGCTACCCTCTGGGAGCAGATAGGCAACAATGCCTTTGATCTTGGTCCCTGGGGTATCTTCATGATGACACACCCTGTCCACTGTCTTCCCTGATAGCATCCACCATTTTCACTCTGCAGTTATGTGGTTACTAAGCTACAGCCAAGGGGCCTGGCCCAAGATGTGATCAAAACCCATCTATACCAGAGTCACAGCCTGGATCATACCTTGTATCAATTTGATAAGAGTACCAGGTTCAAATTACTCAGATAACTAACAGACTCATATTTATTCTGGGCTTTTCTTTTTCTAGGATTTAGGTAGCAGTTTGTATTGGCCAGTAATTGGGAAAACAAAAGCCACTCTAGGTATTTCAAATAGAGGGGAATTTAATAGATTTAGCATAGGGAATTTGTTACAAAAATATACGAAGAGCTGGAGGAGCAAAAGAGGAAAAACTGTTACCAGGGACAAGTTACAGCGGAAAGCCATTCCAACCAAGAGCTGGAGGAGTGAAAGTGGGATGGTAGTGTTATGCTGAGTTCATGAGCCCACCCATGATACTGATGCTTCTATAACTGATACCATCATTGGTGAGAATGAAGTCAGGAGGCCACATTCGTGTTGATATTTCAGGAGTCCAGGGAACCCTCACTGATGTTCCTACCAAAAGCATAATGGTTTCCACCTCCTTCCTGCCCTCTAGTCTCAGGAGGCACCTCTCTTTGGCAAATCTATCTGGCACCCACCTTGGAAATGTAACTTTGAGGCTTTTAGTTAGGCAGTAAAGGGGAGATTATAGAAAAACTGAGCATCAACAGAATATTTGGCCCAGCAACCTTTTTCTGAGGTTTTAAACTGCCCCCCCACCTCCGAATCACTGTAGTGGTCAGTAAAAAGAAAGACTGCAGAGAGGTCCTGGTCAACCGGCACATGTACCATGGTGTGGGGACTATGAACTCTGAGTATGCTTCTCTTGAAGGGTATTCAGGTCAAAATGGCTCTCATGGATGTTGCTTTCAGTATGTCTCCTGTGACTTGATATTTGCAAGCTATTTCTTCAAAACAATTCAAAAAGTTTTGAAGCTCTCACATTGGAAAGGCAGAGGTGATGGGAGGAGATGCTCAGAAATATTTCTGCTAAGCAAGTGCTGGCAAAGAGTTCTCTAGGAATCATACCATTTTGGTGCCCAGATTGTGTGGAACAATGGAAAGAAACTGCTAATTATTCTCAAAAAGCAATAAGCATGCCTTAAGCTGCACCAGATGGTCCTGGAACCTTCCAAGAGGATGAGAGAAAGAACAACAACAAAAAAAGAATCCCAATTTTAGGGGCCTTATCTTAGAGTTTGCCAGGGCAAATTCCAGGCATATGTGGGGGAAGGGAAATTGTTCATGAAATTAGGTAGGAGTAGCTAAAAGGGCACCGGTGAGTCACAAGAGAACATAAAGCTCCCAGGAAAAAGAGAGAAATGGACAAAGCAAGCAGGCAATTCTTTGATTTTGGTGACAGAGAAGTTGGAGTTTGTCCCCAGTGAATTTTACTCTAGGGATATCACTGACTCTTTCAGCTTTAAATGTATTAAATTAGTTTAATAAGTTTTTGTGTTGGCGGGGCTACAGGGTCCTTGAACATAACTCAGAGCCTCAGCTTATTTTAGAAGCTGTCACATGGTGGTTGAGTAGTTCCCAGATTTCCACACAACCTTGGTCAGTGCATCTTGGCTACAGCTGTGCTGAGTGCTGAAGAAATTGTCTCACTTCTTCCCTAGACCTGGATGCAAGAGAGAATGCTGGGCTGACTTTTGACTCAGAGGTGGTCAGTTCTGTGGTCTGGCAAATTTGAAAGTACTACAAGTTAAAATTAATTCTCTTATGCAGACCACACTCTGGTAGCAGATTCAAATCCACAGTTAATTCAGAGACAGACACAGACAGAAATAAGTCAATGTAGGAGAAAAACACACAGCAAATTTCGGGAGGGTAAAATATTTGAAAAACCACAACTGCCATTGATAATAATAAGAGATAAACCTTAGAATGTAACAACTATTGTTCTGGGGAAATATCTCTTCCTTCTTTTCATTTAAGTTATTTTTAGTTACATTGTCATTTAGATAGAATAATGAACAGTTAAAATTACAAGTCCTCATGGAGAGACTGGATTTTGAGTAGATGCATAAACTCCTTTAGGCTAATACTTTTTCCTAGGCCAAAAGAAGAAGAAAAAATTAAAGGAAGTTTAAAAAACCATGGATAATGAAAACTCAGTAAATTTCTTTTGACATGCAGAGGGGCCCAGTCAGTTATTTTCATGAAGAACAATGTATAAACTTTGCCTTTCAAATTGCCCTCTGTTTGTTTTATATTTCCTAAAGTAGAATAGATGGAGAGTTAACACAAATGCAATTTGGAATAAAAAATCTCTGAGATTTAAGATATGCAAATTCATGAATACTTTTCTGACTTCCCAACCACCTGACAGGTGGGCTTAACCAATGATCCGTATAGAAGTTTGCTGGGCTGCATTATTTTCAGAGATTCAGTTGAACACACACATTGAGGGAATAAGAGTAAATGTATCAGTGCATTTTGTAGATGACCATAAATTATGCCAAATTTTCACTGGGTGGACAAATACATATTCTTTGCAAACTTTGAGAAAACCGGTTTTAGTTTTTAAGCCACTTGATTGATATACTGACCTACTTTTTACCTGACATGATTTGCTAGTGAAAACTGAACAGGTAAATTTTTAGTGGCTATCTTCAATATAAATATATCACCAATTAATTTTTAGTTAACTATCTTTTTTCCCATTTTTTAAATTGTTGTTCAATTACAGTTGTCCCATATTTTCAGTTGGCTATCTTTTTGGTGAAGATATTCACCAAATATCTCTTAATTGTAGAATTCATTGTTTTCCTTTTTGCCTCTTTTGTACAGTTGAGAATGTTTTCTAATACCTTCCGTGGTGCAAAAGAAATGGGACCACTTCCGAAATGCAAAAGAAATGGTTATCTATGGGGATTACACCCTCACTGGGAAGAAAACAATTGGGAAAGTTTTTAGTGTCTGGGTTTTCTCTTCCTTTGGCAGTCATACTCTTCTTGTGCCCCATGACAAAATCACTTCCTTCCTCCATCACCAACCTGGAGCTATTTTATATTTGGATTAGCATTCTATTACTACACAACAGGCCACACAAACTAGGTGGCTTCAAATAGCCATGTTATTGCTCATGATTGTTTGGGTGGGAATTCGAGCAGTACTCAGTGGAGACAGCTCACCCCTGTTCCACATAGTGACAGACTGGAGCTAGAGGATCCAAGATGGTTTCATTCATATGTCTGGCATCTGTCAGAGGTGGCTGTACTGGCTAGAGTTTGGCTGAGCCTCTTTCTCTCTTTCTTGCTTTATAATTTCTCATCTTTTTTACATGGCCTCTTTAGTCAGCATTTGGACCTTCTTAGATGGCAGGTGGTTTCCAATATAACAAAAGTAGAAGGTATCAGACTCTTTAAGGCCATAGGCCTGGAACTGCCAGAGTCGCTTCCCTTGCATTTTATTAGTCAAAGCAAGCAATTAGTCTTGTGACTGACACAGATTCAAATGATTGGGAAATAGACTCCACATCTTGGTAGGATGAGCTGCAAATACATAAGATTATGGGTAGCCACTTTTTCAGGAAATTCACCATAATATTCTTTGAAATTAGTGCTTGGAAATCATTACTGAAATATATCTCGGAAGATGTTGCACAAGGTACTATATAGACACAGATCTCCACTGGAAATATTATTTAATCAAACATTTTAGGGTGCAGTTAATTTATAGCGTTAGTTTAAAAGGGTTGGGTTTTTTTTTGCTTGTTACCTGTTGGCTAGGACATTTGAACCTTTTTCTTATTTCTACCATCTACCTGCTAAGATGCGTTAACAATCCCAAGTACATGGTTCAGCTTCTTAGATAAATAGAGGTTCATACAATGCAATATGGCAATATGTTTGTTTCTGGTATTTTAAATGCAGACAGGAAACTAGAGCACTGCCTGTCAGATGTCTCCAATGAATGGGGCAGAGGCCAGCATTTTCATGAGAGTTTCAGGATTTCCATACAATAACTGGCTCTATGGGCATCCTGACTCAACAGAGAATTGTCATTATGTTTCTATAGCAACTTTGTTCATTTCATTCGTGGAAATTTATAATAACATAAAAAGCAATGATGGACATGACTATATAATAATAGGCTTAGCTTTCTGGAGCATCTGTGAAGGGCAGCCAGCTGTTCTCATCAGCTGAAAGAGAGGGCATGATGCTTGAGGATACAACAGAATCCAGTCCTGCTGCAGCTCTTCAAGGAGTTATGGAAAACTGTAGCAGGTGACTGAAAAAGAATGTGTGTGCAGGGGATAATAAGTGGGTCAGCAGCAGGCAGACACACAGAAATGTCTGGCTTATCAAAATAACTTTGAAAGCCCTGGCTGGTATAGCTCAGTGGATTGAGTGCCGGCCTGCAAACCAGATGATCGTGGTTCGATTCCCAGTCAGGGCACAGGCCTGGGTTGCAGGCCAGTTCCCAGCAGGGGACTCACGAGAGGCAACCATACACTAATATTTCTCTCCTTCTCTCCTTCCCTTCCCCTCTAAAGATAAATGAATAAAATTTAAAAAACACTTTAAAAATATTTGATCATATCTTAAAATCCCAGACCACAAAGAAACTCCAAAAGTGAGGAAATGCTTCCCAGTTTACAAATGGGGACGATGAAAACAATCCTTAGTCTAGTGGGTGGTTGTGATAATTCAATGAAATAATGCAGAGATACTACTTAGCATGGGGTGGGCATGTAGTAGGGTCCGGTAAATATTAGCTATTATTTTTAGTAATTTATTTCTTCTTGTTTCTGGTCTGGAAAAGCACTGCTTCTGAAAAACTAGGCTAGTTTTGAATGACCATTGTTAGCTAGACATAAACTGGCTTTGCGAAACTCTGAGAAACATCATCCAGATAACATAATTTGGAGCTTTTTGCTTACAATTCAGTATGACTAGTTGATAAAGAAAACAACCTAGCATGTCATCAGATGTTTAGTTTACATGACACACAGACTAAGAGAATCTCTTCATTCTAATAATGTTGCTCCAAGAAAAAGTGGCAGCACAATGAAATTTTACGTTGACATCTATCTCCTTTCCTCTAACCCTCCTTTTTTGCTTTAATTTTTTCTTTAAAAATTTATTGAATTTATTGGGGCAGCATTGGTTAATAAAATTATATAATTTTCAGCTGTACAATTTCATCTGTCTATTGTATTGTGTATTTACCACTCCAAGACCTCAAGTTGTCTCCTTCCATTACCGTTTATGCTTCCTTTACCTCACCACCCCCACCCATTTCCCTCTGGTAATCACTATACTGTTGTATGTGTCTGTGAGTTTTTTGTTTTTATTTTTGCTTAATCTCCTCACCTTTTCACCCAGCCCTGCACCCCTCCTCCCCTCTGCCAGCTGTCAGCCTGCTTTCTATCTATGAGTCTGTTTCTATTTTGTTTGTTAGTTTATTTTGTTCAGTAGATACTGCACATAAGTGAGATCATATGGTATTTGTCTTTCTCTGATTGGCTTATTTCACTTAGCATAATAATCTCCAGGCCCATCCAAGTTGTCACAAAAGATAAGATTTTTTTCTTTTCTTAGAAGATTTTATTTATTTATTTTCTAGAGTCAGGGAAAGGAGGGAGAAAGAGGGAGAGTAAGACATCAATGTGCGGTTGCCTCTAGCACACCCTCTATTGCGGACATAGCCTGCAACCCAGGCATGTGCCCTGACTGGGAATTGAACTGGTGATGCTTTGGTTCACAGGCCCGCGTTCAATGCACTGAGCTACTCCAACCAGGGCCAGATTTTTTCTTTTTTCTTTTTTTACCACTATGTAGTAGCCCATCATGTAAATGTATTACAGCTTTGAAAATTTTTATTTCTTTTTTTTTTATAAAGAGAGGGGAAGGGAAGGAGAAAGAGTGGGAGAGAAACATCAATGTAAGAGAAACATTGATTGGTTGCATGACACCAAGTGGGGACCTGGCCTGCAACCCAGACACATGCCCTGACTGGGAATCAAACCAGTGACCTCTTGCTTTGTGGGACAATGCCAAACCAACTGAAGCACACTAGCCAAAGCTACTACAGCTTTTTTGCCTACTCACCTACTAGTGAGCACTTGGGCTTTAATTTTTTAAAAATAAATATGCTTTCTATGATGAGATCTGTCAGCTATAGTTAACCAGTAGTGGGCAGATATTGTATACTGGTCTTTCTGATTCACGCTAAACTGTGAAATGTTCATCTGAATTATGAAAGTATGTCTTCTATTACCTATTATAGAGAAAAAGTGTTCTTTTTTAAAACTTAGCAACTGAAATTAGACACCTTAACTGTGTTTAAAGCACCTTCCATAACATAACATTTATATATTTTATTTCATTAATTGTAAGAAGTATATTTTTTTACCTTCTAATATCCCTGAAACTGGGCTGCATCTCATAATTGATAGTGACTTGGACTCAATAAACTATGGTAGTCATCTTAGTATTAGTATTAAGGCTGTAAATTCACACTCTATGGAAGCATGATGTAGAATTAAAAATAAATTTGGATAGCTGAAGACAACACTATTTAACAAATGATAATAATTTCCTATTCTAAATAAAAAGAGACATTATTAGACAAGTCACAGGAGAAAGTATATGAACACTTCACTTGGTGTGTTTACTCTCTCAAAGATGCTTGTGATTCAGAATCAAATGACACAATTTTTATTCAGGTTGTGGTAACATTTAACTACTTATCAGTTAGAATGTAAAGCAATGCAAATCTGAATATTGTTAATTTGCTATGACCTCTTGAAATACATTGGTCACCTGTTCAGAATCATCAGGTAGAGTTTGCTAAACTTTGAACTCCCCTTCTTGTAATTTCACTTTAGCTATAAGATAAAATCCAAACCAATGTAGAGCCAAGGTAAAACTGCTGTCCCAAAACACAAATTGTAGGTGAGGTTCAGTGGCAGTTAAATGGGAGTATGGACCCAGACAGAGCACTGTTTGTTTTCCTATATTGAAGAATATGTTGGCAATAGACATAGCTAGAGAAGAGAGGGCTCATTCCACGGGTAAGGGGTCTGACTTGGGTTTTAAGTCATATTCATTATCTACATGCATTGCCTTAAGTAAATCACTAACGCTCTCTGAGCTTGTTTCCACACCTGTAAAGTGAGAGTATTGAGTGGCTCCTATAAGTCTCTGTAGTATTTTCTTTTACCTCTTCAAGGGCAGTACTCTTTTTACTTCGTGTTATATTACATGTGTGCTGACATAATGCCCCTAATAGGCTATAAACTCTTGGAGAAGCACACAGCTCTCTTGCCTTAGTGCATCTCAACCACAGGAGTTGGAATGATGCCTTGGTTAAGGCAGGCACTCACTAAAGATTTGTTTCCATGAATTTAATAAAACTGGATGATAGCTAAGGCACCTTTCTGTAATATTCTATAATGATGTTTTTAAAAGCATGACTGATTCAATATGGCTGAATGACTTCTAGATTTAGCTGGGTTACTGCCATATTACCAAGTCAGTAGGCAGAATTTGGAAACATAGGGAAGAAGAAGCTATAGCTAATAAGTTATGGTATAATACACCTAGCAAGGCCCATTGATTTGGTTTAGCCAGGTTTACCCATGCACATGTGAGTGCTCAAACAATCTTCAAAACTCAGGAAGAGAGAAAGAGCAAGATGGAGGGAAGAGAAATATAGAGTGGGTGAGCAAACCATTAAAAATGTGGAGTGCCTAGAGCTTTTGGCATGTCAAATGTGGGGTGTCAAACCCCAAGTTAATTAGATGGTTCTTGATGATAGTGAGAATACTCTGGTTATATTTTCAGATATGGAACCACCTAGAATCAAGTGCCCAAGTGTAAAGGAACGCATTGCTGAACCCAATAAGTTAACAGTCCGGGTGTCCTGGGATACCCCTGAGGGAAGAGACACAGCAGATGGCATTCTAACTGAGTAAGTGAAATTTGGCAGATGGAACAATATTACCTCTTTTAAAATAATTTGTATTGATTTTGAGAGAGGGGGAAAGAGAGAGAGAGAGAGAACGCAAATTTGTTGTTCCACTTGTTTATGCATTCATTGGTTGATTCTTGTATGTGCCCTGACTGAGGATTGAACCCGCAACCTTGGCATATTGGGATGAAGTTCTAACCAATTGAGCTACCCAGCCAGGGCTGATGTTACCTCTTTCACATGAGATGTGTACTACTCAAAGTGGAAAAGTGTATCCAAGCTGGTCTTTTGATGTTTACAGACTCCTTACAACACTTGGCCAGTTCTTCCTCACTGATGCTTTATTTTTTTCCTTAGTTGTCTTCATCATCTGATACATTATATATTTTATGGATGTATTTGTTTACTGCCATGTTCCTAATGTCCAGAACCATGCCTAGCACATAGGTGGTACTCAGTAAATATTTGTCAAAGAAAAGAAAGGAAGTAAGAAAAGGTGGTGGGAAGGAAATTAGAAGAGAGACAGAAGGAGGAAGAGGAAACCACCTGGCTAATTCAGGGATAGAATCACCCCCATTGCCCACCCAGAGGATTTCTACTCATGCCCCCAGGCTTACTGATCCATAACCCCACTGGAAGCCTCTGTGTGTCCCAGGTGGGGCCAGATGCTACCCTCCTTGTGCTCTGCAAATATGGCTTAATATAAACCCTTTGCACCTCCCTTTTGGCACCTGTTTTTTCAAAACTTTTGATTTTTAACTGGTTTAAAAAAACTTGAGACCACATTGAACACTTACAGAAGAGGCTTATTAAAAAAAGAGTTGATGTCTTCTGCCTTCTTCACCCCAACCCCATCCTCCAAGACCAATTCAATTGCATTCATAATTTAAGATACAACCAAAATGCTTTTTAAAATGGTTATTCCATTTGGTGAAACTAGCTACAGGTTGTTCTAATCTAGCATCTTGGCCTGCACCCTGAAGCTTTTTGGTTTGCCTTCCTGTTCTCTGGAGGCCACTACTTCATATCACCATGTTCACATTCATGCCTTGAAGGCTGTGGCCCTGTTAGACCTCCCCACTGAATTTCCATCTGTGGACAAAGAATCCCTCTGATTTACCCCCTGGTGACCCATACAGCAGGGAAAGCTTTTCTATAATCCTATCAACCCAGGCTGTGCAAGAGAAAAAAACATTTTAAAGCAATTATTAACAATAACAGAAAATCTCCCAACCCCAGCAGGACCTCTTATTTCTACACCCTCATAATTTTCTCCCAGTGTACCATCTAGCTTAGATAATATGATTACTAGTTTTGTTCCTCCTTGTGACTACTCAAAAATAAAGTTCAAACTTTATTAAGAAAATTATTTATTTGCTGTCACATATACATGTCACAAACCCCTAATGAGAAACTTTGGGTAATTGGGATTAAAAAATAAGTCACCGTTGACATATTCAGGGATTGGGTTTTATTTATGTGCAAATCTTTGGGGCCTAGCAAAATGCCTGGCTCAGCTCCTGAAATAAAATAAGTTATTAGATTTTTACGAGTCTGAATGAAATTCTATATCATAAACTCAAAATATCATGTCATCAGATGACTCTATTCACCTTGGCCTTGGTAGCCTGTGTTACGGTGAGAAAGGTGACATTTTATTTTTTATTTTTAATTATATTTTATTGATTATGCTATTATAGTTGTCCCAATTTTCTCCCCTCAGCCTTCCTCCACCCAGCACCCCTCACTCCCTTGGGTAATCCCCACATGACCCATTTCTCATGTTTATGGGTCATTCGTGTAAGTTTTTTGGCCACTCCACCATTTCCTATACTGTACTTTACATCCCATGGCTATTCTGTAACTACCCATTTGTACTTCTTAATTGCCACACTTCTTTATCCATTCCTCCACAATCCCCTCCTAACTGGCAACCATCAAAATGTTCTCTGTGCCCATGATTCTGTCTCTGTTCTTCTTGTTTTCTTAGTTTGTTTTTTAGATTAAATTATTGATAGATATATATTTATTGCCATTTTATTGTTCATAGTTTTGATCTTCCTCTTTTTCTTTAAGTCCCTTTAACATTTTATATAATAATGGCTTGGTGATTATGAATCCCTTTTTTTTTTTCTTGTCTGAGAAGCTCTTTATCTTCCCTTCAATTCTAAATGATAGCTTTGCTGGGTACAGCAGTCTTGACTGTTGGTCCCTATTTTTATGATTTTGAATATGTCTTGCCCAGCTCTTCTAGTCTGCAAAGTTTCTTTTGAGAAATCAGCTGACAGTCTTATGGAAACTCTCATGTAGGTAACTAATTTCTTTTCTCTTGCTGCTTTGAAGATTCTCTCTTTATCTTTAACCTTTGGCATTTTAAATATGATGTGTCTTGAAGTGGGCCTCTTGCATCCATCTTGTCTGGGACTGTGCTTCCTGAACTTGCATGTCTATTTCCTTCACCAAATTAAGAAAGTCTTCTTTCATTATTTTTTCAAACAGATTTCTAATTTCTTGCTCTTTCTCTTCTCCTTCTGGGACCCCTATGATGCAAATGTTGTAACACTTGAAGTTGTCCTGAGAGGTTCCTTACACTCACCTCATTTTCTTGGATTCTTTTTTCTTCTTGTGGTTCTGATTGGTTGTCTTTTGCTTCATGTTGTTCCAAATCATTGATTTGATTGTTGTCTTCATACACTCTATTGTTGTTTCCCTGTAAATGGTTCTTTATTTCAATTAGTTTATCCTTTGTTTCTGGCTGGATCCCCTTTATGCTGTTAAGGTCCTAAGTTCCTTGATGATCCTTATAACTAGTGTTTTGGACTCTGCATCTGATACATTGCTTATCTGCATTTTGTTTAGTTCTTTTTCTGGGCTTTTGATCTTCTTTCATTTGGGCCATGTTTCTTTGTCTCCTCATTTTGGCAGCCTCCCTGTGTTTGTTTCTATGTATTAGATAGAGCTCCTATAACTCCCTGTCTTGCTAGCCTGGCCAAATGTAGTAGGTGTTCTGTAGGGTCCAGTGACACAGCCTCCCCTGTCACCCAAGCTAGGTACTCAAGGTGTGTCTTTTGTGTAGGCTGAGCACATTCTTCTCTTGTAGTTGAGCCTTGATTGGTGTTGTCAGGTCAATGGGAGGGATGTACCCAGGCCAGTTAGCTGTAATGACTGGCTGTGAATATTGACCACCAATTTCTGCCCTCCATGGGGGATCAGCTGTACAAGGGTATGGTGGTGGTGCTTTCACATGGTCTGTAGCTATCCACTGGGTACACAAGCTCTGGGGTTTTCTGGGTGGTGCATGCCAAGGTCAGCTCCCACTTGTGTACTGCCCAGGACGACCCTGCCTGAGTTCTAAAGCAATCCGAGATGACTGCTACTTGTGCTTGGCTGGGAGAACCCAGGTCAAGCCAAGCTGTAAACCTAGACTGGCTGCTGCTAGTGCAGGGCCTGGGACCACTTAGCAACAGGTACAGGGGCTGGGAGCTCACTGAAGCTGGCTGTTGTTTGTCTGATAAGATTTAGGAAGACCAGTCATTCCTGCGGAAAAGCCACAGTGAAATGCTTGGGTGGGCCAGTAAGTTGGGTGGTATGGAGCCTCAAGGAATCTCCAGGGTGGGGAAAACACTGTTAGACAGGTTGGCTGAGTCTCACATGTGGCACCCACCTGCAGGCATTGTGGCTCTGTGGGGGGAGGGTTCAGAAAAGGGACAATGGGCTCTGCCCACCTTTCTGTTTGGGAGTAAACTGGGTACTCATGTGCACCATTGGCCCCCAGCTCTCACCCAAACGGCAGACACTTCAGTCCCTTCGTGTATTCCACTGGTACCCTTCAAGCTGCCATCCAGGTACAACAGTTCAGAGGGAGTCAGTCTAAGTAAGTCTGTGTGTGGATTCCCTAAGAGGAACTGCTTGAGACTCCAGAATTTTCTTCCATGAACTCAACTCCTGCTGGCTTTCACAGCCAGACTGATCTTCCTGGCACTGAAACCCTAGGTTGGGAGGCCTAGTGTGGGGCTAGGACTCCTTGTTCCTGAGATATCTCCTAGATTTTCTTAAATAATTTTTTAAATTTAATTCTTGTTCAAGTACAGCTTTCTGTCCTATATTCCCAACCCTGCCCACACCCTGCCTCGTGCTCCCCACCTCCCTCCCATCTCTGCCCCCCACCCTTAGTTATTGTCCATGTGTCCTTTATACTTGTTCATGTGAGTCCATCCCCTTTTCCCCTATGACTCCCTCCCCTCTCGGCTCTGGACCCTGTCAGCCTGTTCCGTATTTGAGTGTCATTGGTCAGATTTTGCTTGCTTGTTTGTTTTGTTTAGATTCCTCTTAACAGTGATATCATATGGTATTTGTCTTTCACCGCCTGGCTTATTTCACTCAGCATAATGCTTTCCAGTTCCATCCATGATGTTACAAAGGGGAGTAGTTCCTTCTTCCTTTCTGCAGCATAGAATTCCATTGTGTAAATGTACCAGAGCTTTTTGATCCAGTCATTTACCGATGGGCATCTAGGTTGCTTCCAGCTCTTGGCTATTGTGAATTGTGCTGCTATGAACATGGGGGTGCATAGGTTCTTTTGGATTGGTGTTTCAGGGTTCTTAGGATATACTCCTAATAGTGGAATTGCTGAGTCAAAAGGCACGTTCATTTTTAGTTTTCTTAGAAAATTCCATACTGTTTTCCATAGTGGTTGTACCAGTCTGCAATCCCACCAACAGTGAACTAGAGTCCCCTTTTCCCCACAACCTCTCCAGCACTTGTTGTTTGTTTCTTTGTTTATGATAGCCAATCTGACTGGTGTTAAGTGGTATCTCATTGTGGTTTTAATTTGCATCTCTCTGATAGCTAGTGATATCGAGCATCTTTTCATGTGTCTCTGGATTCTCTGTATGTCCTCCTTGGAGAAATGTCTGTTCAAGTCCTCTGCCCATTTTTTGATTGGGTTGCTTGTCTTCTTTGAGTGGAGCCGAATGAGTTCTTTGTATATTTTGGAGATTAAACCCTTATCTGAGGTATCATTGGCAAATATGTTTTCCCAAGCTGTTGCTTCTCTTTGTATCTTGATACTGTTTTCCTTAGCCATGCAGAAGCTTTTAATTTTGATGAGATCCCATTTGTTTATTCTTTCCTTTATGTTCCTTGCTCTAGGGGACGTATCAGTAAAAATATTGCTGCGTGGAATATCTGAGATTTTCTTGCCAAGGCTCTCCTCTAGGGTTTTAATGGTTTCACGGCTTATATTTAAGTCTTTTATCCACCTTGAATTTATTTTGGTGTATGGTGTAAGTTGGTGCTCAAGTTTCATTTTTTTGCATGTAGCTGTCCAGTTCTCCCAACACCATTTGTTGAAAAGGCTGTCTTTACTCCATTTTATGTTATTGCCCCCTTTGTTGAATATTAATTGATTGTAGAGAGTTGGGTTTATTTCCGGGCTCTCTGTTCTATTCCATTGGTCTATGTGCCTGTTTTTGTGCCAGTACCAGGCTGTTTTCATTACAGTGGCCTTGTAATACAGTTTGATATCAGGTATTGTGATCCCTCCTACTTTGTTCTTCTTTCTCAACATTGTAGCTGCTATTCGGGGTCATTTATGGTTCCATATAAATTTTTGAAGTGTTTGTTCTATGTTTGTGAAATATGCCATTGGTACTTTAATAGGTATTGAATTGAATCTGTACATTGCTTTGGGTAGTATGGACATTTTGATGATGTTAATTCTTCCAATCCATGAATACAGTATATGTTTCCATTTGTTTGTGTCTTCCTCAATTTCTTTCTTCAGTGTTGTGTAGTTTCTGCATACAGGTCTTTTACCTCCTTGGTTAGGTTTATTCCCAGATATTTTATTTTTGTTTTTGCTATATCGAATGGGACTTTTTTCTTCATTTCTGCTTCTGCTGCTTCATTGTTGGTATACAGAAATGCCTTTGATTTCTGGATATTGACTTTGTATCCCGCTGTTTTGCCAAATTCATTTATTAGTTAGAGCAGTTTTTTGGTAGAGGCTATAGGATTTTCCATGTACACTATCATGTCATCTGCAAACAGTGCCAGTTTTGTTTCCTCCTTTCTGATTTGGATGCCTTTTATTTCATCTTGTCTGATGGCTGTGGCTAGAACTTCTAATACTATATTGAATACAGGTGGTGAAAGTGGGCAACCTTGTCTTGTTCCTGATCTTAGTGAAAAGCTTTTAGTTTTTGCCCATTGAGTATGATGTTGTCTGCAGGTCTTTCATGTATGGCCTTTATTATATTGAAGCATGCTCCCTCTATTCCCATTTTTCTGAGTACCTTTATGATAAATGGGTGTTGAACCTTGTCAAAAGCTTTTTCCATGTCTATTGATATGATCATGTGGTTTTTGTATTTGTTTTTGCTTATCTGGTGTATTACATTTATTGATTTGCGAATATTGAACCAACCTTGCATCCCTGGGATGAATCCCACTTGGTGGTGGTGTATGATCTTTTTGATGTATTGTTGGATGCGATTTGCCAATATTTTATTGAGGATTTTAGCATCTATGTTCATCAGTGATATTGGCCTGTAATTTTCTTTCTTTGTTGTGTCTCTATCTGGCTTTAGAATTAGGGTGATGCTGGCTTCATAAAAAGAGTTGGGGAGTTTTCCCTCCTTTTGGATTTTTTGCAATGGTCTGTGAAGAATAGGGGTTAGTTCTTCCTTAAATGCTTTGTAGAATTCTCCTGTGAAACCATCTGGTCCGGGGCTTTTGTGTGATGGGAGTTTTTTATTACTTCTTCAATTTCATTTGCTGTTATTGGCCTGTTCAGGTTTTCTGCTTCTTTTTCATTGAGTTTTGGAAGATTATATTTTTCTAGAAATTTGTCCTTTCACCTAGGTTTTTAAATTTCTTGGCATACACTTTTGCATAGTAATTTCTTGCAATCCTTTCTATTTCTGTGGTATCAGTTGTAATCTCTCCTCTTTCATTTCTGCTTGTGTTTATTTGGGTCCTCTCTCTTCTTCTCTTGATGAGCCTACTTAAAGGCTTGTCGATTTTGTTTATCGTTTCAAAAAAAAAAACAGCTCCTGGATTCATTGATCCTTAGAATTGTGCTTTTAGTCTCTGTGCCATTTATTTCTGCTGTGATCTTGGTTATTTCCTTCCTTCTACTTGCTCTGGGCTGTCTTTGTTGTTGTTTCTTGAGTTATGGCAGGCATCGGGTTAGGTTGTTTGTTTGAAATGTTTCTATCTTCTTTAGGTAAGCCTGTATTGCTATGAATTTCCCTCTCAGGACTGCCTTGGCCATGTCCCATAAGTTTTGGGTTGTTGTGAGTTCATTTTCACTTGTTTCCATAAACTTTTTGATTTCTTCCCTAATTTCAATCTTGACTCATTCGTTGTTTAATAGCATACCATTCAGTGTCCGTGCTTTTGGGTGTTTTGTTTTTTTTCCTGTGGGATTAGTTTCCAATTTCAGTCCCTTGTAATCAGAGAAAATGCTTGGTATGATTTCTATTTTCCTGAATTTGTTGAGACTCGTTTTGTGTCCTATCATGTGACCTATCTTTGAAAATGTTCCATGTGCATTTGAAAAGAATGTGTATTTAGCTTCCTTGGGATGGAGGGCTCTATATATATCAATTAGGTCCATTTCATCTATGGTGTCATTTAATGCTGCAATATCTTTGTTGATATTTTGTTTGGAAGATTTGTCCATTTTTGACAGTGGGGTGTTAAAATCCCCTACTATAATTGTGTTGCTGTCAATATCTTTCTTGAGATCCTCTAGAATTTTCTTTATATATTTGGGTGCTCCTATGTTGGGTGCATATATATACGATGTTAATTTCTTCTTGGTGGATTCTTCCCTTCAGTAATATGAAGTGACCTTCTGGGTCTCTCTTTATGGCCCTTTTTTTGAAGTCTGTTTTGTCTTATATAAGAATTGCTACCCCCGCTTTTTTTTCTTGTCCATTTGCTTGAGAAATTTGTTTCCATCCTTTCACTTTTAGTCTGTGATGGTCTTTTGACCTAAGGTGGGTCTCTTGTAGGTAGCATATGTGTGGGTCATGGTTTCTTATCCATTCAGCTATTCCATGTCTTTTAATTGGTGCATTTAATCCATTTACTTTTAAGGTTATTATTGAAAGGTGCTTATTCATTGCCATTTGTGTACCTGTCTTCCTCTCTATCTCTCTCTTTTCCTTCCTCTTCGTAAAGCAGCCCTTTTAGTAATTCTTGTAGAACTGGTTTGGTGGAGGTGTATTTTTTTAGACTTCTTTTGTCTTGGAAGCTCTTTATTTGGCCTTCCATCTTGATTGAGAGCCTTGCTGGGTACTGTAGCCTTGCTTGTAGGCCTCTGTTTCTCATTGCTTGGAATATTTCTTGCCATTCTCTTCTTCCTTGGAATGTTTCCATTGAGAAGTCGGTAGCCAACCTTTTTGGGACTCCCTTTTATGTTACTTTCTTTTTCTCCCTTGCTGCCTTTAGGATTTTCTCTTTGTCTTGGACGTTTGCCAAATTAATGATGATATGTTTTGCAGTAGACCTCTTCGGGTTCCACCTGATTGGGACTCTCTGCAATTCCTGAATCCATGTGACTTTATCTCTCCTCAACATAGGAAAATTTTCCATTATTACTCTTTCAAATAGGTTTTCTATCCCTTGTTCTTCTTCCTTTCCTTCTGGTATTCCTATTATTCGGATATTATTACATTTCATGTTGTCTTGCATTTCTCTTAAATTCTCCTCATTTTTTTCTGGTTCTCTTTTCTGTTACTTGGTCCATCTGGGAGATTCTTTCTATCCTGTCTTCTATTTCACTTATTACATCTTCCGCCTCTTTGATTCTATTCTTCATACCTTCTACTGTGTTCTTCAGTTCAGAAATTGTATTCTGCATTTCCTCTTGGCCTTTACTGATGGTTTCTATTTCCTTTTTCATGTTTGTATAGTTTGCAGAGAGTTCATTGTAGCTCCCCTGTAGTTTCTGGTAGCTCGTTGTAAGCTCTTTGAATTTCTTGATAACCAGTGCTTTGAATTCAATATCTGATAGGTGGCTTGCCTCTATTTCATCTAACATTCTTTCTGAGACTTCCTTCTTTTCTTTCATTTGGGGATTGTTTCTTTTTTTTTTAAAGATTTTATTTATTTATTTATCTTTAGAGGGGAAGGAGAGGGAGAGAAACATCAATGTATGGTTGCCTTTCGTGCATCCCCTGCTGGGAGTTGGCCTGCAGGGTACCAGCCTGCAACCTAGGCATGTGCCCTGACTGGGAATCGAACCACGATCCTCTGGTTCGCAGGCCCGCGCTCAATCCACTGAGCTACACCAGCCAGGGCTTGGGGATTGTTTCTTTGTGTTCCCATTGTTTGCATTGCTCTTCTTGTTGGCCTCAGCTTCTTAAAGTGATCTGTTCTGGTTCCCTGGGTTTATGGTGTGAACTTCTGTGGTAGGATGCCTGTGAAATTCAGTGGTGCAGTCTCCTGCAGGTGTCTTGGTGTTCTCCACTTCCACCTCCTCCTCTTGTTGGTTTCCAGCTGGTCAAACCTTTTCTTCTGGTCTCACTAGCTGCAGGAGCCTTAGGGGCTATTCGTGTGGCCTTTCTCTCATCTTGGTGAACTTAGCTGGTCTCGCCAGTGCCCTCCCAAGATCCAGACTGGCGCCGTTCTCCTGTGCCCCACTGAGAGCAGGTTTTTCCCCAGGCTTCCCAACCCTGGCCTGGCGTGAGCTCGGGCGCTCCCAGCCAGGCTTTCCTGGTGTTGCAGGCTTGGGCTTGGAACTTCCCCAGTGCTGTGGCTGCACACACAGGGCGACTCACAATTCTTCCAAGCTGGCAGCCACAGCCTGACTCCTGGTGCTTCTCAGTCTGCGCCCAGCTGTGTAGGGATGGAGCTGGCGACTGGCACTCTTTCAGGGACCCTGCCAGTAGCCTGCAGCTCTCCCAGACTGTGGGAGTGAAGGCTCAAGTCCTGCGCTCTCAGTTCACCAACACGGCAACAACAGCCTGACTCCCAGTGCTTCTCAATCTGCTAGTAGCCTGCAGCTCCCCGTGAATGTGGGAACACCGGCTCGAGTCCACTGCTACTAGGAATGTGCGCTACTGGGAATGCACTGCAACACCTAGATCCCCAAGCCCTAACCACAGCCTGACTCCCGGTGCTTCACAGTCTGCTCCTGGCTGGGTAGGGAGGGAGCTGGTGACTGGCGCTCTTCCAGGGGCCCTGCCAGTATCCTGCAGCTTCCCGAGACTGTGGGAGCTGCGGCTCAGGCTACTGGGAATGCAGGGGCGGCTCAGTTCCCCAAGCCGGCAACCACAGCCTGCCTCCACGGGTTATCAGAGCTCTGTGGTTTGCTTCCCAATGCCCACTCCTCTCTCTGGCACTACAGGCAAACCAATCTCTCCTGGTGTTTTCCAATCTGTGCCCTACTGGTTAGAGAGGGTGCCAGTGACTAGTTCTCTCCCAGGGTTGTCGTTGTTGCCCGCCCTCGGCTCTCAGAGACCAGGGTGACCCGGCCAGGGCCCTGGGGCCTCCCAGCAGAGGGCCTGCAGCCTCTGCGCTGTTCCCTTGTACCTTGTTGATCTGCGGTCATGTCCTCTCCTCAACCTCTGGTCATTCGGTGTCCGCTACACTTTCTGGGGTCCTGCCTTCCTATATACTGGGTCCCTGTTGGGTATTTCCTGCGCTCCTCTGCAGAGCAGCCCAGTTTTTCTATGGCGCATGGAGGGAAGCGAAATCCTTTGTCCTACCTCGCTGCCATCTTCCTCTTTCTCCCATTGAAAAAAACAGTTTTTCTACAAAGGAACTTTAAAACCGCAGTTTCTTACTCCTTCCCTTGGTACTGATCCTTACTTAAGGTCCTATGGTTCTCTGTGGGTTACAGCCTCCAGCCTCTCCTGAATTTTTTAATGTATATTTTGTTGACTATGCTATTACATTTGCCCCCAATTTTCTCCCCTTTCTCTCCCTCCTCCCTGCACCCCCACCCCCCAACATTCTCTCCCCCCTCTTAGTTCATGTCCATAGATTGTACATATAAATTCTTTGGCTTCTCCATTTCCTGTACTATTCTTAACCTACTCCTGTCAACTTTGTGCCTACCTGTTATGCTTCTTATTCCCTGTACCTTTCCCCCCATTCTTTTGCTCCCCCACCCCATGATAACATTCTACATGATCTCCATTTCTGTGATTCTGTTCCTATTATAGTGTTTGCTTAGCTCATTTTTTTGTTTTTGTTTTTTTTTAGGTTCAGTTGTTGATAGTTGTGAGTTTGTTGTCAGTTTACTGTTCATATTGATCTTCTTCTTTTTCTTAGATAATCCCCTTTAACATTTCATATAATGAGGGCTTGGTGATGATGAACTCCCTTAACTTGACCTTATCTGGGAAGCACTTGATCTGCCCTTCCACTCTAAATGATAGCTTTGCTGGATAGAGTAACCTTGGATATAGGTCCTTGCCTTTCATGACTTCAAATACTTCTTTCCAGTCCCTTCTTGCCTGTAAGGTTTCTTTTGAGAAATCAGCTGATAGTCTAATCGGAACTCCATTGTAGGTAACTCTCTCCTGTTGTTGCTTTTAACAGTCTCTCCTTATCTTTAATCTTGGGTGACTTAATTATGATGTGTCTTGATGTGTTTCTCCTTGGGCCCAATTACTTTGGGACTCTGAGCTCCCTGGACTTCCTAGAAGTCTGTTTCCTTTATCAATGAAGTTTTCAATTTCTGCCTGCTCCTTTTCTCCTTCTGGTACCCTTATGATTCAGATGTTGGAGCATTTGAAGTTGTCCCAAAGGTTTCTAAGCCTCTTCTCATTTATTTTTTGAATTCTTGTCTCTTCATTCTGTTCCAGTTGGATGCTTATCTCTTTTTTTTTTGTTTGTTTGTTTCAAATCATTGATTTGAATCCTGGTTTTCTTCCCTTCCCAGTTTCCTGTTGGTTCCTTATATATTTTTATATTAGTTTTTTACAGCCTATTTCATTTTACAACCAAGCTCAATCATTTCTGTGAGCATTCTGATTATAAGTGTTTTGAACTCTGCATCAGATAGGTTGTCTATCTCCTTGTCACTTAGTTCTTTTTCCGAAGTTTTGATCTGGTCTTTCATTTAGGCCATATTTCTTTATCTTGGCTTGCTTGTTAAGTTGTAAGGGGCAGAACCTTAGGTATTCACCAGGGTAGACAACCCTCTTTGTTGCATTGTGGTGTTGTCCGTGGGCAATGGGTCAGAGAAGGAACAATGCTGCTTTCTTGGTCCTTGCCATGCTTTCTGTGAGTTCCCCTGCTACCCACAAGCAGATTTTGCCTTTTCAGGTGCCAATTCCTGTGTGAGTGGGTTTGTGTACATTCTAGGACCCTGTCAGCCTCTCCAATGGACTCTCCTGTGAGACTGGGAGTTTCTTCTACCACCACAACCCCTACAGATTTTTATAGACAGAGGTTCTGAGTCTTGAATTTCCTGTGCTAAAAACTCTGGGTTTCACAGTCTCTCACTCCCCATTTGTTCCTCCTGGCCTATGTGTGTGTGCATGTGGGATGCTCATTCAGTCAGCCCCCACCCTGTTTGAGTAGTCTGCCTCTTTGCTGCGTGTCCTCTCTGACCTATTGCTGCTACCCCTCCTACCAGTCTTGATGAATATTTCTTTAACTCCTTGGTTGTTGACCTTCCATGCAGTTTGACATTCTGGCAGTTCTGGTTGTTTTTTTGTTTATAAATTGGTTATCCTTCTTTTGGTCATGTGAGGAAATGGAACGTTTCTACCTATGCCTCCATCTTGGCCAGAACCACACTCCCAAATTTTTAGCCACCACACGTGGATGTGGGACCAGCCTGTTCTGCATCTCTGCCCCTCCTACCATTCTGGATGGTTGTGGTTTCTTTAATTGTGTAGTTTTTGGACATCTACTGAACTTGATTTCTGAATATTCTGAATGATAGCTGTTCTGTAGTTTAGTTGTAATTTTGATGTGGTTGTGTGAGGTAAGCACTGTTTACCTATGCCCCCATCTTGACTGGAAGTCCCAGAAATATGGCACTTAAAAATGCATCCTAGAGCCTCTACCCCTCTGTTCACAGCAGCTGTCTTGTCTGCTTTCAGAGTTCTACAGATGAGAGCCAGTGGAGGCCTGGAGCAGGATACTGTGGAGAGTACACTCTGGCAGAATGAGGAATTCAGAGAAGGCTGTCATGTCCCCTTTTCAGCTCTCTCACTTGGGCTCCATGCTTGTGTGTCATTTCCCTATGACCCCTTCTGCCATGTCTTATGCAAGTCACTGTTATATAATCTAAGAGAAAAGGTTCTAGTATTAAGCTCTGAGACAAGTGTTTCCTATGAGTTCCCTTATTTATTCCTGATGACTGTTATTTGCATGTCACAAATAAGATACAGTTTCCAAGAATTTAGCAGGCACTCATATTTGATGTACAATTCCTCTCAGGTTTATCTGCATTTCAGTCATGCTTCCTGCATGCCTTAAAGCATTAGAGGCTCAAAGTGACATGTCTCTAATGGTGGGATTTCTGGCACTTTCCCAAGACCCCTCAGTTCATAACTTGTAAACAGCCACCTTAAACATGGTTCTAAGTTATAAGGTTCTCCTCAATGGTAACAATGGTAATTCCAACACGTCCATTATTAGCAAATATTATCATCATTCTTAAGAATTGTAGGGAGACGTCTGGCCAAGATGGAGGCATAGGTAGACACACTGTGCCTCCTTGCACAACCAAAAGAGGACAATAACAAATTTAAAAACAAAAAACAACCAGAACTGACAGAAAATTGAACTGTATGAAAGTCCGACAACCAAGGAATTAAAGAAGAACTATTCATCCACAGCAGTAGCAGGGGCAGAGATGGGCACCTGAGGCAGAGAGGACTCATGGCAAGGCTGTGTCTGGTGGAGCAGGCAGTCCCACATTCATGTGTAGATAAACTGGTAGGAACAACTGGAGAGTGAGGCAGACCACTCAACACAGAGTTCCAGCATGGGTAAATAAAGCCTCAAAACCTCTGACTGAAAAAACCTGTGAGAGTTGAGGAGGGAGGAGAAACTCCCAGCCCCACAAGAGAGTTCATTGGAGAGACTTACAGGGTTCTAGAATGTACACAAACCCACCCACCCAGGAATGATAATCAGAAGGACCCAATTTTCTTGTGGGTAGTGGTGAGAGTGACTGAAAGCCAGCAGAGAGCTGAGAAAGTAGCACTGTTCCCTCTCAGAACCCTCTCCCACATACAGTGCCACAACAAAGCAAAGTGGTTTGCCCTGCCCTAGTGAACACCTAAGGCTCTGCCTTGTACTATGTAACAGGTGCATCGAGACCCAAAAATGGCCCAAATGAAAGAACAGATCAAAGCTCCAGAAAAAATACAACTAGGTGACAAAGAGATAGCCAACTTACCTCTGCACAGATGCACAGTTCAAAACACTATTAATCAGGATGCTCACAGAATTGGTTGAGTATGATCACAAAATAGAGGAAAAATGAAGGTTATGAGAAGTGAAATAAAGGAAAATGTACAGGGAACCAACAGTGACAGGAAGGAAACCAGGACTCAAATCAATATTTTGAACCAAAAGGAAGAAATAAACAGTCAACCAGAACAGAATGAAGAAAGAAAAATTAAAAAATATGAGGAGAGGCTTAGGAACTTCCAGGACAAGTTTAAACATTCCAATATCTGAATCATAGGGGTGCCAGAAGGAGAAGAGGAAGAGCAAGAAATGGAAAACTTATTTGAACAAATAATAAAGGAGAACTTCCCCAATCTGGCAAAGGAAATAGACCTCCAGGAAGTCCAGAAAGCTCAGAGAGGCCCAACAAAGTTGGACCCAAGGGAGCACACACCAATGTACATCATAATTACACTACCCAAGTTGAAAAATAAGGAGAGAATCTTAAAAGCACCAAGAGAAAAGGAGATAGTTACCTACAATATAGTTCCCATTAGACTACCAGCTGATTTCTCAAAAGAAACCTTGTAGGCTAGAAGGGGCTGGAAAGAAGTATTTGAAGTAATGAAAGGCAAGGACCTACATCCAAGATTACTCTATCCAGCAAAGCTATCATTTAGAATGGAAGGGCAGATAAAATGTATTCCATAAAAGGTCAAGCTAAAGGAGTTCATCATCACTAATCCTTTATTATATGAAATGTTAAAGGGACTTATCTAAGAAAAAGAAGATCAAAACTATGAACAGTAAACTGACAACAAACTCACAACTATCAACAGCTGAACCTAAAAAGAAAAACAAACTAAGGAAACAACTATAACAGGAACAGAATCACAGAGATGGAGATCACATGGAGGGTTATCAGTGGGGGAGTGGGAAGGGGAGAGAGAGGGAAAATGAACAGGGAATAAGAAGCATAAATGGTAGGTATAAAACGAACAGGGGAATGAGTTAAGAATAGTATGAGAAATGGAGAAGCCAAAGAACTGGTATGTGTGGCCCATGGACATGAACTAAAGCTGGGGGATGTAGGTGGGAGGTGGTGTGCAGGGCAGAAGGTAATAAAGTGGGGGGAAATCGGACATCTGTAATAACATAATCAATAAAATATATTTTAAGAAAGAGGTGTAGAGAGAAATTATCTGTTTGTTGGACAACAAACAAAACAGCATTTGATCATGCTGTACCTCCTGGTATTCTTATCAGACAGTTAAGAAGAAAGATGCTGGAGTCACCCTAGCTACAAGATCTCAGACAAGTTCCTGAACTTTTCAGTTCTACAATTTCCTCATCTATAAAGTGGAGATAATAATACCTACCTTATAAGGTTGTTCTGAAGATTAAACAAACTACTATATGTAAAATGCCTAGAAGTGTGTCTGACAGTGTCCCTGCTACAGGGAACCAACAGTGACTCCCTTTTGATATGGTTGTATAAGGAGGTGAGCAGTGTTTACCTATGCCCTTATCTTGACCGAAAGTCCCAGAAATAAGGTTTGTGTAAGTACAACAAACAATATTATTATTATCACCAAGGAATCACAGAGAACTTTAGTTTTGCTCAGCAAAGATCTCTACTGACCCAGATAGAAAAAGAAAGTTATAACACCTCATGTAGGCCCAAATTGCCAATGACTGCTTAGACTATAACTCAGGTCCTGGGTTCTCAGCCTCCTTCATCTTCTGTTCTACTTTCCAGTGAGAAAAATAAATATGAACTTCCCAGGAATTTGAGACTGCCATTTTCTGGTCTCAAACAACTCTTCCAAAACAAAGTAAAGCTCAAAAATTGTATTTTTCAATAAATGTTTGTTCTAGTCAAACTGGTTGCCCTTCTGTGTTGTGCCATCCTTTGCAGGGTATTCAACAAATGTCTGTAATGGTCATCTTTGGTCTTTAGGCTCACAATGGCCTAAGTGTTGCTAGGTCCATAATTATCGTTTTTGTTCTTTCTGTTTCCCCACCTTTAAGTGTTATTCTAAAAGGCCTCCCTCCAGGCTCGAATTTTCCAGAAGGAGACCACAAGATCCAGTACACAGTTTATGACCGAGCTGAGAACAAGGGGACTTGCAAATTTCGAGTTAGAGTAAGAGGTAAGAATCCTGATTATCGTCTTTTCCCCCTCTTTACAAGAGCAAAGGGAAGCAAGCTCTCAAGCAATAACCCTCTAAAAGCACCCACTGCCATAAGGATACTTCCCAGTTTGGATTCACTTCTAATGAGGCCAAGAAAGTATACCAACTTAATGATTAAATTTCACAATACAAATCCAGATGAGGTTCAGTGCTGGCAGCTTACTTAAGGAGTCCGAGAGAGTGATAAGCTAGTCTCACATGAGCCTGTCCTAGCTGTACTAGAATATTAGATAACTTTTTCATCCCTGGGTTTGGTGACCAGCTAAAGCCTGTAGGTCCTTCTATAAAGTAGGTTGGAAACTCTCTAGATAGGGCTACTGGATCATGCTTTTGGTGTTCTAGGATTTTTGGTCTACCTGAAAAAAGGTGTTTTAAGGTTTATTTTATGCCTCATGGTTTGGACAGCTAATTAATAACCATCTTTACCCTTCTGCATTCAACCTCCCCATATAAAACACAGGGGGATAAAGCAGTTGATCTCAGTGTTCTCACTGGTATAAACAGTGACCATTCCAAGTTCAATCCCTGGCCAGATAGCCATCCCTGCCTCCTCACTCATTTCACATACTGGTGTAGAAGTCTGATTACAAAGCTGGTACATCTGAGACCTCACTTTCCCTGGTTACTCTGTGTGGAGGGGAGTTCAGCACTGAGACTTGCCTGGGCTTGTGTCCCTACAGTAAGACGCTGTGGCAAACTCAACCCCCCAGAGAATGGTTACATGAAGTGCTCCAGCGATGGGGATAATTATGGAGCCACTTGTGAGTTCTCCTGTATCGGCGGCTATGAGCTACAGGGTAGCCCTGCCCGAGTATGTCAGTCCAACTTGGCTTGGTCTGGCACGGAGCCCACCTGTGCAGGTATGTGTGCAGCCTTCTCTATCACCAGCAGCAGAACCTAAAAATTTCTTGGTTTTGGATTCCAGTACAGGAAGGAACAATTTCATTCTACATACTTTGAAAGGTTCAATGCCATCCCCTTCATCGGAGAGGTGAAAAAATTGTCCCTGGATCCCTGCTGCAGGTCATCTCACCCACCCTCCTCCTTTGCCTCTGCCTCTTCTGATTTCCCTTTTACAAGTTTTCTAATGTAAAGACACTTCTAATGTCTTCTAAGGAAGAAGCTGTTTGGGAATCCAGGACCAGCCTTTAGTGACATTATGAATCATCAAAGCCTGCTCTAGTTACCCTTGTTTTTCCCTTCTACAAATGTAAGGATTTTTTGTACAAAAGCAGTATACCACATGTACAGGCAATATAATGCCTCTTTTATAGCACTGGCTTGAAAGTCATGCAGACCATGGATATTTATAATCTTTCTTCTTATGTCAAGTGAGACAGATAACGGCCACTATCTGAGTCACTGTAAGAATGAAATGAAGTTATCCATTGAGCAATGGAACAGAACAGTGCCTGGCCCAGAGTAAGCCCTCAATACATGTCAGCTATTCTTACTGAGGAACAAAACTTGAACTGGGTAGCAATAATACTACAGAATTTGGACTAGTCAGAAAATTCTGGACATATCTCTAATTTATATTTTTGTCTCTTTTCCTAATCTTTTCTCATCTTTATGCTTCCCCTTTAATCCAAGACATTCAGAGTCAAATGAGAGAGAGATGTACCATCAGCTAAATATCCGAGTTTCTTCAATTTTATACATTAAAGTAGAAAGAACATACTTCTTTCTTTCCCTATGTCACTTCCTGAGGTTGGGAGAATAATGGCTCCCTCCTGCTAACTCTCCCATGTCCATATCATAATCTCCAGAATTTGTGAATATATTGCCTGACATGGCAAAAGGGATGTTACAGATATAATTAAAAATTTTGAGATGGGGAGAGTATCCTGTATTATCCAGGCAGGCCCAGGGTGATCACAAGAGAGAAAGAACTGCTGTCAAAACCAGAAAAAAAGATGATGGAAGCAGAGGTCAGAGAGACAAGAGATTTGAAGGGGCTGTGCTGCTGGCTTTGAAGATGGAAGAAGGGCCACAAGCCAAAGAATGCAAATGGCATCTAGATGCTGCAAAAGGCATGGAAACAGATTCTCTTCTAAAGCATCTAGGGGAACCCAGCCCTGCCAACACTTTGACTCTAGCCCAGTGAAACCATTTCAAACTTCTGATGCTACGACTGCAAGAAAATAAATCTGTGTGTTTTCATGCACTAAGTTCCTGGTGGTTTGTCGCAGCAGTAAGAGGAAAGTAATATACTTCCCACGCCTCTACCAGTACTTCTTGGGACCACCTCCTGAACAACTACTTACAGCTAAATCTTTATACCAGAGTTCACTTACATATATGGTTCTGTGTGCCATCATAGGCTATGTTGAACCAGAACAAGTAGAGTGTTTCTGACCTGTCTGGCCCTTTCTAATTATAGCCATGAATGTCAATGTGGGTGTCAGAACAGCAGCTGCACTTCTGGATCAGTTTTATGAGAAAAGGAGGCTCCTTATTGTGTCTACACCCACAGCCCGAAACCTCCTCTACAGGCTGCAGCTTGGAATGCTACAGGTGAGTCCATGGGGCAAGGACAAGGAAGGAACCTGTAGCCAGGAGGACCCAGTCATTTCATTAAAAATAAAGGCCAGCTTCAATGCCTAATCCATTTACCAGGAGCTTCACGATACTGGCACTTTAGAATTACCACTGTTCATTTCTGGTTTGGGGGTATAACCTTATTAGTATTGATTCTTCAGCATTAACCTAATCATTTTCCAACTAATACCATTAATTCATCTTCACTAATAAGCCTCCCTGACATGCTGTCCAGACCCAGCCAATAAATAATTGTCTTTGCAGAACCTGTGTAGATATGCCTGGGCTGGAGGTAATCAACTGTTAGCCCAAAAAAGCTCACTCTGAAGATAAGGGGAGTCCAGAAGTCCTCATGCCTCAGATTCTACCCCCAGTGAGCTTCCCCAACTCTCCCAGAGCTCCTCAGAGAGTGATGACTATCTTTAGAACACTAGTTCTCAAAGTCTGGTTCATGGACTAGTGGCATCAGCATCAATTGGGAACTCACTAGAAATGCAAATCCTCGAGCCCCATTCCAGATCTACCGGATCAGAATCTATATTTTAATTAGACCAGGTGATTCCTAAGCACCTTAAAATCTGAGGAACACTTTTCTAGGAAATGTCCCTTTCTCAGCTGGGCAAATTTTGTAACTACTGAGTGAGGCAACCAGTATCTTTAAACAACAACAACAACTAGAAACTGAAAGGATCAAAGTAGAACTTGCTTAATTTTTGTTGTTAAGCTGGTTTGCAATAAAAGTAGCCAACCTGACTGAATGCTAATGAGGCAGAATGCACACTGGTTTGTGGACACAGTGTTACACTTTTTTTTGAGGAATATTTTATTTACTACAGTGAATGGAATTAAGTGTTTAGAACAATATTGGTTTAACAAAAGCTACAATTTTAGTTCTCATTTCAGCATTAATACAATGAATGATAAGTCTTCATTCTCCTCATACACTTGAAGGACTTTCGTGAACTCTGAACAACTATACAAAGTTTTTCAGGCTCCTCAGATAGGAGCCAAATTCATTATGTCTTTATCCTCAATCCCTGCCACCTTATCTCCATCCTTGTATTGCCTTGTCCTAGCTAGGGGACATGCTTTTCAGTTAAAACAAGCTCACACCACTCTACTCTGTGGGCAATTGGCCTTGCAGGCTATATTCCATGATCATACATTTCCTCACCTATTCTTATTCCATAGAAAAACTATTAAACCAGACAACTTGCTTTTCCTCTTTGTTGGCAAACTATGGTTTTGCAGGTAAAATTTTATTGGAACACAGCCACACTCATTCATTTATGCAGTGTCTATGGCTGCTTGTGCACCATAGTGACACAATTGATTAGGGAAGAGACCATTCAGTTTCACAGAGCCCAATGTATTTAACTATCTGGCCCTTTGCAGAAAAAGTCTGCTGATGCCTGCCCTAGTCTAGCCCATTCATTTGCATACTAGCTAAAGTGCCAATCAATAGGTTGGAAAAGATACTTGGCATCCAGGTGTTTGTATGTGACCTCTGCCTAGTCAATATATTTATATTTATATTTTAACCAGAGCCTTCAAGGGAAATTTCATGGACTTAGGTGTTTCAGTTAGAATGATAAAAAAGTATATTTTTACCTTTTCTAACTTTTTTCCCCTGTCATCCCATATAGGGTTGTTTCAATGGAATTGTAATTTTTAAAAAATTGTGTTCTAATAACTCAGGAAGTTCAACTTTCTTTTCCCATTTAGGCAGGTTTATCTTATGTCATTTTTTGTTCCCTACTGCCATTGCTGCTCCTGATGAGAGACCTCCTGGCATGTGATTGAGTGGGCCATGTTTCTGAGGCTTTTGCCAAGGGCTGACTAGAAAGCTGGAACCTCTCATCCTTGTTTCCCTGACACATTTGGATGTGGGGAACATAGAGCAGGGGATGGGGAGGGTGGACATAAGGTCAGATAGGGAGACTCTGGAAATAATCATCCTTCCTTGAAAGGACAAATTTAGAATCCTCTGGGGGTGGCCTGGGACACTTTCTGGGAAATTTGGCTCATGTAAGATCTTAACCCATCTGGAAAGACAGAGACTAGTATTTTGCTTAGGTTTTCAAAATCCCATTACCAAGCAATTTCTGAATGATTTCTCTAGGAAGATATTAAGGTTTTACAGCCACTGGTTTCACCCCAATTTTTTCGACTGTTTTCAAGACAGTGTGGAATGGGCAAATAAACTTCCAAAAATAGACCAATTCTGTTTCTGTCAGTCTGTAGTTCAACATAAAAGTCTCTTTCTTTAAGCCATGCTCAGGCCTTCCCTATTTTTTTTTTACAGCAAGCACAGTGCAACCTGGATCTTCGACATATCACTGTGGTAGAGCTGGTAGGCATGTTCCCGACCCTCATTGGCAGGATAGGAGCAAAGATTATGCCTCCAGCCCTAGCTTTGCAGCTCAGGTAGGGGGACATCCTGTCCTTAAGTTTTCTCCCCTATAAATGTACTTTTTTTCTGATCAAGTTCCCTGATTTCTTTCTATTCAGTATTGATTCCAGGTAACTTTCAACATTTAATTGCTTTTCTTCTGGGAGTATTATAGTCACGTTAGTTGACATGTTGCTACTTGTCCAAATGTATCATACAATAGGTAATTACCAGTGTTCTCTTATTTGACCCTCCAACCAAATATTTTCACTTTTTTTTTCCTGCCTGATGGGAATGGGATGCATAGAGGAGAGCCTGCAAAAAAGACTTAAGTAATCCTTGGTCTTATTAAGAGGGTAAGCATCCAATGAGCCTTTCCAATATTGGCCTCCTTTTCTTCCATACTTCCAGGACACTTGTCCATACCCCCATTTTAACACTTAAATTTTATTTTGGCAATACTTACAAAGCCAGAACCATGGTGTTGCAGACTCTGAGTAATGGTGCTTTAAAGAAGCAGAATTCAGCAGCCAAAAGTAATTTCAGAACACCCCAACATTATTATTTATATCTCTTGACCATTGTGGAAAAGAAAATTAGGCTAAAGCAAAACTGAAAATCTTTCTCACCAATCTTTTTCTCTCACACATTGTAAGGGGCAGTGCAGATATCTATATTGCCTTTCAGAGTCCCAAGCTAATGTCAGCCCTACCATCTCATTGCATCAACATCCAGACTCATGGCTCCCAGATCTCTTCAAAAGAGGAAGAGAGAGAGTAAAAACAAACTGTACTACTCTTTTATGCTTCATGTTGGAAGATAAAATTGCTCTCTCTTCTAGCCCCTTGGCCAGGACTCATCACATGATTATGACTGATCTTCAGTGGAGGCTGGAAAATACAGTCTTTCTGTATTTCTAAGAAGAAAATGAAATAACACTTGCTGAGCTCTATCACAAATGTTGAAAGAGGGCCACAGAAATTCCTTGAGATATATAGAAATATGTCCTTAGCAAATGATGTTATAGATTAACATAATAGTTTCTCTCATTTCCTTATTTTCCACTTGCTTTTTAACCCACCCCATATTTTCTTTATATCTCTCTCCAACTAAAAAGAGTCACACCCACCAAGGTAAAAAACCTACAGGGTCAGGAATGTGACCAAAGATGAATAGAATACCTGAGTTCCCTTCATTTGAATGAAGGAGGGAGAAGTCTGGGTATACTCATAAGCATTTATATTTTTTGTCCTACTGTATTTGCATCTGGCACCTCCTTTGAGATCTGTACCAGTTGTCTCAAAATTCACTACCCATCCATTGCAGAAAATACTCAAGGGGATTATTCTACATGAAACAAAGAAACTATGAGTAAGACAACAAATTTACAAACTTACAGAACAAACAGGGATAATTTGTGACAACAAAAATGTAAAGGGGAGGGTGAAAGGTCTGAATTTGCAAAGGAGGATGAAGATCAGATGCATTCAAAAGAAAAAGGCCTGCTATATATGTGAAACTTTCTTTTTTCATAAATAAACCTAGTGGAAATCACACACATACACAAGAACAGAACAGACATATAACTTAAAATGGGAGAAAAGAGGTATGGAATATCACCAAACAAAATAATAAACATAAATAAAGGAAAAGAACCAATGGAGGCACAGAGCTATTAGAAAACAAATAATAATAATAATAATAATAATAATAATAATAATAAAATGGCTATTAGAAATCCTCATACATCAATAGTTATCCTAAATGTAAATGGACTGAATTCACCAATACAAAGGCACAGAGTAGCAGATTGGATGAAAAAACAAAACCCAACCACATGCTGCCTTCAGGAGGCACATCTAATCTTCAAAAACAAAGATAGATGCAAAGTGAAAGGGTGGAAAATGATTTCCCAAGCAAATACCATCCACAGAAGAGTAGGTGTAGTGGTACTTATATTTGACTAAATAGATTTTAAGATAACAAAGGTAGCAAGAGACAAAGGTAGACATTTTATAATGGTAAAGGACACACATGAAGAAGATATAACTCTTCTAAATATATATGTGCCCAGTCAGGGAGCACCAAACTATATAAAGCAACTACCGACAGAACTAAAGGGAGAAACTGACAAAAACACAATCATAGTTGGGGACCTAAATACTCCATTGACAGCTTTAGATAGATCATCCAAACAGAAAATCAATAAAGAAATATTGGCCTTAAATGACACATTAGATCAAATGCACATAACTGACATTTATAGAACCTTTCATCTCAGAACATCAAATAATTCATTCTTCTCCAGTGCACATAGAACATTCCTTAAGGCCAGACCATATGTTGGGTCACAAAATTAGCCTCAACAAAATTAAGAAGATTGAAATCATACCAAGCATATTCTCTGACCACGATGCTTTGAAATTAGAAATCAACTGCAAAAAGAAAGTTAAGAAACCCACAAATGTGTGCAGATTAAACAACCTACTGATAAAAATGACTAGATCAAAGAAGGAATAAAAGGTGAGATCAAAAGATATAGAGAGACAAATGAGAATGACAATACAACATATCAAAACTTCTTGGATGCAGCAAAAGCAGAAAGAAGAGGGAAGTTTATATCATTACAGGCCTATCTCAAGAAACAAGAGAAATCCTAAGTAAACAACCTAACATTACATCTTAAAGAACTAGAAGAAAAGAACAAAAGCAACCCAAAGTCAGCAGAAGAAAAGAAATAATAAAAAATTCAAGTTGAATGAAATAGAGAACAAAAGAACTATACAAAAATTTAATACAACAAAAAAACTGGCTCTTTGAAAAGATTAATAAAATTAGCAAATCCCTTGCTAGACTCATCAAGGAAAAAAGAAAAGACCCATATAAACAAAATCAGAAATGTAAAAAAAGTTACCACAGACATCACCGAGATACAAAGGATCACACAAGATACTGTGACGGACTACATGCAATAAAATGCAATAACCTAAAAGAAATGGATAAGTTCCTAGAAATATATAACCTTCCTACACCAAATCATAAAGAGTTGGAAAATCTAAATAGACCAATCAGCAGTGAGGAAATTGAGGCAACCATCAAAATCTCCCCCAAAATAAAAGTCCAGGGCCAGATGGATTCACCAGTGAATTCTGTGAAACATTCAAGAAAGATTTAATGCCTGTACTTCTCAAACTTCCAAAAAATTGAAGAAGAGGCAATACTTCCTAACACATTTTATGAAGCCAACATAACCCTAATACTAAAACCTGGCAAGAATAAAACAAAAAGGGAAACTACAAAATTATATCTGTGGTGACTACAGATCCAAAAATCCTAAACAAAATAGTAGCAAACCAAATACAGTATATTAAAAAAATCATAGATCACAATCAAGAGGGGTTTGTTCCAGGGCACAAGGATGGTCCAACATACACAGAACAATCATTGTGATACACCACATTAACAAAACAAAGGATAAAGATCATATGATCTTATCAATAGATGCAGAAAAAGCATTTGATAAGATATGACATCTATTTAAGATTAAAACACTCAAAAATGGGTATAGAAGGAAAGTAACTCAACATAAAAAGGCCATATACAACAAATCCTCTACTAATCTCATATTCAATGGTGAACAACTGAAAGCATTTTCTCTAAAATCAGGAACAAGACAAGGATGTCCACAATCCCCACTCTTATTCACTGTACTTCTTAAAGTCCAAGCCAGAGCAATCAGGCAAAAGAGAAAAATAAAAGTCATCCAAATTTGGGATGAAAAAGTAAAGGTATCATTTTTTAAAAATGACATGATTCTGTAGATAGAAAACCCTAAAGACTCCACCAAAAAGTATTAGAAACAATACACAAATACAGTAAAGCTGCAGGATTTACAGTCAGTATACAAAAATCCACTGCTTTCCTGTATCCTAACAATGAAATCTCAGAAAAAGAAATAAAAAGAAAACAATTCCTTTTGCAAATGCAACAAAAAGAATAAAATACCTTGGAATAACAGGATTTGAAGGACCTATATACTGAAAACTACAAAGCATTATTAAAAGAGGTTGAAAAATACACAATAAAATGGAAATACATTCCATGTTCATGGTTTTAAAGAATCAACATAGTTAAAATGATCACATTACTAAAAACAATATACAAATTTATGCAATCCCCATCAAAATCACAATGACTTTTTTAAAAAATAGAATGAAAAAAATATCAGATTTGTATGGAACCACAAAAGACCCTGAAGAAACAAAGCAATTCTGAGAAAAAAGAATGAAGCTGGAGGTGGTATCACACTACCTGACTTCAAATTATACTACAGAACAAGGATAATCAAAATAACATGGTATTGGCAGCAAAACATATGCACAAACCAATGGAACAGAATTGAGAGGCCAGAGATAAAACTATATATACATGGGCAAATAAATTTTGATGAAGGAGCCAAAAACATACAATGGAGAAAAGAAAGCCTTTTCAATAACTGGTGCTGGGAAAATTGGAGGGCCACATATTTCTAGATAAGCAACAGCTTCATAAGAGATACTTTGAGAATTTTTATTATAAATTTTCATGCTTATTTAGAACTACCTGTTTATACCCTATGTAAATGATTCTTTAAAAACCTACTGCATAATTTGCTAAATGTTTCTTTGGAACACACACACACACAATACAAGGAATCTTTATAAAATCTTGATATTTTAAACTTTAAATTTGAAGAACAGGAAAATAAATCCAATTTACGAAAATGTCTATCATTCAGGTTTTGTGTTTTGAGGCTATTGTAGACCTCTGTAAGCTGAGGATGATTTAAGCAACAAATAAGTTATACAAATGAATTATTCAGTAGTTATCAAATTTTAGTCTGCCTCAGAATCTTTTGGGGGGCTGTTAAAATGCAGAGTGCTGGGTTCCACCCCCAGAGTTTGTGATTCAGTAGCTTTAGGATGTGGCCTGACAAATTGCATTACTAGCAAGATCCCAGGTATTGCTGATGCTACTCATATAGGGACCACACTGGGAGAACTACTGGCCCTAGTGTTTTACCAAAGGCTTCACAATTGGTTTAGAAATAGAAATTTTGCAAAGCAGCCTATAAAAAGTGAATAAATTATTACCATGTAGCCAAAAGATAGTCCAGGTAAATGTTATACATAAAAAATTCCTCACATGCATTACCTGAGAGAGGCTGTGTTAGGCCTCATGTCCCCTTTATCAGACCCATCAGTGAGGAACAAGGGTTTGGGATAATGGAAGTTTGTGTCTTTGAATTCCACCCTAGAGTCTAGAGCAGAAGAAAAGAACTACTTTATACAAAGAAGGGGAAGCAAGACAGAGGAGAGACAGGATGCCCAGAGAATCTAAAAATTCTCTTGTCTGTTTGGAATACTATTTCCAAATAGCACTGAAGCCATGATAAATTACTTGAAGGTCAGAATTGTAAAGGAAAGGGTGGGTGCCTGGTGTTAAAAGATCAGCACTTCCCTGCTTTCTTGCTCTCATTTCTTTCATATCTGGATGTGTGAGCTAATTCATGTTTCCTAGAGTAATTTTCCAGCAGTATCAAGGATGATAGGGACTAAGTATGGCATAATTTTATATCCATATTATATTTTAAGGTATAATTGACATACACCATTATTAGTTTGAGGTAAACAGCATAATTATTTGATATTTGTATATGTTGTAGAAATATCTCAATTAGTCTATATAACTGTCACCATATATAATTGCAAAACTATTTTTTCTTGTAATGAGAACTTTTAAGATTTACTCTCTTAGCAACTTTGAATATGTAATACAGTTTTATTAACTATAATTGCCATTTTTTTGTTTGCAACAGCCCTGCAGGGGCTCATGTCTTGTTGGTTTTCAAAGCTAGACATTTACAGGGCTCATCTCTCAGAAGCAGGTCTTAAAAGTTGGAGTACCTGATGTGAGGTACAAACCCTTCACTCATCAGGGGGAATCTTTCAATTTTGAGTTTCCTCCAAATTGTGGTTCATCATGCTGGGGTAGGTGTTTTATGCCAAAACTGTGTCTCAGCCTTTTCTACCAGATTTTATGTGGTTTCCTTCTTGTTTACTCAATAGGCTGAATCACTCTCCTAGTTTTAAGGGTTTTTTTTTTTCAGAGGAAATTGTTTCATATGTACTTGTAGATTTGGTGCGTCTGTGGAATAAGATGATTCAGGATCTTCCTATGTCACCATCTTGAATCAGAACCTCCCATAGTATTTTTTTAGTCTGGAGAGTTTTCTAGTAGATTCTCCAGGAAGAACATATTCCAATCTGATGACAGACCTTTGTGTAACTATGACATACCACTAGCACCAGCTCTCATCTTGTGGAGTGTCTGATCATTCATCCCTGAGATTGGTGGTCTCATGGCCATAATGGGATGCATTTCTGTGCTTACGGCTAGCCTGTGGATCTATCTACTTATCTCGTCCTCTGGTGGTTTTCTCTCTGTGTGTTTTCTGTCAATCAAGGCACAAAGCTCACATGATGAATGTGCATGGTAGCAGATTGTGGCACCATGGGAAGCATTTCCATCCTGGGCTCATAAGCACTATAACATCAAATGCACCAATTCATCATTGATTACACTATCCCACAGGCTCTAGAGACTACAACATTGCTTAGCCTTTTTCTCTCTCGACCTGCTTACTTCTCAGTGCTTCTGTTTCCTGGGACCACCCCCCATGCTGGGATAGGATTTTTCCCTCACCCCAAAACTGGATACTTCTTTTCTTAAAGATGCAGAGCAGTTTAGCAGTCCATTCTTACCTGACTTCATGGTCTACATTCACGAATTCAAGGACTTTATTAAAGCACCTCTGGAAAGAATCTGCACCTGACCTCCCCTCTTACCACTGCAGGAAAACTGGAAGAAACACTGCAGTGTTCTCTCTTTTATTTCTAGTCACTAAAAGTGGAATAGTAATTTAGCGTCTTGATGGGATAAATTATTCCCGTGTCCCCCCAAACTCCTTCTTAAAAAGCAGAAGAAAGTGTAGTCAGTTTGGATTTTGAATGGTTTTTTCTTTGATCTATTTGTGTGAGACAAAAATTATTTTAAATCCAGATGGCAGTATATGTGCTGCCTCACACATGATCTCTAGATATATAAACTCAAAAGCAAAATCTCAAGAAGAGCCTGAGCAGGCTCATTTTTTCACTGGGCTCAGCTAATCCATCTGTTTGCTTTCTTTGGCTTTCTTTGGCTTTCATCTAAACATGTTTGCATTGATGTAAAATAATATTTTTGGCAGTTTGAACTCTAGTAAAAAACTACAAAAAATCAGACCTTTGAAGCCAATTTGAGTAATGTTTTGAATTATTATATTTTATCTCCAAAATATTTTTTCTTTTTTTCCCATTTTTTATATAATTATTCTTCAAGTACAGTTTTCTGTCTATTACTCCCATGCCATCCAACCCCCATGCTCCCCTTCCCTCCCATTTCCACCCTTCTCAGTTGTTGTCCATGTATCTATCCTTCATCTATGTTCCTCTAAATCCCTCCTCTATTTCCCCTGAAATTCCTTCCCCTCTCCACTCTGGTCACTGTCAGCCTGTTCTCTATTTCAGTGTCTTTGGTTATGTTTTGCTTGCTTGTTTGTTTTGTTGTTTAGCTTCCTGTTAAAGGTGAGAATATATGGTATGTGTCCTTCAACACCTGGCTTATTTCACTCAGCATAATGCTTTCCAGTTCCATCCATGATGTTGCAAAAGGTAGGAGCTCCTTCTTTCTTTTTGCTGCATACGATTCCATTGTGTATATGTACCATAGTTTTTGGATCCATTCATTTACTGAGGGGCACCTAGGTTGCTTCCAACTCTTGGCTATTGTAAACTGTGCTGCTATGAACATTGGGGTGCATATGTTCTTTGGGATTGGTGTTTCAGGGTTCTTAGGATACAATCCTAGCAGTGGAATTGCTGGATCAAAAGGCAAGTCCAATTTTAGTTTTTGGAGAAAATTCCATACTGTTTTCCATAATGGTTGTACCAGTCTGCAATCCCACCAACAATGGACCAGAGTCCCCTTTTCCCCACACCCTCTCCAACATTGGTTGTTTATTGCTTTGTTTATGATAGCCATTCTCACTGGTGTAAAGTGGTATCTCATTGTGGTTTTAATTTGCATCTCTCTGATACCAAGCGATATTGAGCATCTATTCATGTGCCTCTGCATCCTCTGTATGTCCTCCCTGCAGAAGTGTCTGTTCAAGTCTTTTCCCCATTTTTTAATTGGGTTAGTTGTCTTCTTAGAGTGAAGTCCTGTGAGTTCCTTGTATATTTTGGAGATGAAACCTTTGTCTGAGGTATCATTGGCAAATATGTTTTCCCATACAGTTGGTTGTCTTTTTATTTTAATGCTGTTTTCTTTAGCTGCGCAGAAGCTTTTTATTTGGATGAGATCCCATTTGTTTATTCTTTCCTTTATAGTCCTTGCTCTAGGGGACATATCAGTAAAAATGTTGCTGCATGAAATATCTGATATTTTCCTGCCTATGTTCTCCTTTAGGACTTTAATAGTGTCATGGCTTATATTTAAGTCATTTATCCACCTTGAATTTATTTTGGTGTATGGTGTAAGTTGGTGCTCCAGTTTCTTTTTTTTTTTTTGCATGTAGCTGTCCAGTTCTCCCAAAACCATTTGTTGAAGAGGCTATCTTTACCCCATTTTATGTTATTGCCCCCTTTGTCAAATATTAATTGACTGTAGAGAGTTGGGTTTATTTCTGGGTTTTCTATTCTGTTCCATTGGTTTATGTGCCTGTTTTTATGCCAGTACCAGGCTGTTTTGATTACAGTGGCCTTGTAATACAGTTTGATATCAGGTTTTGTGATCCCTCCTACTTTGTTCTTCTTTCTTAACATTGCAGCTACTATTCGGGGTCTTTTGTGGTTCCATATAAATTTTTGAAGAGTTTGTTCTATGTCTGTGAAATATGCCATTGGTACTTTAATGGGTATTGCATTGCATTTGTAAATTGCTTTGGGTAGTATGGACATTTTGATGATGTTACTTCTTCCAATTCATGAACACGGTATATGTTTCCATTTGTTTGTGTCTTCCTCGATTTCTTTCTTCAGTGCTGTGTAGTTCTCTGCATACAGGTCTTTTACCTCCTTGCTTAGGTTTATTCCCAGATATTTTATTTTTGTTTTTGCTATAACGAATGGGATTTTTTTCATGATTTCTTCTCCTGCTGATTCATTGTTGGTATATAAAAATGCCTTTGATTTCTGAATATTGACTTTGTATTCCGCTGTTTTGCCAAATTCATTTATTACTTCGAGCAGTTTTTTCATAGAGTCTATAGGATTTTCCATGTACACTATCATGTCATCTGCACACAATGCCAGTTTTGTTTCCTCCTTTCCAATTTGAATGCCTTTTATTTCTTTTTCTTGCCTAATTGCTGAGGTTAAAACTTGCAATATTATATTAAATAGAAGTGGTGAAAGTGGACAACCATGTCTTGTTCCTGATCTTAGTGGAAAAGCTTTTAGTTATTGCCCACTGAGTATGATGTTGGCTGTAGGTCTTTCATATATGGCCTTTATTATATTGAGGAATGCTCCCTCTATTCCCACTTTGCTCAGTACCTTTATCATAAATGGGTGTTGTACCTTATCAAAAGCTTTTTTCTGCATCTATTGATATGACCATGTGGTTTTTGTCCTTGCTTTTGTTCATGTGGTGTATAACATTTACTGATTTGTGAATATTGAACCATCCTTGCATCCTTGGGATGAATCCCACTTGGTGGTGGTGTATGATCTTTTTGATGTATTGTTGGATGCGATTTGCCAATATTTTATTGAGGATTTTAGCATCTATGTTCATCAGCGATATTGGCTTGAATTTTTTTCTTTGTTGTGTCTCAATCTGGTTTTGCAATTAGGATGATGCTGGCTTCATGAAAAGAGTTGGGGAGTTTTCCATCAGTTTGGATTTTTTGGAACAGTCTGTGAAGAATAGGGGTTAGCTCTTCCTTAAATGCTTTGTAGAATTCTCCTGTGAAACCATCTGGTCTGGAGCTTTTGTGTGATGGGAGTTTTTTGATTATTTCTTCAATTTCATTTGCTGTTATTGGTCTGTTCAGGCTTTCTACTTCTTCTTCATTGAGTTTTGGAAGATTATATTTTTCTAGAAATTTGTCCTTTCACCTAGATTTTCAAATTTCTTGGCATACAGTTCTTCATAGTAATTCCTTAGAATCCCTTCTATTTCTGTGGTATCAGTTGTAATCTCTCCTCTTTCATTTCTGCTTGTGTTTATTTGGGTCTTCTCTCTTCTTTTCTTGATGAGCCTACTTAAAGCCTTGTCGATTTTGTTTATCTTTTCAAAAAACCAACTCGGATTCATTGATCCTTAGAATTGTGCTTTTAGTCTCTATGTCATTTAATTCTGCTCTGATCTTGGTTATTTCCTTCCTTCTACTTGCTCTCGGCTGTCTTTGTTGTTGTTCTTCGAGTTCTTGCAGGCGTCAGGTTAGGTTGTTTGTTTGAAATGTTTCTATTTTCTTTAAGTAAGCCTGTATTGCTATGAACTTCCCTCTCAGGAGTGCCTTGGCCGTGTCCCATAAGTTTTGGGTTGTTGTGAGTTCATTTTCATTTGTTTCCATACACATTTTGATTTCTTCCCTAATTTCAACCTTGACCCATTCGTTGTTTAATAGCATGCCATTCAGTCTCCATGATTTGGGCTTTTTGGGTTTTTTTCCTGTGGGGTTGGTTTCTAATTTCAGTCCCTTGTGGTCAGAGAAAATGCTTGGTATGATTTCAATTTTCCTTAATTTGTTGAGGCTTGTTTTGTGTCCTGTCATGTGGTCTATCTTTGAAAATGTTCCATGTGGATTTGAAAAGAATGTGTATTTAGCTTCTTTGGGATGAAGCGCTCTATATATATCAGTCAAGTCTATTTCATCTAGGGTGTTGTTTAGTGCAGCTATATCTTTGTTTATATTTTGTTTGGAAGATCTGTCCATTTTTGACAGTGGGGTCTTAAAATCCCCTACTATAATTGTGTTGCTGTCAATATCTTTCTTGAAGTCTTCTAGGATTTTTCTTATATATTTGGGTGCTCCTATGTTGGGTGCATATATATTTATGATGTTAATGTCTTTTTGGTTGGTTCTTCCCTTGAGTATTATGAAGTGACCTTCTGAGTCTCTCTTATGGCCCTTTTTTTGAAGTCTATTTTGTCTGATATTAGTATTGCTACACGGCTTTTTTTCTTCTTTACCATTTGCTTGGAAAATTTGTTTCCAGCCTTTTCACTTTTAATCTGTGATGGTCTTTTGACCTGAGGTGGGTCTCTTGTAGGCAGCATATGTGTGGGTCATGCTTTCTTATCCATTCAGCTATTCTATATCTTTTGATTGGAGCATTTAATCCACTTACATTTAAGGTTATTATTGATAGGTACTTATTCATTGCCATTTTTGTACCAGAGTTCCTCTCTGTCTCTCTCTTTTCCTTTCTTTCCTTAAAGCAGTCCTTTTAGTATTTGTTGTAAAGCTGGTTTGGTGGAGGCATATTCTTTTAGACTTCTTTTGTTTTGGAAGCTCTTTCTTTGGCCTTCTGTCTTGATTGAGAGCCTTGCTGGGTAAAGTAGCCTTGGTTGCAGGCCTCTGTTTCTCATTACTTGGGATATTTCTTGCCATTCTCTTCTTGCTTGGAGTGTTTCCATTGAGAAGTCAGCAGCTAACCTTATTGGGGCTCCCTTGTATGTTGCTTCCCTATTCTCCCTTGCTGCCTTTAAGATACTCTCCTTGTCTTGGAATTTTGCCATTTTAAGGATGATGTGTCTTAAAGTGGGCCTCTTTGGGTTCCTCTTGAATGGGACTCTGTGATTCCTGTATTCGTGTAACTTTTTCTCTCATCAAATTAGGAAAATTTTCCAGCATTGCTCTTTCAAATAGGTTTTCTATCCCTAGTTGTTCTTCTTCTCCTTCTGGTATTCCCATTATTCGGATATTATTACGTTTCATATTATCTTGCATTTCTCTTAGTCCCTCTTCATTCTTTTTGGGCCTGTTTTCCCTTTCTTGCTCTTTTTGGGAGATTCTTTCTACTGTGTCCTCCAAGTCGCTGATCCGATCTTCTGCCTCATTGATCCTGCTTTTCATTCCTTCTACTGTGTTCTTCAGTTCCAAAATTGTATTCTTCATTTCCTCTTGGCCTTTGCTGATAGTTTCTATTTCCTTTTTCTTGTTGATATAGTTTGCGGAGACCTCATTGTAACTCCCCTCTTGGTTCTGGTAGCTCCCCTCTAATTTCTGGTAGCTCATTGTGAGCTCTTTGAATTTACGGATAACTAGTGCTTTGAATTCAATATCTGATAGCTGACTTGCCTCTCTTCCATCTGACATTATTTCTGAGACTTCCACCTTTTCTTTCATTTGGGCATTTTTTTTTGTCTTCCCGTTGCTTATGAGACTCTTCTTGTTATCCTCAGCTTCTTAAATTGATCTGTTCTGACTCCCTAGGTTTATGGTGTGAACTTCTGTGGTAGAATACCTGTGAAATTCAGTGGTGCAGTCTCCTGCAGGTATCTTGATGTTCTCCTCTTCCACCTACTCCTTTCTTTGTGTGTGTGTGATCTGCTCGAGGGGGAGGCAAAATGGTTTATGACAGCAGGAGAATACTTTATGATATTTACAGTCACAGCCGGTAGAGAAGAGATAGAAGATCCTTAGGCTATATATAGCGTTAACTTAATCTTCAACCCAATTTGCCACTTTTAAGAAAGAATAGACCAAAGATAAGTCTCTTGTTGGGAAGGGAAGGCTTGTGAGTTGTATCTTGAAAGCAGTGAGGTTATGGGTGGTCAGATTTTGAGGTAAGGTTAGAGTAAAGAAAAGTAAATAGGCATTGCATGTGAGCAAGTAGAGTTAATCACTACAGTAATAGAATTCAGGAACCTGTAAAGTGGGCTACGACCCAAGAGATGTGTTGTGAAGTATTTACAGTGGCATAGAAAGCTACAAACAAACACAAACACACACAAAAGGGCAAGAGAAGTGAGGAAAAAGCAATAAGTTTGGGGTGAAAGGAAGACGGACTAAAACAGGAAAAAAGAAAGGAGAGGAACAGAGTACTGAAAGATACAGCAACAATAAAATTTAAAAAAATATACGATTATTGAAAAAAAGTTTTAAAAAAAGTTAAAAAAAAACCCCAAAACAAACTCCTTCCTTGTTGGTTTCAAACTGTCCAATCCGGTTTTTCTGGTTTCGGCAGGACCCCTATGTGGGCTGGCTTGTAGGCCCAGGCGCACACCCGCCCGCCGAACTATCTGACTGGGGTGCAGGCGCCCACCCACCCGACAGGCTGCCTGAGTCCCACGGGATCTGGTACTTGTCCTTCCAAGTTCTGTGGCTGGGTGAGAAGCAAGTCAAGCTGCCTTCACAGGAGAACACCTCAGTCCACTTTCTAGTAAAAACTTCTCCAGAAAGCGTGCCTCTCAGCCCAGCCCAATCCCCAACCTTACTGGTTAGGACAATGCTCCTCTCAAATTTCCTGGGCTGGTGGGCTGGTGGGTTGGCAACCAGAGAGATCGCAACTGAACATGACCCCCTGTCCTTGCCACCCTCCCTGTACACCTAGGCAGACAGGTCTCTGCCACCCAGCCCCGCCTAGATGGTGAGGGAGAGAGCCAGCTCTTCCAAGGACCCCGCAGCCGGCCGAACACTCCATTGGGTGCTGGGCTCCCTATGAGTCCTCCGTGGCACTGGCTGCAGAAGGAAGCCTCTATACCCCTAACCCAGGGGCAGCAGCGGCTCCAAGGTGTTTCGGGCTGGCAGAGGGCAGCCGGCCCTGCTGCAGCTGCTTTTGTCTTTACTCACAGGTGCTGGGCTCCCGATGAGTCCTCTGTAACAGACGCTCAACTTTGGCCGTAGACAGAAGCCTCTGGGCCCTGACCACTGTGGCAGCCACAGCTCCGAGGTGTTTATGCGCAGGCCAATGGCTGCTGGTCCTGCAGCTGCTGCTTTTGACTTTACTCTGGGGTGCCTGGCTCCCGAGGGCAGCCTGCCCTGCTGGTGCTGCTTTTGTCATTACTCACAGGTGCTGGGCTCCCAATGAGTCCTCTGTGGCAGACGCCCCTGTTGTTGGGCACAGGTGGAAGCCTCTGGGCCCCGACCAGTGCGGCAGCTGCAGCTCCGACGTGTTTATGCGCCAGCCAATGGCTGCCATCCCGAGGCCACCCCCACCGCCGCTGCTGCCCTTGACTTTACTCAGGGTTGCGGGCCTCCGGATGAGTTCTCCGTGGCAGAGGCCCCTGTCGCTGGGCACAGATGGAAGGAAGCCTCTGGGCTCCAACTGCCACAGCAGCCACAGCTCCGAGGTCTTTACGCGCTGGCCAATGGCTGCCGCTGACCCGGCCGCCTCCGTCCTTATTCGCGTCCCTGAGACCCCCAATGATCTGTAGCTGTCTGGTTCGTCACTATCTCTGGTCTCTTATTTTCATAAATGCTGGGGAATTGTTGGTTGGGGAATCAATCGCACTTTTCTTAAGTAAGTCTGCCAGGATTTTCTCCCAGGGGTACGAGAACTGGAGTCGCTCCATCCTACTCCGCTGCCATTTTTTCTGTTTTGAATTATTTGAGGTGAAAATTAAATAACCAAGTCAATATACCAAGGGTGGTAGACCAAGTTCACACCTCTCTAACTGTGTTATCCCGAGCTGGCTACTGAAAAGACCAGAACTACAAAATTTAGAAACTTATATCAATCAGCTTCACCTAGTCCAGGCTTTTTCTACCTTGGCATTATTGCCATTTGGTAGTGGATAATTCTTTTTCGGGGTGAAGCGTTGTCCTACGTATTGGAGGATGTTAAGAAGCATCCCTGGCCTCTCTCCCACTGTGACAACAAAATGTGTCCAGACATAGCCAAATGTCCCCTGTGGGGCAAAATCCCCCCTATTGATAACCACTTACCTAGTTCTGGTGCATATGTGGTTGTGCAAACCTAGTCTGCAAAGTTGGATTGACTCAAATTTAATGCAAGTTATCTGTTACTATTTTTGTACATGACTTGTGGCAACTATTGGTGCATATCACCATTGCAGGCCTAATGACTTCCTGACAATTATAACCTAAANAGGATAACAAGAAGAGTCTCATAAGCAACGGGAAGACAAAAAAAAATGCCCAAATGAAAGAAAAGGTGGAAGTCTCAGAAATAATGTCAGATGGAAGAGAGGCAAGTCAGCTATCAGATATTGAATTCAAAGCACTAGTTATCCGTAAATTCAAAGAGCTCACAATGAGCTACCAGAAATTAGAGGGGAGCTACCAGAACCAAGAGGGGAGTTACAATGAGGTCTCCGCAAACTATATCAACAAGAAAAAGGAAATAGAAACTATCAGCAAAGGCCAAGAGGAAATGAAGAATACAATTTTGGAACTGAAGAACACAGTAGAAGGAATGAAAAGCAGGATCAATGAGGCAGAAGATCGGATCAGCGACTTGGAGGACACAGTAGAAAGAATCTCCCAAAAAGAGCAAGAAAGGGAAAACAGGCCCAAAAAGAATGAAGAGGGACTAAGAGAAATGCAAGATAATATGAAACGTAATAATATCCGAATAATGGGAATACCAGAAGGAGAAGAAGAACAACTAGGGATAGAAAACCTATTTGAAAGAGCAATGCTGGAAAATTTTCCTAATTTGATGAGAGAAAAAGTTACACGAATACAGGAATCACAGAGTCCCATTCAAGAGGAACCCAAAGAGGCCCACTTTAAGACACATCATCCTTAAAATGGCAAAATTCCAAGACAAGGAGAGTATCTTAAAGGCAGCAAGGGAGAATAGGGAAGCAACATACAAGGGAGCCCCAATAAGGTTAGCTGCTGACTTCTCAATGGAAACACTCCAAGCAAGAAGAGAATGGCAAGAAATATCCCAAGTAATGAGAAACAGAGGCCTGCAACCAAGGCTACTTTACCCAGCAAGGCTCTCAATCAAGACAGAAGGCCAAAGAAAGAGCTTCCAAAACAAAAGAAGTCTAAAAGAATATGCCTCCACCAAACCAGCTTTACAACAAATACTAAAAGGACTGCTTTAAGGAAAGAAAGGAAAAGAGAGAGACAGAGAGGAACTCTGGTACAAAAATGGCAATGAATAAGTACCTATCAATAATAACCTTAAATGTAAGTGGATTAAATGCTCCAATCAAAAGATATAGAATAGCTGAATGGATAAGAAAGCATGACCCACACATATGCTGCCTACAAGAGACCCACCTCAGGTCAAAAGAAATCCTATACAGAGTAAAATTGAAGGGCAGGAAACAAATTTCCAAAGAAAATGGACAAGAAAAAAAAGCTGGGGTAGCAATACTCATATCAGACCAAATAGACTACAAAAAAGGGCCATAAAGAGAGACCCAGAAGGTCACTTCATAATACTCAAGGGAAGAACCAACCAAAAAGACATTAACATCATAAATATATATGCACCCAACATAGGAGCACCCAAATATATAAGAAAAATCCTAGAAGACTTCAAGAAAGACATTGACAGTAACACAATTATAGTAGAGGAATATAACACCCCACTGTGAAAAATGCACAGATCTTGCAAACAAAATATCAACAAAGATACTGTGGCATTGAACAACACCCCAGAGAAAATGGACTTAACTGATACATATAGAACCCTTCATCCCAAAGAAGCTAAATACACATTCTTTTCAAATGCACATGGAAAATTTTCAATGATAGACCACATGACAGGACACAACATGAGCCTCAACAAATTCAAGAAAATTGAAATCATACCAAGCATTTTCTCCCACCAAAAGGGACAGAAACTGGAAACCAACCTCAAAGGAAAGAACCCAAAACACTCAAAATCATGGAGATTTAATGGCATGCTATTAAACAATGAATGGTAGAAGAATGAAATTAGGAAAGAAATCAAAAAGTTTCTGGAAACAAATGAAAATGAACTCACAACAACCCAAAACTTATGGGACACAGCAAAGGCAGTCCTGAGAGGGAAATTCATAGAAATACAGGCTTACCTAAAGAAGATAGAAATATTTCAAACAAACAATCTACTCCTACGCTTACAAGAACTCGAGGAACAACAACAAAGACAGTCCAGAGCAAGTAGAAGGAAGGAAATAACCAAGATCACAGCAGAAATAAATGGCACAGAGACTAAAAGCACAATTCTAAGGATCAATGAATCCAGGAGCTGGTTTTTCTTTTTTGAAACGATAAACAAAATCGACAAGCCTTTAAGTAGGCTCATCAAGAAAAGAAGAGAGAGGACTGAAATAAAAACATCAGAAATGAAAGAGGAGAGATTACAACTGACACCATAGAATTAGAAGGGATTGTAAGAAATTACTATGAAGAACTGTATGCCAAGAAATTAAAAAACCTAGGTGAAATGGACAAATTTCTAGAAAAATATAATCTTCCAAAACTTAATGAAGAAGAAGTAGAAAGCCTGAAGAGACCAATAACAGCAGATGAAACTGAAGCAGTAATCAAAAAACTCCCATCACACAAAAGCCCTGGACCAGATGGTTTCACTGGAGAATTCTACAAAGTTTTTAAGGAAGAGCTAACCCCTATTCTTCACGGACTATTCCAAAAAATCAAAAATGATGCAAGACTCCCAGACTCTTTTTATGAAGCCAATAACATCCTAATTCCAAAACCAGGTAGAGACACAACAAAGAAAGAAAACTTCAGGTGAATATCGTTGATGAACATAGATGCTAAAATCCTCAATAAAATATTGGCAAATTGCATCCAACAATACATCAAAATGATCATACACCATCACCAAGTGGGATTCATCCCAGGGATGCAAAAATGATTCAATATTCACAAATCAGTAAATGTAATACATCACATAAACAAAACAAAACACAAAAATCACATGATCATATCTATAGATGCAGAAAAAAGCTTTTGATAAGGTACAACACCCATTTATGATAAAGGTACTCAGCAAAGTGGGAGTAGAGGGAGCATTCCTCAATATAATAAAGGCCATATATGAAAGACCTACAGCCAACATCATACTCAATGGGCAAAAACTAAAACCTTTTCCACTAAAATCAGGAACAAGACAAGGTTGTCCACTTTCACCACTTCTATTTAATATAATATTGCAAGTTTTAGCCTCAGTGACCAGGCAAGAAAAGAAATAAAAGGCATTCAAATTGGAAAAGAGGAAACAAAACTGGCACTGTTTGCAGATGACATGATAGTGTACATGGAAAATCCTATAGCCTCTACCAAAAAACTGCTCGAACTAATAAATGAATTTGGCAAAACAGTGGGATACAAAGTCAATATCCAGAAATCAAAGGCATTTTTGTATACTAAAAATGAATCAGCAGAAGAAGAAATCAAGAAAAAAAAATCCCATTTGCTACAGCAAAAAATAAATAAATAAATAAATAAATAAAATACTTAGGAATAAACCTAACCAAGGAGGTAAAAGACCTGTATGCAGAAAACTACACAGCACTGAAGAAAGAAATCAAGGAAGACACAAACAAATGGAAACATATACTGTGTTCGTGGGTTGGAAGAATTAACATCATCAAAATGTCCATACTACCCAAAGCAATTACAGATTCAATGCAATCCTATTAAAGTACCAATGGCATATATCACAGATATAGAACAAACACTCCAAAAATGTATGTGGAACCATAAATAACCCCAAATAGTAGCTGCAATTTTTAGAAAGAAGAGCAAAGTATGAAGGATCACAATACTTGATACCAACCTGTGTTACAATGCCACTGAAATCAAAACAGCCTAGTACTGGCATGAAGACAGACACATAGACCAATGGAACAATAAAGAGAGTCTAGAAATAGGCCCAACTCTCTATAGTCAAGTAATATTCTACAAAGGTTGCAGCAACATAAAATGGACTAAAGATAGCTTTTTAAACAAATGGTGTTGGGAGAACTGGCCAGCTACATGCAAAAAAAATGACTCAACCACCAACATACACCATACAGAAAAATTAATTTAAGGTGGATAAAAGACTTAAATATAAGCCATGACACCACTAAAGTCCGAGAAGAGAACATAGGCAGGAAAATCTCAGATATTTCACACAACAACATTTTTACTGATATGTCCCCCAGAGCAAGGGACATAAAGAAAAGAATAAACAAATGGGATATCATGAAAATAAAAAGCTTCTGCATAGCTAAAGTAAACAGTATTAAAATAAAAAAGAGAAGCAACTGTGTGGGAAAACATTTGCCAATGATACTTTAGGCAAGGTTTTAATCTCCAATATATACAAACTCACACGACTCCACTCTAAGAAGACAAGCAACCCAATTAAACAGTTGGCAAAGGGCCCTTGCTGGTGTAGCTCAGTGGATTGAGAGTGGGCCTGTAAACCAAAGATCGTGGTTCAATGCCCAGTCAGGGTACCTGCCTGGGTTGCAGGCCAGTTTCAGTGGGGGATGCATGAGAGGCAACCATACATTCATATTTCTCTCCCTCTCTCCTTCCCTTCTCCTCTGAAGATAAATAAATTAAATCTTTTTAAAAAAGTTGGCAAAGGACTTTAACAGACACTTCTCCAAGGAGAACATACAGAGGACCCAGAGACACATGAAAAGATGCTCAATATCAATACTTATCAGAGAGATGCAAATTAAAGCCACAAAGAGATACCAGTTTACAGTGGTCAGAATGGCCATCATAAACAAATAAACAAATAACAAGTGTTGGAAAGGATGTGGAGAAAAGGGAACCCTAGTGCACTGTTGTTGGGGTTGCAGGCTGGTGCAACCACTATGGAAAACAGAATGGAATTTTCTCAGAAAACTAAAAATGGATCTCCCTTTTGACCCAGAAATTCCACTGCTAGGATTATATCCTAAGAATTCTGAAACACCAATCCAAATGAACCTATGCACCCCAATGTTCATAGCAGCACAATTTACAATAGCCAAGTGCTGGATGCAACCTAGGTGCCCAGCATTAAATGAATGGATCCAAAAACTATTGCACATTTACACAATGGAGTTCTATGCAGCAGGAAGAAAGAAGGAGCTACTACCCTTTGCAACAGCATGGATGGAACTGGAAAGCATTATGCTGAGTGAAATAAGCCAGGAGGTGAAAGACAAATACCATATGATCTCACCTTTAACAGGAACCTAAACAACAAAACAAACAAGCAACAAAATATAACCAACGACACTGACATAGAGAACAGGTTGACAGGGACCAGAGGGGAGAGGGGAGGGAATTTCAGGGGAACAGGGGAAGAAGGGTTTACAGGAACAATTATAAAGGACACATAGAGAACAACTAAGGGGGGTGTAAATGGGGGGGAGGTGGGGAGCACTGCAGGGGTGAGCTGGGATGGGAGTAAAAGGCAAAAAACTATACTTGAACAACAATTAAAATATATAAGTTTTTAAAAAGCACTGTAAATAGAACAAATCAGATGGAAGAGAAAAAAAGCAAGATCAAAGACAGGGATTTAGAAATGATTCAGGTAGAAGAGGAGAGATAATTTAGATTTTAAAATAGTGAAGAAGTCCTAGAAGAATTATCAGATTTGAATAGAAAAGCAAACATGAGATAAATAGGTATTCCAGAAGGAGAAAAGAGGGAAGAGGGAGCAGTGAACTCAGCAGAGATAGCTGAGAACTCCCCAAATCTGGGAAAGGGGTGGATCTATAAGCCCATGTTGCTAATAGAACACATTATTATCTCAGTGCAAAAAGACCTTCTTCAAGACACATTATAATAAATTTGTCAGAAGTCAATGGTAAAAAATTGTAAAGGCTGCCAGTGAAAAGTAGTCAGAAAATTATAAGTGTACTCTCCCCATAACCATTAGGCTATCAGCAAATTTCTCAAAAGAAACTCTACAAGCCAGGAGAGGTGAGTATATTCAAAGTATTGAAAGATGAAATTGCTAGCCAAGAATACTCTACCTGGCAAAGTTATCCTCCAGATATAGAGAAATAAAGGCTTTCCCAGACAAACAAAAGCCAAGGGAGTTTACTACTACTACATCTGCCTTTCATGAAATGTTTAAAGGAGCTCTTCAAACTGAAATGAAAAGATGACAGCACACAAAACTGATTAAGGTAACAAAGAGAAAAAATTAGAAAATTTGACCTCTTTTACAATAATAAATTAAACAATTATAGCATAAAGGTTAAAAGTAAAAGACATTAAATATAACTGCAACTATTAGAATTGAGTAAAACAATCATAGCATAAAGAGATAATTTGTGACATCAAAAACATAAATGTGGAGGAGTAAAAGAATGGAACCATTAAAGGCAAGTGAAGATAAATTTCTATGAGCAGAAAAAGGACTCTTTTATTCATTAAATATATCATGCAAACTCCATAATAACCACAAACAAATATCTAAAGCAGAGACAGAAAACATAAAAAGGAAGATTGCCATGGAAAACCACCAAGATACAAACATATACAGAATTAGAAGGAAAAAAGAAAAAATGGAAACAAAATAAGCAGAAGACAAAATGTAAAATGGCAGTAGTAAATCCTTGCATATCAACAATCACCATAAATATAAATAAATTAAACTCACCAATCAAAAAAGCACAAAGTGGTTGTCTGGACTTCAAAAAATGACATAATTCTATGCTACCTACAGAAGATTCATTTTCAGCTCTAAAGATACACATAGGCTCAAAGTGAAGGGATGGATGATATTACAAACAAACAGAAGTCAAACGAAGGCAAGCTTAACCATACTTATATCAGACAAAATATGTGTGATGCCAAAAATGCTAACAAGAAAGAAATAAGATCATTATGTAAGTATAAAGGTGTCAATACATCAAGGAGATATAACAATCAAATATGTTCACTCCCAACATAAGCACCAAAACATATTAAGCGAATGTGAATATACCTTAAAGAAGAAATTGACAATATTACAACACTAGAGAATTTCCATACTCTATTATCAGCAACAGACGTATCATACAGATATGAAATCAACACAGAAACAGCTTTTAACTACACTTTAGAAAAGATAGACTTGACAGACATATAAAGAATATTCCATTCCCAATTGGAATACATATTCTTCACAAATGCACATAGAAAATTCTCTAGGATAAATCATATGGTAGAATACAAAATAAATCTTAGCAAATTTAAGAAAATGAAATCATACCAATTATCTTTTCTGACCACAATGGTATAAAACTAGAGATCAGCAACAAAAAGAAAGTGAGGCAATCTACAAATACCTGGAAACTAAACAACCCATGTTTAAAGAACCAACTGGTCAAAGAAAAAATCAAAATGGAGATAAAATTTTTCTTGAAACAAATGAAAATGAAACCACAACAAATGAAATCACGTGGGATGCAGCAAAAGTATTTCTGGAGGAGAGTTTATAGCAATAAATACATATAGAAAATTAAATAACTTTACACCTCAGGGAATCAGAAAAAGAACAAATTAAGCCTAGGTTTAACAGAAGGAAGGATGTGATTCTGCGCTCTCTGTTCTACTATGGTCACCCCTACACTCTCCTTCAGTTCTTCAACCCAGTAAGACTATCTTCATTTAAGACTCCTCCCAACTACAGTATGATGCCCACTAAAACCTACACTTATGCAAAACAAAAGTAAACCTGATGACTTACCTAGTGTATTTTCCCTCTTCCAAATGATGACTGCCTTCCAGTATCTGCTAGCTTTTTGGTCACTCTCCACTGCCTTCAGGAAGTTGTTTTTTTTTAATACTTTGTCAACATATTGTTGACAAAGTTGACCTGGAAGGCTGGTACAACAGGAGCCGTGACCATTATCAGAAGGCTAGTGAAGGCTGAGGCAGAAGGTAGAGGAATCCAGGCCATTCCCATAAGACTATAGATATCACCTCTACAAGCCCTCACTCAGCTCTTGGGCTTGAACTTATACAAATGGGTTTGGGGGTGATGGAGAAAAAAAGCAGTGAGATCATCCAAAGCAGATTGAAGAAAGGCTTAATGCCCAAGACACTGATAACTATATTAACATCCATTCAGGCATCAAAAATTACCCAAAACTTAGTGGCTTAAAACAACAATAAAATTTATTTTCTGTCACAATGAATGAGGGTTAGAGATCTGGGAGTAGCTTGCTGACAACTATAGCTGGTTGCCTCTCATGACGTTGCAGTCAGATGCTGTCCAGGGCTTCAGTCATCTGAAGGCTTGACTCTGGTGCTTAAAGATCCACTTTAATGGATGACCCATTCACAAGACTGACAAGTTGGTCACAGTTGTCAGAAAACACCTCTGTTCTTCCTCACATTGGGCCTCTCTACAGAGTTGAATGAATTTTCTTATAATATGGTGGTTGATTTCTTCCAGTGGAAGTGGTCCAAGTGAGCAAAGTGGAAGTGACATCTTTTATTACCTAGCCTCAGAAAACACAGTGTTACTTCCACAGTATCCTGTTGGTCACACAAGTAAGCCCTATTCAGTGTGTGAGGGTGGTATAGGAGGGCATGGATATCGAGATGTGAGGATCACTGGGGGCCAATATGAAGGCCAGCCTCCGCAACATTTCAAATCTTTTACACTGGGAGAATCACTCAATGATCTTTAAGATAAGAGAGGCAAATAGACATGTTTCCTTTCTGTCTCTGAACCTCTCCTGCATGTGGGGTCTCTGACTTTCTCAGTACTTGGGTTCTCATACGTATATGTGTAACTTTGGTTATCTTCTCTTGCCAGTCTGTCTCATGTAGATTTAATTATCAGATCAGCTGAAAGAACCTTTCAGGGTAGAGGGAAATTTCTTCCTCTCCCACAAGGCCTAATATTGAACACTTATTGACAGCAAGGAGCCAGTTATTGTGCTAAGCCCTTCCCATGAAAGGTTTTAGGTAAAGCTCACAACAATCCTACAAAGTAGGCACAATTATAGTCCCAATTTTAGACATGAGAAATTGAGAGGTGGGAGGTTAAGAAAGATCACTAGACAAGGAAGAGGAATGTTTGGAATTCAGCATTGCACTGTCATACTCCAGAACCCAGTCTTCTTTGGAAACATTACCTGCAGGAGTCTTACATTCCATGAGGATCCTAAACAGACACAAGTCTCTTGCTCACTGGCCTTGGGACCTTTCTGTCTGAATTGCCCTCTTCTTGGGGCACGGTCCTCTTACCCCACCCTGTAGTAGCTCAAACTCCCTGCAGCCCAGGTTAAATCCACATTTTTTGGAGGTTGGGAGCAGTTCACTTGGGTATCTGCATGTTTAAATTTGAGGCATCTTGCTCTTGAGTTCACACACTTTAAAAATCTTAATATTAAATTTAAAATTCTAAAACATTTTGTTTATATAGTTGTTTCTCCCAGTAGACCACAATTTGCTGACAGGCAAGGCAAGAATATTATTTTGTGTCCCTAGAGCTGCCCACTCCTGCCATGCAGAAATGTGCCCCCTTCAACTTGCAACACCCTGGTGGCTCCTGGTTCTTAATAAAAAGTAAAAAAAAAAAAAAAAGACAGGCATAGTGTGGTAGCTAATGCAGATAGCTCTGGTCAACATGTATTCAATCTTTTCTATCATGCGAATGATAAGAGATTTAACAAACTACATTTCCCAGAATTCCTTGAAACTACAGTTGGGTTGTGCTCTGGCTGGTGTAGCTCAGGGGAATGAGTATGGGCTGTGAACCAGAGTCACTTGTTCAATTCCCAATCAGGGCACATGCATGGGTTGTGGGCCAGGTTCCCAGTTGGGGGCACATGAGAGGCGACCACACATTGATATTTCTCTCCTTCTCTTTCTCCTTCCTTTCCCTAAAAATAAATAAATAAAATCTTTAAAAATAAAAATAAATAACTTACAGCTTGAATCACACTTAAAAAAAGAAACTACAATTGGGTTGGGTTGTGGTGAATATGTGGTGGCAGGACAAGGGTGAGGGAGCTGGTTGCGGTATTGGGAAAATAGATCATGTAATGACCTACAAGTTACAGGATAACTCTGGAAATTGGGACATCTGTAATTGAACAATTAAAAAAAGAAATATAGACAGTAATATGGCTGACAAATTGAAAGCATACAGAGAAGATCTAATGATCCTAATGTTGTTGAAGAATGAGTATAAACAATATAAAGAGAGGAAGCATTTAGAAGATAGGTGACAGTCAGAAAATGGAAGAAAACATCATTGGAATTGTGATGTTAGGAAGTTAAATAGGTTGTCCACATGAATTTTGAAACCTCCTGGCAAGAGAGGATAAATGAAATTCTATTTCAAAGGCTTATGTAAGTATGGATGAGAAAACCAAATGTAGATAGATAATTGTAAGAGTAGGGTAGCAAACACTGATGGTAGATGGCAGGGATCTCAGGGAGAATATTTTGCTTAGATTAGAAAAGAATTGTTGATTGAAAAGAGTAGTAGGGAATTAGGACGATTTTGACACTTGACAGCTAAGAGATACTGGAGTATGCATGAAAAAAAGCATAATATCTTCTATGAAAAGTGATGCAAGAGAGAATCAGGTTTTACTTGGAATTGTCTTGACAAGATACCAAAGATGCAGGAGGGTTAATTTACTGTGAAATGTGTGTATATGTGACAGTGGTCCATAAAGTATTATAAAAAATCTGGGACGAAGTTTAGCTGGGGCACACATAGAATAGTATGAGAATAAGACAACAGTAGATTGAGGAAGGGATTGGCAAGACATGCTTACAACCGGAAGATTATAGAAATAATAAGCATGGATGAACTCGACATGCTTTGAGTTTCCAATTGTCAGAGTACAATTGTTTTGGTGCCTGAAATGATCCTCATGATGATTTCTCCGTAATCCATCCTAGACTCCAAGGCAGGAAGATCCACGTCCAGACCTGCACCATAGCTGGAATAGATGCCATGATGGAGTTGGATCTGGCCTGTTCCTGCCTTGGGGTCGAGAAGAGATTACACAGGGGTCATCATGAATTCTAAAATAAGGTGTCAGGACTCTCTAGAGAGTAGTTGATTATGTGTTTAAGGAAGGAAAACTTAAAAAGAAGCCTGAGACATCTTGCTGTTACCAGAGGTAGAAATGCTTTCAGAGGCAACCCAGGTAATATTTTTAAAAAGCGAAGATAAAGAAACTCTACAAATTGATAATAAAATACAAATTTTAAAAAATGAACAAAGGATCTGATCAGACAGTTAAAAAAGAATACATATCAATTGGCAGTAAGCATAAGAAAAATGGTCAATATCTTCATCAAGGGCATGGAAAATAAAAACTACAATAAAATACCACTTGAGTAGTTAAAATGAAAAGGACTGATAATGTTAAGTATTGACAGGAGGTGAAACAATTGGAACTCTCATGCACTGCTGGTAGGAGTGTCAAATGGTAAAACTATTTTTGGAAACTAGTAGCTTCTTAAAATGAATGTTAAACATACCAACTTCACTAAGACACAACAGGTCCATTCCTAGGTATTTATTCAAAATAAGACAAAATGCATATACACAAAAAAGATTTGCAGCTTTATTCATTAGAAATCCTACTATAAATGGTTTGGGAGACTGTAAACTAGCATGAAAGAATACTAATCTTACTAGTCATAAATAAAAATGAACAAACTACTGATATCTACAACATATAGAAAAACGTCATTATTCTGAATGAAAAAAACACTAGACTCAAATGAATACTTATTGCATTATTCCCTTTATGTGAAATTTGTGAACAGGCAAAACTAGTTTGTAGTGACAGAAATTAGCACAACAGTGGTATCTGCTGGGAGAAAATGATTGGAAAGGAGCACAAGGGAAACATGGGGTTTAGAAATGTTCTATCCTGAATGTAGGTTACATGGCTATATACATTTTTCTCAAAACACATTTAACTCTTCACTTTAAACAGGTGTATTTTAAAATACTTTTAAATAAAAGAATAAATTAGCTTGGAAAAAAATAATAAAGCCCCAGTGCTGACAATTTGAGCATCAAAAATGTGATGATGATTAATGCCAATTGGAACAATAACAATATTAAGATTTAAAACAAAGAAAATATATTTTTAAAAGGCTTATAGTGATGTGAATTAATCACAAAATGCAATTGTGAGCCTCAATGGATAAATGACTACCCACCAAGAAAGAAACAGAGACTGAGAAAATAGATGTTTGATACCTTGGCCCATCATCAGAAACACCCAGATAAGATGATATTAAATTAGAATCAGTGTGTACATTGTGGGGAAACTGAGTACATAGAACACTGCACAAATGGAGGTGATTTTTCAAGGACCTGCCATTGACTCTGCTGCCTCCCCACAGATGAAGACATGGACTTGATGATCTTGATTCAAAGGTGGGAAGAGACAAGAATTCCACTTCAGTTAACAGCAGTGTAACTCATATCACACTAACCCTCCGACTAATAATTATAACTCTGGAAACTATAGAAAAATTAGTTGTTCAAATATTTTGGAACTCAACTAAAAGCAGGCAAAGACTGGAGGAGATAGAACTCCGAAAGAATGAAAGTACATTAGATAAGATCCACATTTAGTTGGCTTGTCATCTGAAGCCTTCCTCCACAATAGGGGAAAAACAGTCTCTTCAATAAATGGTGTTGAGAAAACTGGACAGCATATGCAAAAGAATGAATCTGGATGACTATTTTATACCATACACAAAAATCAACGCAATGTAAAAAACAACTTGAATGTAAGACCTGACACCATAAAATCCTAGAATAAAACACAATGTGTAAGCTCCTTGACATTGGTCTTGGTGATGATTTTTTTTTGATCTATCTTCAAAGGCAAAGATAGCAAAAAAAAAAATGAACAAATATAAGTGCACTGAACTAAAAAGTTCTGCACAGCAATGAAAATCATAAAAAAGTGAAAAGGCAACTTACTGAATGGGAGAATATATTTGCAAGTCATATATCTGATAAGGCATTAATATCCAAAATATATAATGAATTCATACAACTGAATCATAAAACAATCTAATTTTTAAAAATGGGCAGATCTGAATAGTCATTTTTCCAAAGAAGACATACATGAAAACATGTTCAACATTAGTAATCATTAGGGAAATGCAAATACAAACCACAATGAGACATTACTTCAAACCTGTTAGAATGGCTGTTATCAAATGGGCAAGAAATAACAAGGGTTGGTTAAGATGATAAGAAAAGGGAACTCTTAGAGACTGTTGGTGGAAAAGTAAGTTGGTGAAGCTACTATACAAAACAGTAGGGAGGTTCCTCAAAAAATTAAAAATAGACCTATCACATTATCCAACAATCCCATTCTTGGGTGTTTATCTGAAGAAAACAAAAATACTAACTTGAAGAAATATACATACCCCCATGCTCATTGAAGCATTATTTTTTAATATATTTAATTGATTATGCCATTACAGTTGTCCCATTCCCCCCTTAATTCCCCTCTACCCTGCACACCCCTTCCTACCTACATTTCTCCCCTTTAGTTAAAGTCCATATGTCATAAGTTCTTTATTTATAACACTCAAAACATGAAAACAACCTGAATATCCACTGATGGATGAATGGATAAAGAAAATATGGTATTTATATACAATGGAACATTATTTAGCCATCAAAAAGAATTAAATCTTTCCATCTGCAACAACATGAATGGAACTTAAGGACATTATACTAAGTGACATAAGCCAGACAGAGAAAGACAATATCATGTGATCTTACTTATATGTGGAATCTAAAAAAGAAAATCAAATCCAGCCCTGGCTGGTGTAGCTCAGTGGATTGAGCATGGGCCTGTGAACCAAAGGGATGCCAGTTGGATTTCCAATCAGGGTACACAACTGGGTTAGGGGCCAGATTTCCAGTATGGGGTGCATGAGAGAAAACCACACATTGGTGTTTCTCTACCTCTTTTTTCCCCTCCCTTCTTCTCTCTAAAAATAAATAAATAAATCTTTTAAAATACAAAAAATAAATCAAATACAAAGAAGCTCCAAAAACAACAAAACAGAAAAACCAAGCTTATGAATAGAACAGATTATTGGTTGCCAGAGATGAGGGGTGGATGTGAGTGAAAAAGGTAAAGTTTGCAACTATGTACAGTGATGGATGTTAACTAGACTTAATGTGGTGATCATTCATAATATATACACATATCAACTCATTATGTTATATAAGTGAAATACATGTTATATGTCAACTATACCTTGATAAAAAGAAATTAAAACTGAGAAAAAATTAAGATCATATTTAAATTCATTTAGAGAAAATTCATGTTAAAATAGATAACATATTTTTAGAAAAACTAAATATGCTTCTCAAAACAAAAAAAAATGAGATGAGTGACATTATTTTATATTATTGCAAGTATCTTCAAAATTTGCCATAAAGCAAACAGCTAGATTCTCATGTATGCTTTTCCATTCAGTCTGTTACAATATTGGTATGTTGCATTGGCTGAAATATAGGAAGAAAATCTGGCTTCATTAAGATATATATATATTTGGAAAGAAGGGGAGTATTTTAATGACTATTTAGATAACTCTGGATATTTTTGTTTAAAATTTTACCAAAACTCAATATGGAAAACTTTTATACTCCATTGTTTATCTTGCACATTTTTATTTAAATTATTTTATTGCTGTTCAATTTCAGTTGTGTGTATTTTCTCCCCACCACTCCCCCACCCCCTCCAAACCCACCTCCCTCCCTTGCTTTCACCCCCCTCCTTGGTTTTGTCCCTGTGTCCTTTATAGTAGTTCCTGAAAACCCTTCTCCCCACTGTCCCTTTCCCCCTCCCCTCTGACTATTGTTAGATTGTTCTTAATTTCAATGAGGGACAAATACCATATGATCTCACCTTTAAGTGGAACATAATCAACAAAAGAAAAAAAGCAAACAAAATATAACCAGAGTTATTGAAATTATCTTGCACTTTGAATAGATCTTTTACTCATGTGTGGTTTTCTACCTCGTGAATTGGTCACTTAGGAAATATTCAGAGTCAGGCTACTCTCCTAAAAGTCCTTAAAATTTTTATACAATATCAAAAAATAACATTAATTAAGGTAACCACCAATCTTATCACAAAAATCTCTAAGTATTAGGAAACTATCACACTAAAAAAGTGTATACTTTTTCCAAAATTCAAGTTTTTGCTTCAAATCTTGAATTTTATCATTGGCAATAAACTGTCAGTTGTTTTCCTTGAAGTGATAGGCTCAGTTTGTTCATTTTTGAGAAAATGCATGCTCAGTCCTCAAGCTTGAATAACTATGATTTGTCATACATTCTTTATAATTAAGTTGGTAAAAAATGCAGCCAGTTCAGTTTGTGACCCAAAACCATAAGTGCTTTTCCTTGAGACAACCTTTTTACTTTAGTATACACAAAAATATTAAAACACATTACTTAAAGGTGAATAGTTAGTAACATTAATAATTTTACTGCTTCATCAAGGACTTTCTTAAATGAATTTTTTTCTTTATATTTTTACTGTAAGTGCATGAAGGCAAAGAAACACACTGCCTCAATTCTTGCTGAAGTGCTTGCAGCTTTACTCACCATTGCTTCTGGGCCATTGATACACATCTCAACACAGTAAGAAAAAAAAAAGCAAGGGAAAATTGCTAACTCCCTGATACTGTGCATCCAGGGACCCGCAGGACGACACATTGTGAACTGCTGCCTTAAACTGAAGTGTACTGATTATTAATATTATTCTGGAATGATGACAGAAGTTTGAGTATAAAGAAATGAAAACATACAAAAAATTGGCTATTTTTGTCAGCTCTGGCAGGGCTTGTGAAGAGTGTCCCTAGTAGCTTCATACCTTGTAGAGAAACAAAGTTCAAGGGAAAATTCCCTCAAATGTACTGCATCTGCTCCTGTTTTCTGTAGCAACCTTTTGAGAGGTTCTATATCTTCACTAAATTATTAAGAAATGAATAGCAGGCGCTGAAAGACAAATACCATATCATCTCACCTTTAACAGGAAGTTAAACAACAAAACAAACAAACAAACAAGCAAGCAAAATATAACCAAAGACACTGAAATAGAGAACAGGCTGACAGTGACCACAGGGGAGAGGGGAGGGAATTTCAGGGGAAAGGAGGAAGGGTTTACAGGAACTAGTATAAAAGACACATGGACAAAAATTAAGGGGGGTGGAAATGGGAGGGAAGTGGGGAGCAATGCAGAGAGTGGGCTGGGATGGGAGTAAAAGACAGAAAACTATACTTGAACAATAATTAAATTAAAAAAAAAGAATAATGGTGAATATATTCCAAGGACAGCTTTGCAGTTTCCTAAGCTTTAACAAAAAAAAAAGAAAAGAAAAAGAAATAAAAAGCGGGAATGAGTAGACAGCCCTCAAGAATCTAAACTGTAACATTGTATGCGCATTCTCATTTAATCTATGCTAGAAGTCACTAATATTTCCTCCTCTCCCATCTCATCTAGCTTTTTGACAGTAAACGTGGGACTCATAGTAATAGAAGAGACATTGGAAGGTTCTCCTTAGCTAAGGCCCAAGGTTGCCATGGTAAAGGGCATGTCTTTTTCATCAGGACCTTCAACCACCATGCCTTTGGCCTGCCAGTTCTCTCAAAACTCTTTATGTCAGTCATTCTTAAATGCACGTTAGAATTATGGGAGGAGCTCTAAAAAATACTCATGTCTTGGCACCACCCCTAAAGATGATGATGTCATTTGACTGCATGCAGACAGGACATGGTAGATTTTAAAAGCTTCTGACAGTATACTTATGTGCAGCCAAGGATGAGACTCACTGCTTTGGGAAAAGTGAGAAGGATGCAGGTATAACTGGGATATGACTTGCCAAATTCTCTCTGCCTATGGCCAATGTTTAGAGTTTACCTTACAAAGTTAGAATTATATTCAGCTCATTTGAAATATAGCACGTCTTTCTCCTCAGGGAAAAGGCATACAAATAATGAAAGGTATCATTTTTTAAAAACCGAGTCAATTTTACTAGTGAACGAGCATCATGAAAATGCATTTCTATTATCATTATGTCATTTGTGAATGTGCTTAGCCTAAGAATTTGTTTTCCTCTTTGTTTTATGGCTGTATCAGAGGTTGGGGGAAACTTAATTTCTGTGCAGAGAGTTTGGGATTTTGTTTTTTGTGTTTGTCTCTCTCTCCATCAGAAGCAACGATTTACCCTACAGGATGAGACTGTGCTTAGGCAGCACTGACCTGAGACTAACAAATTGATTTCCAAATAGAAGTGAAATGGTGTCATCTGTCTGGCCACAGTTCAACTCTGAATCCGTCTTTTTGAGTGCCATCTAATGTATGTCATAGTTCCATGGAATTGCATTTGACTACTAAGTAGGTTTCTGATGCCTTCTGAAACTAAGCATGGACTTAAAGGTTTGGAGAGGAGGCACCTCTTTCTTGAAAAATTGTAACAGAAAGAAATGCTCTCATTTTTTTTAAGGTGGCAGCAAATTTAGAAGATGGTCTTGTGAAATGACTGAGTTCCAGAGCCCTCTAGAGCAATGCTCCTCAGACTGTAGGTCTCCTATTGGCTGATGGTCCTTGCACCAAAGACAGAGAGCTGGCCCCAGAATGTAAATTGACAATGTCAATAAATGCACTATTAGTTCAAGTAATATTTTTTTTGATATTTCCCAATGAAGGAAGCAGCACATTCATTTATATTCTGATGCAAGCTCCTTATTGTATCATGGACTAGTGCTCTGAGTAGCATTGCTCTAGAGGAAAGCCAGAGGCTAGACACTTGTTCCATGTGGGGGCAATTAAGAAATTAGGAATTAGAACTAGAAAACACAATAGACTTTTCCAAAGGCACAGCAGCTCTTGTACTAGCCCAAGTAGCCTTAGTTATTGCTATACTTCTGTAATAAGAAAGCCTATGCAATTCTGATTGGTAGTTTTGCTAAAGGGTTGTTAACTCCTAGACAGGCAGCCTAGAATAAGTAACACAGGCTATAAAGAAAGCCTATGTCTGTTAAAATAGGCCTGGCCAGAATATATGCCAGTTGTCACATGGGGCAGTGAGTATAAGTTAACTACAACTCCTAAGGAATCTGATGTATTCTAAGACATTCCATTATTGTAACTATTGAATACTTACAATAAAGACTACATGGCTCATAAAACCTGCACTCAGGTAGTGAAGAGTCACAGACAATAGCAATTTGTGCTGCTGCACACACACACACAAATAAAAAACAAAATGGTACCCATGTTGGTAGCATTTGCTTTGGAGTTATCTCATTTCATGAAAAATGAAATGACTAAATATCATTCCTGTTATAACAACAAGCAGTCTGAGGCAAGGCCATAGCCTCATTGTTTACCTGTCTCAAGAATGAGAAAGAAGCCTTGGTTGGGTAGCTCAGTTAGTTAGAGCATCATCTCAGTGCACCTAGGTTGTCGGTTCAATTCCCACCCCCCACCCCCCCAGTCAGGGCACACACAAGAAGCAACCAACAAATGCGTAGTAAATGGAACAACAAATCTCTCTCTCTCTTTCTCATTCTTTTTCTGTCTTCCTTTCTCTCTCATTCCCTATCTTTCTTTCTATCTCTAATATTTAAAAAAGGAAACTGAAGACAGAATATCTAAGTATTAGGAAAAAATCACTGTTGATTCTGATTTTTGAACTTCATTCCGAAAAACACACCATCTGTCACACCATTGCATTGTATATGTCTTTGAGATGAGCTGCACTGTGAATGCTAATCATTCACTGATTCATTCATTCACCAGAAGTATATTGCAACTAGCACAGTTCATTAATCCTAAGATGTACTTTTTTTTTCACATTTTAACATCTCTGAAATGGAAAGTGTCTTACAATCACTTTTTAAGTCAAACTACTGGTGGGAAACAGATGGCAGACTCAAATGGGAACTAAAGAGGATACAATCAAAGGATCATTCATAATGGTGTGGATAGGGTAAAAGGAACTCAGTAGGGGTATTAAAGCACTTCAAAGCTAGCAGAATCAGAGGATATTTACTACCTTAGGCATGAAGGGAAAGGGGAGGGAGTAATTACTGGAACCCAGAGAGAACTATAGGTGTAGTTTTAAGACATACTAACCAAAAGGAGCTGTGGCAAAGAAACACAGCCTTTAACAATCTTCAGCCCAGCAAAGAGGGAACAGGGTAAATAAATGCTCTGAACTTTCTCTCTGCCTGTCCTCTAATCTCAACTACTGGCCTAAGTTAGTCAAACCCAACTGAAAACGAGGGCACAGGAACATTTTGGGAAATTGCAGCAAGTGAGTCTGGTGGACAAACATAATATTCAGCACAGTTCATTCCTTTTACCTTCAGCTTTTATTTTGTCTGAATAAAAATCTCATGTCATTTACTGCTGAAGTCAGCAAACTACAGCCCACAGGCTGGCTGGCTGTTTTTGTAATTAGTTATAATTGGAACACAGACATATGCATTCTATTACATATTGTTTATAGCTGTTTTTGCTCTACAACAGCAAAGATGAATAGTTACAATAAAGATTACATGGCCCACAAAACCTGGACTATTTACTATCTAGCTCTTTAAGAAAATTTTCTGACCCTTGACTACTGTATCACTGCAGGGTAACATTAGTTCTGTCATACTCCCACATGAAACCTAAACCCTAGCTACCACCAGCATTCTTCATATAAGATAGCTGGACGAGAAAGAGGGTGGAAGAAACATAAAACATAGGTGCTTCAATCACATTTCTGTAGCTGGTCATGAGATCTGAGTTGATAATCATTTCAAATTCTTCTTACTCTCTGCCAGCACTTTAGCCGGATGAATTTCTTCACCTGGAAGATTGACACAAACCTTCATTACTGACAGATCTGATTGCTTAGCGGTCCTGTTTTTACTGGTTACTGCAGTTTTCCACTTGACAAGAATAATTGAGAGATACCTCAATAAACCCCCTTAACTCTAGACGTAGCTGTCCTTTATAACCCTTCTATACGAACAATTCAGTCTTCTCTTGATAATTACTCAAGCAAACAGAGGTGGCCCCTCCTCTACCTGTAGGTTCAGTGGTATGAGGAATCCCAAATGTTTAAGACATTCTCGGCTTCCAATGTAATAAAACCATGACTGCTTCCTATGAAGCATTCTTCCTTGCATACTAGAACTTTTAGGTTCCTTGAATTCAAGGTCATGGAGCTAAATAGAAAAAACTACTTAAGTAGGTTGCTAGGTATAATGAGAAGGGCCATTCCAAAGCTGCACATCTTGGTCCCTGAACCCAAGTATTTTGCCTATGGGGATGACAGCATCATACTTTGGCTGCTGGCTTAAAAGCATACTGCATTAAGCAATACATCTCCCAGCTTCACTAAATATTGTCTATCAGCAAATTATGTAACTGAGCTTTGAGGAAGCCATCCCATTGTTCCATCAAGTCAGCTATTTTGGGATGATGAGACATGACATAAGACCAATGAGTTCCAAAGCATGAACTCACAGATGTACTGTTTCCACTGTAAGTTCAGTATCTTGGTCAGAGGAGATATGTAAGGTATTCTTTGAGTCTAAACAAAGTGGTACATTTACATGACAGAACAGTTTGTTTTTACTTTCTTACACAAGAAATATCATCATGTACTCTTTGTTATAACATACTCCAGAGGGACCTGGATTGTCTTTATATATGGAATAGCATGCTGATTCATCATATTGATGACATGTAGTTATCCCAGATGTGCTATCCTTACTGGATCAAAGAAATAAAGTCTCTAGTGCTGGGTAACCAGATATGAACTCGGAAAATGCTTTCTTTTTCATTCCCACCAGCAAAGATAATCAGAAGCAGGCATGTCTGCTCTAGAGACCACAGGAAATCTTGAAGCAACACACATTTTTAAATAACCAACTTTGTACATTCTTGGAACCCTATAAGGAAAATCCTTCTTGATTTCTGGCTACCTGATGTTTTTTTCTGGGGATTAAAGGCACTACGTTGGAAGATCATTTTTGTCCATTTATTCAAACAAACTAAGTATCTATTAATTTGCCAAGTTCAGATAATGCTCCTCAAATATATGAGCAACACAAACCTAAAATTCTATTTTGAGAGCTTGCTTCCTAAGAAAACTCATGATTTCTATATCAACTGAGGTCCCAGCACAAAATAGATGGAACACTGAAACTGTGACTATGACATTGAAGAAAAATTAATAAAAGGAGTAGTTATGAAGGTGTGGTCAGGATTAAGGGAAAGTAACATGGAATGATGAAGATTGCAATAGCTGGGAGATTTTACTACTCATAGGCATCAAGTAGTAAAAGGAGGGAGTGATTCCTATACCTCCAGCTGTAGGAGAAGGACACCTGACTGGACCTATAGCCAGCCATAAACAGAGGAATGTAACCACTGTCATTTTGTGACCCAGCAGGAAAGAGTCAGGGGAATAACACTATCAATCTCACTTTCCTCCCACCATGCAATTTTTTAATAGTACTTTCTTTGACCAAACTCATCCAAAATCCACAGGGCAAGAGAGGCCCACTGAACCAGTTCATTAAGGTTTGCCTCCTGGGGTAGAGAACAGAGTGAAGGAAGGCAAAGAGAGAGTGTGCAGGGTCCAGCGTAGAACATCTACAACAGTATCTTACAGTTAGAATTGGCAGAATTGTTCTTTTCTTAGTGGAATGTAAGATAATACTGCATCTTACAATCAACAGGCTCTTAGAATAAATGAATTCCAGCATGTGCCAGGTGTCAGATTTCTCAAGAACTTTAGAACTTGAGGGGATGTTGAATATCACTTAGTTCAAGCCCCACCTTTTAAAGATGAGAAAACTGGGGCTCAGAAGAGGAAATGTCTTGCTTAAAATCCACAGCAAGTAGCAGAACTAGGAGTAAAAGCTAAGACTAAAAACCATCAAACCCAGTGTTCTTTATCATACATTCCTCTAGTTCAAAGCTCAATTTTGGTATTCCTGATTCAGGTTTCACATTTTTCACTAGACTAAGCAAAGCTGGTATCCAAATGCTTTTCTCTGTACCTGATTATCATCAGCAACACAAGTGCTAAATATATACAAAAAAGAAGAGATCTCATCTAGAAGATGTCTGATTAATGTAATAGAATAAGAATTTTAGGGTTCTATTTCCTCAGGTTTAGAGGAGACTATGTAGATTTGGTTGGTCTTCATTGGATTCAGGTTTGGAAGACTCACCTAAATAAAAAAATACCCAGGTCTTCATTGTACATACTCTGAAACAAGGCCAGGCTACATGCCAGGGAATATCTTCAGGATACTTATGGGAGAATATGAGAAGAAAAAGGATGTTACTCACCAAGCATGTGTTTATGGAAAGAAATCAAAACTGAGAAAAAATGCTCAAAGACTGGTAAATGGGGTGTCTTAAGCCAATAGTCACATTAACTACAACTAACAGATAATAGTGTTAAGTATTAAGTACCTTAAGTCTCAAGGTCCATTCTGCCATAATTCCTACACCAATGGTTCTTAAAATTTATTGCTTTTGAAAAACAACTTAGAATCTTGTTATAATGAATATTCAAATTCAGGTGTAGGCTATGGTCCAATATTCTTCCTTTCCAACAAGCTCCCAGATGAGGTTATTGTTGATGGTTCATAAATCACATTTTGAGAAGCAAGTCTCCAGCTCATAACAAGCACAGAATTTCTATCTGGGGTGCAGTTTAGTAAAGTACAAAGAGCATGGGTTTGGGGATCTGAATTAGGAATCCCAGTGTGGAATGAGGCTCTATTAGATACTAGCTGGGTAAATTTGGGTGAGCTACTTAACCTCTCTGAGACTCACGTATTTTTTATGCTTTGTCTTTTTAAAACTAAGCTAATAAATTAGGTCACAATTTGTAAACCACCTGATGCATACTGAGTGCTGAATAAATGTCACTTTTGGTCCCTTCCTGTGTCATACCCATGATTTATTGAGAGGGTGGGGAAAGAGAGTGATAGTATCAGGGTTAAGATTTACAGGAAGATAAGTGACCAAAAACCAATATGAGGGTCATATTCAACAGCTGAGCATCAAGAAGAGTTGTTTAACATCATCCTAGCCCTAGAAACAGAAACCACTCATCCAATCTGTGTGTGTGAATTGAGCAAATACGCTTTTCTCCAATCAGAAATAAGTATGTCAACAGAGTAATAAGTGACATATGATCAGTGTTTAAATATATATAACCCATCTTCAAGTGCTCAGGAATAACTTGTAATGGAACACTTTAGACATGTTAGGAAAATTAATTTAATGAAAAAGACATTACACTTTGCAGCAAGTACAGTGTGACTAATGCTTTGCTTTGATCTGGGGTATATATTCCATACAGAAGCTTAGAAGTAGGCAAGGTGTTTTTTAAAATTGTTGCTCTTTTTTAGAGTTCTTTCATCCTTTTCTCTCTCTTTACTTAAAAACACTGTATCATACACTTAAAATTTGTTAATAAGGTAAAGCTCATGTTAATTGCTCTTATCACAACAAGAGCTATTGAGTCACAAAAAGACATGGAGTAACATTAAATGCATATTGATAAGTGAAAAAAAGAAAGTAGGGAAAGGCTACATATTATGTGATTTCAACAATATGACATTCTGAGAAAAGTCAACACTATAGAGGCAAAAAGATTAGTATTGCCAGGGGTTAAAATGCAGATTTTAAGATCAGTGAAACTATTACATATGATAATGTAATTGTGGATACATGGTATTATACATTACTCATAGAAGTGTAAAACACTGAGAATGAATCCTAATATAAGTTATGAACTTTAGTTTATAATAACATACCAACATTGGTTCATCCATTGTAAAAAATATAGCATACTAAAACAAGATACTAATAATAGGAGAAACTTATGGGAGGAGAGGGCAGTACCATGGGAACTCTCTGTATTTTCTGCTCAATTTTTCTATAAGCCTAACGCTGCTTTAAAATTTTTTTTAAGTTTAATTATTGTTCAAGTACAGTTTTCTGCCTCCCACTCCCATCCCAGCCCACCCCTCCATGCTCACCACCACCCTCCCATTTCCACCCCCCTTAGTTGTTCTCCATGTGTACTTTATACTAGTTTCTGTGAATCCTTCCTCTTTTCCCCTGAAATTCTCTCCCCTCTTCCCTCTGGTGCCTGTCAGCCTGTTCTGAATTTCAGTGTCTTTGGTCATATTTTGCTTGCTTGTTTGTTTTGTTGTTTAGGCTCCTGTTAAAGGTGAGATCATATGGTATTTGTCTTTCACCGCCTGGCTTATTTCACTCAGCATAATGCTTTCCAGTTCCATCCATGATGTTGCAAAGGGTAGTAGCTCCTTCTTTCTTTCTGCTGCATAAAATTCCATTGTGTAAATGTACCATAGTTTTTTGGTCCATTCATTTACTGATGGGCCCCTAGGTTGCTTCCAACCCTTGGCTATTGTAAGTTGTGCTGCTATGAACATTGGGGTGCATAGGTTCTTTTGGATTGGTGTTTAGGGTTCTTAGGATATAATCCCAGCAGTGGAATTGCTGGGTCAAAAGGCACGTTCATTTTTAGTTTTCTTAGAAAACTTCCATAGGGGTTGTACCAGTCTGCAATCATACCAACAGTGAACTAGGGTCCCCTTTTCCCCACAACCTCTCCAACGTTTGTTGTTTGTTGCTTTGTTTATGATGGCAATTCTGACTGGTGTAAAGTGGTATCTCATTGCGGTTTTAATTTGCATCTCTCTGATAGCTAGTGATATTGAGCATCTTTTCATGTGTCTCTGGATCCTCTTTATGTCCTCTGCATGTCCACTTGGAGAAGTGTCTGTTCAAGTCCTTTGCTCATTTTTTAATTGAGTTGCTCATCTTCTTTGAGTGGAGTCGTGTGAGTTCTTTGTATATTTTGGAGATTAAACCTTTGTCTGAGGTATCATTGGCAAATATGTTTCCCCAAACAGTTGCTTCTCTTTTTACCTTGATCCTGTTTTCCTTAGCCATGCAGAAGCTTTTAAGTTTGATGAGATCCCATTTGTTTATTCTTTCCTTTATGTCCCTTGCTCTAGGGGATGTAGCAGTAAAAATATTGCTGCGTGGAGTATCTGAGATTTTCCTGCCAATGTTCTCCTCTAGGGCTTTAATGGTGTCACGGCGTATTTTTAAGTTTTTTATCCACCTTGAATTTTGGTGTATGGTGTAAGTTGGTGCTCCAGTTTCTTTTTTTTGCATGTAGCTGTCCAGTTCTCCCAACACCATTTGTTGAAAAGGCTATTTTTACACAATTTTATCCTACTGCCCCCTTTGTTGAATATTAATTGACTGTAGAGAGTTGGGTTTATTGCTGGGCTCTCTGTTCTGTTCCATTGGTCAATGTGCCTGTTTTTATGCCAGTATCAGGCTGTTTTGATTACAGTGGCCTTGTAATACAGTTTTATATCAGGTATTGTGATCCCTCCTAGTTTGTTCTTCTTTCTTAACATTGCAGCCTATATTTGGGGTCATTTTTGGTTCCATATAAATTTTTGAAGTGTTTGTTCTATGTCTGTGAAATATGCCATTGGTACTTTAATAGGTATTGCATTGAATCTGTACATTGCTTTGGGTAGTATGGACATTTTGATGATGTTAATTCTTCCAATCCATGGACATGGTATTTGTTTCCATTTGTTTGTGTTCTCCTTGATTTCTTTCTTCAGTGTTGTGTAGTTTTCTGCATACAGGTCTTTTACCTCCTTGGTTAGGTTTATCCACAGATATTTTATTTTTGTTTTTGCTATATCGAATGGGATTTTTTTCTTGATTTCTGCTTCTGCTGATTCATTGTTAGTATATAAAAATGCCTTTGATTTCTGAATATTGACTTTGTATTCCGCTGTTTTGCCAAATTCATTTATTAGTTCGAGCAGTTTTTTTGGTAGAGGCTATAGGATTTTCCATGTACACTATCATGTCATCTGCAAACAATGCCAGTTTTGTTTCCTCCTTTCCAATTTGAATGCCTTTTATTTCTTTTTCTTGCCTAATTGCTGAGGCTAAAACTTGCAATACTATATTAAATGGAAGTGGTGAAAGTGGACAACCTTGTCTTGTTCCTGATTTTAGTGGAAAAGGTTTTAGTTTTTGCCCATTGAGTATGATGTTGGCTGTAGGTCTTTCATATATGGCCTTTATTATATTGAGGAATGCTCCCTCTATTCCCACTTTGCTGAGTACCTTTATCATAAATGGGTGTTGTATCTTAACAAAAGTTTTTCCGCATCTATTGATATGACCATGTTTTTGTCTTTGCTTTTGTCTACGTGATGTATTCCATTTACTGATTTGTGAATATTGAACCATCCTTGCATCCCTGGGATGAATCCCACTTGGTCATGGTGTATGATCTTTATAATGTATTGTTGGATGCAATTTGCCAATATTTTATTGAGGATTTTAGCATCTATATTCATCAGCGATATTGGCCTGAATTTTTTTCTTTGTTGTGTCTCTATCTGGTTCTGGAATTAGGATGATGCTGGCTTCATAAAAAAGTTTGGGAGTTTTCCATCCTTTTGGATTTTTTGGAATAGTCTGTGAAGAATAGGGGTTAGCTCTTCCTTAAATGCTTTGTAGAATTCTCCTGTGAAACCATCTGGTCCAGAGCTTTTTTGTGACGGGACTTTTTTGATTATTGGTTCAACTTCATCTGTTATTATTGGTCTGTTCAGGCTTTCTGCTTCTTCTTCATTGAGTTTTGGAAGATTATATTTTCCTAGATATTTTTCCATTTCACCCAGGTTTTCAAATTTCTTGTCATACAATTCTTCATAGTAATCTCCTACAATCCTTTCTATTTCTGTGGTATCAGTTGTAATCTCTCCTCTTTCATTTCTAATCATGTTTATTTGGGTCCTCTGTCTTCTTTTCTTGATGAGCATACTGAAAGGGTGTCGATTTTGTTTATATTTTGAAAAAAACAACTCCTGGATTCATTGATTCTTAGAATTGTGCTTTTAGCCTCTATGTCATTTAATTGTGCTCTGATCTTGCTGATTTCCTTCCTTCTACTTGCTCTGGGCTGTCTTTGTTTTTGTTCCTCAAGTTCTTGCAGGCATCGGGTTAGATTGTTTGTTTGAAATGTTTCTATCTTTTTTAGGTATGCCCGTATTTCTATCAACTTCCCTCTCAAGACTGCCTTTGCTATGTTCTGTAAGTTTTGGGTTGTTGTGAGTTCATTTTCGTTTGTTTCCATAAACTTTTTGATTTCTTCCCTAATTTCAATCTTGACCCATTCATTGTTTAATAGCATGCCATTCAATCTCCAGGATTTTGAGTGTTTTGGGTTTTTCCTTTGGGGTTGATTTCCAGTTTCAGTCCCTTTTGGTGGGAGAAAATGCTTGGTATGATTTCAATTTTCTTGAATTTGTTGAGGCTCATTTTCTGCCTCAACATGTGGTCTATCGTTGAAAATTTTCCATGTGCATTTGAAAAGAATGTGTATTTACCTTCTTTGGGATGAAGGGCTCTCTATATATCAGTTAAGTCCATTTCACCTAGGGAATTATTCAATGCCACAGCATCTTTGTTGATATTTTGTTTGGACGATCTGTCCATTTTTGACAGTGGGGTATTAAACTCCCCTACTATAATTGTGTTACTATCAATATATTTCTTGAAATCCTCTTAAGATTTTCCTTATATATTTGGGTGGTTCTATGTTGGGTGCATATAGATTTACTATGTTAATGTGTTCTTGGTGAATTCTTACCTTAAGTATTATTAAGTGACCTTCTGGGTCTCCCTTTATGGCCCTTTTTTTGAAGTCTATTTTGTGTGATATGATTATTGCTATCCCAGCTTTTTTTCCTTGTCTGTTTGCTTGGAAAATTTGTTTCCAGCCCTTCAGTTTTAATCTGTGATGGACTTTTGACCTGAGGTGGGTCTCTTGTAGGCAGCATATGTGTGGGTCATGCTTTCTTATCCATTAAGCTATTCTATGTCTTTTAATTGGTGCATTTAAGCCATTTACATTTAATGTTATTATCGATAGGTACTTATTCATTGCCATTTATATACTTGCATTCCTCTCTGTCACTCTCGTTTCCTTCCTTTCCTTAAAGCAGTCCTTTTAGCATCTCTTGCAGAGCTGGTTTTGTGGAGGCCTTTTCTTTTAGACTTCTTTTTTCTTGGAAGCTCTTTATTTGGCCTTCTATCTTGATTGAGAGCCTTTCTGGGTAAAGTAGCCTTGGTTGCAGGCCTCTGTTTCTCATTACTTGGAATATTTCTTTCCATTCTCTTCTTGCTTGGAGTGTTTCCATTGAGAAGTCAGTAGCTAATCTTATTGGGGCTCCCTTTTATGTTACTTCCTTTTTCTCCCTTGCTGCCTTTAAAATTCTCTCTTTATCTTGGAATTTTGCCGTTTTAATTATGATGTGTCTTGAAGTTGGTCTCTTTGGATTCCTCTTGATGGGTATTCTTTGTGATTCCTGGGTTTGTGTGAGATTTTCTCTCATCAAATTAGGGAAGTTTTTCATCATTACTTTTCAAATATATTTTCTACCTCTTGTTCTTCTTCTCCTTCTGGTATCCCTATTATATGGATATTATTACATTTCATATTTTCTTGCATTTCTCTTAATCCCTCTTATTTCTTAGGCTCTTTTCTTTTTCTTGTTGTTTCTGTGAGTTTTTTTCTAGTTTGTCCTCCAACTCACTGATCCCATCTTCTGCTTAATTGATTCTATTTTGATACCTTCTACTGTGTTCTTCAATTCGGAAATTGTATTCTTCATTTCCTCTTGTCCCTTGCTAATAGTTTCTATTTCCTTTTTCATGGTGATGTAGTTTGCAGTTAGTTCGTTGTAGCTTCTGGTAGATTATTGTGAGTTCTTTGAACCTCCTGATAACCTGTGCTTTTAATTCAATATATGATAGTTGACTTGCCTCTGTTTCATCTAACATTCTTTCTGCAGCTTCCTCCTTTCCTTTCATTTGGGGGTTGTTTTTTTGTCTTCCCATTGTTTGTGAGACTCTTCTTGTTAGCTTCAGCTTCTTAAATTGACCTGTTCTGACTCCTTGGGTGTATGGTGTGAATTTATGTGGTGGAATGCCTGTGAAATTCAGTGGTGCAAACTCCTTTGGTTATCTTGGGGTTCTCTGCTTCCACCTACTCTTTTTTTGTGTGTGTGATCAGTTGGAGGGGGAGACAAAGTAGTTTATGACAGCAGGAGAGTATTCTGTGGTATTTATAATAACAGCCAGTAGAGAATAGATAGGTGATCTCCTGGCTATGTACCGAGATAATGGTAATCTTCAACCCAACTAGCCACTTTTTAGAAAGAATGGAAGGAAGACAAGGCTCTTGTTGGGGAGGTAAGGTTTGTAATTTGGATCTAGAAAGGAGTGAGGTTGAGGGAGGTCAGATTCTGAGGTAAGGTGAGAATAAAGGATGGTAAATAGGTATAGTGTGAGAGAGAATAGAGTTAATCACTACAGTATTGTAGTTCAGGCAACAATGAAGTGGGCTAAGATCTGGGGGGTGGTGTTGTGTAGTATTTACAATAGTATGTAATAGCTATTATTTACAATAATACTAGAGCAACAATCATATGACAGAATCTATGATATACCAAGATTAGGGAGTATTGGACCTTCAATAGTGTGCTAGCTGGGCAAGAGGAATTAAAGGACAGTAGATTAGCAATACAGTATGATTGAGAGGACAGGGAAATCTGTCAAGTGATACAATATATCCATCCAAGGAAAAGAAGACTATACAGAAAGGGGGAAGATACAGAGATACTATTAAAATAAAAGATGTAAGAATAATGACAAAATAATGAAAAAATACAAATATGCAGTAACTTGTACTTTTTCTGTTATAGCAAAGTGAATTTTGTCTCTCTGTTTCTACTGTTGGGATGCCCCCTCTTTGAGTCCAACTCTGGTCTTTTCACCTTTTGAAGTCTTTTGTCTTACTTGAGGGGGAGAGGGGCGAAAAGAAAGAAAAAGAGAAAAAAAAGGGCAGCAGATGGAAGGAAAAAGCGGTAGGTTTGGAAAGAAAGAAAGAAGGAATAAAACAAAGAAAAACAGAGAGGGTAGAAGTACTGAAAGATAAAAGAATAATAAAGTTAAAGGAATAAAAGATTATTTAAAAACAAACAAACAAAAAAAAAACCAAACCCCACCCACCCACCTCTTGTTGGTTTCCAGCTGGTCAAACCTTTTCTTCTAGTCACACTAGCTGCAGCAGACTGAGGGGCTATTAGTGTGGCCTTCCTCCCTTCTTGGTGAACTCAGTCAGTCTCACCAGTGCCCTCCCAAGATCCAGACTGGTGCCACTCTCCAGCACCCCACTGAGAGCAGATTTTCCCAAGGATTCACAGTCCTGCCCTGGGATGTGGGCACACACTCCCAGCCAGGCTTCCCTGGTCTCGCAGGCTTGGGTGTGGACCTTTCGAAGTGCTATGGAAGAAAGCACAGGGTGACTCTCAATTCTCCCAAGCGGGCAACCACAGTCTGATTCCACGGGTGATCAAAACTCTCTGGTTTGCTTCCTAGTGCCCACTCCTCTTTCTGCCACTCCAAGCAAACTGATCTCTCCTGGCGTTTTTCAATCTGTGCCCAGCCAGGTAGGGAGGGAGCTGATGACTAGCTCTCTTCCAGGGGCCTTGCTGGCAGCCCAAGGCCCCAGAGTCTGCGTCAGACCCAGCTCAGGCCCAGTACAACAGGGAACACACACGTAAGGGCGACTCTTGATTCTCCCAAGCTGGCAACCACAGACTGACTCCCCGTGTTATCAGAGTTCTCTGGTTTGCTTCCTAGTGCCCACTCCTCTCTCTGCCACTCCAAGCAAACCAATCTCTCCAGGCATTTTTCAATCTGCGCCAGGTTGGGTAGGGAGGGAGCTGATGACTTGCTCTCTCCCAGGGTCCTTGCTGCCAGCCCTGGGCTCTCAGAGACCAAGGCGGACTGACAGGGACCCTGGCCCAGGCCGGTGGAGGGCCTGCAGTCTCTACGCTGTTCCCTCAGACCTTGTTTACCTGCAGTGGTCTCCTCTCCTCACCGTCTGGTCATTCAGTGTCCGCTACACTTTCTGAAGTTCTACCTTCCTATATGCTGGGTCCCTGTTGGCTCTCCGCTGCGCTCCTCTGCAGATCAGCAGGTTTTTCTCTGGTGCGCATGGGGTGGGGAGTGAAATCCTTTGTCCTACTCTGCCGCCATCTTCCCCCTCCCCTAATGCTGCTTTAAGAAATAAAGTCTAGTTAATTTAAAAACAATCAAACACACAGAACATCTTCCTATCAGAGCAGGATTTAGAAGAATTGGAATCCAAGGTAGGTGGGTGCCAAGGACAAATGAACATACCTGTAGGTGACCCAGCCTTTGGTAGATTTTGGAAAATTATCCCTCTTATTTGTTCCCAGGAGAGCTTCATTCTAATGTCCCAGAAACCCAGAAAACTTTAACTGTTCTTAGAGTACTGAAAGAGCATCTTCCTTCTCTAGCTCACTACACTCTTAGAATCATCTTTAGGCCCAGAGAAAAGCAGCCTGTTCATGACAACTGCACTCAATCCAAGAATAGGAACCAAGTGCATTCAGAGTTGGGCCAATTCTTATCACAATGATGTAGTGCTCCTTTCACAGGTTCTTGAAATATTTATTTGTACAACATTTATTTTGAATATATAATATATTTTGAATAAAATAATACAATTTGCCTAGTAGAAGGGATACAAAGGAAATCCCCAATCAAGACACCATATTTTCCCTATGTGCTGAGCAGTTCAGGTCTGGTCCAAACTGTATATCCCATTCAGCAAAACAATAGGCTTGCCTCTAAACAGACCTGTATTTCTCAGAATTTATCAACCAGGAGTTGCTCTTTAGGCATGGAGTCCCCCCTCACTTATCTGCTCAAACAGATATTATTTTTTCCTGCTAACAACAGACTCTTCCTGAGAGAAGTTTCCCACCTCATTATATCTTCAGGAATGTTTAGTATCTCTTATAATTTGGCATCTGGGAAGGGCCAGAGCAGCCCCCCCCCCCATCCCAACCACAACCACAACCACAACCAGGCTTTGTGTATTCAGATGCTTTGGAAGAAAATAACTCTAACAGATCTGGCTTTGGAGGTGATAAGAAAGAGGTGAAAATTTATAATATTCCCATTATTCCACATGGAAAAATAGCATTAAGGGCATCCTCTATGGTTCTGGTGTACACCCCATCTGTCAGGAATTAAGGAGAACAAATTAACGGAAAGTGGTGAGGAATGTCAAAAGCAAGAAGGTTCAAGAAAGTCTTAATTTCTCTTTCTTCACATCAATTGAAAACCAATGATCTTTTTTGAAATGTCCATTTATGAATAATGAATACCAGGAAAGGATGGAAAATAAAATATATCCCCAACCACCAATCACTCTAACTGTAGTTCAACCATAAATGATTGACATAAAACTGTCTTTTAATGGAATGGATACTTTTGCTGCTTACAAATGAGAGAGGTTTTTTTTAAGTTTTACTGTGGAAACTTACCAATTCTCATAGATTTTCACAAAGAAATTCGAACTTTCTGAAGACAAAATAAACCATTTGCTAAGCAGGAAAAAAAACACTTGGAAGGAGCAATCACATTCCTACCATGAAGTAAGTGGATTGAACAATAAAGGGGTAAAAATAAAGTACTTGGATTCTAGTTTGGCCTATCCTTCAGCAAACGTTTTTTCTCAGTAAATACCACTTATTTAAATTTTTGCTTTGACTATTATAATGAAATATTTTGTTTGCTTGATGTATTAACTTCTGCCCCATTCACAGAAAAAGAAAAGCAAAATATAGACAAGTCTCTTCTTATGCAAAAAAACTAGAGAGAAAAGTAGTATTTCCTGCTTGCTCTATATGAATGTTTTGTAATTTATAGGCAATACTAACTACACATTCTACTCCCTTTTTCCAAATATTAAAGGAACCCTCTACCAGAATAATTTGACGGATTCTAGTAAGGTAAGTGAAGTATACAACTGATAATCTCTGAAACACTATGTATTCCTCATAGTAACAATAGTAGTTTGTATTTCTATGGAATATATTTTGACAGACTGCTAGATTTCCTTCTGTAGATAAAAAACATATTTTTGAGTAACATCGCTGTGATGAAGTCAGGCTGATTTTGCTGACATGGGGTCTCAGAAAGGGATGGATGTTACAGTGGAAGAGGGTGTTAAGGAAAGGGAAAGAAAGATGGTTTGTTTTCAGTCTCCACAACCATTTAACAAAAACTAACCACAATTTTTCTCTCCATAAATTTACTTTTTGTAATATTTCTATTTAGTGAGATGAAGTAGAAAATTTCTATTTCAAATAAATAAATGTCCAATACCCTAAAAACAAATACATGACTAACAGCCACAATGAGTAACATAGAACTATTTTTTTTGTATTTGTGTTATACACTGGAGACCAATTCATTATACATAGAATGCTTAACATCTAACCAAGCATCTGGGGAAAGAGAGGCTTAAGAGATTATAAACCACAGAGTGCTATAACTGGCTCACTAACAATGACCTCCTTTTTTGTAGTGGCTTAACATTTACAAAATGTATTACCTTGTTTGATATCTTCAATTACCCTAAGGTAGCCTGATTCTTCTTGCTTTACATGCAAATAGATGAAGGTATAGATTGGAAAATTAACTTGACTGAGGTCACATGGTTGGTAAATAGTCAAGACTTGAGCTAGGGTCATCTGAATTCAAGGTTAGACTCCTTCCACTTCACCATGGTTATCTTGCAACTAATAATGTCCAGGTTAATCAAATCCAATGTGCCATCATGACACAGAGTTGGTCCAAATAATAGTCAAGATAATTTGTCCTCTAATACAGTGTTTCTCAAACCGTGATCTGCTTGTATTAGAATCACCCAAAATGCTTGATAAAAACAGAGATTCCTGGAGATTTTGTTTAGTAGGTTTGAAGCAATGCCCTGGAATCAATGTATTAAACTCACACCCCAGATGATTCAGGTAATCCTCTGGAATTGTTGTGGCCCAGTTCCCATGGCTATTACGTAAATCCAATTTTTGGATTAGTTTTGTCTTTTGTCTCCTATTTCTTTTTACAGAGAACAGAGATTCCTGGAGATTTTGTTTAGTAGGTTTGAAGCAATGCCCTGGAATCAATGTATTAAACTCACACCCCAGATGATTCAGGTAATCCTCTGGAATTGTTGTGGCCCAGTTCCCATGGCTATTACGTAAATCCAATTTTTGGATTAGTTTTGTCTTTTGTCTCCTATTTCTTTTTACAGAGAACAGAGNTGGTCAGTATATATAAAAACACACACACACACACACACACACACACACACACACATATATATATATATATATATATATATATATATATATATATATATATATATATATGACAAACATTGCTCACAACCCAAAATGCCACAGGCTTTCACTCTGAGGTGCTTCAGGGATTTGATATTGTGATCCACTTTGCTTCTAAAAGTGGGGTTTCCCCTTATTTCTTCCACTGCTTTCTCCTTTCTTACCAGATATAAACCTTGAGGGAGTGGGTGATAATGACACTAATGTTACTGTGAATCAGGTGGGCATACTTCATCTGCTAGTTACTTAAGTAGTTAATGATTATTGATCATATATTTGTGTAAGATTCTTAAGAAAAAGGAGGCAAAGAATATGAAGTCCCATCAAAATGCCTTTGTTTTTGGTGCTGTTGTGATCTGGAAAATCTACATTTTGATGACTACAGAGACAATAACAATGTAAGTGAAATGAAAACATAAATTGACTCTTCCACATATCCTTCAGGTGCTGCTTACACATGAATTGATAAAGTAAAGCTTTTAAGCTTGTCCATGTCCCATTACAACTTGTATGATTCAACTGAAGGACAACTGAGTGCAAACAAGGAGCAGGATGCTCTAGGCAAGGCCATGGTCTCTTCTGAGAGACTGATATGCTGGGCCAGAGAGCACACTTGGTGCTTTTATGTATGCCAACACAGGCTGGAATGAAGTGTTTAGGGTAACTACAGTGCTTGTAGAAAGCTTCCTTTAAAAAGACCAACCAGTAAGCATATTCAGAGGTTTTTCTTCATCTGTGTAGTCCCCTATTTCCTCATCTGTTAATTGGAAGTTAGAAACAGTGATATTCTCTCACTCTCTCTCTCTCTCTCTCTCTCTCTCTCTCTCTCCCTCCACCTCCTCCTCCCTCCCTCTCGATGCCTACTGGTCTAACATTCAATAATGTTACTTTTATTTTCATTTTCACTTATTCTGCCAATATTTTTAAATCATCCACTATGAACCCACTATGAACTAAGCACAGGTAATATAGTTGTGAAAAACATAAATATCATCCCTGTCTTTATTCTAGGGATGTGAGGCAGTAAGGGAACAAGTAGAGGCACTAAAGGACTCATTATGTAAATAATTTCTTATAATTGTGATGCATGCCATAAAGGGAAAATAGAGGCAGGCTGTTGTGACGCAGTGATGCAGAGGATGATCAGGGATGGTTTCCCTGAGCAAGTAATGTTTAAGACCTAAATGAATAATGGAAATCAGGCTGATGAGGACAAAGAGCAAGAAGATTCCTTGCAAAGGCCATGAGTGAGACAGAGCCTGGCACATCTGAGAAACAGAAAAGTACACTGTGTGACTATAGGAAAGGGAAGGGGAGGTGTGGCCTGGGACAAGTTGGAGAGGAGGCAGCAACCATCTTATGCAGGGCCTTGCAGGCCTCAAGCAGGAATTTGGATTTTATTCTCAGGGCAATGAAAAGTCATGGAGGGTTTCAAGGCACGATAAGATTTGCATTTTTTAAAAGAACAATCAGGGGATGGGAAGATAGGTAATAAGGAAAACAGCTGGTGGTAGAAGCTGAATTAAAGTAGTGGCTATGAGAATGTTTACTGTAAAGTCATTTAAACTTTCCTGTATGTTTGAACATTTTTAAATAACATGTTAGGAAATTTTGACCACAATATGAAGAATAGATTGATGAGAGCAAAAGTGGCTGCATAGATAGCTACTAGGAGACTTGGAATAACCATAGAAAGGGGTGATGATGGCTTGTACTAGGATGGTGGCACATAGATGGCAAGGATTAGACAAGCTTTTGTGACTATTTTTTAATGTACCACATTTTGAAAGCTTTTGAGAGTTAGGAGGTAGAATCTATATGGTTTCCTGATTGAGTTTGCCTCAAGGAAGGGAAAGGCATAAACCAAAGATTATTACCCAGTGCCTACTTAGAATAACTGAGTGGATAATGGTATGAGGTACTGAGTCAAGACATAGATCTTTCTACTCCAGTAGAAAGTCCATCAGATAGTCTAATAGATATTCTACTGGAGTAGAAAGACCTAGGTGCAAGGGAGAGGGTAGAGTGAAGAGTTCAGTTTTGAATGTGTGGGAAACATGAGCTATCCTGGTGGAGATGTCATATAGGCAGTTGGAGCTGGGTCTAGGTCTGAGAGAGAGGGTCTGGGTTGGAGGTGTAAGTTTGAAGTCATAAGCATATGAATGGTCATAAAACCATGAGAGCACAGTACATGATAACACCTGAGAGGGTATAGAAAGTGAGAAGAAAAGAAAGAACAAGCACAAAAGAATTCAATGTTTAACACTGAACAATCTTTGAGAGAGAAGGAGAGGGAGCAACTAATGAAACAGAAATTAGGCATATTTATGACAAAAGGCCTCTATCCATGGGCTTTGGAAGTGCTTCCAATCTTTTGCAATAAATGCTGTGAGTGTACTCATTTCTCACATATGTATCTATCTCTGGGATAAATAACCCAAAGTGAAATTGCTGCATTTCGCACACACACACACACACACACACACCCCTCATTTTGAATTTCAAAATAAAAAGGCTGAAAACATACCAAACATAGACACCAAATATAGCCAGTTTATTTAACCATACTTAATATGGCATTTGATAGGTCTGGTTAAATAAATTTGGTAGATCCCTATAATGTAATACCCCGTAGCCATAAAAAAATCAGGTTGTCAACGTATTCTGATATATAAGGGCAGAAGGAAGACTGACTTTTCAGTTTTGAACTATTTAAATTTTATGTCATTCACATATTTTACCAACATTTAAAGATGTACTTCTATACCATGCTTAGTAAAAAAAAAGTGACTTAAAAATTGATTTGCCTTTTATTTGAAAGCAACACCAACATGTTTCTGATGGACTTTTACATACTTGGCTTTTGCATCATAGAAATGCTCAATTAGATACTAGTTTTTATGAAATTATGATGCAGAGAATTGCTCTAAATGTGGTGAAGTTCTGAACACAATGTTCTGTTTGTCTTGAGTTCCAGTTATAAATTGTGGAATTTATTACTTTGCCACATTATTAGTGAATAAATCCACTTCATTTTGTCTACTTCAGATATGTATCTAGACTTTACCATCACTACCCTCTAACCTCCCCTAAAAATGTCATGGAAGATAGAATGAATCATATCAAATCTGATGACAATTTATTTTCCAATATAGAAAGTAGAAATGATGTTACTATTTTTTTGTTTTTTCTGTTTTAAAGAAGGGTAACATAGGGATATGGGTGTGACTATTTTTTAATGTACCACATGTACTAAGCTACACTAGATCACTAACTTAAATTTTCTAGAAATAGTCCATTTTTGAATATTAAAATGGATTATTTATTCTCTTACTAAGAATAATGCTAAGTATATTCTTAAATCTGTTTTCAAAATTCAAGAAGAAACTTAAAATATGGAAAAATGAGCTACAATAAACCTGAAGATGATTCTGGTTTTCCTACTACTAAAATTCAGTTTCTATCCTTTTAAGGATGTTTAGTCCCTTCAGCTGAGGGGCTAAAATATGACTCCAGAAGAAGACTAGGTCAGGTATATTCATACTCAAATAATCAGACTGTGCTCTACCTTCCTTCATCTATGTCCTCCTGTCCACCATAATAAGAACAGGATCATGCCAAGGACTTCAGTGGAAAGAACACTGGCTTAGGACTCACACACCAGATTTGAGTCCAAATACAGCTTCTATATGATCTTGGGTAAGTCATTTCAGCTCTCTGTGCTCAGATTTGGAATCTGCAAAATGAGTAACAAGGTCTGATGTCCTTTTCAGATTTAATTGTCTTTGCACCTAAGTTTGGTGGCTTAAGTATCTGGAATTCTAGGTGACAGAAAGTATGTAGATTGAAATATTGGCCCTGATTCTTCATTCCTTCCTGCATCCCCAGTCTTGCCATGGTTTCCTTGTGAGCAGAACATATTTCCCCGTCTCTTGATTTTGGGCTTGGTCATGTGACTTCTTTTGACTAATGGGGTATCAACAGATATGACACAAGCGGGGCTCAAAATGTACATTATTTCTTAGTCCCCTTCAGTTAAGACCGGAACATTTTATAAAATACATGTTTGCAACAGAGCTCTCTAATAAGCAGGTCATAACTAGGGTAATCATACATCCCAATTTTCCCAGATCAATCCTGATTTACATCTGTTTTTCTGCTACACTGGTTTAGCTCCTTTGGCTCTCAAAAGTGGGCTGATTTAGATTATAAGTTATATAATCACCACATTAAAAACCTGAAAATGTACCTGGGTAAGCCACAAGATTGCTAAAATAGTAGAGCCACCGTCTTGCCCAAGCAACCATCCCCACATGCCTTCTTTGGACCATGGGGATTCCAAGGGTAAGAAAAGGGTAGCCAGTATACCTTCTTCTTACTCTTCAAGTGATCTACATCCTGAGTGGTCCTCCTTTCCCTCAAACCATTTGAGGAAACCTAAAGTAGCTAATAACTACAAAAAGTTTAGAGTTTCCAATTTCGACTACAGTGTCAAATATGCTTGCACCAGCCATTTCCCTTATGGTAAAGCCATTGCATGATTTGCTTGTTGACAGAACAATGTGGTACAGTTTCTATCATCCAGTTAAGAAGGTCCTGGCCCATATACATATAGAGGTACATGCTCTTTAAAATTTTCATTATGACCCTAAAGGTTCATTCCACTGACATCTCTCTCCTCATTTCCTAATGCCCTCAGGTGAGAAATGCCAGGGAAGAGGAATCCCAGGACTTCAGCCTGCTACTGGTAGGAAGTGTCAGCCAAACAGTCTCAGGAGGCCTCATTTTGGAGAATGGTACCTTCAGAGCTGACACTTCCCCATGCTGGAACGGAGCATGAGTATACCCTCTACAGGAGTCCCAGGATTGTCGGCCATCTTTTGCCAAAGGTGTTGCTCTTCCCCTTGAGAGTCCATCCAATCCACATTCTTTCCATGGCTCACACCTAAAGAAGGAAAAGGGGAATATTATACTTCACAAATGAAATGTTTTAGGTTTTTGGAAGACACCTATTAATTAACCTCTGAGGGGGCCTTTTAACCACAAAATCCTTCACTGGCTTATTCTCACTTACCATAGGTCTAATAAATGGTGTTAGAATAAAATATACATCTTTTGCAGACTGCAGTACTCTCCTCTGCCTAGATCTTGGGAAATAATCGGAATAGCCTTAGTGGCTCATTTCTTCCCCACTTTGGTAGTTTAGCAGAGAGCTGGTTCACTTGGACTGAAATTAACATGACAGAACAACAGGCTGAACTGGGCTCTGAGGCTCTTCCTTTCTAACAAGGCCGATTCTCTGACCTGGGGAGTTTTCATTTTAGTGGTATAGATATTCTTTGCCCTACTTAATCTATAAATAAGTAGAGCATCATAGGGGTGGGGTCATTCTCAACATGAATGTTGACTATGATGCATATAAAACATTTATGTCTGGCCCAAACAATGGAATAATGAAACTTTGGGAGGAGCTGCATGTGCTCCCCTACTATAAATTTTCCTCTAATTCTCCCTGTTACAGTTGTGTCTTGTGGCACAAGTGGTATGTTTCCATGTTTTAAAAACATTAAAATTATTTCCTTTCGACTAATGTGAGTAATGGCTGCAAATTCTGTACAGAAATGAAAAGAGGATGAAGTAAAGTTGGTCTTGGAAATTTTTCTTTCCCCTATCAGAAGCCTTTGTTTTCTGGTAATCTTTTCCTGAGCAAAACCCAAAGTAAAGCCCAAGAAAGCAGTTAAAATTTACTTATACTAAAGTGTAAATGATATTTTGTGACAAGAATAAATATAAAAGGTATACATCCTAAACTTATAGTTGAAGGATACAAAATTCTGCAGCAGTATTTTTATTTTTATTTTTAAAGGTTTTGTTTATTTTCCAAGAGAGAGAAAGGAGGAGAGGGAAAAAGAGAGGGAGAGAAACATCAATGTGTAGTTGCCTCCCATGTGTCCCCCTACTGGGGACTTGGCCCAAAACCCTAGCATGTGCCCTAACTAGGAATCAGACCAGTGACCCTTTGGTTCACAGGCCAGCACTCAATCCACTGAGCCACACAGCCAGGGTAATATTTTTATTTAAAAAATGAACAGGTCCTTGGCTAAAGGCATGAAGCATCTGTGGAAATTTCAGGAGTCAGCAAAGCTGAGACTATATTTATGTCTACTATATATCACACATTCAGGAACTACTCCCCAGACCCATGCCCAATCACAGACCATCTCAGAGTCCTCACCACTTCCAATATTTAGACGAACTCCTCCAAGAAAAATGTTGCTGGAAAAGGCCTCCTTGTCCCAGATGGTAAGTTCTAGGCAAACATTCTTTATATCCTGGGGATGTAGGCCACTGAAGAAGAAAGTGTGATTCCACTGAGGGTTAACACTTTTTTTTATTACCAGAGTTTTGTGCTTGGTGGCTTTGCTATCATCAGGGAGCAGATAGCTGCAGGAGAAAATGCAATCAAGCCATCAGTGAGGCAGTAGGCAGAACAGGGAATCCTTGAGTAGTGTTTCAATTTCCCATAATTCCTGGTGTTTGTCTGTATGTGTAAGTGTGATCTATATATATTGGATTTTCTCTCTCCCAGGTTCTTACATGCATAATCTGGATTTATTTATTGGGATGGTTTATTATTTCTTTTAAGTGGCGAAGTAGTAAAATGCCCACACTCTCTTTTCTAATCATATTTTGGTCCTTCACTCATCTTGAAATGAGAATGCCTCCTGTAGTATACATGGTTTAATGTCTTGCCTCCTATCATCTCTGGTCCACTTGTGAGCTGACTTGAAGCCAACATGCTGACAGCTTCCAACCTTAAGAGCATGTGCCTCTTGGCTTTTCAGTTAAGGACTTTCTCAAGCTGTGTGAGCTGACTCAGATTATGTACAGGGAGTCCTGGGATTAGTAGGGATTTAATGTCCCCAGGAGTGACTGTCAACCACTCAGTTTTAGAAATTGGTGGATGAGCTTTCCTGTCTTTTGAAGGGACAACGCTAAGGTATATTCCAGAGTTCCTTCTAGCTTTCCCCATTGGAATTATGCCCTAACTTCCCACAGCAGTAAACTTCCTATAACACATTTTTACTAGCTTTGTCCCCTCTTCCCCATCTCATTTTATCTACTCTCTCACTGGTGCTTCTCAAAATCTCTTCTCAAATAAAACACCTGCACCCCAGGCCTTCTCTACTATGGTCAAAACTCTGTTTTTGACTACAGTAGAGAATGAGGGTCTAGGTACCTTATGAATCAGAGAGCAAGTTTTAGAGAAGAAGATATATGGGTATGGAATTAGTACATTAAACAAACATGGAAGATGCCACAAAACAAATGACCTCACAATAAAAAGGATACATTGCTATACTTGACATTACATTTCATGCACCAAGCAGAGACTATTTATCTCCCAATATTCATTATCTCCTTATTTTCCTCTTTAACAGAAAAAACTTCATTTTTTTTCAGTTTGGCACAAGATTGCCCAGAATAAACACTACATTCCCTGGGCTCCCTCGAGGCTAGTTCAGTCATGCAACTAAATTCTGGCCAATAGGATACAAGAAGTAATTTAGTATGAACTTTTGAGAAGCATCTTGCCAGATAGAATATGGCTATCTTGTCCCATGAGGTGAACACCATAACAAAATAAAAAAACCCTCTGTCTCTGATTATCATGATCCTTCCACACCTGCCTTACACACTTTACCTTTAATCTTTGCTTACATGCAAGAGAAAAAAACTTTTGTTTAAGCCACTTTTAAGCTGGGTCACAGATAGCTAATATTAATGAATACATTTTATAATATTAAACTTCATATAAGGATCTATTCCTGCTCTCTCACACTCTTTTATAAAAATATGAGGTCCCTTTAAAATCATCTCAATGTTGAAGTGTAACTAGGGAAATAATTTACAAGAAAGTTACTGGCTTTTTCAAAAAGTATAGAAAAAGGATACCATTCTTTGTTATCTCTGCTTCATAAATGTTAACAAAATAAAGGAAAAACTATTAGAAGTGATGTTAAGTCAACTTTGTGAGACCATAATGAGGGCTGAGGCCAGACCTGAAATATGCTGGATGAAGGTTGAAAGCTAGGAAAACAGTTCTCTCTATACTCACATTGTTTAGATGGAAGAACCACCAATCAAGGATAGCTCTTTCCCAATACATTTCAAATAAACCTCAAAAGCCACCACTGTCTCGTGAATCACAGATCTTTTCATCTCCCATTAAGTATCATCTAAAATGAACTATAACAAAATTACCCCTTAACAAAGCTATCAGAAGTGCCTCCTGACTTCACTGCTGTCAAATTCTTTGCCTCTTTGATGAACACTTCTAGTATTCCTCCAGAGAGTTTAGGTGGATCCTTCTTTCCCCTTTTAAAGGTCTTCTTTCCTGCATAAGTCATCAAAGTGAAAGAGAGGGAGGGAGGGAGGGAGGGAGGGAGGGAGGGAGGGAGAGAGAGAGAGAGAGAGAGAGAGAGAGAGAGAGAGAGAGAGAGAGAGAGAGAAGGGAAGAGAAAAAAGAGAAGGAGGAGGAGAGAGATAGATCATGAGTTCTATTTCAAAATTTACAAAAATATCTACTAAAATTTATTTCATTTGCTGATTGAATCAGGTATTAATATTATCGTATTTGCCATGTATTATTTAAATGGTTTACCCCATTGGATTTCTTCTAGATAGGTTTCATTTGTGGTTATGAGTTAAAAACTTTAAGTATTACCCTACAACATATATCTTTTCACAGGGTATAAAGGAATAAAATGGAAAAGCCCCTGAGAGTTGCTTGGGCCATGTTGGAATAAACCTATTTAATCCTTGCAGTATCCCTATGAAGTAAGAAAACTGAGGCTGAGAAATAGTAAGTTACTCACACAAGGTCACAATGAAGAGGGTGATAGTGAATGGAAGAACACAGGAGACAGACTGTAGGATTTGATGGAAGGAGCAAAGCAAGAAAGATTAATTTTTTTAAGATTTTGTTTATTTATTTTTAGAGGGGAAGGGAGGAAGAAAGAGAGGGAGAGAAACAACAATGTGTGTTTGACTCTCACGTGTCCCCTACTGGGGACCTGGTTCACAACCTAGGGATGTGCCCTGACTGGGAATCAAACTGGTGACCTTTTGGTTTGCAGGCTGGCACTCAGGGTACTGAGCCACACAAGCCAGGGTGCAAGAGAGATTTAAAAGTTGACTCAATGCAGATTTTTCCTTTACATTCTGTTCCTTTACATTCTTGAGTCTTCTTCCTCAAGACACACTGAGTAACTCTGAATATCATAAATCCATACAGCAATTAGCTACACATTTCCTCTACCCTTGGGAAGATCCTATATCTCTAGGACTTCTGGGAAACAAATATCACCATTAAGGTTGGTTTCTAAGTATGAACTTAGAGTACCACACCCTTCCCCATATATAGTATATACTTCTCAACTCTACTTGAAAGTCAGTGACACCTAAACCTTTAAATTTCATATGTGTAACAGTCCAAACAATTCTGGATCCCTATTCCCACAGTTCTAGGACAGAATATTCTTGATCAAAGTCATTGATTTTTTCTTTACCTTGAAGTTGTCCTGTTGGAAACATCAGGTTCTCATTTGGGGGAATGTAACGTAAAACAACTGTCAGTTCTCCTTTGTATTGAAGGCCAATGTCAGGAGATAATTCCACCTGGCCAAGGAGAGACATGTGAAAAGAAAATGTGAGAATGCTTGTTTTGTTATTTTGTAGCCCACATTTGTACATTTACTTGGTAACTTAAATATAACAATCCATTCCCATTCACCTATGTTAGCACTTACTGGTTTTAGAGATGTCTTAAGTATGAGAAAAGAGGCTGGAAACTCTATGAATACATTTGCACATAACTTTTAATATTAAAGTAAAAAGAATTTTAGAAATGATTAACACACATTTGGTCAGTATATTGATACTGAGTGCCTGTGATGCATTGAAGACTAGACCATCACTGAACATACATATATCATAGTTGGGGTATGAGGCAGGGATAAAAATGCCACTGAAAATAGATCCATAAGGTACTTCTTCCTGTTTGCCCATATTCTTTCCTAAGTAACTAAGAAGGGGAAAGTACGCAGTAATGTTTGATTCACATTGGGCTGCCTGCCACCCATTATAATAGACATCAATAAAATTCAACATGGAAAAACTGATTCACTGAAACATTGTTGGTGGAAATGTAAAATGGGATAGCCACTTTGGAAAAGTTTTGCAGTTTATTAAAAGATTAAACATATAACTGCCATACAACCTAGCAATTACACTCTTGGGCATTTATCCCAGAGAGATAAAAGATTATATCCACATAAAAATCTGTATAAAATATTAGTCTCATCTTTATTTTTAATAGTAACACACTAGAAACAACCTGGATGTACTTCATCAGGTGAATGGTCAAATACACTGTAATATATCCATACCATACAATAAAAAGGAATGACTAGTGATACATACAATTTGGATCTCTATTAAATTATGGTAAGTTAAAAAGGACAGTCTCAAAAGGATACATACTATACAATTCTACTTATATGGCATTCTTAAATGACAAGATAATAGGTACAGAGAACCAGATTAGTGGCTGTTAAGAGTTAGGGATGGGTGTGGCAGGAGGGAAGTGGGTATGGTTATAAAAGAACATGAGTATGATATCACCGTTAACAGGAATCTAAACAACAAAACAAACAAGCAAGCAAAATATGACCAAAGACACTAAAATAGGGAACAGGCTGACAGGGTCCAGAGGGGAGAGGGGAGAGAATCATAGGGGAAAAGGGGATGGACTCACATGAACAAGTATAAAGGACACATGGACAATAACTAAGGGGGGGGGCAGAAAAGGGAGGGAGGTGGGGAGCACTAGGGGGGCAGGGCTGGGAATATAAGACAGAAAACTGTACTTAAACAAGAACTAAATAAAAATAAAAATTAAAAAAAAAGAACATGGGGGATTTTTGTGATGATGGAACTCTTCTGTATCTCAGCTGTGGAGGTGGGCAGACAAAGCTACTTTGTCTATCAATATTTGATAAAATTGTATAGAAGTAAATACACAAACACACACAAAGGAAAACTGAAGAAATCTGAATAAAATTGATAGATTATATCAATGTCAGTATCTTGACTGCAACATTAGGGGAAACTAGGTAATGGCTATATAGGATCTCTCTGTATTACTGATTATAACTTCATGTTGATCTATAAGCATCCCAAAAGTTTAAAGTTTTAAATGTGAATCCAGAGCCTTTGTTCTGGAGGCCTCCTACTTACCACTGAGTTATCTGAACTTTAATTTTTCATAAGTAAGGTAAGAAAAGTAATATAAGTTCTAAGAATCTTCTTTCAAAAACCTGAGTCTTGAATACTGAATCAAGGGTTGAGAACTGCTCTCTTCTGAGAGAGGGTAGACTGAAAGAATTCAGGAACTCCAACGTTCACACAAAAGCCAGAAGCTGTTCAAGCCTCAGCAAAAAAAAAAAAAAAAAAAAAAAAGGAATTCTTGTTTGACTGTCTTTCCTCTTCGTGGTGGTAAAACTTACTAGTAAGTTGGGAAATTATTTAAGTATTTTATTCAACCAACTTACTAGGGGCAAAAATCAGATTAGATGGTGAAATAGACTCTCCGTCTAATATCTGATTCATCTGATCAGATTTAATCTGATTATTTTAGATCAAATGCCTTGTAAAAGGACTTCTCTTATTATTTTTAAGTTGTAGTAAATTTTAGTTTATGTGAGCACCATAAATGAAAAAATTATAATGGGTATTATGGTAGATTAAAGAAGTCATGACTTTTTGGGATACTATAGCCAATGAGAGGTGGCATGTTTGTCCTCCCTCTTTGGATCTGAATGGGCTCTGTGATTGCTTTGACTGGTAGAATATGGCAGAAATGACAATGTGCCAGTTTTAGGATCTTGGCTTTAAGATTAATAGCTTCTACTTTCTCTCCTGGAGTGGATGGATATTCTTGGGGTGTTCCCTCTGGGAACCAATGATAGAGTCCCAAGCCAAATGTAGGTGCACCTATTGTTAGGGCCGGATTCCCAGCTGGCAGCCAACATCAAGTGTAAGACAACTGACTTGAACAACCAACCCAGGCAAGCTTTAAGATAACTTCAGCCTCACTCTCTCCCATCTGGCTGCAACCACATGAGAGACCTTAAATGAGAACCACATAGCTCAACCAAGCTACCCCACAGAATAATGGGTGATAATAATAAATTATTGTTTTATGCCACTAAGATTTAGAATAGTTTTTTATACAGCTGGGAGAAGGCTATATTTGCTTTTGGCTGATATCTTTAAGTAGGGAAATATGTTGGTAGGAAAGTGGTATGTGCAGGTGTCACATACTAACATATAGTGTATTAGGGATCAAAACATGTATTATTGGGATTTATTGATATTCCATTGGTTTTCAGGTTAAATTAAAATATACTGGTGACTTTATATAAATACAGTCATCAAATCTTGTTTAAGTATGAAACAGTAAACATGAAATCTTGTAGCATCATGATCACATACAGAAAACCAGAGGGAGTCATCTTGTACCCTGCATATATCTAGTGCTTGGGGGCATTTTTTATATTCTTGCAAGGAATTTCCAAGGCACCATCCTCTCCTTGTATACCACCAGCCAACTCTTGCTCAGACAAAAATTGCAGAATTCAATTCAACCAACACATTTGAAACGCCTTCTTGTAGTAGTTCTTTTAAGGCATTTTGCCAAGCGGTGTGCAGACACCAAGAAACAGACCTGCTTTCAATGAGTTTTCAGTCTATCCAGAACACATATAGGAAGTAGCAGCTCTATTAATCTTCCCTTATTTAAATGATTCATCAGATTAATTAATGCTCTCCATTCCCAATAAAGAGCAGGCTTGTCTCTACAAAGGCCATGCATGTCTGCTCTCATCCACAGTTGAACTGCATGCTCAACAGAACTCAGCTTCTTTAGTCTCTCAAGCTCTTTATGCCAGGAAGAAATCTTTGTAGTTCTAATTGTATAATTTAATATTGTATAAACTGAAATGTACAAAAAGATAGCTGTTACTATAAAAATTAAGTTGACTGCTTTAGAAAAGCAAGATTTAAAAATAAATTACCTGTTGGATTATATTTGGGCTTAAAGCTATAAAAGGCTAGAAAAATCATGACTATTTTGAAAGATTTTGACTTACTTTGAAAGTATTCTTACATTTTTGTTTCCCTGTGGAGAAATTTGAACTAGAAACTATTTATGATGATACATCAGGGGTAGAATTTATGCCAAGAATATATGACAGCATTTTAATTACTGAAACCATACTTATATAAAATTAATTGTCCTTATATTAGAAAACTTGAAAATGAGTGCATATTTATGTAAGTTAAAATAAATATTTAAGAAATGCATTGGGGTATGTGTGTGTATGTATATGATTTATGACTTTCTTTATTAATTGATCCTGATTCTCTTGGGCTTCTACTACACAGCAAACTCAATGTCACACAAACAATGAAAGTTGCTTCAATTAAGTACAAAGAAACTACTGTGAGAAGAAAGAGAGTAATCCATATCGGGATAAAGAGGTAGCCTTTGTTTGGTCCTTAAAGGATAAGAGAGATGATGCTAGATGAATATGGAGTGGGAGGAAAGTTAGTTTGGTTGAAGAAAAAGCAGTATGAGCAAAATATAGTGGGGACTGTGTAGAGAGTGTATAAGAAATAGTAAAAAGTGAAGTGTGGTTAGAGATGTGTGTACAGGAAGGTGGTGGCAAGAAAGATGGAAACAAGGCATCTTTCTCCAGAAAACACTAAGACATGAACTTATATTATAATGTTTTATTAGGATGGGTAGTGGGGTATTGGGATCAGAAAGGGAAAAGAGGCTCACAAAGTTGTGGTATCAGGCAAAGTTTCATGAAGAGTAACTTTTGCTCAGTCCTACAGGGGGAGATATGAAAACAAGACAGATCACACTCCCACGGGTCACATCAAAGGCAAGACAGTGACAGTCTTTATGTTCCTTCTACCCTCAACCCCCAGGAGACTTAAATACCCAGGTTTTTCATGCCCACAGAACAAAACCACTCCAGTAGCCTGAAGACTCCTCTTTTACAAAGATTGACAGGTGTTGGCAGGTAGGAGTGAAAGTCATGGGCAGCCATCTATACATGAAAATGGGGGAATGGGAAGAGCACCAACATCCTCCTTTGCTATGGAAGGCCAGGCCATATCAAGGGAGCACTGAGTGCCAGGGTGAGGTTTAGGATTTATTCAAACCACATTAAAAGCAGCTGGGTCTCTGAGCAAGGGTGTGACCTAATCAGATAATGCCCACAATCTTCTGTTTTCTGAATAGAGAGCCACTTTCCATCAGAGTAGAAACAGAGTTAACAGTGCATTTACAGGTCTAAGATGGGATGATAAATTATAAACGAATGTCTTCCAAAACTGCTCAATAGAGACAACCTTTTAGCTAGGTAGGTAATAATTCCACAGGAACTTACATTTATTTTCTGTCTGAAGGCATAACAGAGAAATTTTCCTTTGAAAACCACAAGCTTGCTGTTGATTTTCAAAGGTCCTTGAACCTATAATAGCACCTTCTGGGAATGCATGAATGGCAATTTGTACTAACAAACCCTTGTTATCTGACTACCTGATATGCCTTTCAGAAGAATAATGAGTTATAACTTCTAAGCAAGTCTATGTCATGCATGAAATTATACCATCAGACTACTGTACAGCATGTTCAGCATCTTGAGTTCTATCTGGGTCTGTGTCAACCTCCTGACCAGCTTAGCACTGTAAGACTTAACTAAAACAAAGGTAAGTGTCAAGGGAATTCCACTAACACACAGTCAATAAGAAATAAGGGTCCATGTCTTTCCAGTATTGCCATTGTGAAAACATATCTCTATTTCCAAAAGCTTGGGGACTATTAGTTTTAATAATTTTGATCCTCTATTACTAAGGAAATTGGTTCCTGTAGCTGACAATTCACCTCCTCAGCTGGAAAATCTACAACAAACATCAAGTCTCTGGGGTTGCTCATACTACAGCTGCAGCTGAAGTGACTACTGCACTGAAATGACTAGGAATAAAGTGATAATTCTGATAATTAACCGCCACATGGAACCCAGCCCAGCCTGAAAATGAGCCACCAGTGAAGTGCGAGGCAACATACAGAGCATATTTTTGCATGGATTTCCATCCCCCTTCATTTTTAGAAGGCATGGTAGCCAAGCAAGTCCAAACCTGCATCCTTTCCTCCACATGTGTCAGAAAAGGCTTGGCAGAGAATGATGACGTGGATTAGAAACACTAACTTAATTTTGAGTTTTCCCCAGAAGTGAACTTTTAGGTGAGGATCCTTATATGCAAGTGACTAAGAAAGCCCTCCAAAGATAGACCAGTAAAGGGGTGGTAAAAACAGGTAGGGAAAGGGGAGGGAGCCAGGCAAGGGCACAGAATGATACAGAAGGAAAGCTTTGGATTATCAGTAATGCCTCAGAATTTTTTCCACACTCAGTAAGGGAAATGAGATTTCAGACCTCTTTCCCCCACCTCACCTGTCAAGTGTTGGCTCTATGCCGATTTGGAAAAAAGCTATGGTAGCCTGGGGACAGCTCTCAAAAGAGAGTCTCAGATGGAGGCTATTGGAAGCAAAACTCCCAACAGACTTGGTGAAAGGAATCTATGGTCATTAGGCAGAGAACCAACTGCATCTCATGGACATTAAACAAAATCAGAACTTTTCTACCTTGAGTAGGCTTATCATAAGATGCTTCTTTCTTATGATAATAGAAAGTGAAACCACTCAATGGCAATGTGAAGGTGATTACGGGGAAAAGTTGTTGGTCCTTGAGTACAGAGGCCTGGGAGAGCTTAGATATCCCACTGCAACCATTTCCAGGAAACTGACTGGAAACACTCTAAGCTGGTTTCCAAAGAGCTCCAATATGCTTTAATGTTGAATTACATATACTAAAAGGCATATTATTCATCCTTCATCTGTGTCATGCATCATGTCTTAGACATTTTCTACTATGATTCCATGATGTTCACCCATACACACAAGGGTGAAGTGACTGGAGATTAAGTCACATTATGTGTTATCCTTTATGATGAGGCTTTTCATTCAATTGCAAGAGATGTAGTACTGGAATGACCAAACATTTCCCATAATTAATGTCACAAGAATGTTATGCTATCATGGAATTATTTGTTGTTATTATTGGACTTTGTATTTCTATCACATTTATGTTAGTCATGGGCTTGCAGTTAATTTATTTTAAATATTTTATTATATTTTTATCATTTTTATCCTCAGCTCCAGTATACCTCCTAAAGATTTTTCCATTAGTTATTTACATCATGTTTGAGATCAACACTTATAAAATCCCACTAGAAAATTGTATTTAGTTTCTGAGCCTCAGACTCATATAAAATGAGGATAATTATAACTTAGCTCACAATGGTTGTTGTAACCACTAGATGTGAACAATCTTGCTATTGATGATGATCAACAATTGTTGTTGTTGATGCCCAACTTTTGTTTTTTTTTCCTGTCTTGCATCCACTCACCCTTAATTTAGTACTACTGTGCCTGGATTTCCTTTGAGGCAATACCACCCTTAGGACCAGGGTATGTTCTGACTGTCTTAAGCCAATCAATGTAGTTCACTTCCCTAGTCACAGTGTCAGCTCAGGATGGCCAAATAATATAATTAGGATTAGGAGAATCAGGCTCAGGATGTTGGTTGTACTATTTGAGGGGGAGGAATTCTCTCTTCTCCTGGACAGTGGAGTGCAAGGATGGGAGGCTTGAAGCTGTTGTAGTGTACAAAAAAAGCATACCTGGAGCTAATGAGAGAGGCAAACACTGCATATAGTCTGAAAATGAAGCCAACACAGAGAAGAGAGACCAAGAGACTCCAGTGCCTTGATAAGAGTTGAGCATCTGAATTGAGCAATGCTTGGTAATCTCTGGCCAATAATTTCCTTTTACTTTTTGAGCAGTATGAACTGAGGTTTCTGTCAATTGCAATACAAGGACTGCAATGTAACATAACATTATCTGGTATTTATTGAGAGCTTACATTGCGCCTGACATAATCCTGTGAGCACCACATACAATGTTTATTCAAGCTTAATAGCACCCCTTTCAGCGATGTCTAATTATTCTATTGGAAATGAGTGCCAAAGTCTGGGATGTTAATGAATTTTCCCAAAGTCAAACAGACAGTTGTGAAGCTTCCACGACTGAAGCCAGGAAGTTTGAGGCCATTATCTTCAACATCATGTGGAGTTTTTTGCCTCTTTATTTAAAGAAAAATGTTTGGTTATATAAATTTGATCTTTCCCCCTCATTCTTAACTTATCATTGTACATGTAGAAAGACTCCTCCTGTACTGAGTGAATCCAAGGTACTGTCACTCTGGTTTATATTGTCAATTTCTAGAACCAGCCTTGAGATTCTGAATCTCCAAATTAGAAAAGTAGGAAACCAGATACATTAGCAGGCTACTAGTTACTTCCTCATGTGAGCCAATGCAAGACCACTGCTGCTTATGTATGAATTATAGAGAATAAGGAACAGAGAATGTTTGAGACTGATCTTGCTCTATGGATTTGTTTTTGCCCATGTGAAAATGCTTGCTTTCTCTTTCTTTCATATCATGTGTTCATTTTGTTTATCCACAGAGACCTCCAAATGATTAATACACTTTTAGTCAATCATATTAAGAATATATATTATGTAGTTTGTGTTATACAGTCAGTCTGTATTGAAGAAAGATTTCCAAAAGAATACATTTACATTCATTATATTATTCCAAAGTTAGCTATACTGTTCTTTCAGAGCATCCTGTGAAAATTGGAAGTGATCAGATTCTTTGGGTCAATGATATCAATTTGACTTAGAGCTTGACTCACTGCATAACTGGTTGACTAATCTGGAAGAATTTCCTACCTTGGGCTGTAGCACAAACCATTCATCACTTGGATTTTCAAAGTTCCATGAGTCAAAAGGAATCTCCACCTCCCCAAGGAAACTGTTATGTCCAAATCGATCATAATGCCAGACCGAGAGTTGCAGAGTTCTTGTTTCCAGTTGGCTATGGCTGATGGTGTACTGCAAGTGAGATTAACAACATCACATTCCATATGGAAGTCTCTGCCCAATTTTAGGACAGGTTAAAAATGTACTTCCACCATTTTGGGGGTGGGATGCATTAGTAATAAGCACAATCCAAATACAGAAAAGCTTTAGTTTTCTTTGTTTCTGCTACAACTGAGGTAAACTCATTTTGTGTTAGACCTAGCACTGAAAGATATATCAACAAAATATTTAGGGGGAGTGAATAAACTTCAGATATCGCATACAAAGTATTAGGGGATGAAGCTTGTCCCCCTTCCAGTTTTACTTGGTTTTGTTTACCTAATGTTTTTTCAAATTCTACTTTGTAAGCCTGAGGTTTACTATATCAATTCTTCAAATTCTCTGTTTTATTTTATTCATAATGAGAATTCCCAAATCCAAAAAAATCATGTATTGACAGTGAGATACTTCCAAACACCAAACCTCATAAAGTCTAGCCTAAGTGCAGGGATGAAAATATAAATATGAATAATATAAATATGGAGAGAACAGAATGAAAATATTACTCTGGTAGCTTTTCATTTTCCAGCAAAATATTATCCCGGGCCACATGCCCACATATCCTCCAACCTTCTGTTTGTTTTATGCAACTACAACCTAGAACATGCTTTAGAATGACTGATTCCTGAACTTGAATTTGCATTTATACCTGTTCCTGAGATGATTAAATTTGGCTCTCTGCTTCCTGAATTTGCCATGGTACTCTGTTCATCTATTCTGCATGGACTTGACTCTGCTCTGCTATTATGACCACTGGATTCACCCTAAGCCTATACTATTCATTCTCATTTTGATCTGTCTTGATATTGGCTCCTGCTTCCACACATGACCCTACTAACACATGCCCCCACTCACCAAATTCCTGCTATGGTGGACTTTGAATCCATCACTCTGGGCAGAAGATGCATAAATTTCCCTGTGACTGGCAATAATGTCTACATTCCAGTCTCCCCAGATCTTTCATACCAGGCTAGATTGTTTCAGAGTGAGAGAAGGTGTTGTTACCTGGAAGCCCACGGGGAAAAGGAATTTCTCTAGGACTGAGGCATGGGTTATATTTTATCTAGGCTACATTCTCTGATATTTATCAAACCTAACTCTGCATTTCCCTGTTCATTAACCACAAGCCTAAATGTAGCCAAAGTTTGTAACCCTAACAAGAGACAGCACATATTCATGCAATATTAGTGGAACAATGGGTGTTAACAAAATGACTAACTAAATCAGTATCAAAAGTGACAAACTTCCTTTTATGAGAACTAGAAAAAGCAATTTTGCTAAGGGCAAAATATATTTTTGGGACAAGATGTGCCAGCTCAGATGCAATTTTTCTAGATCATCTCTACTCAAGGTACAACTTTAGTAGCAGCAGAGAAATAAACAGAGTAAGAATGGTTTACATTTTTTCTTTTCCAAAAATTGTTAAGAAAGCCAAGAGTATTACATTAATTTATTCAAACGGCACTTTTCTAGAATATACATAAGTCTTGATATGCACATTTTCTGTAGTTATTTCTAAACCAATGAGGCTGTGAACAGTATCACTTGTGTTACTATGACAGACTATTTATTTACCTTTAGTGTTTCATTGAATTCTGGATTGGTGCCTGTTCTGATTTTGGTCTTGCGCTTATTGTTTCTAGACTTGTCAGGAAGGAGGTATGACTTGACATAACTAGATGATAAAAGATGAAAGTAGTTATTGGGGAACTTCTACTATGCAAGAAATAGTCAGAAAATTCAGTGAATAAAAGAGGCAAAGGGAATAGGCCTATAAAGATAAGAGACAGAACAAAAAAGAATAAAGTCTACATAACATAATACCTTAAAAACAACTCTGGGCTTTCAATAAGAGAGAAGCAAGAAAGAGTGATGGTAAGGAGTATGGGCTCTGGAGTCATGCCAGCTGGGTTTGAATCACTCCTGTCTTATTAGTTTTGGTGAATTCAAGAACTTACTTATGCTCTCTGTGCTTCAGTTTCTTCATCTGTAAAACTGGAACATTAACAGTACCTAATTTATGGCATTGTCAGGATTAAGTCAGTTGACACATACAAGGAGCGGATATATTATACACCTCAAGAGGAAATATAATCTATTATTATGATCATTAGTGTTGCTAAATATTATGGGGATATATTCCTCTCTATTCAAATGTCAGGATTTCTGATGAGTGGAGTCAATGGTAATAGGTGAATGAATAAAAATGGTGAAAAAGGGGAAATAGAAAATAGCAACCTAAGTCACAATAGCAATTCTACCCAACACCTTGGCTTAAACTATGCCAGGAGCCTCCTGGAGGAGGGGCATCATGACAGACTCAGAGATGGAGAAGATGTACAAGATTCTATCAGAGCCCTGAAGCACATCTATTGAGGCTTTAGATAACTAACCCCCTTCCATACTAGTCTAAATGATTACATTGGTCTCAAAGCCCTCTGATATTCAGCTGAGGAAATATAGGGACCAGTCTATACTCAGAATCTATTTTCATTTGTCTATATTGATACTTCAAAGTGGCTTTGCTGAGTTGTTTATTGAACCTAGGTCATCTAGTATTGTATATAGAAAAGGAGTCACATAGCTGGCCTGAGAGTGCTATCCTCAGAAATGCCTGCTTACAAAGTTGGTCCTTGGCTAGCATCTAGGCACTTGGATTTTAGGAGGGTTCTCATCATTCCCAGAACAGATGTAGTTTAGTCACTGTTACTAAAATTTGTAAAAACAGTATGGCTTATGCTGAACATCTGTTTTCTTTCTGGAAGATTGGAATTTTGCTATGTGACTAGTTGAGTCTCTAAATGGGCCTCCCTGGCAGACAACATTGCACAAGTGTTGTCACAACCTATTGCTAGAGGAATTAAGTGCATCCCATGTGATTCCACTGGGAGAGAACACTTTTGGAAGCTGAAGCCTGGATTCTTCAAAACTTTGACACATATGTCTCTTTCCTTTGCTGATTATGACTACATGTAGAGTCCTGTGGGCCCTCCCAGTGAATCATCAAACCTGGCAGTGGTATTTTGAACCCCTCACACATTTTTATATCCAGATCCCATCCAAAGTGCTATAGTCCACACCTGCCCTCTCAGGCTGATCCCAGGAATCCTGCAAGCTTCAAAATTGCCCTTTTGAGTTGTTCAATTGGGCTAACAGCTTGGTAATTTTCTCGGGAGGGTTTCCCAGAACAAAAAAAATAACTCATACATTCTGAGATATGCCAGCATGTCAGCCTTCTATCTCAAAGAGCTGCCTCTGCATAAACAACAAATATGTCAGTACTAAATCATGTTGACTAATAGCTTCTTAACAATCAGGTAACCACCAACATAACCATTATACATGCACTTCAGAGACTATTTACATGGGTGGCATAGGAGGAAAGTGACAATCAACCTTCAGAGAAGTCTCTGAATCAAGAGGAATGCTAAGAATCTTCTGAAAAAGAAACACGTACTGACAAAAATAATTCAGTGATTGAAATACACTGAGGAATTTGCTATGTGCTTACGCATCTGTCCTCTGTTTCTTTTCATCTCCTATGGCCAGATTTCTGCAATTCTTGACAACAATGTAGAGCCCACCAGTTTTGTAGCAGTAGCTGATACGGAGAAGGATTTCACCGCTGACCTTCACGTTTCCATAGTCTCCTGTTTCACTGTAAACACTCATCATGCTGTTAAGGCTGCTCTGGAATAAACAATATAAGAAGAGGTATTCAATATTACACTAATGATCTCTTCACAGAAACCACCTCTTTCATTCAATTATAAGTCCTCTTCTTCATAATCAGCAGGGAAGTCTACGGAAAGGGAAGAAAGCAAACATCATTTATTTTGCTTTTTTTTCTGGTGGTGTGTAAAATCCAAGCCTGGGGGGAAAACAGTAAGATCTAAGACCATTAGTATGGAAAGAAGGAAAATTGCTGAGAGTAGAGGCATTGCCCTTTTGCATTAGTGAATAGCCTTTGTTTAGTCAATTTTTAAATGAATACAAAGTCATTGAGGCATTTCCAATTCCATCTCCTCTGTAAATCCCTGTAGCTTTCTCCTTTTTCACTTGGAGGTTCAAGGTCAATGCATTTGTCAGGATAAATACAACCTCATCTTATATTTGGTGCTAGTGAGAGCCATAGACTTCTCCCTAGGACACTTCCACAGAGCATCCCATTAGTCTCTGGAAAGCCATAACTACAGCTTTAACAAGGGCACCCCCCAGTGTGGCTACTTAAGTAAGGTAAGACCACAGCTTCCTGAACCTCTGTAAAATAACAACCCACTAAACAGAACACTAAAAAATAAAATAACACACCAACTAATAAATACGATATTTTAAAAAGTTCAAATGTGCCAGAATAAATGAAGGTTCTAATGAGTCAGTAATGACAAGAGGCATATTTTCAATCAAATGTAACAAAATTAGCCTTTAGTGCCAGAAGCATGAACTATGTGTCTTAGCAACATGACTGTCACAAAAGACCACCTGAAAGGCTTTTATGAGTGACCTAATAGCCTCAAAAGTCTTGTCTATAAACCACTGGGAAGTAAGGACTATGGTAAATGCAGACAGCTTTGACTTTCCATTTTTTCACATATATACAGGATGAGGCAAAAGTAGGTTTATAGTTGTTCACATGGAAAATAATCTACTATAAGAATAAACTCTGTTTCATATACTCACAACTTTAATTATACTTTTTCTCCATCCTGTATGTATGTGTGTGTGGTGTGTGTGTGTATATATAAAAGAAAAGTCATTACATTCCTCCAATTGCTCAGAGTACATACTACTCAAAGAACAGGGTGTGAGTGATAGCTAGTATCTCTTCTAAGCTTAAGTCAAGGGCAAGAGCAAACCAAGGGTGCTATACTTATAGTCATCCTGCCATTATCCACATGGCATGGGTACTGAGGGAGGGCTGTATTTGGAAATTGTAACTTAAAAGAGAGTCACTGAGCGACCTAATTTGTCTTTTCTATATCTAAAACAAAGCAATATAATTTTCATGCTAACAGCTGGCTTTTCAAACTTTAATTGTATATGTTACCTGGGGATCTATTAAAACAAGCATATGGATCTATTCTATCTCAGGTGAGGTCCAAGATTTTGCTTCTCTAACAAACTACTAGGTCTATAGTTTCTGAACTGTGTGTCTAAGCATCCCACAGCACCACAGCAAACTTACAGGGGCACCATACATATTTTAAAATTTCAAGGGAAACACAGCGATATCTATCAGACACCATACAAACTAGTAACAGTAGTTCATAGTGTCAACATTAAATGACATTTTATTCTTTTTGATGAAGTCTTATCTATCTGAAACTGAGTTTTTTACAGTTGCTGTGAGAAAAAGCATGTATTGCACAAAAATCAAGGTAGAGTAAGAAATTAAAGTGGTGCTGTACAATCATATTCTAAGATTTGACAATTCATGTAGTACCCTACAGATACACACATCCCATTAGCAAGTATTAGGGGCTATTTTAAAATGGAATAAATATTATTTTTCTCTCAATTTATGTGTATTTTTTCAAATGGCTACAAGTTGTTAGAATACCAGTTTTTATTAAATTTTTAACCTAAATAATTAATAAATAGGCTAGTTGGGTATTACTTTTGGTGTAGGAGTACTATGAAAGTATTGCTGATATACTAGGGGCTCCCTGAACTGACAAAGTTTTAGAGTCTCTGTTCCAGGTAATGCAGTGTTGCTGGTCCATGAACCATGCTTTGAGCTCCAAGGCCTTCAAGAGTAAGCCCTAACTTCCTCATGTTATATACAAGAATGTTCTGGCTCACAGGAATTGTTATCAGTGACAAGACAGACAGCAAGATCTCCAGATTTTTAGTCTTAAGACTTCCCTACCATACCTCACATTACCTCCTTGTATCACTGAGTTGTAACTCACCACATCCCTCTGTAGCCACTATTCAAAGAAGGTACTCTGTAAGGAGGGGGTCCCTACAGATGGAAGAAAATTTAAGAAGCTGCAAATGTTGAATCTTGGGAGAAGTTTAGGCAGTAGAGATAATTTTACTACTAACCAAACTTCATGCTCTTAACTAGGCCAATGCTGTAATTTAAAATAGAGATATTTTAAAAAAATAGAGATATTTATTCTAAAGTTATCTTGTTAATGGTAAATAATTTTGGACCATGGGTCTTTTGAATGATACTCATATTCTAATGTTTTATGAATGTTCTTTTGGGGGAATACTTAGATTTTGATATTTTTCACCTTTTAAATGAGAACCTCTGGTTAATTGAACACAAGTAAGACAAACATGAATGCTGGAAAAATTGCCCACCTAATCAGATTTCCCATACCATGAAATGTGTAAAGGAAAAGATTGAAAACTTACAGTGTCTGAGTCAGCATCAGGCACATTTAGGTAAGTCCACTTCCTGTCAGATCCTGCTTGAGAATTCTTTAAGGAAATCACCCAAATGTCAAAAGGAAAAAGGTCATTAGAGCAACAGACAGAAATTAGAGAAGCAAAGGAAAAGACTTATAGGCACATAGATGGGTACAAGGTCATAGGGGCTCCTGAAGGCTACATTTAAGGAAAGCCTTGAACGCTAACTGAAAAGGGTATTTATTCTGTTGGTAGTGGGAACCTATGGACAGTATTTGAGTAGGAGAGAAACCCGTTGAGTATGTGTTTCAGGAGAATAACTGGCAGCAGTGTGGAGGACAATTGGGGAGTTGAGAGTATGGTGGCAGGGAAATGTATTGGCAGAGAAATGAGATAATGTATAGGCTTGAGCTGATAAGAGCTTGAATTATGGATTGAAGATATTTTAAAAGCTGTGTGGGGACCAAGGAAGGAGAGAGAAACAATCAGGAGACTTAGAAAAAGTCCACAAAAAATTATACCAAAAAGTACTCTGTAGGCAAAGGGCAAGCAGGTGACTGTCACTATCATACATTGTCCCCCAAACACTCATATCACCTTTGGAGATGCACAGAAAATCAACAAGAGAGAGAAGAAACTTCCAGTGCATGCTAGAGAACTGCTTACTGTTGACAGGCCACTTGCTAGGCTGTGGGTATTTGCAGAAAACCTAGGGGACACTAAGTCATCAATGCCTTCTTCAGTCTCTTCCAAGGAGTCCTAAGGAAGGAGGAAAATATCAGTGATTTGATTTACTGCTCCTCTAGAAAATATTTTCACTTCCAAAACCACTTTTTAAAAAATATCTGAAAAATCAGATATTTTTTATCTAGAATATAGCCCTAGTCCTAGGTTTTTCTCTTGCGCTCTCCATTCAACCTGAATTATGCCATCAGAGGAGTGGGATGTACTTTCCAGTGAAGCTTTATGGAAAGAACATGAAGTTTAGAATCATACAGATCTGGGTGTTCAATCCCTACCTTCCTGATCTCTAAGGTGATTTACTTTAGGCAATGAACTTAAGTAATTTTTTAATCAAAAAAATTTGGATCTGTGCATATATGCATCTGGGTGTATCTATACCATTAAGATGGGAAACTAGATCTCAAAAGTCCTCTCAGTAGAACACACTATTTTAGACACTAAAATCTTGTCCAAAATTCCACATTCTACTTTTCTTCTCTCACCTTTTTTCTTCCTCATGATAAAATTCCTTTTTAAATTCTAGTTATTTAAGAAACACATTTTATAGTAAAAATTTCAAGCAGTACAGATAAGTTAAACTTAGAACTCTCATGACATATTAATAAACAAATTTCGAGATTTTTAGAGTATGGGATATATATGTATATATCCATTACATACATACACACATATAAATGTTTTATTTGTTTTTAAAATTAATTATTGTTCAAGTACAGTTTTCTGCATTTTATTCCCATCCCAACCCACCCCCAGAGTGCTCCCCACCTCCCTCCCATTTCTACCCCCTTTAGTTTTTGCACATGTGTTCTTTATACTTGTTCCTGTAAATCCTCCCCCCTTTCCCCCGAAATTCCCTACCCTCTCCCTTTTGGTCAGCCTGTTCTCTATTTCAGTGTCTTTGGTTATATTTTGCTTGCTTGTTTGTTTTGTTGTTTAGCTTCCTGTTAAAGGTGAGATCATATGGTATTTGTCTTTCACTGCCTGGCTTATTTCGCTCAGCATAATGCTTTCCAGTTCTATCCATGCTGTTTGTTGCAAAGGGTAGGACCTCTTTTTTTCTTTCTGCTGCATAGAATTGCACTGTGTGAATGTACCATAGTTTTTGGATCCATTCATTTAATGCTGGGCACCTAGGTTGCTTCCAGCACTTGGCTATTGTAGAGTGTGCTGCTATGAACACTGGTGTGCATAGGTTTTTTTGGATTGGTGTTTCAGGGTTCTTAGGATATAATCCTAGCAGTGGAATTGGTGGGTCAAAAGGCAGATTCATTTTTAGTTTTCTGAGGAAATTCCATACTGTTTTCCATAGTGGTTGTACCAGTCTGCAATCCCATCAACAGTGAACTAGTGTCCCCTTTTCCCCACAACCTCTCCAACACTTGTTGTTTGTTGCTTTGTTCATGATGTCCATTCTGACCAGTGTAAAGTGGTATCTCATTGCGGTTTTAGTATGCATCTCTCTGATAACTAGAGATATTGAGCATCTTTTCACACACATATAAATTCGTATCATGCATACTGTTGTTTTCCTTATGCATGCTTTTCTCTTTTCCTTCTTCTCTTTCCTTCCTCTTACCCTGGATTAAACTAATATTTTGTATCCTGCTATACATATTACATGTCTTTCTCCTTGTTTATATCAAAATCATATAAAATTATCTACAAAAAATCTGAGTAGTTGTATTTAACCTTTACTTTAGCCATACTTTTATAAAGTAAAATTTTACATATGTAATTATATGCTCTTGTTTTTAAAACTATTTCACTAAAATATGATGAATAGACAAGTACAAAAATCATAAATAACAAATTTATGCCTTAATAAGTCATTAAGGAGGGAGAAGATGGAGGAAGAGTGAATGGAAGTCACACTAACCTCCTCCCAGGGCCAATCTGGAATTACAACTCAATTGTGGAGAAACCACCCAAAACAAACAACTGAGGAATAGTAAGAGAAAGCCGTATAACTTTGGACAGACAGAAGAACCAGCTTTGGAACAGCCTATCTGGTAAGCTGTACGGTAGAGACTCGAGAGGGATGGCTGAGCGCCCACAGGAAGCAGTACCAGAGGGATAATTATGTAGCCAATTGGATCCCCGGAGAAGAGTGGGGTCTAAACCCTAAGCTACAATTCCCAGCCTAGAGCACCAGAGCTCCAAAATAGCTCTGTACACAGATAACAACCACCAGCAAAAAGCAGCAGGGATGCAGAGACAGATGGCTGGAGATACAAGAGCTGTTTAAAGGGCCAACACAGAAATTTTCATTCGTTGCCACTTACCCTAGGCTCTGGCAAAGGTGGGGGCAGAGCAGGCTGGTGACACCTAAGGAGAAACTAAAATCTGAGGCTTTGGGGAGAGAATTGAGAGAGTAGATGCTGGGTTTCTGGTGCTGAGTCATCACCCCTACAGCAGCAGCCATCCTACTCAGGCTGACCAATCCCTTCCAAGCAGCAGCAGCCTGAGGGGAAACAATAGCCTCCACCTCAGGAGGTATTCAGCCCCACACTACAGTGCTTAAACCTGACTACTGAGTGCAGAGTGACTAGCTTAACAACTGAGACAGCCAGGGACAGCAGATCCCTGGAAGTATCAAACAGGCTGCCTGAGGTCAGAGGGGGGTCAACATCTGACAAAACCAGAGGCAGATCCAGACAGAAAAAAACAGTGGTAAATACAAGAAGCTACAGACACGAAATCCACTGAGGTCTTCTCCATGATTTGCAATATTTTCTTTCTTGCATGGCTTTTTAACATTCATTTCTTGTCCAGTAAGTTTGTGTATATTAAGTCACTAAATTTCGTACTATAGTGTATTTTGATTCACATATTTTGCTCCTTCCTCCTCTTAGCCCATTTTGTCTTCCACTTTCCTCACATTATTTTCATTTCTTTCTTGCTACTACTTGTTTCCATTCTGCACTCCTACTATTTCTCACCTGTCCAGACACACAAAACCAATTTTATTGTCAAGGGTAATCTCACATCCTTTTTTCCTTGCTCTTAAAATACCTGCATTTTCTCTCCACCTTTAACAATCTGCTAGTTGGTTGTGGGTAGGGTAGTTGCTGTTACATTGTTTTTTCAATTTTATATTTAGAATTTCACTAACTCTGTATTTCAAATATCAAATTTTACATGTCCCCTCTCCTACTCTTTTTTTTCATCTCAAATTTTAATTTTGCCATCTTAGTATGTTTTTTTCTTTTTGTCCTTCTTCTATTTATCTTTTATCCTGCCCTTTTCTTTTTTCTTTCTTTTTCTTTTTCCTTATATCCCAAATTTTAATTATTCCTCTCTTAGTCTGTTTTTTTTTTGTTTCTCACTCTCAATATTCCTTCTACCTTTATTATTTCAAAATCACTTCCCATTCTTCTAAACATCTCTTAGACTTTTCTTTGTTTTTCCCCCCTCTTATTCCCATACCACCTATATTATTTTTAGCTTGATTGTTGTTGATACTACTGTGGTGGATATTTCTCTCCAATTTGGCTTCTATACTTGCATTAATTATTTACAATTTTTCCTTCTTTTTACTTTCTCTCACTTTATTTTATTTTATATTATTTTAATTTCTGTTTAAAACTAGTGCTATATGCTTCACTTTTCACACTCCATTCCATATTCTTCATTCCCTTTTTTATTCATAATGTAAATTTTACATTCTGTTGTCATTGCTCCAACTCCCTATACACTCTCAAAATCACTTTTGTTTCAGTAGATAATCTTATACCTGCTCTCCTTTCTTATAACAGTCTTAATCTCTTTATGCTCTTACTAATACTGGTTCATTTGCTATTGATAGTGGGATTGTCGGGGGTGTTATTTTTGCAGGTGGGGGTTTGTTTCCTGGGCTTTGTGGGTTTGTTCTGGCAGCACCTGCACAAGAGTACACAAGATGTGGTAGGTGGAGTAACCCTCAGGTGGAGGGAAGGACCCACCAAAGAAAGACCCAACAACAATCAAAATCCAATTACATACAGAGAACCAGCATAGACAGAATAAACAGCATCATCCCAAGACCATCAAGTTCAGGTGATCAAGGAGACTGCACCAGTGAATCTCACAGGCCTTCCACAATAGAAGTTGACACCAGAAAGTCAGGAAGTCAAAGAAGATGAATTTAAGAAGCAGAAGCAAACAAGAACAGTCTCACAAAAAATGGGAAAACAAATATACAACCCCCAATCAAAAGGAAAGGAGGAATCCTCAGAAAGAATGCTAAATGAAATAGAGGCAAGTCAACTATCAGATACTGAGTTCAAAGCAATGGTTATCAGGAAGCTCAATGAGCTCACAGAGAATCACCAAAAACTACAGGGTAACTACAATGAACTCACTTCAAACTAAATCAACATGAAAAAGAACATAGAAACAATCAATAAGGGCCAAGAGTAAATGAAGAATACAATTTATGAATTGAACAACCTAGCAGAAGGAATCAAAATCAGGCTAGATGAAGCAGAGTACAGAATCAGTGAGCTGGAAGGAAAGGCAGAAAAAAAAGTCTCCAAAAGAGCAAAATAAAAAAACACTAAAAAAGAATAAAGAAGGTAAAGGGAAATGCAGGACAACATGAAACATAATAATATCCTCATAATAGGGATACCAGAAAGTGAAGAGGAGCAAGGAATAGAAAACATGTTTGTAAAAGTAATGATGGAAAACTTCCCTAATTTGATGAGAGAAAGAGCCACACAAGTCTAGGAAGCAGAGAGGGTCCCAATCAAGAGGAACCCGAAGAGGCCAACTTCAAGACACATCATAGTTAAAATGGCAAAATTCCAAGACAAAGAGAGAATCTTAAAGGCAGCAAGGGAGAAAGAGGAAGTAACATACATACAAAGGAGCCCCTATAAAGCTAGCAGATGATTTCTCAACAGAAACATTACAAGTTAGAAGGGAATAGCAAGAAATATCCCAAGTGATGAAAAGCAAAGACCCATAACTAATACTACTCTATCCAGCAAGGCTCTCAATTAAAATGGAAAGTGATATAAGGAGCTTCCAAGACAAAAGAAGGCTGAAAGAACACAACTCCACCAAACCATCATTGCAAGATATGCTAAAGGAACTGCTTTGAGAAGAGGAAGAAAAACAGTGACAGAGAGAGAGCAACACAGGTACAAAGGGAGTAAAATCGCAATGAATAAGTACCTATCAATAATAACTTTAAATATAAATGGATTAATTGCTCTAATCAAAAGTCAGGGTAGCTGAATGGATAAGGAAACATGACCCATATATATGCTGCCTACAAGAGACTCACCTCAGAACAAAAGACCTACAGAGAATGAAAGTGAAGGGTTAGAAAATAATAATCCAAGCAAATGGACAGGAAAAAAAGCTGGGGTAGCAATACTCATATCAGACAAAATAGACTTTTAAAAAAGGGAATAAAAAGAGACCCAGAAGGACACTTCTAATATTCAAGGGAAGAATGCAATCAAGAAGACACAAACTATAAAAATGTATGCATCTAACATTGGAGCACCCAAATATATAAGGAAAATCTTGGAAGACTTCAAGAAAGATATAGACAGTAACACAATTATAGTATAAAATTTTAAGACCTTACTATCAACAATGGACAGATCTTCCTAACAAAATATCAACAAGGATATTGCAGCATTGAAATATGTCCTAGATCAAATGGACTTAACTGAGATATACAGAAACTTTCATCCCAAAGAAGCAAAATATATATTATTTTCAAATAGACATGAAACATTTATAAAAATAGACCACAAAATAGAACACAAAACAAGCCTCAACAAATTCAAAAATTTGAAATCATATCTAGCATCTTTTCATGCAACAAGGGCTTGGAATGAGAAACCAACCCCAAGGAAAAAATTCAAAAATATTCAGTGATGGAGACTGAATAGCATGCCATTAAACAATGAATGGGTCAAGAATGATATTAAGAAAGAAATAAAAATTTTTCTGGAAAAAAATGAAAAGGAACTCACAACAACCCAAAACTTATGGGACACAGCAAAGGCAGTCTTAAGAGGGAAGTTCATAGTAATACAGGCCTACCTAAAAAAAATAAAAACATTTCCAATAAACAACCTAACCCAATATCTACAAGAATTGGAGGAACAACAACAAAGAAAGCACAGAGTGAGTGGAAGGAAGGAAATAAACAATACCGGAGAATTAAATGTCATAGAGACTAAAAGAATAATTCAAAGTATCAATAAATCCAGGAGCTAGTACCTTGAAAAGATAAACAAAATCCACAAGCCTTTAAGTAGGCTCATCATGAAAAAAAGTGAGAGGACCCAAATAAATAAAATCAGAAATAAAAAAGGAGAAATTACAACTGATACCACAGAAATACAACAGATTTTTAAAAATCATTACAAAGAACAATATGCCAAGAAATTTGAAAACCTAGGTGAAATGGACAAATTTCTAGAAAAATATAATCTTCCAAAACTCAATGAAGAAGAAACACAAAGCTTGAATAGGCCAGTAACAGCTGATGAAACTGAAGCAATAATAAAAAAACTCCTGGCACACAAAAGCCCTAGACCAGATTGTTGCACAGGAGAATTTTACAAAACTTTAAAGTAAGAGCTATGCCCTATCCTTCTCAGGCTATTCCAAAAAAATCCAAGAAGAGAGAAGTCTCCTAAATCTTTTCATGAAGCCAGCATCATCCTAATACCCAAAACAGATAAAGACAAAACCAAGAAAGAAAACTACAGGCCAATATTGCTGATGAACATAGATGCTAAAATCTTCAACAAAGTACTGAGAAACCACATCGAGCAATACATCAAAAAAATCATACACCATGATCAAGTGGGATTTGCCCAGGGATGCAAGAATGTACAATATTCACAAATCAATAAATGTGATACATCACATAAACAAAAGGAAAGAAAAAAATCACATGATCCTATCAATAGATGGGAAGAAAACATTTGATAAGGTACAGTACCTATTTATGATAAAAATACTCAGCAAAGTGGTTGTAGAGAGAGCATACTTTAACATGATAAAGGCCATATATGAAAAATCTACAGCCAATATCATATGCAATGGAAAAAACTAAAAGTTTTCTCAGTAAGATCAGGAACAAGACATGGGTGTGTGTGCTTTTGTGACTACTTTTCAACATAGTATTGGAAGTCCTAGCTACAGAAATCAGACAAGAAAAAATAAAAGGCAACCACAATGGAAAAGAGGAAGTAATACTGTCATTGTTTGCAGATGACATGATAATGCACATAGAAAACCCTACAGAATCCACCAAAAAACTACTACCTAATAAGTGAAATTGGCAAAACAGCAGGATACAAAGTCAATATGCATAAATAGAAGGCATTTTTGACAGCAACAATAAAATATCAGAAATAGAAATGAGGAAAAAATTCCATCTGCTATAGCAACAAGAAAAATAAAGTACTTAGGAATAAATCTAACCACGGAGGTAAAAGACCTGTACTCACAAAACTACACAACACTGAAGAAAGAAATTAAGGAAGACACAGATAAATGGAAGCATATACCATGTTCATGGTTTAGAAGAATTAACATCATCAAAATGTCTATTGTGATGGTGGTAGCATTTGGAGATTCAACACAATCCCTATTAAAATAACAATGACATATTTCACAGATATAGAACAAACATTTCAATAATTATATGGAACCATAAACAACCCTGAATAGCTGCATCAATTTTGAGAAAGAAGAACAAAGTAGAAGTAATCACCACACCTGATATCAAACTATATTACAAGGCTATGGTAATCAAAACAGTCTGGAACAGGTGTAAGAACAGACAGATAGATTAATGGAACAGGAAAAAAGGGGCCAGAAATAAACCCAAGTCTCTATGGTCAATTAATATTTGACAAAGGGGGCAGAAGCATAAAATGGAGAAAAAATAGCCTGTTCAACAAATGGCTTTGGGAGATATGGACAGCTACATGGCAAAAAAATGAAACTCAACCACCAACTTGCACCATATACAAAAGTAAACTCAAGATGGAAAAAAGACTTAAATATAAGTCATGACACCATAAAAGTCCTAGAGGAGAACATTGGCAGGAAAATCTCAGATATTCCACACAGCAATATTTTCACAGATACATCCCCTAGAGCAGGGAGCATAAAGGAAAGAATAAACAAATGGCACCTCATCAAAATAAAAAGCTTCTGCATGGCTAAAGAGAACATCAGCAAAATCAAAAGGGAACCAACCACATGGGAAAATATATTTGTCAATGATATCTCACACAAAAGTTCAGTCTGCAAAACATATAAAGAACTCATACAACTACACTCCAGGAAGACAAACAATCCAATTAAACAGTGGGCAAAGGACCTGAACAGATACTTCTCCAAGAAGGACATACAGAGGGCCTAGAGACATATGAAAGGATGCTCAGCATCACTAGCCATCAGAGAGATGCAAATTAAAACCACAATGAGATACCACTTAACACTGTCAGAATGGCCATTATAACCAAATCAACAAACAATAAATGCTGTCGAGGTTGTGGAGAAAGGGAACCCTAGTCTATTATTGGTAGGAATGCAGACTGGTGCAGCTACTTTGGAAAACAGTATGGAAGGGGGGAGGTTGGCTGGGATGGGAGTCAAAGACAGACAACTGTACCTGAACAACAACTAAATAAAAAATATATAAAGTAATATAAAGTTTCAGAATAAAAAAGTAAATAAAAAACAACCTAAAAATGGAACTGCCTTTTGGCTCGGCATTTCCACTGCTGGGAGTATACCCTAAGAATCTTGAAACACTAAATCAAAAGAACCTATACACCCCAATGTCAGAGCAGCACAATTTGATTCACAGGCCAGCACTCAATCCACTGAGCCACAGAAGCCAGGGCCAGAGTTTTCTAAGATCAAAAACAATTTAATAATACTGGAATTAGCTGTTCTCTAAAGATTGAATACAAGTAACTTTGAAATCATTTGATCTCATTATCCCTTATCCCTTTTGGTCATTGATTTTAAAATACTTCTCCTGTATTTTATACTATTGTGAATAGCATGGAGTTTTAGACCTCTAAGCTTTCTGTCTTGCTTTGGAAAAATTATATTAATATCACTTAATATATCTTTCTTTCAAGGAATCCAAATGGCATTATAGCAATTATAGAACTCAGAATATTACAATATTAGAAATGTAAGGAACCTGACCAATAATCTAATTCAACCTTTTCATTTTACAAATGAGTTTATTTATATATTAATTCTCTAATAATTTAGTCTCAATTAAGAAGGTAGTTTATTTAGGGTAACTTGAAATGTAGAAACATTCATATAAAATACATAGTCAGATTAAATCTAGTAATATTTCATTTAGGAAATGTTTATATTTCTCATTTCCCAGGTTTAGATTAGGTAATATGCTTTCAGGCAGAATTTTATATCCCCAGTGGGTGTTTTCTTGGCGGATAATCTTTACAGGATAACCTGATTACCTCTTACCTTTTCTAAATCATTCCTTAGTTGTTTTTATATGTTGGCTGTGAAGACTAATAGGAAGAGATCATCATATAACCTCATGTTACTCTAACTCATTGTCACATAAAAGTGGTCAGGTTTGGAACAAGATTGTGCCTTTTCCTCATGATCATTAGACTCTCTTCTACATCCAACTTACCACATCCTTGTCTAAAGCCCCAGGGACAGACTTGCTTCTTAAGTTTACAGTATCCTCTAAGTCTTCTGTAAATGACTCACTCAAATCTAACTCAGATTGACTTCGGTCTGGAGAAAGGAAGAGAAAAGGAAAATTATAAATCAGCTCATTTTTTAAGATTTCATTTTTCATCATAAATCTTTCATCTTTATTCAAATTATTCCCATGCATGGGGAATAGATAGTGTTATTGAAGCAACAGTCAGACTCAGTAACTTCATGCTATTTATGCTAACATACTTCCATTTTAATAGCCTTTTGAAATTCCCTTGGACTGAATTACCAACACTGATGTGTTTATTTCTTCTTTGATTATAGGAGAGTAAATGCTGTACCATAAAGTGCTTATTTTATAGTTTTGCTCATAGATTTTGAAAATTTTTGAATGAGTCCCTAAACTTAGAAAAAATAAAACATTAGCCATTCTTGATTTTAAAGATTAGAGAATTCACAGAAAAGGGAGTGGCTATAGGTATACTGGAAGAAAGTTCTAATTTTTAGGCACCAACACATTCTTTCATCAGAGGAACACCTTGCTTTTGAAAATGTAAGTTAAAGAACAATACACTAGTCAATAATGCTGTAGACAGCTTACCAAGACACAGTTTACTTCCAAAGAACAGTTCTATGTCAAAGCCTTGCTAAAATAAATATAGTTGCTTTTAAATTAGAAAGATTTAAGAGAGCAATCAAGTAAATTAGCTTGAAATGTTAAATGAAATAATGCAGAAGCACTTAGCATAGTGCCTGGCACAGAGTATGTACTGAATAAACAGGTGTTCAGTAGAAGTAGTAGAAATGCACTTTGGAAAGTTGGCTTCTAGGCTAGTTTAAATTTTTTCATTTATTAGATGAAGTGATTGTCTAGCCCTAAACAAAATGCAAGCAACAATAACCACACATTTAGAAAACCCTCTGTGAGCTATCTGGCTAGGAGAGAGTGCCCAATTCAGCACACAGAATCCAGATTTAGTCTCTATGCAAATATCATCATTAGGTCACAAGTAACTTTTTCATGTTGAGGATTTTGTCATTAATTTAAGTCTACACATGGGACATGAACTTCATAATTATGACCAATTTCTCTGAAGAGTTTCCTTATTTATAGGTAATAAAATACAACATAATACTTGTTTCACAGGGCTATTGTGATAATGAAGTGAAATGATATGCTTGAATGTATCATACAAATGAAAGGGGTTATTACTAATACCTTAATACTGCTTGCAAATAATTTATTATTTAAACCATGACATTATTAATCTGTCTAGATATAGGGCATTGCTGATCACCAAATCAAGAAGGGTTAACATTAGAGTGTGTGTTAGAAATTAGAATTTAAATTAAACATATATGTTAAAAATCCTAAGACATTCATTTAAAGATAGAAGCAGGCTCTGGCTGGCATAGTTCAGTGCATTGAGCATGGGTCTGCGAATCAGAGGGTCACTAGTTTGATTCCCAAGCTAGGGCACATCCGTGGGTTGTAGGCCATGTCCCCAGTGGGGGTGGGCCATGTGAGAGGCAGCCACACATTGATATTTCTATCCCTCTCTTTCTCCTTCCCTTCCCCTATCTCTAAAAATAAAATCTTTTTAAAAAAAGTATAGAAGCAGCATATATACTAAACTAGGAGAAAGGGAAAAATGTAATGGACTTGGAAGATAGCTATTTAGAGCAGAGGTGTCAAACTCATTTTCACTGGGAGCCACATCAGCCTCACAGTTGCCTTCAAAGGGCCAAATGTAGTTTTAGGACTGTATAAATGTGACTACTCCTTAACAGTTAAGTGAGAGCTCAGGGCTGCCACCAGGTAGAAACAAGGTGCCAGGCTGGATAAAACAAAGTAGAGGGCCAGATTCGGCCTACGGGCCTTGTGTTTGCCACCTGTGATCTAAAAGAAGGCAGTAGAAAAAGAAACAATAAAAACTAAAACTATAATGAGGTGAATGGAAGATACAAAGTAAGATGGTAGAATTAAATCCAAGCATATAGGTAATAAAAGTGAATGCAAATTGACAATGTTAAGATAAATTTTATGGTATAAACTATATTTTAATAGTTGTTAATTAAAAAATAAATTTCCTTGAACTCTGGGCAAATATCCTTTTCTTTTGCATTAAATGAAACAATTATATTTCCTACAGTCTTATATTAACATTTGGTTTAGCTCTAAAACTTGGCAGTGATGCCTGGCAAATGTACACTTATGATTTTCATAAATGTAAGAAGCTCAAGACATCGCCTGGGATGACTTTTAAGTAGTTATGGAGTGGGCATACAACCATGAGTCAAAAAGAATGGGCAATTTTCTTGTAAGGCATGAAGCATCCATTTAACGCCACACAAGAGAGTCAGTTCCACCTGATTTAGTCATTTTATATAACAGAGCAGTCATGCAAATACCCACCTGAGGAAAGGGAGGCCCCAGACACTGCTATGGAAGGCGTGCCAGAAGTGTTTCTGCAGTGACTTTTTGTGAGGTCCCCAGAGGGACCTTCAGTGGCAGCCAGATCCAAAGGATTTCCAAAACCATGCTCCTTCTTACAAAGTAAAAATTAAAACTCATTATATTGATAGTAATTTACTTTAAAATCCTTCCATAGAAATATACCTCAGTATAACCACATTTATGTGTATACTCTTTAGGAGGAGCTAGTTGATATTTAGAGGACCCTTGTAAAGAGTCCATATAATTGTAAAACTTACTGTCAATAATTACTCTCTAACGTCTATACCAAGAGATTTCTTAATTAGTATAAAAGACATTGGAGGTAATTTTTCATTCATCAAATTAGTGAGCATTTTACTATGTGATTAGCAAGAAAGATGATACAAGTACCTGAAACTTACATGAACTATGTCTAAGAATATGGCAAGCTTCATACCTTCAGAGTGGTATCCTCAGAGTAGGCTTAGAACTCTGGTCATATGTTTTTCCCTACTCTCAACACCCTCTCTCCTTAACAACACCTTACCCCCTTCACCTCCATTTAACAGAAGACTATGCCACCTTTTGCATTTAACAGGCTGAATAATCAGAACATGGTTGGTTACATTGTTATTGGAATGAAACTGTCATGCAAGGTACTTATCAAAGCTCATAAAAGGATAAAAAATGCAGATGTTTCCAGTTTACTGGAATAGGTGGTTTTTTGGTGCCTGCTTGCTAATAAATCCTTGTGTGTGTGGCATAATTCACTCTGACTTGCTTTCATTGTAACATATAATAAAGGAAATCTCTCCCATATTTTCCTGGACCACTAAGGGCTCTACTGTTGCATTACTCCAACTTACCATGAACATTAAACAACTAATTTTGAACTTTTTAGTAACTGGGCTGAGTTTAAATGTCCATGAAAATGGCACTATGGTGAGACAATGATCACATCTAAAAGAAAATTTTCAATTTTCCTTTCCATGAACAATAAAAAATGCCTTTTAAAGTCCTTCAGGAAGGAATTCTGTCTTTGTTGCTATATATTTAGCCCATACTTATGCCTGAGGTAAACTTTGATAATCTCACTCCAGAGAGATATGGCTCTCATTTGCTTAGTATACTAATTGATGCAACTTTAATATAGACTGTTTTTCATCTTTGATTATTTTCAAATACATACTCCCTGTAGCAGGAAGAATATAGCTCCCAATTAATTGCCATAGACCACCAAGTTTTATCAAAAGACTGTCAGAGATCAAATAGATAAATTAGTTTAGTTCCCTTTTCAACACCTTTTCAAAACATTTTTTGTACATTGACTCCTGCAGTGAAGCCAGACCAACTTCCTTAGTGGCAATTATGTTGACAGGAAATTTTTCAATTGGCATTCTGGGAGAATTATTACTATTGAACACTAATTGGCCAATTAATATTGTACAGTCATTAACATGCAATACATACCCTAGAGATTCAGAATGTGAAACCTAAAATTAACAAGTTAAATTATAGCCAAGGGCAGGTTAGAGGCTTCCATGTTCTAAGAGTTTTCTATTTTAAAAACTTACTTTTCACATTCTAAAGTATTAAACAACATTGAAACAATGAAATACTGAGAGATGGGAGAAACTGAGAAGTTATTACCTTGATCACCGTCTCACTCTTTATATTTCTTCCTTTCACCATGAAAGAGCAAATGTGCTTCTTAAAGTACTATTCTGTCTTATGTTTATTCAACATGAAATATTTCTCTTTGTCTCTCATAGAAAAGACTAGCTGGATCAGCTAGAATGCAGGAGTGAGATCAATACATGCAACTATCTAAATATATATACATATACTCAACTCAGTTCCAGGGAATGTCTATTAGGGAAACACACATGTCGTTTAATAAAGAAATAATTGTGTAGATGTTGTTCACTTTGAGGGTATTAGCATATAACAGGGGTGACTTATTTCCCTAAAAATGGTACTTAAGAAGATAATCTTTGTTTTGAGAACAAACTTGACTTACTGGTTATTGAACTGATAGTCTATTGCTATCCACTGATACAGCTGTCCAGCTGTTAAATTTTTTAAAAGATTTCTGCAATATTTGTAAACAGCACTACTTCCAGTCTACCCTCCTCCTTTATGTTCCCCCTCCTCCACCACCCTAGTTTACCTCATAATCTAGGTAATGCATGGCATGTAAGAGCCCTCAAGATACTGCCCCAGACTTGTGCCAGTGTCCCACTCTGATTGTTCAGTCTCTATTGAACAGTACTGCTTGCAGTCCTTCATATAAATATTTAAGAAGTTTCAAACATACCTTTTATTTTATCAGTAAGTACAGTTTAGACTATAAGTGTTTAAATGTATCTAGTATTATCATTCAATTTGTCTGAATGCCTTTTGGCTCTTCCTTAAATATATAGAATCTGAGTGCTCACAGCCTACACTTCTATCTTCCTGTTCTGAAGCCCAGTTTCTGCCATGGTATCCTGGCTTCTACTCTTGTTCCTCTGCAGCTGCTTCTTAACAGAGCCTCCAGATCCTGAATAAACAAAAGCCAGATTATGTCATTCCTCTGTTCAAACCTTCCAATTACTCCCATCTTATCCAGAGTAAATGCCAAAGTACATACTGTGATCTACAAGGCCCTATTACCTCTGAACTCATTTCCTGGTACTCCTTCCTTTGTTAACTAACAACAGCCACACAGGCTGTATTGTTCTTCCTTGAGCACACAGGCATGCTCACTCCTCACATGTTTGTACTAGCTGTTCATCCACAGGCATTGAAGATATTTTAAACACTGGGTGAGCAAAGATACCAATTTTTCAACAAGGCTGACTATAAATAATTGGAACATCCATCTGGTAATTTACCTGCTGAATATCAGTGTTGTTCCTGCATGGAAGAATTATTTGCCCCAGACTCCTACATGGCTGATTTCTTCACTTTCTTCAAGTCTTTTTGTGACCAGGCTTGGCATATAGCAGGCCCTCATTAAATACTGACTAACTCAGAAAATGGTAGTTTGTATATAAGTGCTTTCCTGCTTGCTCATTCATTCAAAATAAGTGTCCAAATTATATAATATGTTATATGCACACATATTTTATGCAACTTAAGTCTTCATCATGCACCAACTCCTTACTTTAACAGATATATAGGGGAAAAACTGGAAAAGGATTTCAAGATTCTACTTCTCCTGTTTTAAAACAGCCTGGAAAATTTTTAGTGCTGATAATATCTTGAGAAGTAATATGGAGAATCAAAATCAAAGACTTCTAAAAATTATTTATATTTTACTTAAACCATATATTCATTTAAACCCCCACCATACAAATTCCACCTTTGAACCTATTTCTTCCCTTTCCTTCTTACTGTAGTTTTCCTGCCAGGAGCTAAGGATGCAAGAGGTTTAGTTTTGATAAAGAAGCTTCTACCATTAATCACTGTAAACAATAACGAGCATTAAGATAAAAAGATATGAAATCCAATCATGCCATGGTGGTGAAGTCAAGTCCCAGAAGCCTGATGTTCCTTGACATTTGTGTACTTACTTTACTGCTGACTGAGGTTACACTGTGTGTGCTTAGAGCTGGTGACCGCTGAGTGACTGAGGTAATACCACTGCTCTGGCTGCTCTTTGGGGTCCCAGGACCAACTTCCTGGTCATTAAGATCTGATGAGCCAGTGCTTCTTCTAAATGAGAAATAACATTCTGAATTAACAGGGAAACAGAATAGCAACCAAAGACAAAGTCAGTAAATTTCATCAAAACAAATAATCATAACACGTGAACCATATGATATATACCAGAGCCACCCTGGAACTGGTCACCAACTATCACACTACCATCCTCCTCAAAGACTTTCAAGGGCTCACTAGGTTCAACCCATTTGTCTGAATCCAGGGTCTTTGTCATTGAGCAGTATCCTACCTTTCCAAGTATATTACCCACTGCGAACCAGCATTCTGCCAGCCAGTCAACTCACCATGCTCATGGTCATGCTTCTACCTCTAAGACTTTTGCCCATGTTCTCCTCACCTGAGGAGGTTGCTTAGCTTCCTGTTAAAGGTGAAATCATATGGTATTTGTCCTTCAACACCTGGTTTATTTCACTCAGCATAATGCTTTCCAGTTCCATCCATGCTGTTGCAAAAGGTAAGAGCTCCTTCTTTCTTACTGCTGCATAGAATTCCATTGTGTATATGTACCATAGTTTTCAGATCCATTCATTTACTGACGGGCACCTAGGTTGCTTCCAACTCTTGGCTATTGTAAATTGTGCTGCTATGAATATTGGGGTGCATAGGTTCTTTGGGATTGGTGCTTTAGGGTTCTTAGGATACAATCCTAGCAGTGGAGTTGCTGGGTCAAAAGGCAGGTCCAATTTTAGTTTTTGGAGAAAATTCCATACTGTTCTACATAATGGTTGTACCAGTCTGCAATCCCACCAACAGTGGACCAGAGTGGCCTTTTCCCCACACCCTCTCCAACATTGGTTGTTTATTGCTTTGTTTATGATAGCCATTCTCACCGATGTAAAGTGGTATCTCATTGTGGTTTCAATTTTCATCTCTCTGATAGCAAGCGATATTGAGCATCTCTTCATGTGTCTCTGGATCCTCTGTATGTCCTCCTTGCAGAAGTGTCTGTTCAAGTCCTTTCCCCATTTTTTAATTGGGTTAGTTGTCTTCTTAGAGTGAAGCTGTGTGAGTTCTTTGTATATTTTGGAGATTAAACCTTTGACTGAGGTATCATTGGCAAATATGTTTTCCCATATAGTTGGTTGTCTTTTTATTTTAATGCTGTTTTCTTTAGCTGCACAGAAGCTTTTTATTTGGATGAGATCCCATTTGTTTATTCTTTCCTTTATATTCCTTGCTCTAGGGGATATATCAGTAAAAATGTTGCTGCATGAAATATCTGTTACCTTCCTGCCAATGTTCTCCTCAACAAAATATTGGCAAATCACATCCAACAATACATCAAAAAGATCATACACCACAACCAAGTGGGATTCATCCCAGGGATACAAGGATGGTTCAATATCCGCAAATCAGTAAATGTAATACATCACACAAACAGAAGCAAAGACAAAAACCACATGGTCATATCAATAGATGGGGAAAAAGCTTTTGATAAGGTACAACACCCATTTATGATAAAGGTACTCAGCAAAGTGGGAATAGAGGGAGCATTCCTCAATATAATAAAGGCCATATATGGAAGACCTACAGCCAACATCATACTCAGTGGGCAAAAACTAAAATCTTTTCCACTAAGATCAGGAACAAGACAAGGTTGTCCACTTCCACCACTTCTATTTAATATAGTATTGCAAGTTTTAGCCTCAGCGACCAGGCAAGAAAATGAACTAAAAGGCATTCAAATTGGAAAGGAGGAAACAAAACTGGCATGGTTTGCAGATGACATGAAAATGTACATGGAAAATCCTATAGACTCTACCATAAAACTGCTCGAACTAATAAATGAATTTGGCAAAACAGCGGGTTACATAGTCAGTATCCAGAAATCAAAGGCATTTTTGTATACTAACAATGAAACAGCAGAAGCAGAAATCAAGAAAAAATCCCATTTGATATAGCAAAAACAAAAATAAAATATCTGGGAATAAATCTAACCAAGGAGGTAAAAGATCTGTATGCAGAAAACTACACAACACTGAAGAAAGAAATCAAGGAAGACACAAACAAATGGAAACATATACCCTGTTCATGGATTGGAAGAATTAACATTATCAAAATGTCCATACTACCCAAAGCAATTTACAAATGCAATGCAATACCTATTAAAGTACCAATGGCATGTTTCACAGATATAGAACAAACACCTCAAAAATTTATATGGAACCATAAATGACTCCGAATAGCAGCTGCAATGTTGAGAAAGAAGAACAAACTAGGAGGGATCACAATGCCTAATATCAAACTGTATTACAAGGCCACTGTAATCAAAACAGCCTGGTACTGGCATAAAAACAGACACAGACCAATGGATCAGAACAGAGAACCCAAAAATAAATTACAGAATTTTAAAGTTCAACGAATAAAAAGGTATTTTAAATTTTTTAGAGAGGAAGGAAGGGAGGGAGGAAAGGAGGAAGGAGGAAGAGGAGGTAGGGAGAGAGAGTAGAGATAGAGATAGAGATGGAGGGAGAAAGAGATAGAGAGATCAATGAAACATTGCTGTGAGAGAGAAACATCAGTTGGTTGCCTCCTGCATGTGCCCTGACCAGGCATCAAGTTCACAACCTTTTGGTATACCAGAAAATACTCCAACCAACTGAACCACCCAGCCAGGGCAAGAAAGAGCTATTTTAGATTCAGATATCATGTTATTGATATTTTAATTAGAAATATTAGAAGTCAGTGCCAACTAAATTTCAAGTTAAAATTTGCTTATGGAATCACTGGCAAGAAAGAGATACATTTATTTTGTTCTAATAGGGCTTAAACTGTGGGGAAATAACACTGTCGGGGAGCTTAGATAGTCTGGGTTACTTGAAAGACACATACCCAAGAGAAGGAAAGAGTCTCATTTACTTTATCTTATAAAATATATTTTAAAAGTCTTTTGGTTTATATCTAATTTCATGCTGGCCCAAAACCTTGATAATGGCTTCCTAGATATATCTCTTTCTAGATAAAGGATCCAGTGATAGAGAGCAGAGAGTATAATTTAATGAGTTTCCTTTCTGGTTTACATAATGGTTTCCTAGGAGTTGTTGTCTGGAAAGAATTTTCCAGGATCCAATCTCCCCGGAGTGGGCTGACAATGTTGAACTTGTGCCTGTATATTTAGATGAGTGTTCCCCTAATAAATTTAGCAAAAGGCAGCATTAACATGAGTGATACTAACATTCACTGGGACCATGAGGGCAGTACATAGCATGACAGATACTGCAGGATATTCTTCTTGTGCTTATGAGCTTTCCTAACTTAAATTATTTCAGACCTGAAGTAAATATGTGGGAAAGACAAGCAAGAAAGTTGTAGTTAGAAAATGAGGCAAGCCTGTAAAATGGGAAAGAGATGTTAAAAATGAGAAAGAAAAGGGAAGAAAGTGGAATATATCTCAGCCTTTCATTCATTGGTGATCCAAAAATGCTATGCCTTTGTCAACAGGAGATTGGGAGCATATACTCTTGGCTGCACATCAGAAACACAAGGAAAGTTTTTTAAATCCCCATGCTCAGGCTATACCCAAGACTAATTGCATCAGACTTTCTGGGCATAGGATCAAAGCATCAAGATATTTTATGCCCTCTCATTCTAATATACAGCCAAGATTGAGAAACACTGAGATAAACTGTAAATTAGTTTATTTTTTTTAATATAATTTTTATTTAATTCTTGTTCAAGTACAGGTTTATTAGTTTAAATTCATTGATCTCAGATATCTCATCATTTGCATTGCCCTCTCATCTCATACCATTATTTTCTTTATTAAGCACAGTGATCACATCTAGAGAGATGACCTGCCCTCATGACTCAGGAGGTGATAAATAAAAGGACACTTCCTGTATTAGTGAGTGCATATGTTGCACCAGGGGTCAACAAACCATGCCCCGTGGATTAAATTGGGCACACTATCTGTTTTGGGGTATCCCGTGAGCTAAGAGATTTTTTTTAAACAATCTTAGGTGGCTGAAAAAGTCAAAAGAAAAATACAACATTGGGATATGTGAAAATTATGTAAAATTCAAATTTTAATGGCCACAAATAAAGTGCTGATCTAATATAAGCATGCTCATTCATGTATGTATTGTGTATAGCTGCTTTCATGTTTCAGTAGTAGAGTGGGGTAGTTGAGAAAGAGACCATATGGGCCACAAAGCCCAAAATATTAACTCTCTGTACCTTTAGAGAAAAAGTGTGTTGATTGCTGTGTGTGCTCATGCACACAGGCAGACAAACACACAGGTACGAGTTCCTAAATTTTAAAAAATGAAACTCTTTGGAGAGGTCAACACATCCTAAAGGAATGAATTTCGGGTATAGGGTGAATGTGTATATATGTGTGTATGTGTATGTGTATTTATGTGCGTGTTGTACTTTGGGACAGGTGAACCATCATAGGAGCTCTTGAATGCAGAATTAAGGAAGTAGAGAAATGAGGAAGAAGCAGAAATTAATCAAGCAGCTTCTCCAGCTGCAGTTTCCTCTGAAGTCATTGATTGCCATAGAATAATTACACATATTTTCCTTCCTTTTTCTTTTTAGAGAAAGGACAAAGATATTATAGTGCAGTGGGTGCTCAATGAAATTTTGTTCAATGAGTCTTAGTGTTACTTACATAAATAACCTCTATTGTTTGATTTATTAAAATGAAGGAGGATTTGCTTGATGGTTTAAAAATGTTTAGGATTTCACCCTGGCTGGTGTAGCTCAGTGGATTGAGCACAGACCTGTGAACCACACAATCGTGGTTCAATTCCCAGTCAGGGCACATGCTTGGGTTGCAGGCCAGTTCCCAACAGGGGACTCACGAGAGGCAACCATACATTGATATTTCTCTCCTTCCCTTCCCCTCTAAAGATAAATAAATAAAATCTTAAGGAAATGTTTAGGATTTCTTTAAAGGATCTGTTTACTTTAAAAAGATTCTTTCTAAAATGGAGGATATAATCATCATGAGAGAAGGACTCTGACTGTATGAAGAAAAAGAAGCTAAGAACAGCTAGTACTCTTAGTCTTATAATATTTTGGTCTTTTACCATCATAAGAAAATCCTGATCTCATGCCTTGTCTAAATAATGACTGCAAGCCAGTTGGAGGAGGGGCCAGCAATCATGAAAAACCTTACGGGAGCTATAAGTCAAGAGCCAGAAAAAAGCCAATTGGCTTCACCCACCAACACCAAGGGAGTCAAGTGTTTAGCAGGATGTAGCTTTCAGTAATTAAATGTAACAAGCACTTACTTTGTATTCAGTAGTTCAGATTTGCTAAAATTCATTTTACTTGGGATGCTATGTTGCTTATAAGACAAAAATTATCAGGATATCCAAAGCCATCCATATCCTGATTGAACTTGTTTCTCTATCTCATGTCATGCATATCACACTTCAACTTTTATACTTGAAAAACTCTGAACTGTGTATTCTCCAGCACATCCCAAATTGTGCTATGCCTCTTTTCCTTTGTACTTTTTATTTGCTCTGTCTAGAATGTTTTCTTACCTTTCTTTACCTGGCCAAGTCCTCATCCCTTAAAATTGCTTAGGGATCATTATGAAGCTCCTCTGAATTTTCTGATAGATGCCTATTTTGGTTTTCCCAGAGCACACCGTATATTTTCTAATCATGATACCATATTTTCTTGAAATTATTTTTTCAGTTATCCCAATCTTCCCTGTCAAGTTAGAAGTTCATGAAGGGGTAGAACAATGTCAATGTCTAAGAACTTTCATATTCACCACTTGGCACATGTAGTACTAAGTCAATAATATAGGCAGAACTGTGTGTTGAATTTACTCTCATAAATAAAATGCACAACTGAGAACTCACATATCTCTGCTACTCAATGATTTGAAGAAGAAAGGCCATTACTTTGTCTCAGCTAACCTGAGAAGGTAACCCATCACATAACACACCTCAGGCAACAGTGAATAAAAGAAATTTAGACTTTGGGCCAAGATGGAGGTGTAGGTAGACACACTGTGTCTCCTTGCACAGCCAAAAGAAGGACAACAACAAATTTAAAAACAAAAAACAACCAGAATTGACAGAAAATCAAAGTGCATGAAAGTCCAACAGACAAGGAATTAAAGAAGAAACATTCACCTAGAGCAGTAGGAGAGGTGGAGACAGGCAGGTGGGGTGGAGAGGACTTGTGGCAAGGTGGTGGTTGGAGCACTGGGGCTGGCAAGGCTGCGGCTGGTGGACCAGGCAAGATAGCAGCTGGTGGAGCAAGCAGTCCCACATTTACATGAAGATAAATGGGTAGGAACAACTGAGAAGTGAGACACACTGTATAACCCAGGGTTCCAGTGAGGAAAAATAAACCCTCAAAACCTCTGACTGAAAAAAACTGTGAGGGTTGAGGTGGTGGGAGAAACTCCCAGCCTCAAAGAACAGTTCATTGGAGAGACCCACAGGGTCCTAGAATGTACACAAACTCATCCACCTAGTAATCACCATCAGAAGGGCCCAACTTGCTTGCAGGTAAAGGTGGGAGTGACTGAAAGCTGCAGAAAGCTGAGCAAGTGGCACTGTTCCCTCTTAGACACCCACCTCCCCACTAACAGTGCCACAACACAAAATCTTGGATTGCCCTGCCCTGGTGAACACCTAAGGCTCCGCCCCTTACTAAGTAATAGGTGTGCTGAAACAAACAAAAAAAATGGTCCAAATGAAAGAATAGATCAAAGCTCCAGAAAAAATACAACTAAGTGACAAAGAGATAGCTAACCTATTAGAGGCAGAGTTCAAAACACTGGTAATCAGGACGCTCACAGAAATGGTTGAGTATGGTCACAAAATAGAGGAAAAGATGAAGGCCATGAAAAGTGAAATAAAGAAAAATGTGCAGGGAACCAACAGTGATGGGAAGGAAACTGGGGCTCAAATCAATGGTTTGGAGCAGAAGGTAGAAAGAAACATTCAACTAGAACAGAATGAAGAAACAAGAATTCAAAAAAATGAGGAGAGGCTGAGGAACCTCTAGGACAACTTTAAATGTTCCAACATCCAAATCATGGGGGTGCCAGAAGAAAAAGAGGAAGAGCAAGATATGGAAAACATATTTGAAAACATAACGAAGAACTTCCCCAATCTGGCAAAGGAAATAGACTTCCAGGAAGTCCAGGAAGCTCAGAGAGTCCCAATAAAGTGGACCCAAGGAAGAACACACCAAGACACATCACAATTACATTACCCAGAACACACCAAGACACATCACAATTACATTACAAGATTAAAGATAAGGAGAGAATCTTAAAAGCAGCAAGAGAAAAGTAAAGTTACCTACAAAAGAGTTTCCATTAAGATTATCAGCTAATTTCTCAAAAACAAAACAAAACAAAACAAAAACAAAACCAAACACCTTTGGGCTAGAAAAAGCTGGAAAGATGTATTCAAAGTCATGAAAGGCAAGAACCTACATCCAAGATTACTTTATCCAACAAAGCTATTATTTAGAATCGAAGGGCAAATAAACTGCTTCCCACATAAGATCAAGTTAAAGAAGTTCATCATCACCAAGCCTTTATTATATGAAATGTTAAAGAGACTTATCTAAAAAAAGAAGATCAAAAATATAAACAGTAAAGTGACAACAAACCCACAACTATTAACTGAACCTAAAAAAAAAAACAAACAAAAACAAACTATATAAACAACTAGAATAGGAACAACTGATCACAAAAATGGAGATCATGTGGAGGATTATGTGTGGGGAGGTGGAGGGGGGAAAAGGTGCAGGGAATAGGTAGCATAAGTGGTAGTTTAGAAAATAGACAGGGGGAGGTTTAGAATAGTATAGGAAATATAGAAGCCAAAGAACTTATATGTACGAACCATGGGCATGAACTAAAGTGGGAAATGTGGGTAGGAGGGGGTGTGCAGGGCAGAGGGAATAAAGTGGAGAGGAATGAGACAACTGTAGTAGAATAATTAATAAAATATATTTTAAAAAAGAAAAAAAAGAATTCAAAAAACAGAAATTTATTATATTAGAGGAGGAAAATGTGTTCAGTTTAGTTCATAGAAATATAACATGCTAAAGCAGTGAATCTTTGGGAAACAATTGGAGAAACAAACAAGATAGCAAGGAGGAGGCTTCAGGCTTGTGATCATTTGACCACAAGAATGAGGCAAATTAAGAATCCAGTTGAAGTTCAACCAAAGAATGGCATCAACAGTCTGACTGAACTGCTGAGTATCCAAACCTTCACACATTATTGACATTATAATAAGGAAAGTCTGGTGTATATAAAGTAAACATAAATCAGGGTCTAAGTAACTGCTGGTCTGACAAATTTCACCTTTGGAGGAAGTCTAAGAGCAATTTGGGTACCCACTTACCCTCAGTACTCGTCTCTACCCACAGAATACTGTTTACTGGGAACACTCAGAACTCCATGCCTGAGGACTTCTTCAGGTCACAAGAGCATGGAGCTCCTGTTCACAGAGCTATTCAGAAGAGACAGAGTTAGTGTCCCAGAATTAGCCCTCAACCAATGCTGAAGAGACATGGGTTAATAAATATGCCAGATTACTGCTCTCTCTCTCTCTCTTTTTAAAAGATTTTATTTATTTATTTTTAGAGAGGAGAGGGAAGAAGAAAGAGAGGGAGAGAAACATCAATGTGTGGCTGCCTCTCACATGCCATCCCCTGGGGACCTGGCCCACAACCCAGTCACATGCAGGAATCAAACCAGCGACCCTTTGGTTCACAGGCTGGCACTCAATCCATTGATCCATATCAGCCAGAATATTTTGGATCTCTTGAGTGGATAACTCTGAGGTGTGTTCCTGTAGTTATCCACTGAGGTTGAGCTCTAGCTGTGCACAGTGGAAACTGGCTTAATGACACATTCTTTTTGGCTTCCACCCCTTTCCTGGCTCACTTCTCCACTCCCCTGTGTTTTCCAAGACTACATCCTAAGTAAATTACTTGCTTTTAAATCCTTATTTCAGAGGTTGCTTGTAGGGGATCTCAAATCAAGGTAGATGTGTATGGTGGGCAAAGGGTGAGCTTAAAAAGGGATGGTTTGAGTTATAAAGACAAGTTTCTAGCTGAAGAATTATTTGGCAACTCCAGACCTCATGTAATTCTCACTGATATGATCACAGAAAATTAAAGACTCTTGTGAATCCACATTTCCTCACTTGTTCTATCACATGTCCATCAATTCATGGAAATACTGTGACCATATCCTTTGCTTGATTCACATCTTAACTGCAAAGATGTCAATTAAAATTACATTCAGGGCAGAAAAATAATTTTACTTCTAAAGAAAAAAAAGATAGATCATATACGGATAGAACAGGTTTCATAAACTCATTTTACCAAAATAATAGTAGGAAAGAATGATTTTCTTAATCATAATAATACTAAACAAGCTTTTCTATGAGGCAGGCAGGGAGGGAGAGAGAGGGGGGAGAGAGAGAGGAAGAGAGAGAGAGAGACAGAGAGAGACAGAGATCAGAGAGGAAAACTCAAAGACATAGAGAGATCAGAGAGATGAGTCACACAGAGAGATACAATGTGCCAGTGCCAGTTTGAGAGACAGCAAGTATGTTGGACAGTGTGGGTAGCAGTGAGAAAGTGAGCACATGTGCATGCACACATAAGAATATGCACCAGAGTGAGCATACACACAGGGTTTGTGCTGGGAATGCAGGTGAATACTAGCTTGAGTACTGTGTTCTCTGCTTTGGGATCAGAGCCAGTGGAAACATCTTGTGGAGCTCTGCAGAGATGATGATAGTCAGTCCCAGACCTCCTAGAGAGCAGTGAAAAATATTTGAATGAAACCATATGTTGGTATATGTTTAGGTGGGGATAAAGAAGAAGAGTGAGAAATGAGTTTGTTATAAGAGTGTAGAGCTCCTACCCTTCACAAAAGCTTGGATAGAACTGGAGACCATGATGCTAAGTGAAATAAGACAGGCCATGAAAGACTAAAACCATATGATCTCACCTATAAGTGGAACCTAATCAACAAAACAAACAAGTTAGCAAAATATAACCAGAGACATTGAAATAAAGAACAAATTGACAGTAACCCGAGGGGAGGTGGGAGGGGATAAAGGAGGGAAAGAAGGGGAAGGGCCATCAAGGAACATGGATAAAAGACCCATGGACAAAGTCAAAGGGGGATAGGATAAGGTGGGATGGCTGGGGTTGGGGTAGGGGAGTGGTGATGGTGGGAAAATGGAGACAACTTTACTTGAACAACAATAAAAAAATTAAAAAAGATGTCATTCACCTACTTGCATGCAGAGGTAGGAGTTCAGAAAGCATTTCCTTTATTCAGAACAGGAACAAAGGAAATGGAGCCAGAAAATTCCAGAGTAGGTTTTTGATGAATGATTGTGTACATGTGATGGAATATAAAATTATTTCCAATGCTTTGATCTGCCCCCAACCTCTATTAAATCCTCAATTGTAAACAGAGAAGTTTGAATTTATTCCATAAACAATAGCTACAACAAAAACTATAGTAATAGAAACTGCTTTGGGAAACCTAATTAAAAATGGGCAAGAGACTTGAACAGACACCTTCCTAAGGAGGACATACAGAGGGCCCAGAGACATTTGAAAAGATGCTCAACATCACTAGTCATCAGAGAGATGCAAATTAAAACCATAAGGAGATATCACTTCACACAGGTCAGAATGGCCATCACAAACAAATCAACAAACAAGTGTTAGAGAAGATGTGGAGTAAAGGGAACCCTAGTGCACTGTTGGGAATGCAGACTGGTGCAGCCACTATGGAAAACAGTAGGGAATTTCCCTAGAAAACTAAAAATGGATCTGCCTTTTGACTCAGCAATTCCACCACTGGGATTATATCCTAAAAACCCTAAAACCCCAATTCAAAATAACCTACCCACCCCAATGTTTATAGCAGCACAATTTACAATAGCCCAGTGCTGGAAGCAACCTAAGTGCCCATCAGTAAATGAGTGGATCAAAAACCTACGGTACATTTACACTATGTAAGACTATGCAGCAGAGAGAAAGAAGGAGCTCCTACCATTTGCAACAACATGGATGGAACTGGAGAGCATTATGCTAAGTGAAATAAGCCAGGTGGTGAGGGACAAATACCATATGATCTCACCTTTAACTGGAACATAATCAACAAAAGAAAAAAGCAAACAAAATATAACCAGAGACAGTAAAATTAAGAACAATCTGACAGTAACCAGAGGGGAGGAGGAAGGGGATAATTGGAAGAAGAGTTTTCAGGAACTACTATAAAGGACCCATGGACAAAACCAAGGGGGAGGGTGGAAGCAAGAAAGGGAGGTAGGCTTGTCTGGGGTGGGGGGAAGTGGTGGGGGAAAATGCAGACAACTGTAATTGAACAACAATAAAAGAATTTTAAAAATAAACTGTCTTAGAAATTAGTTCTTAACTGTAATGACCTCGCACACTAGTGAAAAGCGGGAATTAAGTCATAAATACTCTGCTAACAGCTAACCTTTACTAAAGCTTACTATGTAACAGGCCCTGTGCTAATAGCTTGGCATGTTTAACAGTTTTAATTCTCATGATAATTCTGTGAAATAAGTATCCATGCCATCTTTATGTCCTGGTGAATAATGAATCACAGACAGATTATCTCTTGTCCAAGAATAAAGTAGATGTTAAATCAAACATAATATTGTGACTAATTTATTTTAAACGAAATTAATTGATATATATCCCAGTTTAAATCTCAAAGAAAAGAGAATGTAGAGGTCCCATGGTAAAATGCTTACCATATCCTCCAATGTCATAATAGAAATGCTGCTGAAAAACACAGTATCACCCTTCATTTTTTACTGAACAGAGTGAATTTAAGATCAGTTCCATTTTTCCTTTACATTTTTTAGAGGACATTGTTAACATTCTTCCCAGATACCCTTCAGCCCCTTGGATAGCTCTGTGTGTTCACATCTAGTTTCTCAGTGTTTTTCTGCTAATATATTGCACCTGTGACCTTCAGCAATCTGGCTTTTGGCACTAGGGCTAGAGGCCTAGAAATGCCTTGGAGTGTGTCTGCCAAACCTCATAGTAGAGTTGTTAGATAAAATAGAGAATTCCTAGTTAAATTTGAATTTCATATAAATAATAAATAAGCTTTAGTATACAATATACTAATATTTATATAGTATATGAATGAGAAAGGAATTCCATATTGCCTTTTTATATCAGGGTCTAGCAGGAGTAACACCTGCCTGAGTGTGGTTGGTAGGGTAATAATATGGATGTAATAATTTATAGTTTTAATTTGGACATTTCACCTAAAATGTAATATGGTGTGCTTGAGTGTGATATTGTTATGTTACAGAATTAGATGCTTATGATTTTGTAATAAAAGAGCTTGTAATGAAAAAAGGGTGTTATTTTTGCTGGACCCTGTATATAATGTCCTTCTTGAATGATAGCCTGAAGTGTAAGCCAAGATGCTCATCCATCAAGCCCCTGAGAGACTGAGTAAAAATAGCAACATTAAGCCAGTTGCTTATCATCTCTGAGTAATGTGTATTTTTTTTGTGGGAAACAATATGGGGCTGCCCCAAGGAAAATCAAAGGTAACAATTTCAAAGACAAAATCTAACATCATTTAAAGTTTATTGTAAAAAATATATCTATATTCTTGAAATTTTTGAAAATATTGAATATGGTGATGATCTTTTGATAATGGACAAATGATTTATTTTATGCTTCCATATTGTTTTCTGTGCACTTTAACATAAAGTCACACTAGTTTAAAGAAATGCTTTAGGGGAGAAAAACAGGTATGGATAGATGCCATGAAAAAATAAAAAATGAAAAGACCCAACAGTCAAAAGAGTGTCTTCTCTAGGGGATTTGTGTTCTATATTCTAAAATGAATAATAGAGGGAATGCAATTCTGCTTGCAGAATCTAAGTAGGTTTTACTTCTTGGCTTTGCTGAGTTACTGCAGCTCCAAGCAAACAAAAGGAAGTTAACATTTGGGAGAAGCAGAGAAATATGAAGGTAGACCATTTTTTTATCACTGCCTTTGAAAATACACTAATTGTGAAAGTAAGCCTTACCTTATGCCCCAACAAGATCAAGAAAATCCAGTTTGATATAAAATGACTATGCTCTTGGCTATCTTTCTATTTCTCTTTACTTTGCTTGACAAGGTGATAGTTCTGTACATAGAAGATTTTCACTTGACCTCACTAATAGCAAGTTAAAGGAGGTAGAACTAGAAATAATTTGAATTTATGGAAAAATCTCTGAGGCAGTGCAGATGGATGTTAGTAATTTTTAAAAAGCTACAAGGAATGTACATGACACTTAGAGCTTTCTTCTTCAGAAGGGTGAACAGAAAAAGATCAATAAATCAATAAAAAGAATTTATTTTCCTTGTACATCTCCGTTTGAACTGCAGCCCTGAGTCCCAAAACATAAAAACATAAAGTCTCATTCCTGCAGTTAACACAAATTACTTTAATAGGTGTAGTTCCAGAAGAAGTATAAGTGCTTTCCATTTAAAGTTGAAAAATGTCCTCCTTGCTTTTCACATTGTTTTAGGGGTTCTCCAAGAGATAATACTTTATAGGCACCTAGAAGCAGTGTTTGGATGGGAATACATCATCTGTAACCTCAGGCTATAACACTGTCCAATCTGCATGTGTCTTACCTGTCTGAACTGGGGGCTGACTTTAAATACTGAAAATTTTGGCTTTCTAAGTCCACGCTGTAACTCCGCCCACTTTCCGTTTTTGGTGTTATGATGATTTCTCCTCTGGTTGCTGATTTGAACTTGCTAAGAAGAAATCTGAAAGTATATAAATAAATAAATATACTTAAAAGATAAAAATGAAATCATTTAAAAATATAATTTCAAGAATACCATTTATAGTATTTTCAACAGTAAATGATTAGCTTTGGGGATGAGTAGTTGTGGGGAGTTCCCATTCCTCTATTTTATAGTGTCAAGTGTGGCAGTGGAAGAGGTTATGACAGTCTCCCTCAGCCATAACACTTGCTGATAAGTCAAGCTTCTCTCCATGCTAAGAAAAAGACCACTGACTTTGGGAACTCACCACTGTAACCTGAGAATGGAGAACCACCACATGTAATGAGTCTGTTTGCAGGAATACTAATAATAGAACTTGAATTTGCTTTGCTAGACAGAGCAGCTCAAATGATCCTTGAGGATAAATAAGGTGGCAGTTTGTTAGACTGCAGCTCCATGACAGCAGCAATTCTGACCTTCTTAGTTCCTACCAACTTCTCTGAACACAGAATGATGTCTGACAAATACTAGAACCCACGTGATTACTGTAGAATGAGTGACTGAACTCGTGTGGTGGGAACAATCTTTATGTCTTCCATGACATTTTCTCCTGTGGTAATGAAGTTTGAACAATGGAGTGTCTCATGTAGGATGAAATCCGGTTGCACTTCACTAAATTATTTAGCTTTCAAGCAAAAAACAGCTTTCAGAAACCAAGATTCAAGTCAAGATCCAGGCCACTGAATGTCCTGAACATGAGGGTTTTCAAATGCACTTTAATAAAAACCAAAGTTCCTTTACTTTTGTAGTGGCATGGGGAGAGTCCAGTTCATTTACTCAACATTCTACAGTTTTCTAGAAGGGAACATGTATCCAAAGGTACTAGGATACTCTTAACAGAATCTGCCAAGTTATCTTTGTTTCAAAGACCACTGGAAGAGTGTCTTGTCAAAGTGTCAGAACCTTTAATATAACTAGAAAATTACATTTTTGGGGGGTGGTTAAGAATAGCACTTATTATACTGCCAACCTATGCTGCTCTGAGTCTCACCTTCTACATATCTGTACCTCTGAACTTCTACTTAATGTGATTCCTCCACTTTGATTGCTCTCCTGCTTTTTTGCTATCTTGGACCCCAACCATCTTTCAAGGTCCTCATCAAGTTCCACTTACAATTGCCACTATTAGGAGTATACCCTAAGAACCCTGAAACACCAATCCAAAAAAATCTATGCACCCCAATGTTCATAGCAGTACAATTTACCATAGCCAAGAGTTAGAAGCAACCTAGATGCCCATCGGTAAATGACTGGATCAAAAAGCTATGGTACATTTACACAATGGAATTCTATGCTGCAGAAAGGAAGAAGGAACTACTACCCTTTGCAACATCGTGCATGGAACTGGAAAGCATTATGCTGAGCGAAATAAGCCAGGCGGTGAAAGACAAATACCATATGATATCACCATTAACAGGGATCTAAACAACAAAACAAGCAAGCAAGCAAAATATGACCAATGACACTCAAATATGGAACAGGTTGACAGGGTCCAGAGGGAAGAGGGGAGAGAATCATTGGGGAAAAGGGGATGGACTCACATGAACAAGTATAGAGGACACATGGACAATAACTAAGGGTGGAGGGCGGAAATGGGAGGGAGGTGGGGAGCACTGGGCAGGGGGTGGGCAGGGCTGGGAATATAAGACAGAAAACTGTACTTGAACAAGAATTAAATTTAAAAAAAAGTTCCACTTACAATTGAATGTCTTTCCTGATGGCCCCTGTACCCTTCCGACATTGATTATCTAAGCCACTTATCTAATATTTACTCAACTATTTACTGCCTATAACATCTCTTGTAATTAATCAATACCTTGTCTTGTTTTAGAAAGGCTTTCAGGCTGCAGCTCATAGTATCATCTTGTATTTTCCTAAATTTCTTCTCTATATATTAAATTTTCAGGTATGTACCTTTTCTTCTCAACCAGGTATTTATATCCCTTGAAGACTGAGAACCATCAGATACCAATGTTGAGTTCCAGCAGGGCTAAGTCTGGTGCTATGACTATTTTTAACAATCCAATGTATATATAATTCATTGTGCTGGTGACTTACTTTTTCCAAGCTCCACATCCAACATTCTGTTGTAACCTACAGAGTAATGACTAAAGTGAGGTCTGCAAAGTATAGCTCCTCGGAGCACTTGTGGGCTCTTAGTTACTTATTCCATCAAGTCTTTGATTGTTTTTGATGAGCCAGGCACCATGCTGCAGCACAAAAGCGAAAAAACCACAGGGCCAGTACCAAGGGAGCTTACAATTAAGTGTGTGCTTGGAGGGATGTCAGAAAGCAATGTAAGGAGTAATGAACAGGCACAATGCATTGTGAGAGTCCTAAGGAGTGACAAATGAATGCAACATGGTAGGAAGAATCAATACATTGAATGTATGGTCACGGTAGCCTGTCTTTTCCATTTATCTCTGCTAATTAATGAAGACATAATTAGTCATGAGTATTTTAGTTAATGGACATTTAGGTTTCATTCCTACTTGCAGTTCAAGATTATTTTAAAAAAAAGATTTTCTGTAGAGCCAGATAAAATTTCAAACACTGCAGTCTCTCACATTGATTTCTGCTGAGAGAACAATGGCCTGCTACCTGGAAAAGACCATAAAATGATTTGGTCCATACTAGAACTCTCACTACCTCAGCCACAAAACTAACCCAACAGCTGCCTGAGAAATGAAGCAGCAGTTTGCCTTTTGTTTTTTAGTGCTGGCATTTGGGGGACCATTTCTCTACCTTAATTGAACCCTTTGCCCCCAGTTTCCTAGTGCCTCCTTGAATCTTGCTTCCTGGTGTGCCTCTTAATTCTCAGTGGCCTCCCTTACATGCATATTTGCTTTATGAATTGTTACTGAGGTAGCCAAATTTGAATTTTTTCCCTGAGGGAAGCCTGAATTTTAAATAAGTGATATAATATTTTCAGCCCAACTATAAGTCTTTGATTTGGACGTTTTATATATCAACACTCAGGATGGGAGGAGGGGTGTTGACATTCTACAACAAAGGCAGTCATCACCTCTTTATAGACAAGACTGGCCCTGACATGAAACCTTCTATCTAGAAGCAATGAGAACCACTTGGTCCAAGACTGGATATGTCAAATGAAAGAAAAACTCTTATAAATGAGAAGAAAAACTTTTATTCACTCTGATATAAATAAAGGTCAGAGGGAACCTTTATTCACCTAAGACCAAAAATAACTAAAACTGCATTTTTTTTTCAGAATGACAGGAGAATGCTACCCTAGCTGAATCTCTGACTTTCTCTGGGTCACTGTAGTGACATCAGACTTCAAAAACTAAGGAGTCTTTATTTTATAGGTGATTGGAATAAGGACAAAAAAAATCTCTTTGGATAGTTTGTGTCTTACCCCTTTCTCCTCGGCCCATCATGGCTGGCCTTCTGCCCAGGTGAAGGTGAAGTGTTTGACTTTGGTGCATCCTGGTGGTTTTTCTCCTGGCTTTGTATTTCTTCAGCTCCTCATTAAAAAATAATCAGAAAACAAATTTACATACAAAATGGTTAGAAATGAGAAAAATTTTATATTCTTTACTCACTTTCTTACATTAGCACAGGACAAAGAAGTCTATAATAATTGTCAATGATAATCCCATCCTAAAATTCCCAGTCACACAGTTATTCCTAATTAGTTGAGCATTCCAGAGTTAAATGAGGAATAACATCAGGACTCATCTGTGGGAAGTTTTCTGAGCTAAACTTTCTAGGGATGACTACAATGGAAGAACAATACATCATCCTTCTAAGATATCTTTAGGGTAGAGGAGCCTGGGTTCATGAGAACTCCAAATCCTTAGAAACTGAATTCAGGATAGGGTTCTAAAAATGATACTCTGATTTCTAGTACGTAAGCCAGATTTAATGGGAGAGCGAGTACCTGTGAATATACCTCATAACTTGAGAGACATTTTATACTCTGGAAAGCACTGAGGTTTAAGTGAAGGAAGCAGCCATAGCTAACTGCTTAATTCTAACTCTACTTCATTCTGTCCTTTTGTGTCATCAGACCTGATCTTACACATCTGAGAAAGCTCTTCCTTGCTAGCACCATACCCAGAAGTGGCACTGAGACAGTTTCAAGCCTTCCAGCCCTTCCTGCCACACTTCAAAACAAGGGAATTAGTTTCTGGTATATGAAATATCAGATACTCTAGGAACAGGCCAGAAGATGCCTGCTCTACCTGTACTATAGCACACATGAGAAACATGCTCTTAAACAAAAGTTTCACTCAATATTTAACCAATTAAATTATAGTTTGAATGTACAGAGTAGCCTTCTCAGGGTGGGCTGTTATTTTCATTTGGTGATAATATAACTTTTCATTGAGTAAAAGTGTCCCGTGCCTTTCAGAACATGGAAATCTCTGGCATGTGCCAGCTAAATGCTGTTAACTTCCCCATCTCCCAAGTCATAAAGATGACTGGAAATGTACCCTCGCATTTCTAAATAGTTCCCTGGCTTGGGGAAGGGGGCAAATACACAATATCACCCCTTGGTTGAGAACAACTGAATTAGAAAAAATAACATTTTTTAAAAATCTGAAAAACATTTTGTTGAAAAAATCAAGGATTGCTTTCACAATGTGAATCATAATTCACCTGTTTTGTGTTAATTCCTTAAATGTTTAGAAAAAATATTGGAAGTGCATTCAGTAAAAGAACTTTCTGTGATGAAGATAAATGCTTCCTTTAACAGCCTCAGTGTAACAGATATACAGAAAATCACTGCGTATTTTTTCTACTGACTTCCTCTTCCCTTGTATGAACTGCAAATTTAGATTTCATGTTTTGAAACAACCGAAAAGATTTAGGAAGTTCAACTGTGCTCATTTGCTACATAGTATAGGGAAGTTATTTAGTCAGCCAAAATGCAGATTAAGACAATTTTTCAACCAAATAATTTATTTAATTACCTGGATTTCTTCTTAAGATGGACTGTCGGACAACATCTGTGCCTAGAACATTTGCTTGCTTGAAACGTTTTGACTTTTCTTCAAAAAACCACTCACCAGTTACAATCCTTAGTTGCCTACACAGGGCAAGGGTGGGGGACACTGAAACTCAGTTATTTAGCCAAATAGATAACTCTCAAAAATTTCTAACTAAATAAAACAATAGGCAGTTATTTATAGAGACCATCTCAATCTCTGGAGTACTCTATGATGATTATTATGGCCAGTATTAGTTGAATACTTGCTATGTACCAGGTATTGGTAATTGCTCTTCATACTTACTATATTTTAATCCACATAAGAACTCTGTATAAACATTAATATCCCCATTTTACAGATAAGAAAACTGAGATTTAGAGCAGTAAGTAGCATGTCTCACATCACATAGCTGGTAAGTAGAATTAGGATCCCATCCCAAGCAGTCTGGCTTAGGGCTCAAGTTCTTAACCACTGCATTAGTGGGTAAATAATTTCGAGTGGAAATAGTAGGGGACAAGTGAAGGGTTTGAGTTACAAAGGGGCCATGATAAGACTCTGTTTTAGAATGATACCTTACTGTAATATGATGACTTGGTTAGAGTAAAGAGAGAATAGTACAAAGAGACAGGTTAGGCATGGCAATAGCCCAGAAAACAGATGACAAGACCCATGTTAGAGCAATGGCAAGACTAACAGAAAGGAGGAGATAAATTAAAAATATAGCTGTTAGAAGGGCTTGTCTGGATTTCACAATCATTTGAGTAGTGAAGGTAAAGAAGAAGGATCTTTGAATGATCAAAGCTATCTTTGAAGCCACGCCCCACCCCCAGCAATAGTTACAAAAACACTTTATCCTAGTTACACAGGCCTATGTTCCATTCTCAGAAGATGGTCCATCTCTATTGTTGGGACAATAGTGTTTACCAACTACTGTCCCAACACTTCTGTGGAGGGTTATAATGGAAAAGGAGGTTGAAAGAGAATTGAGTCATGTGTTGGAAATCTTTGAATGTCACACTAAGGAGTTGGAATGCTATTCTGGAGGCAATGGGGGAACTCTGGCAGGTTTTCTAAAGTTCAGGTTGGATCATATAATCTCTGGAATATTATATGGAGAAAGAAGAAACCAGAAGTAGGTAGGCCAATTAGGAAGTTATGACAAAAGGTAGGCTAGAAAAATATAAAGATATAAACTAGGGTATCAAAGGGGCGAGAGGCAAAGAAAGTTGTAAATATTTGGGCCACTGAGGATGAGCATCAGCAAGACTGGTGACGTGGTGGCTAAAGAAAAGCATCTGAGAGCCAAATAGAAATTTCTTGGCCCAGAATATTATATCTGTGTGATTCAGTAACTGATTTGACTTAGAAAATCATAATTGGATCCTGACCAGAGGGGAGTGGAGAGGAGGATAATAAGAGAAAGAAAGGAAAGGGTCAAGTCAAGGAACATGTATAATGGACCCATGGACAAGGGCAATGGGGTGGGGATTGAATATGGAAGGGGAAGATGGGCAAGGCAGGGGAGAGCAATGGGGGAAAATGGGGACACTTTAACAAAAATAAATTAATTTTGTAATTTAATAACAAAATAATAAAACATTCTCCAGAAAAATATACCAAATTGTTCCCCACAGTATTTAGCCTCATATCCTATCCTACTTCTGAACAGAAGAGTCAAAAGTCACTTATATATACTCCAGGAAGACAAAAAAAAATTTAAAAATGGGCAAAAGACTTCAATAGACACTTCTCCAAGGAGGACATACAGAAGGCCCAGAGACATTTGAAAAAATGCTCAGCAGCAGTAGCCATCAGAGAGATGCAAATTAAAACCACAAGGAGATATCACTTCACACAGGTCAGAATGGCCATCATAAACAAATCAACAAACAACAAGTATTGGAGAAGATGTGGAGTAAAGGGAACCCTAGTGCACTGTTGGTGGGAATGCAGACTGGTGCAGCCACTGTGGAAAACAGTATGGAATTTTTCTAAGAAAACTAAAAATGGAACTGCCCTTTGACACAGCAATCCTGCTGCTGGGATTATACCCCAAGACCCCTGAAACACCAATCCAAAAGAACCTATGCACCCCAATGTTCATAGTAGCACAATTTACAATAGCCCAGCGCTGGAAGCAACCTAAGTGCCCATCAGTAAATGAGTGGATCAAAAACCTACAGTACATTTACACAGTGGAATTCTATGCGGCCAAGAGAAAGGAGCTCATACCTTTTGTGACAACATGGATGGAACTGGAGAGCATTATGCTAAGTGAAACAAGAAAGGTGGTGAAAGACAAATACATATGATCTCACCTTTAACTGGAACATAATCAACAAAATAAAAAAGCAAACAAAATATAACCAGAGACATTGAAATTAAGAACAATCTAACAATAGCCAGAGGGGAGGAGGAAGGGGATAATTGGGGGAAGGGTTTTCAGGAACTACTATAAAGGACCTATGGACAAAACCAAGGGGGAGGGTGGAAGCAAAGGAGGGAGGGAGGTTTGGAGGACATGAGGGGAGGCGTGGGGAGCAAATACACACAACTGTAATTGAACAACAATAAAATAATTTAAATAAAATATTAAAAAGTTGCTTATATATAAAACAGGTCCTCTACCAAGAAAAGAATGAAAATGCTATTATTGGAGCAAATTATTCATTGAAAAGAATGACCATATCATGACCATTGGTACATGATATGCACCAATAACAGGTACATCTCAGATTTACTCTCAAGTTGATAGATCATCTAATGAGAAGCAAAGACTATTAAATCAGCTCCAAACTGTATAAAATGTCCTTATGAAATATGTCAAATATAAGAAGATCTAATCAACCAAAACCAAATGCTTGAATAGATTAAATTATTTCTGGATACATCTCAAGTGCTCTATAGACTTACATATTATTATTTATGCTGAAAATGTAGATGGTAATTGTGCTATTCTAAATTTTAAAGCTGTCTCATCAAGGTTTTTATCTCTTAGTTATCAACCAAATGCTAATCTAGCTACTACTATGATTAAACTTTGCTGATTAAATTAAAGTTTCTAATCAGGGAGATTGTTCTAGATTATCTGGGGGGGGGAGTAATCACTAAACTTTTAAAAAAAGAGGAAGTGGTGATTGCTGGTGGGTAGGGGGCATAAGGGGACTAAATGGTAATGGAAAATATATTAAAGATGAAAAAGTTAAAAAAAACAGAGGAAGAAGATTTCAAATGCTGAGATGCTGTAGAATTAGTCAGAGAGATTTCAAATAAGAAAAAGATTTGGCACACTAAGATGACTCTAAGACATAAGATGGCGACGGAGTAGGAGGGAGCAGATTCCACTCCCCCCTACACACATGAGAAAAACCTGACTGATCTATGGGGGAACAGAGCAAACAGCCAAAAGTACCCCAGCATATACGAAAATAAGAGACCAGAAATTGTAAAAACAGGCACTGAAAAACCAGAAGGTAAGGAAACTGCTGCAGGACAATAAGGTCCCAGGGACCAGCACTGGGACACCACTGTAGCCCCAAGTCTAGCACCCAGAGCCTGGCACTGGGTGCTGGGTCTACCATAGACTCTTTGGGTGCTGCTGGCCTGCCACAGAGTCCTTGGCAGAGAGCCAGGTCTACTGCTTCCTCCCTCCCTGGCCAAGCGGGGTTTGAACAGCACCAGGAGAGACCTTATTGCTTGAAGTTGCAGAGAGGGGAATAAGGACAAAGAGGCAAACACACAAGGGCCGTGATCACCCATGGAGTCTGTGGTTGTCAGCTTGCGAGAGTTGAGAGCCCTGCAGTGATGCACACTGACCTTGATAGTCACTGGTCTGGCTGGAAAATTGGGCTATACTGAGCAGAAGACTTGAATACCAAGAATTTCTCAAAAAGTAAAACTGTTTGGGGGATTCTCCTGCGACAGCCGCTTGGCTTACTCCCCATCCAATCGGCCAGCAGTCCTGAGGTTGCACAGAAGGCCCTGCATTTCCCCATAGCACTGGGAAGAGTTCATGCCCAAGCCTGCAGGACCTAGGGGGGCTGGCCGAGGGCACGGGTACACCCGCAACCCGGCCCACAGTGATGACCCCAAAGAAAGAGTGCTCTAAAGAAGACCTGGATCCCCCTCTTAGGGAGCTGGAGAGAGGCGCCAGACTAGCTCTTGGGAGTGTGCTTGCAAGACTGTCTCAGTATACATCAGGAAGAGGAAAAGGCCACACCAATCTGCCATCAGCCTGCTGTAGCCAGCAAGACCAGAAAAACCAGTTTGGCCAGTTTGAAACCAACAAGAGGTGTTCTTTTTTTTCTTAATAATCTTTTATTTTTAAAATTTTATTATTATTTATCTTTCAGTACATTTTCTTCTCTTTCCTTCTTTCTTGTTTTATTCCTCCTTCCTTTCTTTCCAATTTTATCTCTTCTTCCTCCTTTCTCCTGCCTTTTTTTAAAAAATACCCATAAGTGAGAAAAAAACTTGGAACTGTGAAAGAACCAGAGTTGGACGAAAAGAGGGGGCATCCCAACACTAGAGACAGTGAGACAAATTTTACTTTGCTATTGCAGAGAAACTACAAACTACTGCATATCTGCATTATTGGTATTTTCATTATTCTTACATCTTTTATTTTAATAGTATTTTTGTATTCCTCTACTTTCTGTATAGTCTTCTTTGCTTGGCTGGTTATATTGTATCATTTGACACGTTTCCCCATTCTCTCTTCCACAGTGTATTGCTAATTTACTAACTTTCATGTCACTTGTGTTCCTTTAGTAAACTACTCAACATTCTATAACCCCTATTTATGATATCTAGATCACATAGATTCTGTCATATGATTGTTGCTCTAGTATTATTGTAAATAATAGCTGCTCCATACAATTGCAAATACTTCACATCACCCCTCCTGGATCTTAGCCCACTTCACAGTTTCCTGAACTCTATTACTGTAGTGGTTAACTCTATTCTCTCACACAATACACCTATTTACTATCCTTTACTCTCACCTTACCTCAGAATCTGACCTCCCACAACCTCACTGCTTTCTAGATCCAACTCACCATCCTTCTCTCCCCAACAAGAGTCTTATCTTCCTTCCATCCTTTCTTAAAAGTGGCTAGTTGGGTTGAAGATCACAGTTAACACTATACATAGCCAAAGGGTCTCCTATCACTTCTCTACCAGGTGCTACTGTAAATATCACAGAATTCTCTCCTGCTGTCATAAACCATTTTGCCTTCCCTTCCAACTGATCATGAAAAAAGAGTAAGTGAAAGCGGTGAACACCAGGATACCCACTGGAAGAAGAAAGCCAGCAACAAAGGAGCCACCAACAGAAAACAACAGAAGAAGGTGGAAGAGGGAGTGGAAACCATACAAACCTCAATCTAAGACCTATCTGGAAATACAACTAAACAGTGGAGAAACTACCCAGTACAAACAACTGAACAAGAGCAAAAGAGAATCCTCAAAACCTTGTACACACAGAAGAACTAAGTTCAAAACAATCTGCATTACCAGCACAGCAAACAGCAAGAGGTGGTGGACAGAGGAACCATCAGTTAAACAACTGGTGGGAAGGACCCAAAAGAGAAACACCCCAAAATGATCAAAACCCAAAGACAAACACAGAGCCAAATTAAAAGACAGCCCAAGACCAGTGAGCTTGAGGGATCAAGGAGACCATACCACTAAATCTCACAAATATTCTACCACAGAAATTCACACCATAAGCTCAGGGAGCCAGAACAAATCAATTAAAGAAGCTGAAGCTAACAAGAAGAGTCTCACAAACAATGGGAAGACAAAGAAACAATGCCCAAATGAAAGAAAAGGAGGAAACCTCAGAAAGAATGCTAGATGAAATAGAGGCAAGTCAGTTATCAGATATTGAATTTAGAGAACTGGTTATCAGTAAGTTTAATGAGCTCACAATGAGCTACCAGAAACTACAGGGGAATTACAAGGAACTCAGGGCAAACTGTATCAATATGAAAAAGGAAATAGAAATTATCAACAAGGGCCAAGAGGAAATAAAGAATACAATTGCTGAACTTAAAAACACAGTGGAAGGAATCAAAAGCAAGATCAATGAAGGAGATCAGATCAGCAAGTTGGAGGACAAAGTAGGAAACAAACACCCAGAAGAAGCAAGAAAAGGAAAAGAGGTAAAGAAAGAATGAAGATGAATTAAGAGAAATGCAAGACAATATGAAATGTAATAATATCCGAATAATAGGGATACCAGAAGGACAAGAAGAAGAACAAGGGGTAGAAAACCTATTTGAAAAGTAATGATAAAAACTTCGCTAATTTCATGAGAGAAAAGTCACACAAATCCACGAATCACAGAGAGACACAATCAAGAGGAACCCAAACAAGCCCACTTCAAGACACATCATCATTAAAATGGCAAAATTCCAAGACAAAGAAAGAAGCATAAAGGCAGCAAGGGAGAAACAGGACATAACATACAAGGGAGACCAAATAAGGAGAGCTGCTGACTTCTCAATGGAGACACTCCAAGCAAGAAGAGAATGGCAAGAAATATTCCAAGTAATGAGAACCAGAGCCCTACATCCAAGGCTACTTTACCCAGCAAGGCTCTCAATCAAGATAGAAAGCCAAATAAAGACCTTCCAAGACAAAAGAAGTCTAAAACAATACATCTCCACAAAACCAGCTCTGCAAGAGATGCTAAAAGGACTGCTTTAAGGAAAGGAAGAAAAAGAGAGACAGAGAGAAACACAGGTACAAAAACGGCAATGAATAAGTACCTATCAATTATAACCTTAAATGTAAATGGATTAAATGCACCAATCAAAATACATAGAATAGCTGAATGGATAAGAAAGCTGGATCCACACACATGCTACGTACAAGAGATCCACCTTAGGAAAAAACACCTATACAGACTAAAAGTGAAGGGCTGGAAACAAATTTTCCAAGCATACAGACAGGAAAAAAAAGCCTGGGTAGCAACATTCATATCAGACAGAATAGACTTCAAAAACAGGGCCATGAAGAGAGACTCATTAGGTCACTTCAGAATACTCAAGGAAAGAATCCACCAAGAAGACATAAATATTGTAAATATATATGCACCCAACAAGGGAGCACCCAAATATATAAAGAAAATCTTAGAGGACTTCAAGAAAGATATTGACAGCAACACAATTTTTAAAAAATATTTTTTAAAATTAATTATTTTTCAAGTACAGTTTTCTGTCTATTAATCCCATCCCATTCCACACCCTGTACTCCCCCCTCCCTCCCATTTCCACCCTTCTCAGTTGTTGTCCATGTATCCTTTATATATGTTCCTCTAAATCCCTCCCCTCTTTCCCCTGAAATTCTCTCCCCTCTTCCCTCTGGTCACTGTCAGCCTGTTCTCTATTTCAGTGTCTTTGGTTATATTTTGCTTGCTTGTTTGTTTTGTTGTTTAGCTTCCTGTTAAAGGTGAGATCATATAGTATTTGTCCTTCAACACCTGGCTTATTTCACTCAGCATAATGCTTTCCAGTTTCATCCATGCTGTTGCAAAAGGTAGGAGCTCCTTCTTTCTTTCTGCTGCATAAAATTCCATTGTATATATGTACCATAGTTTTTTGATCCATTCATTTACTGACGGGCACCTAGCAACACAATTATAGTAGGGGATTTTAATATCCCCTGTCAAAAACGGACAGATCTTCCAAACAAAATATCAACAAAGATATTGTGGCACTGAACAACGCTCTAGATGAAATTGACTTAACTGATATATATAGAGAGAGAGTCCTTCATCCCAAATAAGGTAAATACACATTCTTTTCAAATGCACATGGAACATTTTCAAAGATAGACCACATGACAAGACACAACACGAGCCTCAGTAAATTAAAGAAAATTGAAATTATACTGAGCATTTTCTCCGACTACAAGGGACTAAAACTAGAAACCAACCACAAGGGAAAAAACCCAAAACACTCAAAATCATGGAGATTGAATGGCATGCTATTAAACAATGAATGGATTAAAAATGATATTAGGGAAGAAATTAAAAAGTTTCTGGAAACAAATGAAAATCAACTCACAATGACTCAAAACTTATGGAACACAGTGAAGGCAGTCCTGAGAGGAAAGTTCATATCAATACAGGCTTACCTAAAGAAGATAGAAACATTTCAAACAAACAACCTAACCCTAAGCCTGCAAGAACTCGAGGAAAAACAACCAAGACAGCCCAGAGCAAGTAGAAGGAAGGAAATAACCAAGATCGGAGGAGAATTAAATGACATAGAGACTAAAAGCACAATTCTAAAGATCAATGAATCCCAGAGCTGTTTTTTTTTTGTTAAAAGATAAAACCAACAAAACATTAAGCAGGCTCATCAAGAAAAGAAGTGAGAGGACCCAAATAAACAGAATCAGAAATGAAAGAGGGGATTACAACTGACACCACAGAAATACAAAAAATTGTAAGAAAGTACTATGAAGAACTGTATGCCAAGAAATTTGAAAACCTAGGTGAAATGGACTAATTTCTAGAAAAATATAATCTTCCAAAACTCAATGAAGAAGAAAGATAAAGCCTGAAGAGACCAACAACAGCAGATGAAATCAAAGTAATAATAAAAAAACTCCTGTCACACTAAAGCCCTGGACCAGATGGTTTCACAGGAGAATTCTACAAAGCATTTAAGGAAAACCTAAACCTTATTCTTCAAAGACTATTCCAAAAATTCAAAATGTGGAAGACCCCCAAACTCTTTTTATGAAGCCAGCATCATCCTAATCCCCAAACCAGATAAAGACACAATAAAGGAAGAAAACTTCAGGCCAATATCACTGATGAACATAGATGCTAAAATCCTCAACAAAATATCGGCAAAGCACATGCAACAACACATTAAAAAGTTCATACACCATGATCAAGTGGGATTCATCCCAGGTATGAAAGGATGGTTCAGTACATCACATAAACAAAAGCAAAGAAAAAAATGCATGATCATATCAATAGATGTGGGGAAAGCTTTTGATAAGGTACGACACCCATTTATGATAAAAACACTCAGCAAAGTGGAAATCAAGGGAGCATTCTTCAACATAATAAAGGCCACATATGAGAGACCTACAGCCAACATTATACTCAATGGGCAAAAACTAAAAGCTTTTCCACTAAGATCAGGAACAAGACAAGGTTGTCCACTTTCACCATTTCTATTCAATATAGCACTGGAAGTTTTAGCCACAGCGATCAGACAAGAAAAGGAAATAAAAGGCATCCAAATCAGAAAGGAGGAAACAAAACTGTCACTGTTTGTAGATGACATGATAGTGTACATGGAAAATCCTATAAACTCCACCCAAAAACTGCTCAACGTAATAAATGAATTTGGCAAAACAGCAGGATACAAATTCAATATCCAGAAATCAAAGGCATTTTTGTACGCCACCAATGAAACAGCAGAAGCAGAAATCAAGGGAAAAAACCCTATTTGATACAGCAAAAAGGAAAATAACTAGGAATAAACCTTGGTTTATAAAGCAAGGAGGTAAAAGACCTGTATGCAGAAAACTACACAACACTGAAGATAGAAATCAAGGAAGACACAAACAGATGCAAACATATACCATGTTCATGGATTGGAAAAATTAACATAATCAAAATGTCCACACCACCGAAAGCAATTTACAAATTCAATGCAATACCTATTAAAGTACCAATGGCATATTTTACAGACATACAACAAACACTTTGAAAATTTATATGGAAGCATAAAGGGTCCCAAATAGCACCTATAATTTTGAGAAAGAAGAGCAAAGTAGGAGGGATCACAATACCTGATACCAAACTGTGTTACAAGGCCACTGTAATCAAAACAGCCTGGTACTGGCATTAAAACAGGCACATAGACCAATGGAACAGAACAGAGAGCCCAGAAATAAACCCAAGTCTCTATGGTCAATTAATATTCTACAAAGGTGGCAGCAACATAAAATGGAGTAAAAATAGCCTCTTCAACAAATGGTGTTGGGAGAACTGGACAGCTATACATACAAATAAATGAAACTCGAGCACCAACTTACACCATATACCCAAATAAATTTAAGGTGGATAAAAGACTTAAATATAAGCCATGACACCATTAAAGTCATAGAGGAGAAGATAGGCAGGAAAATCTCAGATATTTCACACAACAACGTTTTTACTGATATGTCCCCTAGAGCAAGAAACATAAAGGAAAGAATAAACAAATGGGATCTCATCAAAATAAAGAGCTTCTTCATGGCTAAAGAAAACAGTATTAAAATAAAAAGAGAACCAACTGTATGGGAAAAGATATTTGCCAATCATACCACAGAGAAAGTTTTAATCTCCAAAATATACAAAGAACTTACACGATTGCACTCTAAGAAGACAAGCAACCCAATTAAAAGTGGGCAAAGGACTTGAACAGACATTTCTCCAAGGAGGACATACAGAAGATCTAGAGACACATGAAAAGATGCTCAATGTCACTAGCTATCAGAGAGGAGCAAATCAAAACTACAATGAGATACCACTTTACTCCAGTCAGAATGGCCATCATAAACAAAGAAACAAACAAGTGTTGAAGGGGTTGTGGAGAAAAGGTGATCCTAGTTCATTGTTCATGGGATTGCAGGCTGGTACAGCCATGATGAAAAACAGTATGGAATTTTCTTAGAAAACTAAAAATGAATCTGCCTTTTTACCCAGCAATTCCATTGCTAGGATTATATCCTAAGAACTCTAAAACACCAACTCAAAAGAACCTGTGCACCACAATGTTCATAGCAGCACAATTTACAATAGCCAAGTGGTGGAAGCAACCTAGGTGCCCATCAGTAAATAAATGGATCCAAAAACTATGGCACATTTACACAATGGAATTCTATGCAGCAGAAAGAAAGAAGGAGCTTCTGCCCTTTGCAACATCATGGATGGAACTGGAAAGCATTATGCTGAGGGAAATAAACCAGGAGGTGATAGACAAATATCATACAATCTCACCTTTAACAGGAAGCTAAACAACAAAACAAACAAGCAAGCAAAATATAACCAAAGACACTGAAATAGAGAACAGGCTGACAGGGACCAGAAGGGAGGAAGCAGGGAATTTCAGGGGAAAGGGGGAAGAAGGGTTTACAGGAACAAGTATAGAGGACACATAGACAAAAACTAAGGGGGGGAGGTGGAAATGAGAGGGAGGTGGGAAGCACTGTGGGGGGTGAGGTGGGATGGGAATAAAAGACAGAAAACTGTACTTGAACAACAATTAAAACAAATAATTTTTTTTAAAAATGATGACTCTGAGATATAGAGGTCCACATATAAGGAACACTGAGAGAGGCCTCTAGGACCTAAGGCTGGCTTTTAGCTAATAGCCAACAAGGAAATCAGATCCTCATTCTTACAACCACAAGGAATCAAATTCTACCCACCAAAATGAGCAGGAGCTCAGCCAGCACATACTTTGATTTCAGCCTTGTGAACGTTGACTAGAGAATCAAACCAAGCCAAGCCAGACCTATGAGCTATAGAACTGTAAGATAATATATTTGTGTTGTTTTAAGCTGCTAAATGGTGGCAATTGGTTATAGTGGCAACAGAAAACCAATACAATAATGAAACATAGAATTACATATTTTTAATATTCAGTTTAGGAAATAACTTGCACAGTGTTTGAGAAGATAACTACGGAAAATTCAGAAAAACTATAGGGCAGAAGTAGGCAAACTGTGGCCTATGGACTAAATTCACCCATATGGCTTACAAGCTATATTGCTTACAAACTAGGGATGGTTTTTAAGCTTTTAAATGGTTGGAAAAATCAAAAGAAGAGTATTTTATGACAAGTAAAAGTATGTAAATTATATTCAAAATTCATTGTCCCTAAACAGTTTTATTTGAACATATGATGCCCACTTGTTTCTGTATTTTCTCTGGCTGCTTTTTTGCTACAACTGCAAAGCTGAGTGTAGCACATGACTACAAAATCTAAAATATTTTATTTTTGGCATTTTATTTTTTTTAAAGTTTTGCCAAACTCTGCAGCAGGAAAAAGATTATATACAAAAAGAAACAAGAACAAGAGGAATAATATAAACCAGTGGTTGTAAAACCCCAATGGTGGCATGCCAAAATCTCATCTCTTTTTTTTTTATGTTCTTGAGATGTGGGGTGAGGTGGATAGCACATTGAGAACAGTTTCACATGTGACAGGGGAAAAAGGTACATATCCAGTTTACCTGCCCCAGGAAATGAGTCTCCATATCATATTCACCATCTACACCTAGAGCTGCCAACACCTAACACAAATATGATATTCCCAGAATTATTAGTCATTACCTTTTGCTATTCTTGTAAGAACACTAACTACAATCCTTTTATTTGCTCAACTCGGATATGCACCTGAGTCATTTGTCATTTCAGAGCTCTGTGACATCAGGACAATCTCTTGAAATTATGGCTTTGCCATCTTCTCAGGTCATGGAGGTAGATGGATGGCTTAGTAGAAGAATGAGAAACAAATACCTATAGAGTTTATACCATGTACCAAGTAAAGAGCTAGATTATTTATATAGGCTATCTCTAATCCTCATTATAAATCATAGGTATTTACTATTATTCTCAATTTATGATGAGGAAACCAAAGCTCATATGGGTTACATTATCTGCCCTAAGTTATAAAGATATTATGGCAGAGACAGAAGTTGTACTGAAAGCCCATGACCTTTACATTTGATAAAACTGTCAGATGAGAACTCATACTTTTCAGCTATAACAAGGCCTTAAGTAATGGTGAAAACCTATAGAAGCCAAGGAATATCCTACAGCATTTCATATAATGGGCTCTGATTTTGTTTGTGTGTTTCTTGGGGGCAGAGTATAGGAATAAAGGAGGAGTAAAAGACAAATGAAAGTAAACATGACACCCAATGTAAAATTTATATTCCTCTCTGCCACATCAATCTGACATTTGAGAAAGACAAGGCTTGAAATAGAATTTGTGTTTCCTCTAGTTTATACTCTGAAAAAATGAGTTTGACTGAAATTGAATTACACTCATTATTTGTGATTAATGATTACTGAGTATTCAGAATTTTCTAGGCCTTAATTTTCTCTAACATTAAAATTCTAAGACTTCAAATTTTCACTTGGAAGCTATTTAAATATAAGTACAACTTAAGTTCTCCTCAGATTTATAGGGGAAATATACCCTTTGCCCTGAAATTTTATTCCTGGTGCACTCCCTACAGGAGTCTTCTCATACATTTTTGGCAGAGGTAACGGTAAGAAACATATTTTATATCACAATCTAGAAAATAAACACACAGACTCATACATTTAAATATATATTTACATATGCACATGCATTTACATTTATATGTGAATATACATGGTGGAGCAAAAGTAGGTTTATAGTTGTCATTATCCAAAACAGATTATTCTTATATTATTCTTTATTAATTATTATATTATTTCCCATACAAACAACTGTAAATCTACTTTTATACCACCCTGTGTACTACATTTATTATTATACTTATACACACATTTAAGTATATGTATACTGAGATTTTCTACTTCATTTCCTGTTTTTCAAATGAAAAACCTAGCAATTCATCATGACCCACAGTTTTCCTAGGGTGAAAAACCCCACCCTAGGAAAAGCCTTGTATATATTTGTCAGGCCACATGAACAAGAATGTTACAGCAGCACTTTTGTACCATCAACTGAAATAATATGAAGGTCCATCAACATGAAAATAGATATATTATAGGATGGTACCATGGTAAAGATTAATGTAATGGTATTAACATAAACATGGCTAGATTTCATTTTAAAATGTTGAGCTAAAAATGTCACAAATAATACATATAGTATGATTTCCATTTCTATAGCACTCAAAAATAAAAAAAAATAGAAAATATATTACTTAGGGACATATCCAAGTACAGTAAAACCATAAAGTAAAGGAAAGGAATGAAAAAAATGCTGAACAGGAATGTTCTCTTTCTCAAACTGGGTGATGAATATGCAGATACTCTTTTTATTATCATTGAAACCATTCATATACATTATAGAGTATCTTATATGTATGATATTTTCACATTAAAAATCTCTCTAGTCTATGTACTATATTAAGATATCATACCACAGTGAAAAAGGCATTCTAAAAGAAGGGAGAGCTCTCGTATGTAATTAACAGGTGATTGAAAATAAATAGCATGTCAAGGCACTCAAAACAGCTCCTTACCATGCCCAAAATCTCTGGGTCAATGTGGAATTGCCCACATTGTCCCTTGCAGCTTGTTTATGGAAATTTGCTAAACTAGGGACGATTTGGAAATGATTATGTAACCACTGTCAATACCTATCAGACTAAAGATCACCAGGAAACCACCTCTGGTTAAACAAGTCATTGTTTGTTCATTGAAATGAAGGAAAACATATGATATAAGAACCATGAGGCATCTCAGGAAGACAATATTTGAAAGGATATAATATGGGATTTGAGTTTATGTTAGGTAATTTGGGGAACTGTTCAAAGAAGAAGATATCTGCTCTAGATTAGGTGATGTCAAGAAGTGCGGACAATTATATGATTGGCATCTTAATAAGTTTTATCTAGAAGAAGGGCAGAGTAGAACAAGGCTAAAGCTATAATTGGTAAGGAAGCAGCATGTCATTCACACTAATCAAGAAAGGGGGATGTTTGTTACATTGCAGCTTGAATGGTTACTGTACTTTTATTTATGCTTAGATAATATTATGAAGTGCTTTCATTTTCCCTTAGTTCATCATGACTCTAGAGTGATCTTGTGAGATGCTGATGTTCTGAGATTATGCCCAACAGGAGAACAGCATAGCATACCACCTGAGTGACAGTTCAGCTCCTAACAACATCAGGGCCTATGTGTAAGTGTCAGATGGCTTTCTAGATTTCAGGGGCTTTATTTCCTTTTTTTTTCATAATAAAGGGCTATATATTCCCTTCTGTACTCTCTCTGTGTATGTTCCAACATTACTACTATCTTCTTTCAAGTTTACTGACAGATTTATATTTCATCTATTTCAGTAATCATTACCAATTCATCAAAAACAAAATATCATATTCCTCCTTCTTTAAAAAGAGACTCTCACAAGGACATAGAGCAGCATGAAATGTCACAACATGGCATGAATATAAAATCAGTTCGTGAATACTGTATCGGAGGTGTTTCATTTTTTGGTTCCCTGTCATGTAGCTTTTATCTTCAAGGTCTTTCTGAGTTCAGCTGGGGTGCTAATTAGGAAAAATGACCATTATGACTGTCTTTGTGTTGAAGGGCATCTACCTCAGCTAACATAATCATGTGGAATTTTGTAGGTCTCATTAGGATAGCAAAATGAACTAACTGGCTGCATCTGGATCTCTTTCATTCTGTTTCTATAGAATTAGTTTTAAAACTGGACCTACACCAACCATTTTGTCAGAATCTGAAGGGGTTGGAGAAAATGTCAATGACTGCCCAGCCCATTGGAACAGCCTGTCTCCCTCCATCAGTCCTTGCTCTAATCTTTTCAGTGCTACAGCAATAAAATCTCTTTACTTTTACCCAATTCGAGGTAAATAACAATAAAGGTTGTGCTTCCAACTGATTACAAAATGAGTCACTTTCTGACTCATCTCATCTCTTAGAAGTCAGGGTGAAAATTTTAATTTTATGGTCTATTAAACAAGGAGACAGCCCAGTGGTGCTGCAACATTCTCTTACAACAAACAAAGAACGTTCACTGCCAATAAAATTATCATTCACGCTTTCTTTTCAAACACCACTCTATGAATAACAAATAAGAGACTTCCAATACTGACAGATTAAGTCTCTGAGATAACACAGACTAGTGCCTAGAATATTGGAGAAATAATGGTCTCTGTTTCCGGCTTCAAAATGAGGGATTTTGATATGTCACATTCAACACTCACTTCCAGCTGTCACATAAGTATGTAACTGTAAATTGCTGTTGTCACAGAGATATAAAAATCACACATTGAAAGCTGTTTCTTACTTAGGACATTGTAATGCATTAAGATCAATTACTCTACCAATGAGACAATATTGTAATAAACTCATCTCCCTCCTTAGACCATGAAACCCAAGGGTATTCCATGTTTTATATATCTTTATATCCTTACCCCCTAGTATACCAACAAGTTATCAATAAATGCAAAAGGGATGAATCAATGAGTGGATGGATGGATCAGTTGGAAAAGTGGATGTTTGGGCTTATTAAGTTATTGTTTCACCAATAAAAGAAGTACACATGATTCAGATGTTTTATCCTGATACATTAACATTGTCTTAATGAAGACATAGAACTTGCAATTTGGTATTATTTATTCACACACCCTTCTGACAACAACTTGTCTTATAGTTAGATCTTTCTATGACAACTAGGAATTTACTCTGTTCAGAGGACAAATGTATTTGGCACAGCTCATGTTTTTTTAACCCCATTATCTTGACAGGGGAAAACTAAACTTGTTCCATAATTTGTTTAAACCTGAAATGCCTTAAGTGAAACCCTGCCACCTATTCATTCATTTATTCATCCACCCATCTGATCATTTAATAAATATTCATTGAGTGCTTATTATAGGCATTTGTTTAGGCACTAGAATTACATAAGTGAAAACTAGAGATAAAATTTATATTCTAGTGGAGGAAGAAAGGTAATGAAGAAGATAAATAAGTAAACTATGTAACATATGAGTGTTAAGGGGAAAACACACGAAGTGGTTATACAGGCAAGAGTAAAAATAGGTTTACGGTTGTAAGTATACAAAATACAGTTTATTCTTCTATTATTATTATTAATTGTTGTATTATTTATTTGTATTACAACTGTAAACTTACTTTTGCCACCTCGTATTAGTTTGGGTAGGCTACATCTATAACAACCAACCTCCAGATTCCATTAATACATTAAACGTTTATCTCTCAATATAAACTAATGTGGATCTGACAAGATTTAGGGGAAAATTTTTGTGAATTACACTTGCAGTTACCATCCATACTGACAGGCAGACAGGTGATGGCAAAATCTACAATTAACAATGTTTGAATACATATGCTCTTTGGGTCTTGTATTTAAAGGAGTAATAGAAAACTGTACTTGAAAAATTTTTTTAAAAAGATAAAGGTATGCTTCAGTAACTGCAAGTGGCACTTAGAAATTAAATACAAAATTTCTCTTCCCATACATAAGTTTGAGACAACTACTGTTTGATTGAAGGGCTCATGAGTCATAGTCCCTAGTTCTTGTTGTTTGAGCAGATGATGGTCCAGATTGTAGGAAAAAAGGGTTGACAGTAGTGGAATAAAAAACTACACAGCAGAAGGAAAAAAAGGAGCTCCTACCCTTTGTGACAGAATGGATGGAACTGGAAAGCATTATGCTAAGTGCAATAAGACAAGTGCTGAAAGACAAATACCATATGATCTCACCTTTAATAGGAACCTAAACAACAAAACAAACAAGCAAGCAAAATATAATCAAAGACACTGAAATAGAGAACAAGTTGTCAGGGACCAGAGGGAAGAGGGGAGGGGATTTCAGGGAAAAAGGGGATTTCAGGAGACGAGGGGGAGAAAGGTTTTCAGGAACAAGTATAAAGGACACATGGACAAAACTAAGGGGGATGGAAATGGGAGAGAGGTGGGGAGCACTGGGGGGGTGGGCTGGGATGGGAGTAAAAGACAGAAAACTGTACTTGAACAATTAAAATAAAATAAAATAAAATAAAACAATTATTATTCTTCCCAAATGTGGCAGGGGAAAAGTGTGTCTTATAGTTCAAAAAAATACAATAGCTCTTATTCAGAGAAGTTGGAAATGGAAGGTCACTTAGTCTTACTACTAAACTATTCACCTTCTTCCTAAAGTAGCCTCTTAACACCTATGAGAGGATGTTTCAGTGAGGGAGAAAGATAAACTCAACCAAATGAACCAAACCAAACCAACCTGAAGTGATTCTAGCATTCCACCCCCACCCGACCTTAACCACAGGAAGCAGAGATCAACAGAGTTGTCTTAAGATGAAATTATTAGGTACTTCCCAGTATATAGAAGAGATGAAGGGACCTTGGGAGGGAGAAAACTTCCCTGTTGATCAAGGGAGAGACTTCTCAGAAGGATGGAGTTAGATCGGCCCCAGGAGTAGTCGAGACAACATCATGCTTCAGACACCAGCTTAAGTGAACTTAGAAAACAATGATTCTTGACTTACACCCAGATTGGCATAGTGAAACCCAAGATCACTATACTCCAATAGGCTTAACACACAGGTTAATGAGAAGGTTGTTTCCCTTTTACCCTTTCTCAAGAAATAGGTTGGCATGAAATTCAGGAGTTACTCCAGTTATGTCCCTCAGTTGATGTGGAGAAAGCAGTCTGATACTTCATATTTATCTTGCCTATTACCCCAAATGTCTCAATATCTCAGGGTAATTTTGCCTTCTGAAAAGCCATGTAGAACCAAGTAGGGCTATAATGGAAGAAAGCTCCTGGATGGTTTTCAAATGCAGAAGAGACCTTGTTCTGTGAGGCTTCTAATTTTACTATAAAGTTATAGTGTTAAGAAATAAAAATACCTCCTTTTCTGACTCTGTATCTCTCTTGTTTTTTTCTCTTTCTCTCTCACACACACAATACACCCACATCCACATACCAGAGCTCTGCCAAGGACTTGCTGAGCCTGTGATTTTAATCCCAAATTCTATTCATAAATTTTAAATACTCTTTTTCCTTCTTGCTTTCCTCACTTGAATCACTTCAGTCATCAAATCTGGTTTTCCAAGCAACACGGAACATGTATAAAGCACACATGGACAAAGCCATAGGGGGTGGGATCAAGAGTGGGAGTTGGGGATGCTGGGGTGGGGGGTGTGGTGGGGTGAAAATGGAGACAACTGTACTTGAACAACAATAAAAAAAGAAAAGACAGAAACTCACGTGACTTTGGCACAGACAGTGCACTTCCAGCTGCCATCAGGGCCCGACACCCGACACTCACTGCACATTCTCAGGGAGCAAGCCTGGCATGGGTCTCCCCGGTCAAATATTAAGCCCAGGTTTTTCTGACAGTGAGCACAGACTCTGTTAGTCCCTTGTTGAGTCTTTCCACTTCTACATTTTGCTTCTAAGAGTTCATTTTTAAGCTTCCTGAAAGGAGAGAAAAAATTACTTAAAAAAAAAACAGAAGAGCTGAGCTATCTTTATTTAAGGGACATTTTCATTAGAAAAAACATTTAAAATAGTCAAGAAGTCAGAGCCAAATATTTTCAGAAAACTCATTTTCCCCCAGAATCAGTGACTTTTTATCAGTAGTAGAAAAACATGTGTTTTACTTTGGAATTTTGACATTCTTTACTAGCATTACTAGTTTGCTATTAGTATTTACTCACATTGCACTCCAACTTCTCTGAGATCTTTGATAACATAATATTGGAGCACAACCCCAGCCTAGAGGCATGTTCTTTACTTGCATAGATATACTTATTACATGAGGCAAGATTATGAAATCAAACTTGGGAACATGGGAACTTCCCTAAGATGATCCAATGAAGATTTTGTTACAAAGACATTGCCTTCCATTTCAAATGTAAACACTTCTTAACATTTAAGGGCAATATTCCCTTTGACCTGCGGGCTTTGCTGTCAGGCATGTCTATGTTTGAATTCAAGTTTCATCATGAATAGCTATCCAACTTAGACAATGATTTACACATTCAACCTAAGACTCTTCATTTCTAAAATTGGGATAATAATATTTTTCTTATTATTATTGTATTATTTTCTGTTTTCAAGATTAAATGACAAATATACATTAAGATGCCAGCATAATGCCTGGTGCATAGGTACTAAAGAAATGCTATTTTCATGTCTCTTCTTTTACTACCTGACATGCATATTTATATATATTAGAAAATAACTATTCAGTGTGGTCCTTGTTCTCAGAGTGTAAGCATCATCTGGGAGCTTATTAGGAATGCAGAATCTCAGGCTCCACCTCATCCCTACTGGATCAGATTCTGCACTTTCAAAATCTCCAAGTGATTAAAGTTTGAGAAGCACAGCTTAGGAATATTTGGTCTCAAATTTGGCTATGCACTGGAATCAACTGGGAAGATTCCAGTTGGACAAAAAATTATACTGATTCCCAAGCCTTATCCTACCCACCCCCATTATGATATAATTGGTTTGAGATGTGGCCTATGCAATGACGTTTTAAAAGTGTCCTTATTTCTTCTATATATTGCCAAGTCTGGAAAACACTAATGTAGATGACAGGTTCATTCCACTTAAATGCTTCACAGACATGCCATTCCTTTATACTATCTACATTCGATACCTTCTTCAACATAGCATTTGTATCATCTAAAACAAACAAACAACAAACATCCCAGAGTCACCCCACACATCTCATACAATCTCATTTTACATTTGTGGACCTTGCATTTTGTTATACTCAGTGAGGCTGGCATCTCCTCAAAGGTATTAACAATGACTTCAATTTATTGTATATACTGCTCAAGACACAATTGTGTGTTAAATTATAAGATACTTAAATGTTTAAAACTATTTATCATTTCTCTGGGGCCTTAAAACTAACTTGTGAGGGAGGTATTATGAGTTTCATATTAAAGATCGTAAGCAGTATTAAAAAAAACAGAAACCAGGTATTTTAATTCCTAGCCTGAATCTCTCATTCATAAATAGAGAATTATAAAAGTGAAGAGTAAGGTTTCCAAAACCATTGATTGTCTCATAATTCATTCAATGTACATTTATTTAGTACCTATTGTGTAATACAGCATTCTGATATTCAGAGGGAAAATAAGTCAAGCAGGACATGTACTAAGAATTCCCATTATCCTTCAAATTAGTCTAGAAAAGGACAAATGATGTGAGATTATTCATATGTTGCAACAGGTACTCTTTTTTACATGTATCAATAATTCTTTTTTATTACCAAGTTTTATTTCATTGTGTAAACACACTACAATTAGATTAAACCCTTCCCCTATTGAACACTTGGGCTGTTCCAAATTTTTTACTATTATGAACAGAGATGCTATAAACTCTTGTATAGGTCTTTGTAGATAGCATATTTTCATATTTCTTGGGTAAATACACAGTAGAATTGCAGGGTAGTAAGTAGGTGCTTATTTAATTTTATAAAAAGTTGCAATCCTTTTCCCAAAGTGGCTATCTTAAGTCCTCACTCTTCTGCCTATCTAAACAAAAATGACAACCTATAACACATGTTTTCTTAATCTCTGATTTAGAGTTTACAAAGTACCTCATGTTCTTTTCTCCATGATCAACTGGCTCATGAAATTAAGCATAAGAAAAGCTCCACACAATTTACCTTTTGAAATTTGTAAAGACTACACACTTTTAAAGCACAGAATGCATTCTCATTTAAAAATAACAATTACATTATTTGGAGAAGTACAACAGACATTTTGAACACCTCAGATCATAGAAGAAATAAAACACTGCCTATTCAAAATCTATAACAATTCATGCAACAATGATAAGGCAACAAAGTGATCAAAATGAGCAGAACAAAGACAGCAATCCTAGACAGCAGTACTGAGTTGGCTAGGGCAGGTGGTCGGTTGGGGGTGGGGGGAGGGAAGAGTAGAAAGCTGAAAAAATGGAATATTCTAGGATTTACAAGAGGCAAATTACCCTCTGGAAAAAAACTCTATTATCAAAACTCCTAAATTTAACTTCTTAAAGTAGAGTGAGACCCCTTAGAAAATTTATAGACATAAAGACAAAGATTTATATTCCATCTTTCTTTGTGCTTTACTGAAATGATTTTATTTAGCAGTCAGTTTTCACCCAGTTCACTTAATTCACAGTTCTGAAAAGACTTGGTGCTCTGTATAAATCAGGTGACAGGGTAGAAGTAACTTAAAGGTCCAAACATACTATCTGAGGAGTTCCTAAGGCAATTGGGCCACATATTCTGAAAGCTATCTCCAAGACATTTGGAAAGATTTCCATAGGCTGTCATTAAGTGTTAAGCAACTTGCTGATTTTTCAAATATCTCTTAGAAATTGACCTAATTCAATCATGTCTAGGATAATTCCCATGAAGTAGATAGCAGTCATTTTCAGACACTCAAGAAGAGGGTAAAAGATGTCAGTTGAAACCAGGAAAAGAGTGTGCAATTGGAAAATTAGTCAGGGAGCTAGAAGAGAGCAGTAAGATGGGAGATGTCTCCTCCCTCTGCTTTTAGTAAAGCAGAGGGAAGAGACAGCAATAACAAACAACAAATAGCAATAACAAAGCAAGATGGACCTTGTTTGTTCCAGCCTTGCTGGCCCAGTATTAAGAACTGAGGAAAATGAGTTTCTGGTCTGTTCATCTCTGTCATACATATAAACTAAAGATACTTCTAAGTCCAAGTAACAGGCTTAAATTATGGGTTTCATTCCCCCACAGGCACACACATACATGCATGAAAAGAAATCCAGAACAAGCAGTTTTTTGCATTAGTTCACCTTCAAAATCAGGTTATTAAGGATTTATTTCATCCTGATGGCCACTTATTTTCAAGGTGTGGTTTATCATTCTTAAGCAAAATGTCATGGCAGCTCTAGTCTGGTGTATAATTTTAAGGCAGCAAGAAGGAAAAAGAGTTGTCACTTAAACCTGTCTCAACAGAAGAGCAAAAATTGACTTGGAAATGCTCCTACCACTACCATTAGCTGCAAGAGAGGCTATGAAACTGGAACAAGTTGAGACTGCATATTCTTACCCTCTTGACATTAGAGGTGGTCATATGATTTACATAAGATATGGTCTTGTTACTGGTATTAATCCATGAAATGTGGCCTTGGGATTCCAGATAAAAACTGTAAAAAATAAATGCTTGGTTTTCAACATGGCCTCCTTTTGGATGGAGCATAGCAATGTCCCAAATAGGTAAGTCTGGGTCTTGACATGAGGATGCCATGAAATAGGGTCCTCATCTATCTTGTTATGGATATGTAGCAGGAAAAATAAACATTCATTGTTTTAAGCCACTAAGAATTTGAGAATGTTATTGCAGCATTACTCAGCCCATCCTGACTGACAAACATACAGCCTAGTCCTTCATGTGTCTGGCTCCCATATATCTTTTTATTTCAGCTTCACTGCTGCTTCCCAGTGAGGCCTTCTCTGAACACCAAGTATACAGCAGATTCCAGTCTTACACTCAGTCAGAGAACTGAGTTTCTTTTCTTCACATCATATATGATAATTTTAATTATACCTTTATACAGCTGGTTTTTAATATATTTTATTGATTATGTTATTACAGTTTCATTTTTACTCCCCTTTATTCCCCTCCACCATGTACCCTGCTCCTACCATCATTCCCCTACCTTAGTTTTTGTCCATGGGTCATACTTATAAGTTCTTTGGCTTCTCCATTTCCCATACTATTCTTTTTTTCCAGTACTACTTTTAACCTCCCCCTCTCTACTTTGTAGCTACCATTGATGCTTCTTGTTCCCTGTACCTTTTCCCCCTTTTGCCCCCATCCCCCTCCCCACTGATAACTCTCCATGTGATCTCCATTTCTGTGAATCTGTTCCTGTTCTAGTTGTTTACTTAGTTCATTTTTTTGTTTTTATTTTTAAGGTTCAGTTGTTGACAATTGTGAGTTTGTTGTCATTTTACTGTTCATATTTTTTATCTTTTTCTTAGATAAGCCCCTTTAACATTTCATATAAGAGCTCGGTAATGATGAGCTTCTTTAACTTGACCTTATCTGGGAAGCCCTTTATCCACCCTCCCATTCAAAGTGATATCTTTGCTGGATAGAATAATCTTGGATGTAGGTTCTTGCCTTTCATGGCTTCGAATACTTCTTTCCAGCCCCTTCTTGCCTGTAAGGTTTCTTTTGAGAAATCAGCTGATAGTCTAATGGGAACTCCATTGTAGGTAACTGTCCCCTTTTCTCCTGCTGCTTTTAAGATTCTCTCTTCATCTTTAACCTTGGCTAATGTAATTATGATGTATATTGGTGTGTGCTTCCTTGGGTCCAACTGTCCTGGGACTCTCTGAGCTTCCTGGACTTCCTGGAAGTCTATTTCCTTTGCCAGATCGGGGAAGTTCTTCTTATGTTTTTAAATAAGTTTTCCATTTCTTGCTCTTCCTCTTTTCCTACTGGCAACCCTATGATTCGGATGTTGGAATGTTTAAAGTTGTCCTGGAAGTTGCTAAGCCTCTCCTCATTTTTTTTTTGAATTCTGTTTCTTCATTTTGTTCTGGTTGAATGTTTATCTCTTCCTTCTGCTCCAAACTGTTGATTTGAGTCCCAGTTTCCTTAACATTTTCCTTTATTTCACTTTTCATAGCCTTCACTTTTTTCTCTATTTTGTGACCATATTCAACCATTTCTGTGAGCATCCTGATTACCAGTGTTTTGAACTCTGCCTCTGATAGGTTGGCTATTGCTTCAACATTTAGTTGTATTTTTTGTGGAGCTGATCTGTTCTTTCATTTGGGCCATGTTTTTTTTTTGTCTTGGAGCACCTGTTCCATAGTAAGGGGTGGAGTTTTAGGTATTTGCCAGAGCAGGGCAACCCACACCCTTGCGATGTGGTGCTGTATGTGGGGGAGGGGTCTGAGAAGTAACAATGCTGCTTGCTCAGCTCTCTGCTGGCTTTCAGTCACTTCCTCTGCTACCCACAAGCAAATTGGGCCCTTTTGGTGATAATCCCAGATAGGTGGGTTTATAAATGTTCTAGGACCCTGTGGGTTTCTCTAACAAACTCTCTTGTGAGGGTGGAAGTTTCTCCTGTCACGTCAACCCCCATAGGTTTTTTCAGTCACAGGTTTTGAGTTTTATTTCCCCGCTCTGGAACCCAGGTTGCATGGCTTGTCTTGCTCCCCAGTTGTTATTCCTGGTTTATCTGTGTGCAAATATGGAACCTTCTGGTCTGCCAGCCAACACCAGCCAATGCCTTGCCCGCACCAGTCCTCCAACCCCTGCCTTGCTGTGAGTTCTCCCCACCTTGGCTGCCTGTCTCTGTCCCTCTTACCAGTTTGGATTACTGTTTCTTCTTTAACTCCTTGGTTGTTGGACTTCCATACAGTTTGATTTTCTGGCAGTCCTCATTGTTTTTTGTTTTTAAATTTGTTATTGTCCTTCTTTTGGTTGTGCAAAGAGACAAAGTCAATATACCTATGCTTTCATCTTGGTCGGAAGTCTTACTCAGCAGTTTTTAACTGGTTTGTTTCACCAACTCCTCTGTAATCTCCAAGAGGGCAAGGCCATGTGTGTATGTGTGTGTGTGTGTTGTTCGGCTTTGTATTTTACCACACATAAGCAGTGGCTGGAACATAATAGATAGCATTTAAGTGAATGAATAAAAGAAATTATAAGTAAATTTCAGCAAGTGACAGAGGAGAAAGAGAAAGAGAAAGGGAGGGGAAGAAAGTCAGCTATCCTACTTACTGAGTATCACTGGGCATTCCACTTTACCTTTGTGGGTCTCAGCTATTTCAACTTCAAAATGAAGATAATTTCTTTCCTATCCTCCTCTGAGGGTGTTTGTGAGGACTAGAGGTAATCAGATATGGTAGTGTGCTTTGTGAATTATAGAGGCCTTTACAATATGAAGCCATCACTATGAAAGAGAGAATGAAAAGATAAAAAATGTACAATGTAGGATCCAGTAGGAATAACGTTAAATTAAAATTGGCTTACACTAAGGTAAAACACACTTCAAAAAATTAATACAAGTCTGAGAAAACTACAGATCATTCTCAATTACCTGATTAGAATTTCAATAACTTTTTTCATCTTCATTAACTTCATTACTACGCCTTTGTTCAGTAAGCAAAACTATTTTGATTCTTGAAAATATAAAAAATTTCACTATTTTCCCTGTATTTTCTTGTCTGAGGAGAAGCAAAGACTATGGGAGATGGATAGGAAAGTGTAGTAGAGGTTAAATATGGCTCAAAATCAACTGTTAAAAACTGATGAAGACAAAGAAAAATAAAAAGAAAAAAGCCAATAAATACATTTAATTCCTGTTACACCAATTCTTCATTTGAGATAAGCTCAGGATGGTCTTGCATTTTAAAATATCAATTTATTCTTTACATTTCCTGTTGCTACACAGATACATTTGTATTAACATGTGAATGGATGACCTATATATTTAATTGAAGTCTTAAATACTGAAAAGATGAACTGTCTCAACTGTAGTTGAATGAGAGAATCTTTTCATTTCTATATTCTGGCAATATATTAAATTCATTTTTTCTATTCCATCATCAAAAAAGCTCCATGCATTACAGACTGCTTGCTTCTTGCTTCTTCTTCCTCTGTCCATCTTTGCATAGACACATTCATTTCAAATCAGGAAATACTTTCATTAAAATTCCTCTCACATTTGTGTGGCATTATTTTTCCTTTGTTGCCCTATCTAGTCTCAATTGTACTGAACACTATTATGCACCAACTAAGACAGGAATTTTATAATGAAAGCAATTAGTTGCCTGGGCTAATTGAAGAATAAACCACAGATAACAATTCAAAAAGCATTTTTGATTCCTTGATATGTTTAAACAATCCCCAGTCTCATCTAGAAGAGTGCATCGAGGCTCAAGAGAGAGAATGAGCAAATGAGGACTTAAGCTGTCTATATCTCAAGACTTAAGGAGACCTAACCTTTCTGTCTCAAAATACTCCCCTGTAAAAGAAAATAGTAATAGCTACAACTTCATAGGCATGTTGTGAACATTAAGTGTTAAGCACAGCTTGCCACATAGTCATTGTGGACTAGACAATTCTAGTATATGTTTCTTCATATCTGTTCTTCCTTTCTCTACTAGAAGAATGTCTAGCTAGCCTCGTGACCACTCAGAATAAAAACTATATTTACCAGTGGTGCTGCAATTAGATTTTGTCATGGGGCTAAATGTTGGCTGACGTGATATGATCAGAAATGATTTAGGCAACATCTAGGTCATGTCCCTAATGGGAAACAGCTCTCTCTCCTTTGAATACTTCTTCCTTCGCAGAGGCTGGGATGAAAACATAGGGGTGAGCTCTCTTGGATTAAGAACTAGACTCTCCAGATGCTAGAGCAACTAAATAATAGGCACCCAGATCCAAGCTATAATGGAGCCACCATAACAATATCACAAAACTGATAACCAACCAAGAATTCTCCATTAAAGAACAAAATATTTATCTTGTTTAAGTCATTATTATGTGTCTGTGTAACCCACAGCCAAGCCTGTTTCCCAACAAGTAAAATAAGAACTCAGTAACATTAGCTCTTTTTTATTATCATCCACTTGCAGAGGTGTTGCTATCAGGTTGTGATTCAGCCTCAGTTGCAATGCTTGCAAGATAAATCCTCGTGTAGAGCTAGAATTTCATATTCCTATAAGATCACAAAGCGAAGGTAACTGATGAAAAAAATACTGTCAAACCAGAAACAATAAGACAAAAATCACTTGAAAAAATATATATGCATGCAGCCCTGGATGGTGTGACTCACTGAATAGAGTGACAGCCTGAGAACCAAAGGGTCACTGGTTCAATTCAGAGTTAGGGCACATGCCTGGGTTGCAGACCGGGTGCCCATTTGGGTGCACATGAGAGGCAACCACACATCAATGTTTCTCTTCCATTCGTTTTCTCCCCCTTACCCTTTCTCTAAAAAATATAAATAAAACCTTTAAAATATATATATACATATATACATGCAGAATAATGTCAGAGCAGCCTGATGTCAGTGGCTGCATACTCCCTAGCATTCTCAATTTTTATTGACACCCAGAGGCAATGCCATCAACACTGGGGCTATTTTATATTTACCTAAGGGAAATCCAGGGGTGACCAGATCTTCCTTCTGTATTCTAAATATAAACATATTATTTTTTCATTTTTATTGTAGCTTATATGTGAAGAACCTATTATTAAAACCTAACTATCACAAAGCTTAGCCAAAATAATAACAGGCACTCTGTTTTATGTCATGCCATTTGACAGTAACCCATGTTACAGACTGTCATGAACAGAGAGTCTTTTGAAAAGATTCTAATTTCAAAGATAAAAAAGGTGCAGTCTCAGAGGAAAAACTTGCTGTGGTTCACAAGGTTATCGAGTGGTGCAATAAGGTTTCAGATGCAGAATTGTGTACTCTGAAACCTGAACTCCTCTCCCATACCAGGCTCCTCCTCTTGGCTCTCAATGTATTAATTTTTTCTCAGAAAGAACATTGTATTAACAATGGCTATGTCTTTCCTAGTTGTACAAAGCCATACTGAGTATGTGCAAAGTTATGCCTCAGTAAACACGAAAGGTTTCCTCTGCCCACCCTGCTTCTCCCACCAAATGTCATTTACCCAAGGGGCCTCTTATCAGAGTCTCTTGTGGCCAATGAAGCTGTTCTTCACCAAACATACTACTTTGGTCCTAATAAATTTTATAAAGGTTTGGATTAATTTTCAAATCTAAGGCTATTAAAAAGAATCAAGATCTTCTGAGAATTGGGGGAATGTATGGCTTAGATAGAAATCTACCAAGAGAAAACAGTAAGGAACAATATTGAAAGAACACTTGTCTAGATAAAGAAATCTTATGAATTGTGTCAATTTCACATGTTTACAAATTGCCTCAAAGAAACAGGGCATTTGGAAATCTTAGGACACCAAGAATTCCTGGTAGTAAAACACTTGGCTTGTAGGAATATGCCAGATCATCTCACAAAGCCATATGAACAGATGGGCAATTGATTATTAACTATACAGGCATGCCTCATTTTACTAGGCTTCACTTTATTGCATTTCAAAGATGTTCCCTGTTTTAAAAATTGAAGGCAAGTCTCTCCACCAGTCAAAAGATTACAACTCACTTTATTGAAGTGGCCTGGAACTGAACCCAAAATACATCCAAAGTATGCTCTGTCATCTTAAGAAACAGTAGAGATTCATCTCATATAAAATTAGCAAACCAAGTCTTCCCCTGAAAATACCTTGAAATAACTATTGTCTCAATTTCATGGCCCCAAAAGGAACAAGGACATGTTTTACTATCTGAAACCCATAGGATACATTTCTTGATTTCTAAAAACTGCAGAAAGTCTGTTTGGGTAAATTATTTTTTAAAAAAGGATGGATATAGAATCAATAAGCAAGAAGCAGGAAGGTTATATAGCCCATGAACACTGACAACAATGTGGTAAAGGCCAGGTGGTGGGCAGGGGTTGGATGATGGGAAGAGGGGGACAAAGGGAGAGAAATGGGGAACATCTATAATAGTGTCAACAATAAAAAATAAAATAAAATTATAAAAACAGAAGAGTGAAATAGGGAGCATTTGAGATCTTGCTCCCAAGAATGTTATTATTTGTCTCAAATAAACTTATAAAAAATAAAAAAAAACAAAGATAAAATACTGGGCTTTTAAAGATTATTGCTATGACAATGCAAGGATAGAAATGATTTGATGGGAGGACTTTAGGCATTTGTACATTTAAAAAGATAATTTAAACAGAACATGTTGCCCTTGAAAAATTCTTTAAAACTACTTATATGCTCTTGAATAAAGTCACATACTAGCTTTATTTTATAAATATATAAATTTTATTTCTAAACTATCTCTATATTGAATTTGTGTCCACTAGATTATTATAAATGCAGTAAAGAAGGAATCATAAGCTCAGCAAAGACAGTTATCAGTGCTTAATTTTTCCCATTGTACCTCTTTTGGTGATGTTTTAGGTACTCATATTTTCATAAATAAAGGTTATTACAAACCATACTTCCATATCCCCTCACTCTATTTGTTGGCTGCAGATCCTCAGCTGCCTTTGTAGTGTTTGGAGTGAAGCGTGATCTCTCTCCTTTATGGCTATACACTTTTGTTTGTTTTTAAGTTTTTTAAGAGTCTTGAAATCTATTGCAATAGTTATGAATAACGTATTACCATTTTAATGTGTAATAATAATTTTTATATTTTAACAGGTGTTAACCCATGTTGAAGATGGCCAATCAACCAGTTAGAAGGACCAAAGTCTTCTGATGAGTATGGAACCACCATTATCAGTTCTGGGTTGCTTTCCTCATGACTTCATCTATGTAAAAAAGAAACTCCTCTCTCACTTAAGCTACTATTTTTTTTGACTCTCTGACACTCAAAGCTGAACTTACCCTGTTTTCTACACACATAAATACCATGGGTACTATTACAGTGGTAGAGAAGAATGCAAATCTTGGCTATGAATTACTAATTGTACATAGACTCTGTTAAAGATGTAAATTATTTATAGTTTACACAAAGAATGCATCTATTTGATTAGAGTCAGTGTGAAAATGGAGACTGCATAATCCTATAGGAAACCACTTCGCAAGGCGTGGAAATGTAGCTCAGCACCCATGTGGAAAACCAGTGGGGAGCGAGTTGGCAGGCAAGACCACGCCCATGATGAAGTTCTCCTGTGGGAAATCAGGCCAGCTTTATATCTAGGTTGTTTTGTGACTTCTTCTTGCTAAAACTCCCTCACCCTGAGTTCAGGCAGGAAATGCTCCCTGCATAGCTTTAAAGTAACTTCCTGAAGTCTGTGCTAATTCTCCAAGGACTGAAGTGTAACCAGACCTCTTACTCTTATCGTTCTCTTGCATTTGCAACATTTTTCCTTGTTAATCTGTGAGAAGTAAACAATAACATCCCTTCTGTTGCTATCTGTAAAAAGTAATTACCTAAAGCAAACCTAAGTATAATGAATGAAAACCTTCTTTGATGTATGCTATTAGAAAGCCAATAAAAGCATGTCAAGGCAAGGTTTGGGGCACTCTCCTCTTGAAAGAGTAGCTGTGCCATCCCTTTTCCTCCACAGGACTCAGTAGTCCATGTGAATTTGTCTCGTCTCACCCATAATGCTGTGGACACTGCGGGCTGGTGTCTGCATCATAATCCAATAAAGTACAATTTTGCTTCTGTTAAATTGGAAATTAAATCATCTCCACCTCCTATGCCTTGCATATAATAGGGACTCAATAATTTTTGCCAAATCTTGCAAACATAGTTCCCAAATATAGAAAAAAATTCATAAAATTCAACACTGGAATAACACAAACACCCAATAGTAAATGCACAATAAGTATGAATAATCCTGGCTGGTATAACTCAGTGGATGGAGCGCAGGCCTGCAAACCAGAGGATTGCAGTTTGATTCCCAGTCAGGGCACATGCCTGGGTTGCAGGCCAGGTCCCCAGTAGGCAGCACATGAGAGGCAACCACATATTGATGTGTCTCTCCCACTCTTTCTCCCTCCCTTCCCCTCTAAAGATAAATGAAATAGAGAACAGGCTGACAGTGACCAGAGGGGAGAGGGGAGGGAATTCAGGGGAAATAGGGGAGGGATTTAGAGGAACATGTATAAAGGATACATGGACAACAACTGAGAAGGGTGGAAATGGGAGGGAGGGGGGAAGCACAGGGGTGGGATGGGATGGGAGTAATAGACAGAAAACTGTACTTGAAAAATAATTAAATTAAAAAATTGGAAAAAAATGAATAAAATCTTTAAAAAACAAAGTGTGAATAAAAAATCATAAAAGAGGAAATAAAATGGTTAGTAAAATCATGTAAAAATTAATAACCCTATGAATAAATGTAATTAACATATAATATTACTTTATTAAATTAGTAATGATTTACGGCAATAATTTTGATGTTGGCAGTGGTATAACATAATAGTTTAGTAAAGAGGAAATTGACACAACATTTTCAGAAAACAGTTTTTTAATTTAAAGGAAATATAAATCAAAATAAGAATCACAACATAATAAAAATTAAGAAAGATTGCTTATTGGCCTTTTGGCTAAGATCAAGTATAAAAATTAAGAAAGAAGATTTGACATGGGAGCGAGGCACCTGCGGGTGTGGCCGCCACTGTGGGTTCCCCAGGTCTAGACCACACTTGTGGAGGAAGTGGGGGCAGCAGCAGCTGGAAATCCGGGAAGACCGAGGGGTTGGCACCATCCACCAGAAATCTTTCCTGGGAGAGGGAAGATGGCGATGGAGTAGACGGAGTGGATTCCATTTCCCCGTACACATGGGAGAAAATCCTGGCCGTTCTACAGAGGAACAGTGCAAACAGCCAACAGTTCCCCAGTATATATGAAAATAAGAGACCAGAAATTGTAAGGGACACTGAAAAACCAGATGGTAAGGAGATGGCTACAGGACAGTAGGATCTCAGGGACCAGTACAAAGACACGAGCAGCAGTGGCCTCCAGCAGCACCCAGCGCCCAGCGCATCTACCACAAACACTTTGGGAGCTCGGGGCCTGCCCAAGGGTCCTTGGGAGAGAGCTGGGTCATCAGCTCCCTCCCTCCCAAGCCAAGCAAGGTTGGGCAACACCTGGGAGAGACCTGTTTGCTTGAGTTTACAGAGAGGGTGATGAGGACAAATGGCCGTTATCCACCACAGATTGTGGTCGCCAGCTCGGGAGAATTGAGAGGCGCAATGTAGGGCTCTGACTCCAATAGTCACTGGTCTGGCTGGGGGATTAGGCTGTGCTGAGAGGCAGGCTTTCTTAAGGAGAAATTTTTTGGAAAGTAAACTGAAGGATTCTCCTATGACAGCTGCTAGGCCTGCTCCCCACCCAGCCTGGCAGCGATCCAGAGATTGGGAGGAAGCCCTTGACTTCCCCCACAGAACTGGGAAGGTCCATGCCAGATCCCGTGGGACCCAGGCAACCTGGCTGACTCGAGCGCGCCCACACCAGAGCCCACAGCGAGGACTCCTAGGGAAAATGCTCTGAAAAGGACCTAGATCCCCTTAGTGGAGTGCTGGGGAGAGACACCAGGTTAGCTCTTGGGAGGGGGCTCACAGAAAGACCACACCAATCGCCCCTCAGCCTGCTACAGCCAGAAAAAAAACAGTTTGGCCAGTTTGAAACCAACTAGAGATTTTTTTAAAGTAATCTTTTATCTTTTTAATTTTATTACTGTTTTATCTTTCAATACTTTCTTCTTCTCTGCTCTTCTTTCCTGTTTTATTCCTTCTTCCTTTCTTTCCAAACTTATCACTTTTTCCTCCCTTCTCCTGCCTTTGGTTTTTTTCTCTTTCACCCACAAGTGACACAAACAACTTGGAACTATGAAAAGACCAGACTTGGACCCAAAGAGGGGGCATCCCAACAATAGAGACAGAGAGACGAATTTCACTTTGCTATAGCACAGAAGCTACAAATTGCTGCATGTCTGTATCATTATTTTTCATTATTCTCACTTCTTTTATATTTTAACAGTATCTTTGTAGTCCCCCTCTTTCTGTATAGACTTCTTAGTCTTGGCTGGTTGCATTGTATCATTGGACAGGTTTTTTTTAAAGACTTTATTTATTTATTTATCTTTAGAGGGGAAGGGGAGAGGGAGAAAAACATCAATGTATGTTTGCCTTTTGTGTGTCCCCTGCTGGGAGTTGGCCTGCAGGGAACCGGCCTGCAACCCAGGCATGTGCCCTGACAGGGAATCGAACTGCGATCCTCTGGTTCGCAGGCCTGCGCTCAATCCACTGAGCTACACCAGCAAGGGCCATCATTTGACAGGTTTACCTGTTCTCTCTTCCACAGTGTATTACTAATTTTCCATACTTCACACCGCTCGTTTTCATTTAGCACACTACCCAAAGTCCTATACACCCATTCATGTTATCCAGTTCACATAGAGTCTGTCATATGATAGTTACTCTAATATTATTGTAGATAATAGCTGTTCTATACAACTATAAATACTTCACAACACATCTCCTGGATCTTAGCCTACTTCACAGTTTTCTTAACTCTATTACTGTAGTGGTTAACTCTATTTGCTCACACATTACAACTATTTACTGTCTTTACTCTCACCTTACCTCAGAATCTGACCTCCCGCAACCTCACTGCTTCCTAGATTCAACTCACAAGCCTCCCCTCCCCAACAAGAGACTTATCTTTTGTCCATCCTTTCTTAAAAGTGCCAAGTTGTGTTGAACATTATGGTTAACACTATACATAGCCTAAAGAAATTCTATCTCTTCTCTACTGGTTGGGACTGTAAATATCATAAAATACTCTCCTGCTATCATAAATCATTTTGCCTCCCCAACCAAATGATCACAATCACACAAAAAAAGAGCTGGTGGAAGTGGAGTACAGCAGGACACACGAAGGAGACTGCACCACTGAATTTCACAGGTATTCTACCACAGAAGTTCACACCGTAAACCCAGGGAGTCAGAAAAGATCAATTTAAGAAGCTGGGGCTAGCAAGAAGAGTCTCACAAACAATGGGAAGACAAAGAAACAATACTCAAATGAAAGGAAAGGAGGAAGCCTCAGAAAGAGTGTTAGATGAAATAGAGGCAAGTCAACTATCAGATACTGAATTTACTCTAGGGGCCATATCAGTTAAAATGTTGCTGCATGAAATATCTGATATTTTCCTGCCAATGTTCTCCTCTAGGACTTTAATGGTGTCACGGCTTATATTTAAGTCTTTTATCCACCTTCAATTTATTTTGGTGTATGGTGTAAGTTTGTGCTCAAGTTTCATTTTTTTGCACATAGCAGTCCAGTTCTCCCAACACCATTTGTTGAAGAGGCCATCTTTACCCCATTTTGTTACTGCCCCCTTTGTCAAATATTAATTGACTGTAGAGAGTTGGGTTTATTTCTCGGTTCTCTGTTCTGTTCCTGGTCCACTGTTGGTGGGATTGCAGACTGGAACAACCATTATGGAAAACAGTATGGAATGTTCTCAGAAAACTAAAATTGGACTTGCCTTTTGACCCAGCAATTACACTGCTAGGACTGTATCCTAAGAACCCTAAAACACCAATCCCAAAGAACATAGGCACCCCAATGTTCATAGCAGCACAATTTACAATAGCCAAGAGTTGGAAGCAACCTAGGTACCCATCAGTAAATGAATGGATCAAAAAACAATTCTACATATACACAATGGAATTCTATGCAGCTGAAAGAAAGAAGGAGCTCCTACCTTTTGCAACAGCATGGATGGAACTGGAAAGCATTATGCTGAGTGAAATAAGCCAGGTGTTGAAGGACAAATACCATATGATCTCACCTTTAAAAAGAAGCTAAACAACAAAACAAACAAGCAAGCAAAATGTAACCAAAGACACTGAAGTAGAGAACAGGCTGACAGTGACCAGAAGGGAGAGGGAAGGGAAATAGGGGAGGGATTTAGAGGAACATATATAAAGGATACATGGACAACAACTGAGAGGGGTGGAAATGGAAGGGAGGGGGGAGCACGTGGGTTGGGATGGGATGGGAGTAATAGACAGAAAACTGTACTTGAAAAATAATAAAAAAAACAGATATTGAATTCAAAGCACTGGTTACCAGGAAATTCAAACAGCTCACAATGAGCTACCAGAAACTACAGGGGAGCTACAATGACTCATTAGAAGCTAGATCAAAATGACAAAGCAAATAGAAACTATCAGCAAGGGGCAAGAGGAAATGAAGAATGTAATTTCTGAACTGAAGAATGCAGTAAAAGGAAACAACAGCAGGATCGATGAAGCAGAAGATTAGATCAGTGAGTTGGAGGACAAAGTAGAAAAAAACACCCAGGAAGAGCAAGAAAAAGAAAAAAAAGGTGAAGAAAGAATAAAGAGGGATAAAGAGAAATGCAAGACAATATAAAATGTAATAATATTCGAATAATAGGGCTACCAAAAGGAGAAGAAGTACAAGGGGTAGAAAACCTATCTGAAAGAGTAATGATGGAAAATGTCCCTAATTTGATGAGAGAAAAAAAAATCACAGGAATCCAGGAATCACAAAGAGTCCGAATCAAGAGGACCCCAAAGAGGCCTACTGCAAGACACATCATCATCAAAATGGCAAAACTCCAAGACAAAGAGAGAATCTTAAAGGCAGAAAGGGAGAAAAAGGAAATAACATACAAGGGAGCGCTGATAAGATTAGCAGCTGCCATCTCAATGGAAACATTCAAAGCAAGAAGAGAATGGCAAGAAATATTCCAAGTAACGAAAAACAGAAGCCTACAACCAAGGCTACTTTACCCAGAAAGGCTCTCAATCAAGATAGAAGGCCAAATAAAGTACTTCCAAGACAAAAAAAGTCTAAAAGAATACACCGCCACCAAACCAGCTCTATAAGAAATACTAAAATGACTGCTTTAAGGAAAGGATGGAAAAGAGAGAGACAGAGAGGAACTCAGGTACAAAAATGACAATGAATAAGTACCTATCAATAATAACCGTAAAAGTAAATGGATTAAATGCTCCGATCAAAAGACATAGAATAACTGAATGGATAATAAAGCACCACGAACACATATGCTGCCTACAAGAGACCCACCTCAGGACAAAAGACCATCACAGACTAAAAGTGAAGGGCTGGAAGCAAATTTCCCAAGAAAATGGACAAGAAAAGAAAGCTGGTATAGCAATACTCATATCACACAGAATATACTTCAAAAAAAGGGCCATAAAGAGAGACCCATCAGGTCACTTCAGCATACTCAAGGGAAGAATCCACCAAGAACACATGAACATCATAAATATATATGCACCCAACATAGGAGCACCCAAATATATAAAGAAAATCTTAGAGGAATTTAAGAAACATATTGACAGCAACAGAATTATACTAGGGGATTTTAACACCCCACTGACAAAAATGGACAGATATTCCAAACAAATTATCAAGAAGCATACTGTGGCATTGAACAACGTCCTAGATTAAATGAATTCAATGGATATATAGAGAATCTTTCGTCCCAAAGAAGCTAAATACACATTCTTTTCAAATGCACATGGAACATTTTCAAAGATACACCACATGATAGGACACAACACGAGCCTCAGCAAATTCAAGAAAATTGAAATCATACCAAGCATTTTCTCTGACCACAAGGGACTGAAATTAGAAACCAACCCAAAAGAAAAAAAATCAAAACACCCAAAATCATGGAGACTGAACGGTATGCTATTAAACAATGAATGGGTAAAGAATGAAATTAGGGAATAAATCAAAATGTTTCTGAAAACAAATGAAAATAAACTCACTACAACCCAAAACTTATCGGACACAGCGAAGGCAGTCCTGAGAGGGAAGTTCATAGTAACACAGGCCTATCTGAACAAGATAGACACATTTCAAATAAACAACCTACCCTTACACCTACAAGAAGTTGAGGAAAAACAACAAAGACAGCCAAGAGCAAGTAGAAGGAAGGAAATAACCAAAATCAGAGCAGAATTAAATGACATAGAGACTAAAAGCACAATTCTAAAGATCAATGAATCCAGGAGCTGGTTTTTTGAAAAGATGAACAAAATCGACAAGCCTTTAAGAAGGCTCACTAAGAAAAGAAGAGAGAGGACACAAATAAACACAGTCAGAACTGAAAGAGGAGAGATTACAACTGATACCACAGAAATACAAGGGATTGTAAGAAATTACTATGAAGAACTGTATGCCAAGAAATTTGAAAACCAGGGTGAAATGGACAAATTCTAGAAAAATATAATCTTCCAAAACTCAATGAAGAAGAAGCAGAGAGCCTGAACAGACCAATAACAGCAGATGAAATTGAAGCAGCAATAAACAAAAACTGCTGTCACACAAAAGCCCTGGAGCAGATGGTTTCATAGGAGAATTCTACAAAGCATTTAACGAAGAGCTAACCCCAATTCTTCAAAGACTATTCCAAAAAATCTAAAAGGATGGGATACTCCCAAACTCTTTTGTTGAAGCCAGCATCATCCTAATTCCAAAAGAAGTTAGACACACCACAAAAAAGAGAAAACTTCAGGCCAATATCAATGATGAACATAGACGCTAAAATACTCAACAAAATATTGGCAAATAACATCCAAAAATGCATCAAAAAGATGATACAACACCACCAAGTGGGATTCATCCCAGGCATGCAAGAATGGTTCTATGTCCGCAAATCAGTAAATATAATACATCACATAAACAAAAGCAAAGACACCACATGATCATATCAATAGATGCAGAAATACTTTTGATAAGCTACAACACCCATTTATGATAAAAGCACTCAGCAAAGTGGTAATAGAGGGACTATACCTCAATATAATAAAGGCCATATNTTGCAGCTGCTATTCAGGGTCTTTTATAGTTCCATATGAATTTTGAAGTGTTTGTTCTATGTCTGTGAAATGTGCCATTGGTACTTTAATAGGTATTGCATTAAATCTGTAAATTGCTTTGGGTAGTATGGACATTTTGATGATTTTAATTCTTCCAATCCATGAACATAGTATATGCTTCCATTTGTTTGTGTCTTCCTTGATTTCTTCTTCAATGTCATGTAGTTTTCAGCATAAAGGTCTTTCACCTCCTTGGTTAAATTTATACCCAGATATTTTATTTTTGTTTTTGCTATATCGAATGGGATTTTTTTTCTTGATTTCTGCTTTTGCCATTTCATTGCTAGTGTACAAAAATGCCTTTGATTTCTGGATATTGAATTTGTCTCCCACTCTTTTGCCAAATTCACTTATTAGTTCCAGCAGTTTTTTGGTAGAGTCTATAGGATTTTCCATGTACACTATCATGTCATCGGCAAACAATGCCAGTTTTGTTTCCTCCTTTCCAAATTGAATGCCTTTTATCTCTTTTTATTGCCTTATCACTGAGGCTAAACCTTGCAATACTATATTAAATAGAAGTGGTGAAAGTGGACAACCTTGTCTTGTTCCTGATCTTAGTGGAAAAGCTTTCAGTTTTTGCCCATTGAGTATGATGTTGGCTGTAGGTCTTTCATATATGGCCTTTATTATATTGAGGTATAGTCCCTCTATTACCACTTTGCTGAGTGCTTTTATCATAAATGGGTGTTGTAGCTTATCAAAAGTATTTCTGCATCTATTGATATGATCATGTGGTGTCTTTGCTTTTGTTTATGTGATGTATTATATTTACTGATTTGCGGACATAGAACCATTCTTGCATGCCTGGGATGAATCCCACTTGGTGGTGTTGTATCATCTTTTTGATGCATTTTTGGATGTTATTTGCCAATATTTTGTTGAGTATTTTAGCGTCTATGTTCATCATTGATATTGGCCTGAAGTTTTCTCTTTTTTGTGGTGTGTCTAACTTCTTTTGGAATTAGGATGATGCTGGCTTCAACAAAAGAGTTTGGGAGTATCCCATCCTTTTAGATTTTTTGGAATAGTCTTTGAAGAATTGGGGTTAGCTCTTCGTTAAATGCTTTGTAGAATTCTCCTATGAAACCATCTGCTCCAGGGCTTTTGTGTGACAGCAGTTTTTGTTTATTGCTGCTTCAATTTCATCTGCTGTTATTGGTCTGTTCAGGCTCTCTGCTTCTTCTTCATTGAGTTTTGGAAGATTATATTTTTCTAGAATTTGTCCATTTCACCCTGGTTTTCAAATTTCTTGGCATACAGTTCTTCATAGTAATTTCTTACAATCCCTTGTATTTCTGTGGTATCAGTTGTAATCTCTCCTCTTTCAGTTCTGACTGTGTTTATTTGTGTCCTCTCTCTTCTTTTCTTAGTGAGCCTTCTTAAAGGCTTGTCGATTTTGTTCATCTTTTCAAAAAACCAGCTCCTGGATTCATTGATCTTTAGAATTGTGCTTTTAGTCTCTATGTCATTTAATTCTGCTCTGATTTTGGTTATTTCCTTCCTTCTACTTGCTCTTGGCTGTCTTTGTTGTTTTTCCTCAACTTCTTGTAGGTGTAAGGGTAGGTTGTTTATTTGAAATGTGTCTATCTTGTTCAGATAGGCCTGTGTTACTATGAACTTCCCTCTCAGGACTGCCTTCGCTGTGTCCGATAAGTTTTGGGTTGTAGTGAGTTTATTTTCATTTGTTTTCAGAAACATTTTGATTTATTCCCTAATTTCATTCTTTACCCATTCATTGTTTAATAGCATACCGTTCAGTCTCCATGATTTTGGGTGTTTTGATTTTTTTTCTTTTGGGTTGGTTTCTAATTTCAGTCCCTTGTGGTCAGAGAAAATGCTTGGTATGATTTCAATTTTCTTGAATTTGCTGAGGCTCGTGTTGTGTCCTATCATGTGGTGTATCTTTGAAAATGTTCCATGTGCATTTGAAAAGAATGTGTATTTAGCTTCTTTGGGACGAAAGATTCTCTATATATCCATTGAATTCATTTAATCTAGGACGTTGTTCAATGCCACAGTATGCTTCTTGATAATTTGTTTGGAATATCTGTCCATTTTTGTCAGTGGGGTGTTAAAATCCCCTAGTATAATTCTGTTGCTGTCAATATGTTTCTTAAATTCCTCTAAGATTTTCTTTATATATTTGGGTGCTCCTATGTTGGGTGCATATATATTTATGATGTTCATGTGTTCTTGGTGGATTCTTCCCTTGAGTATGCTGAAGTGACCTGATGGGTCTCTCTTTATGGCCCTTTTTTTGAAGTATATTCTGTGTGATATGAGTATTGCTATACCAGCTTTCTTTTCTTGTCCATTTTCTTGGGAAATTTGCTTCCAGCCCTTCACTTTTAGTCTGTGATGGTCTTTTGTCCTGAGGTGGGTCTCTTGTAGGCAGCATATGTGTTCGTGGTGCTTTATTATCCATTCAGTTATTCTATGTCTTTTGATCGGAGCATTTAATCCATTTACTTTTACGGTTATTATTGATAGGTACTTATTCATTGTCATTTTTGTACCTGAGTTCCTCTCTGTCTCTCTCTTTTCCATCCTTTCCTTAAAGCAGTCATTTTAGTATTTCTTATAGAGCTGGTTTGGTGAAGGCATATTCTTTTAGACTTATTTTGTCTTGGAAACTCTTTATTTTCCCTTTTATCTTGATTGAGCATCTGGCTGGGTGAAATAGCCTTGGTTGTACATCTCTGGTTCTCATTACTTGGAATATTTCTTGAAATTCTCTCCTTGCTTGGAGTGTTTCCATTGAGAAGTTAGTAGGTAAGCTTATTGGGCCTCCCCTGTATGTTACTTCCCTTTTCTCCCTTTCTGCCTTTAAGATTCTCTTTCTGTCTTGGAATTTTGCCATTTTAATGATGATGTGTCTTGAAGTGGGCCTGTTTGTGTTCCTCTTGATTGGGATTCTCTGTGATTCCTGGATTTTTGTGACTTTTTCTCTCATCAAATTAGGAAAAATTTCCGTCATTACTCTTAAATAGGTTTTCTATCCCTTTTTCTTGTCCCTCTCCTTCTGGCATTCCTATTATTCAGATATTATTACGTTTCATATTGTCTAGTATTTCTCCTAATCCCTCTTCATTCTTTCTGAGCCTCTTTTCCTTTTCTTGCTCTTTCTGGGAGATTCTTTCTACTGTGTCTTCCAACTCCCTGATCCAAACTTCTGCCTCATCGATCCTGCTTTTCATTCTTTCTACTCTGTTCTTCATTTCAGAAATTGTATTCTTCATTTCCCCTTGGCCTTTGCTAATTTCCATTTTCATGTTGATATAATTTGTGGAGAGTTCATTGTATTTCCCCTCTTGTTTCTGGTAGCCCATTGTGAGCTGTTTGAATTTCCTGATAACCATTGCTTTGAATTCAATATCTGATAGCTGACTTGCCTGTCCTTCATCTAACATTCTTTCTGAGACTTCCTCCTTTTCTTTCATTTGGGGATTGTTTCTTTGTCTTCCCATTGTTTGTGAGACTCTTCTTGTTAGCCTCAGCTTCTTAAATTGATCTGTTTTGATTCCCTGGGTTCATGGTGTGAACTTCTGTGGTAGGATACCTGTGAAATTCAGTTGCGCGGTGTCCTGCATGTATGTTGATGTTCTCCGCTTCCACCTACTCCTTTCTGTGTGTGTGTGGTCAGTTGGAGGGGGAGCCAAAATGGTTTATGACTACAGGAGGGTAGTGTATGATATTTACAGTCACAGCCGGTAGAGAAGAGATAGATGATCTTTAGGCTATATATAGTGTTAACCATAATCTTCAACCCAACTTGCCAATTTTAAGAAAGGATTGACCAAAGATAAGTATCTTGTTGGTGAGGGAAACTTGTGAGTTGGATCTAGAAAGCAGTGAGATTGCATGCAGTCAGGTTTTGAGGTAAGGTGAGAGTAAGGAATAGTAAATAGGTGTAGCGTGTGAGCAAGTAGAGTTCATCACTACAATAATAGAATTCAGGAACCTGTAAAGTGGGCTAAGACCCGAGAGATGTGTTGTAAAGCATTTACACTGGCATAGAAAGCAACAAAGAAACAGACAAACAAACATTAAAATAGGGGCAGGAGAAGGGGGGAAAGCGATAAATTTGGGATGAAAGGATGAAGGACTAAAAGAGGAAAAAAGAAAGGAGAGGAACAAAGTATTGAAATATAAAGCAATAAGAAAATTTAAAAAATATATGATTACTAAAAGAAAAAGTTAAAAAGAACCTCCACACCCTCCCTTGTTGGTTTCAAACTGTCCAATCCGTTTTTTCTGGTTTCAGCAAGACCCCTCTGTGGGCTGGGTTGTAGGCGCAGATGCATAGCCACGCGCCAGCCAGGCTACCAGACTTGGGTGCAGGCGCCCACCCACCCGACAGGCTGCCTGAGTCCCATGGGGTCTGGTACTGGTCCTTCCCAGTCCTGTGGCTGGGTGAGAAGCAAGGCAAGCTGCCTTCGTAGGAGAACACCTCAGTCCACTTTCAATTAAAAAACTTCTCCAGAAAGCCTGCCTCTCAGCCCAGCCCAGTTCCCAACCCGACAGGTTAGGACAATCCTCCTCTCAAATCTCCTGGGCTGGTGGGCTGGTGGGCTGGCGACCACAGAGATCGCAACTGAACACGGCCCCCTGTCCTTGCCACCCTCCCTGCAAACCTAGGCAGACAGGTCTCTGCCTGGTGCCGCACAGCCCTCCCTAGATGGGGAGGGAGGGAACCAGCTCTCTTCCAAAGACCCCTGCAGCCAGCCCAAGGCTCTGAGGTGCTGGGCTCCCGATGAGTCCTCCATGGCAGATGCCCCCAACACTGGCCACAGGCGGGAGCCTCTACAACCCTACTGCAGTGGCACTGGCGACTCCCAGGCTGTTAGGTGCCAGCCAAGGGCCACTGGCCCCACCGCCACTGCCCTTGACTTTACTCAGGGTTGTCGGGCTCCCGATGAGTCCTCTTGTGGCAGACGCCCCTGTCATGGGGCACAGATGGAAGCCTCTGGGCCCCAATTGCTTTGGCAGCAGCGGCTCTGAGGCCATTATGCTCCGTTGGAGGGCTGCTGGCCTGGCTTCCTCCATCCTTAATCGCGTCCCTGAGACCCCACCGACCTGTAGTTGTCTGGTTCGTCACTATCTCTGGTCTCTTATTTTCATAAATGCTGGGGAATTGTTGGTTGGGGAATTGATTGTGCTGTTCCTCAGTAGATCTGCGAGGATTTTCTCCCAGGGGTATGAGAACTGGAGTTGCTCTGTCCTACTCCACCACCATTTTCTTCGAATTCTAGGTTTTACTGATGGCTGAGGTTTTGGTATATAACCTTTTCACGTGGCAGAGATGGGGTTTCCACTGAGGCAGATTTTGCCCTTGACCAGCATGCCGGATGCAGGCTCATACTGTTTCCGGATTCCCCTGAGCCCTGTGGCTGGACTCCTCGGCACAGGTCAAAAGTGCAGCTGTGGTGCTGTGGGCAGGAGCTCGGTGGCCTCACCACTTCTATTCAATATATCATTGGAAGTTTTAGCCACAGTGATCACACAAGAAAAGGAAACAAAAGGCATCCGAATTGGAAAGGGGGAAACAAAACTGTCATTGTTTGTAGATGACATATAGTGTACATGAAACATCCTATAGCCTCTATCCCCAAACTGCTTGGTGTAATAAATGAATTTGGCAAAACAGTGGGATACAAAGTCAATATCCAGAAATCAAAGGCATTTTTGTACACTAGCAATGAAATGGCAAAAGCAGAAATAAAAAAAAATCCCATTTGATGTAGCAGAAAAAAAAAATCTAGGAATAAACCTAACCAAGGAGGTAAAGGACCTGTATGCAGAAAACTACACAACACTGAAGAAAGAAATCAAGGAAGAAACAAACAAATGAAAAGATATACTGTGTTCATGGACTGGAAGAATTAAAATCATCAAAATGTCCATACTACCCAAAGCAATTTACAGATTTAATGCAATACCTATTAAAGTACCAATGGCACATTTCACAGACATAGAACAAACACTTCAAAATTCATATGGAACTATAAAAGACCCTGAATAGCAGCTGCAATTTTGAGAAAGGAGAACAAAGTAGGAGGGATCACAATACCTGATATCAAAGTGTATTACAAGGCCACTATAATCAAAACAGTGTGGTATTGGCATAAAAACAGGCATATACACCAACAGAACAGAACAGAGAGCCCAGAAATAAACCCAAGTCTCTATGGTCAACTAATATCTACAAAGGGGGCAGCAACAAAACATGGAGTAAAATTAGCCTCTTCAACAAATGGTGTTGGGAGAACTGGAAAGCAACATGCAAAAAAAAAAAATGATACTCCAGCACCAACTTACACCATACACGAAAATAAATTCAAGGTGGATAAAAGACTTAAATATAAGCTGTAACACCACTGAAGCCCTACAGGAGAACACTGGCAGGAAAATCTCAGATATTTCATGCAGCAATATTTTTACTGATATGTCCCCTAGAGCAAGGAACATAAAAGAAAGAATAAACAAATGGGATCTCATCAAAATAAAAAGCTTCTGCATGGCTAAAGAAAACAGTATTAAAATAAAAAGAGAACCAAGTGTATGGGAAAACATATTTGCCAATGATACCTCAGACAAGGGTTTAATCTCCAAATTATATAAATAACTTACATGACTCCAATTTAAGAAGTGAAGCAACCCAATTAAAAAGTGGGCAAAGAAGTTGAACAGACACTTTTCCAAGGAGGATATACAGAGGATCCAGAGACACATGAAAAGATACTGGATATCGCTAGCTATCAGAGAGATGCAACTTAAAACCACAATGAGATACCACTTTACACTGGTCAGAATGGCCATCATAAACAAATCAGTGAACAACAAGTGTCAGAGAGGTTGTTGAGGAAAAGGGTCCCTAGTTCACTGCTGGGATTGCAGACTGGTACAACCACTATGAAAAACAGTATGAAATTTTCTCAGAAAACTAAAAATGAATCTACCCTTTGACCCAGCAATTCCATTGCTAGGATTATATCCTAAGAACCCTTAAAAACCTATCGAAAAGAACCTGTGCACCCTGATATTCATAGCAGCAAAATTTACAATATCCAAGAGTTGGAAGCAGCCTAGGTGCCCATCAGTAAATGAATGGATCAAAAAACTATGGTACATTTACACAATGGAATTCTATGCATCGGAAAGAAAGAAGGAGCTCTTACTCTTTGAAATAGCATGGATGGAACTGGAAAGCATTATGCTGAGTGAAATAAGCCAGGCGGTGAAAGACAAATACCATATGATCTCACCTTTAACAGGAAGCTAAACAACAAAACAAACAAACAAGCAAAATATAACCAAAGACACTGAAACACTGAAATAGAGAGCAGGCTGAAAAGGACCAGAGGGGAGGGGGAGGGAATTTCTGGGGAAAAGGGGAAGGATTCACAGGAACAAGTGTAAAGGACACATGGAGAAAAACTAACAGGGGTGGAAATGGGAGGGAGGTGTGGATCACTGGGGGTTGTGCTGAGATGGGAATAAAAGACAGAAAACTGTACTTGAACAATAATTAAATAAAAAAACAAGATTTGAGAATAAGGATGTTCATGATAATCAAGACAAATAATTAAAGTATTGCACATTCATGTTACGAAATATTACCCAGCCAATAAAATGATGCTTCTATAATTTTAATGACTTAAAAGTGTTGAAGTGAGGTTAAGTCAGAACAGGTAGAAAATTACATAAATGCTATGGTTCCAATTATATGTAAATTATATATACACACAGAAAAATAACAGGAAGGAACCAAGCAAAAGTGGGAAGACAGATCCTAAGTGAGTGTTTAAATTTCATATAACATGTATTTTCTAATATTTTATAAACATATTACTTCTATAATAAAAATACCAAAATACATTCAACATGGCTTTAATTAGATTAGGATTGATGATATAAAAATATTGTATACATCAATGACCTTTATAAAGCCTAGTGCATTACTGAGTTTAAAAACACTTTTAAAATGCTTTGATATTTACGTTTTGATTGTAGACAATTGTATGAAATGCTTACCAGTTGTGTTTAATTACTCTTCAATGAAATAATGATTATAAAATTATTAAATACATTTCAATCTAATTTCATTATAGAGTAAAATCAACTAATCCTTAACTTCTGTTAATATAGGAAAGTCATATAAACTGTTGATATATAATGGTTATATGCCTGAAATCCAAAATGTTAGAGGTGACATTTTGTTCATGAAGTTTTCACTTATATTTTCTTAGAAATAAAATGCCTATTTCCCCAAGAATTTAGTTGGTATTTGCTTAATTAAATCTTCTGTTATGAACTGACCTACCTTTGGGGGGCCAAGTATACTTTTCACTCACCCTTCCAGTCCCAACATCCTACCCCACAATCATTCAGTCATATTGTAAATTACATGGGATTTATAGTTCTGTGTTTCTTCAATATACAATTAAAAGAAATGGTAATATCCTGGACATACGTGCAAATTAATCGCTGCTATCTAGAGGCATATATTTTACACCAATTCTGGCAAGAGTTAGTGCATAGCAATAGGGAAAAGTCCTAAAAGGGGACTCTGTGGAAGAATCAAAGAGATAGAGATAGATTGTTAGCATAAGTAACAATTTTACTTATGACTACGGTGACCATATTATTTCAAACAAACACAAATAAGGTCTGGCAAGTATAAATTTACTTATTTGGACAATCTAGTGTTTGAAATGTCCCCAAATATCAGGTATTTGTGGCCTTGTGCCTATGATAAGTCCTACAAGTAAGAATTACTTGCAGGAAAATGCTATAGGATCAAAATTTAAGTTATTTTCCCAGTATGTATATATATTGTAATTAGTAATGTCTTTGGTGGGAGAACCCCCAAGACTTTAAATTTGTTTAAACCGGAGCAGGATTATTTTTCCCCATTGCTCTGTGACTCAGTGAGAGTTGAGGTTCTATTAAGAAGCCAGTGTATTTATGCAGGGAGTTTCTGTTAATCCATTAAGAAGCTTTGCGGCAATTTTATAAGGATTAAAACAAAACGTTTACCAAACTAGAAGTCCACTCCCATAGTGCTGCTGGTGTTTTATGGGGACAATGAGTCTTTAGCCTTTTGAGAAGGTCAAACTAATTTTGTTCTTAGTGGTAGTGATAAGATTTGGAAAAACAAACAGTCCACAGATCAAACATTTATGGAGTATTAAGAGGGTATTTGTTGCTTGGCACTTACTGGTCTCACTAACTTCCAGGTAATTCTTGTAACCACTTCAAATCCATTTGAACAAAATGTTTAGCTTATCAGCGGGATTCCAAATAGACAATTTATAGAAACTTTCTCCTGTTTCTCTCTCCTCCTCTTTCCTCACTCACTCTGCTCTAAAATGATAAAATCGACCACATAAAAATGAATCCACAAGGTGAATGGCTGTTTCTAGGCTGGGATATGTGGTCTCTTGATAATACTAAATTTTGCCTTTGTGGCCCATCTCAGCTGAGCCCACTATGTGGAACAAAAGAGAACATATTCATTGGTTTTCAGTATAAAGAGTAGACCAGCATAAGGAGCTCTTGTCAGCTTTTATTGGGCAAGAACAATGCTTCAAAAAAAAAGCTATAGTAACTTTAGATACTTTTACACAGCTTATAGGTCAGAATTGTTAGTAAATACCAGGCTACAGAAATATTTTCTGCTTTGTTCCATTTTTCTGACAACTATTAGTAAAGCTGTGGGTGGGCTTTTGACAGGATCTGAATAAGTACAGTTATTGCATGGGCATAGAACAAAGGGAAGCAATATAGAAGGAGAGAATCTCAGCTCTCATGTTTACCAGCTGACCAAATAATTTAATCCAAGTTTCAGTTACAACAGCTATAGTAAATTGTTTAAAAGAATTTATTTATTTTTTTTAGAGAGAAGGGAGGGGAAGGAGAAAGAGAGGGAGATAAACATCAATGTATGGTTGCTTCTCACACACCCCCTACTGGGGACCTGGCCTGCAACCCAGGCATGTGCCCTGTCTGGGAATTGAACTGTGACCCACTGGTTCTCAGGCCAGTACTCAATCTACTGAACCAGACCATTCAGGTCCCACAATAATTTTTTTAACAGAATATTTTTTAAAGATTTTATTTATTCATCTTTAGAGGGGAAGGGAAGGAGAGGAGAGAAATATCAATGTATGGTTGCCTTTCATGAGTCCCCTGCTGGGAAATGGCCTGCAACCCAAGCATGTGCCCTGACTGGGAATTGAACTGAGATCGTGTGGTTCCCAGGCCCGCGCTCAATCCACTGAGATACACCAGCCAGGGCTAAATTTTAATGGGACATACCTTAGGGATGACATGGGGATTAGATTAATATAAAATTGGGAACTGAGTAATATATTTTCTGGTGTGAGACAGGCATTGGATAGTTCACCATTTCTCTTTTTTTTCTGTCTCAGCCCCAAAAGGTCAGAAATGTCACTCAGAAGTTAAAGGTGACCTAAAAGTGGAGTTTGAACTCTAGAGACAGACTGTGGATATACAAATCACATTTCTACCACTTGCTAGCTGTGTAACCTTTGACAGGTTGTTTAACTATTTACTTCAGTTTCACCATCTATAAATGGGGATTTTGATAGTTCTTATTTCACTGGGAAAGTGAATTTGTAATCTTCCCCTTGCAATTTTGCAAAACCTTTTGCTACTTCTTCTTCTGAAGGTAATTTCCATACCTTCAGATTAATTTTGCTGTTTTTCTATAGGGGTGATGAAACATGTAAGATGTTCCAGCACATGAGCCACTACAGATTGGGTGACACGTTAAAATCTTGTGGACAACCGTGTGGTAATTGCTGGGGGTACTGGGGTACAAGAGGGGACTAAAAGGTAATATAAAAGAATATAATTTTAAAAAACTAAAGAGGTAAGTATTTAACTTATATTATTCAATAAAAATATCTTCTGGAAATGACAGGACTCTGGAGAAACATCTAACATGTCAGACAGAAACCCACACCCTATCTCTGATAGCTAATGATTTTTAGTCCAACTCCATCTTATCTCTTGGACTATAAATGTCCTTCTTCTCCCTGAGATTTCTTGTCAATATTTCAGGTGTCGATATTTCACCTATTCCCAAGGTGAGCAACTATCAAGGTAGTGTTTTCAACACCAAAGGTCAGCAAACGACAGCCCTTGGGCCAAATCCAGCCCTTTGCCTTTAAAAAAAAAATTATTTTTTTTAAAGATTTTACTTATTTATCTTTAGAGGGGAAGGGAAGGAGAGAGGGAGAAAAATATCAATGTATGTTTGCCTCTCGTGCATCTCCTGCTGGGAACTGGCCTACAACCCAGGCATGTGCCCTGACTGGGAACCGAACCATGATCCTCTGGTTTGCAGGCCCACACTCAATCCACTGAGCTACACCAGCCAGGGCATGTTTTTGTAAATAAAGTTTTATTGGAACATGAGCCATAGCCATTTGTCTACATATTGCCTATTTCTGTTTTCATACTACAATGGCAGAATTAACTAGTCATAACAGAGAATATATGCACTTTAGAGCCTAAAATATTTGCTATCTGGCTTATTTATTTATTTATTTTTATTGTTGTTCAAGTACAATTTTCTACCTCCCCCCCCACCCCAACCCAACACTCCAGCACTCCCCATCTCCCTTCTGTTTCCACTCCCCTTGTTAATTATCCATGTGTCCTTTATAATTGTTCCTGCAAACCCCTCACCCTATTTCCCTGAAATTCTCTCCCCTCTCTCCTCTGGTCACTTATACCCTGTTCTTGATTTCAATGTCTTCGGCTGTATTTTGCTTGCTTGTTTGTTTTACTGTTTAGGTTCCTGTTAAAGGTGAGATCATATGGTATTTGTCTTTCACCTCCTGGCTTATTTCACTCAGCATAATGCTTTCCAGTTCCATCCATGTTGTTTGTTGCAAAGGGTAGGAGCTCCTTCTTTCTTTCTGCTACATGGAATTCCATTGTGTAAATGTACCATAGTTTTTGGATCCATTCATTTACTGATGGGCACCTAGGTTGCTTCCAGCACTTAGCTATTATAAAGTGTGCTGCTATGAACATTGGGGTGCACAGGTTATTTTGTATTGGTGTTTCAAGGTTCTTTGGATATAATTCTAGCAGTGGAATTGCTGGGTCAAAAGGCAGATGCATTTTTAATTTTCTGAGGAAATTCTATACTGTTTTCCATAGTGGTTGCACCAGCCTGCAAGCCCACCAACAGTGCACTAGGGTTCCCTTTTCTCCACATCCTCTCCAACACTTGTTTGTTGGTTTGATTATGATGGCCATTCTGACTTGTGTGAAGTGGTATCTCATTGTGGTGTTAATTTACATCTCTCTGTACTATCTGGCCTTTTATACAAAAAGTTTGCTGACTCTGGTCTAGACCACTGACAAAGCCTGATCCATAGCTACAAGCATCTTTATGTTTATGACCTCAACAAGCATTTAGATTGTGTCTCTATTCTAACAATAGATACATAGTACTGGTCCTGAGGAAGGTGCTCAACAAATATCAATTATTTCTGATTCCTGGAAACTGTAGGATGCACTTGGCTGCATGTAACAAAAAATCTGATTGAAACCACTATAAATAAAACAGAAATATGTTGCTTAAAATATCCAGCTTATTTCACTATTCATATTTTCAAGGTCCATCCATGTTGTTGCAAATGGCAGTATTTCATCATTCCTTATGGCTGAGTAGTATTCCATTGTATATATATACCACATCATCTTCATATATTCATTATTTAAATGAAACTTTAGTTGTCTCCATGTCTTGGCCACTATGAATAGTTCTTCAATGAACATAGGTGTGCATATATCTTTGCAAATAAATGTTTTCAAATTTTGGGGTAGATATCCAGAAGAGGGGTTGCTGGGTCATATGATAATTCTCTTATTTTTTTGAGGAGCCACCAGACTGTTTTCCATAGTGGCTGTACCAGTCTACATTCCCACCAGTAGTGAATGAGTGTTCCTTTATTTCCACAACCTCTCCAACATATGTTATCACTTGTTTTGTTGATAACAGTCATTCTAACAGGTGTGAAGTGGTATCTCATTGTGGTTTTGATTTGTATTTCACTAATAGGTAGTGAAGTTTAGCATCTTTTTATATGTCTGTTGGCCATGTCTACGTCTTCTTGGGAGAGGTCCTCTGCTCATTTTTTACTTAGATTGTTTGTTTGGTGTTGAATTCTATGAGTTCTTTATATATTTTGGATATTAACCCTTTGTTGGAGCTGTTCTTTGCAAATATCTTCTCCCAGTTGGTTGGTTGCCTTTTGTTTTTATGGCATTTTTTAGCTGTGCAGAAGCTTTTTTCTTTAATATAGTCCCATTCACTTATTTTTGCCTTTACTTCCCTTTCCTTTGGCATCAAATTCATATAATGTTGTCTAAGACTGAGGTCCATAAGTTTAGTACCTATGTTTTCTTTATGTAATTTATTGTTTAAGATCTTATATTTAGGTCTTTGGGATATAAACCTGATAGCAACAAATGAACAAACAAGAAAAACAAACAAAAATTCAGACACAGACAACGGTATGGTGATTACCAGAGGGAAGGGGAATAGGGATAGTAAAGGGTAAAGGAGGTCAAACATATGGTGATGAAAAATAATTTGACTTTGGGTGGTGGGCACACAATGCAATATACAGGTGATGTATCATATAATTGTACACTTGAAATCTATATGATCTTATTCATCAATGTCACCCCAATAAATGTAATAAAAAATAAGAAGTCCAGAAGTGTGGCCAATTCTAGTGTATCAGGTTGCTGACAATAGTTCTCTGCCATTCTTTAGGATCAGCTTCATCTTTGTGCTGGTTTTCACACTCAACAGCAACTGTTTTATTAAACATTTCTACTAGGAAATAGGACCCACTGTAAATTTGGGCTATATGTCTGAATGGTTCATATTTGGTCTTATGTCCACCTCCAGACCCATAATAGTTGCCAGAGTTATCCCTGTGAAGGGATTATTAATTATTCTTTAAAAAACCACTGCTGGAGATGAACAAAACTGAGAGTTGGGTAGGGAGGAAAAAAAAGAGAAATATATGCTGGGAGGAAATGAATAGAGTTAATCACTGAGACAAATACAAGAATAGGGACCAAAGAGAACCTAAGTGTAGACATGTTTCCAGGCATTGCGGCCAAATGGAAATGACATCTTCTTAGTGAGAATAAAGCTGACAAATGAATTGCTAAAATAAATTGCCTAATTATAAGTTAAATATTTCTTATATAGGCCAATACCACAAGGTAAACATTTAGCATTATTTGGTTTTAGGTGCAGAAGATCAAGTACAGTAAGAATTTGTTACTGATCGCCCTGGTTGGTGTAGCTCAGTGGATTGAGCACGAGCCTGCGAACCATACAATCCCAGTTCCATTCCCAGTCAGGGCACATGCCTGGGTTGCAGGCCAGTTCCCAACAGGGGACACATGAGAGGCAATCACACATTGATGTTTCTCTCCTTCTCTCCTTTCCTTCCCCTCTAAATATAAATAAATAAATAATAAAAAAAAAGAATTTGTTACTGAAATTTGAGGGGTATTCATTACTATGAGCCATGTACTTTGTTATGTTAGGCTGAGTTCTTCAAAAGTTAGAGAAATCTAAAGTACAAAATGATCAACAAATATTTTTATATTATGCTTCCAAATGGAAGGTATTTCTTTACATTTGTAATCACTCTTGATAGCTCAATTTTCTTTGCATGAGTTTTCCCTTTCTTTATTGTATTAAAGCATCAATGAATCTAATTGATTTGTTCTTCACAGAAAACATTTAAAATACTCTTACTCTCTAATAGTTGAAACCCGTGTGTGGATGTCTTCTACTATTCCTTCCTGCTTGGAGTAAAGGAGAAAAATAAATCTATGTGAGCATCTTGGATGAATCTAGAATGCTCTGATAATAGGCATATGCCTCTCCCCAAACTATAGGTCATTACCTAGTGGTAATAAACAGGCTTCTCATATGCCTGTAGGTGCAGAGCACTTTTAGGAGCATGCAGAGACTGGTCCCACCTTAATTATTGCCACACTTCAGTGGCTATGTGGACTGTGGAGCATAGTTGGGTGATAGGCCTATAAAATGTTGATTCAATATAATTTTCACATTCTTCCATTATTCTGTTTTCTTAATGTCTAAGTACAGCTTGCTTGAGCAAGTAAATACACAAACAAAAAATCCACTGCTTCCCAACCTCCAGTTTACTAATTTTCTAGATCAGTCTCTAATCACAATAATGCCTAATTTTTTTCCTTTGGCTTCCATTTCCTTCTGAAACCTATTAGCAGAGTCTGAAGATGATTTTGTGGTTCATGGTAATCAACTGAAACACAGTAGACATATTTGCCAATATCATTTTTTTTCACATTTCATGGCTAAGTTCAAATGTTACCTCTCCTGTTAAACCATTTCTTCCATTTTTATTTTATTTATAATTGATTACCTCTTCCTCTAGATTCCCACAAAATATCAACCTATACCTCTGTAGCATGCTGAAAACAGTTATTGTACTAGCTAGCACAAAAGTTTACCTGTGCAATAAAACCTATTACTCTATAAGTTTCTTGCGTTGATAACTTTGGAGGATATCCAGGAATAAGGACTAAGTTCCTATCTGGTCTGGCAAACACCTAAATTGAGTTTTCTAAAACCTAATTCCAAGATGTGCATTTGTTGTGCAAATGATTTAAGGAGTACTCTCAGGAGAACCCTGTAAGTGAGTAGGTAAGGCAGGAGAGGGTGGGGTGAAGGGCCTAAGCAAAGATGAAGTCCAGCTTCAGCATAATCCCCTGGGGAGCTCTGAAGCAAAAAGCCACACTGGGGTCTGTCTTGCCTCAAGGCAAAGTGTTTCTGTATGTCAGCTATTGGCTTGGGGCTGCCCAATAGGGACACAAACTGAAGTTTACCTGGCACCGTAGCTCTCTAATCCTATGGGCAACTCCAGCCACCCAAAGATTATCTAAAAATGTTAGTGGGTGCCACCCCTTAGAAGTAAAGTGAAAACTGGGAAATGAGTGCACAGATCCAACAAGGGACCCTAGAGAATATGAATGGAGCACTGGTAGTGGTTACTACAACTAGTAAATCAAGAGCCAAACAAACCAACCATAGGAATAATAATTACAGCCAGAAATTATTGAGTGCTTACTACATGTAAGGACTGATCTAAGTTCTTGATAATATCACCTTATTAAGTCCCTGCAACAACCTTACCAGGTAGTTAATATTGTTATTTCTGTTTTATCAAAAGAGGAAACTAGATTTATCCATGGAAGTAACTTGTCTAAGATGACACAAAGATTTCATGGTTCAGCCAGGATTTCAATGAACAAGTGTGGATGTATTCTTCAACAGTGTGCACTTAAACATCATGCTTCTGCCTTTGGCATGGCTTCTCAAGTAGCAGTCATCATGGCTTCTCAACCTGAGTCATCTGGCCTGGGCTCATATATCAGTAGCTCAGGATGAAATGAGGCAATGCATTTAACACACCCAAAACAGAAAAAAAAAAACCCACTCAAATCCTCAAAAAAGTTTAAAGAGCCAGAAAATCACTAACCGTATCCTTGATAGATCTTTTGCATATTATACTATTTAGCTAAATTTCTTTACAGAAATAAGGGGGAAAAGGAAAGGGAAGAAAAATGGGGAAAAAAAGGAAGAGGAAGTACAATAGGTCATTACTAAAAGTTATTGAGAATGCCAAAAACAAATATCCTGAACAAAGGCTTACTCTTATACTTCAATGTTTCTTGGGATCTGGTTATTAATTTTTTTCCTGAAGTGAGTGATTTTTAATTCTTTTAAGAATGTCATCAATAATTGGTTAGTACTTGTCCTGTGTAAACAATATAATTTTTTGCAGCACATTAGAAAATTCAGCAACTTTTCATGACTGAAGTTAACAATACCGAAAATATAATTTCTGATTTCTGTAAGACAGGGGTGTCAAACTCATTTTCTCTGGGGCCACATCAGCCTCAAGGTTGCCTTCAAAGGGCTGAAGCTAATTTTAGGACTGTATAAATGTAACTACTCCTCAACTAGGGGAAAGGAGCTCTACATTTGGCCCTTTAAAGGCAACCACGAGCCCTGATGGAAATGATTTTGACACCCTTGGTTTAAGATCATTAAGTACATTTTATTTGCACTTGAATTATTTTTTAAAATTTTATTTATTTATTTTTATACAGAGGGGAAGGGAGGGAGAAAGAGAGGGAGAGAAACAACAATGTGTGGTTGCCTCTAGTGTATCCCGCACTGAGGACCTGGCCTGCAACCCAGACATGTGCCCTAGACTGGGAATCAAATGGGTGACCCTTTGATTCACAGGCCAGCACTCAACCACTGAGACACACCAGTCAGGGCTATTTGAACTTGAATTCTAAGCACAGAAAAAATGCAATAATTTTAATCAAAGCCTTGGTTTCTTTAAAATTGTTGGAATATCTTAGAATAATGGAAATGAAATTTCTGGGCCCTGAACTATAAAATAAGCATTCTGCTGGGATTGTATCCTAAGAACCCTAAAACACCAATCCCAAAGAACACATGCACCCCAATGTTCATAGTAGCGCAATTTACAATAGCAAGAGTTGGAAGAAACCTAGGTGCCCATCAGTAAATGAATGGACCAAAAAACTATGGTACATTTACACAATGGAATTCTATGCTGCAGAAAGAAAGAAGGAGCTCCTACCTTTTGCAACATCATGGATGGAACTGGAAAGCATTATGCTGAGTGAAATAAGCCAGGCATTGAAGGACAAATACCATATGAGCTCACCTTTAACAGGAAGCTAAACAACAAAACAAACAAGCCAGCAAAATATAACCAAAGACACTGAAATAGAGATCAGGCTGACAGTGACCAGAGGGGAGAGGGGAGGGAATTTCAGGGGAAATAGGGGAGGGACTTAGAGGAACAAATATAAAGGATACATGGACAACAAATAAGAAGGGTGGAAATGGGAGAGGGGAGGCAGCTTGCGGGGTGGGATGGGATGGGAGTAATAGACAGAAAACTGTACTTGAGAAATAATTAAATAAAATTAAAAAAAAAAGATTACACACTGGAAAAAAAGAATATTTCAATGTATTTCCAATTCTAAAGATCCTAGTTGCTTTAGGTACATTGAATATTTTTGCAACATGTGAATATAATTTTACCATGAGTTTTCTCCTCAAGTAAAATAAATAAAGCTTCTGATTGTAGTTTTTGGAGCATATAAGACATAAAAGCTGCATCTTCTGCCTTTCTATTAAGGAATGATATGTAATAACCAAATATATTTAACAAGAAGGTAACAATCACAATGGATGCAGTGACCAATCAGAACAACAGTATGAGCCCTGGCTGGTGTAGCTCAGTGGATTGAGTGGGGGCCTGTGAACCACACAATCACAGTTCGATTCCCAGTCAGGGCACATGCCTGGGTTGCAGGCCAGTTCCCAGCAGGGGACTCATGAAAGGCAACCATACATTGATATTTCTCTCCTTCTCTCCTTCCCTTCCTCTCTAAAGATAAATAAATAAAATCTTTAAAAAAAAGAATGGCAGTATGACCATTTAAAACAAATGATGCAATCAATCAGAATGAATGCTGGCTGAAACATAGGTAAGGTCATATCTGGGGATCCAGCAAATATCAATCTTGCCTATAACTGATGTGAAATTCAGCTGTGCCCACATTTCTAAACTTTTCTCACACAGAAACATATTTGAGGAAATTTAGGTGCTTTCTGGAGTACAGTGGGTATATTTCACTCTCCAGATCTCCTTCTTCCCTGAGCTGTGGTGGAGGCAAATTCCCAGTAAGACTGATCTGAAAAAAGCATTATAAATAAATAATAGCTAATATTCATTGTATACTTATGTATCAGGTTCTGCACATGTATTTTCTTCATTAACATTTACAACAACCCTATGAGGTGGATACTATTATCATCCTTATTTAATTGATGAGGAAACCAAGGCATGGAGAAGTTGAATAACTTATTCAAGGTCATGTAACTAATACATCCCAGAGATGGAACTAAAACCTGGCCAGTTCTTCCACTTAGCTACTGGTAATGACATTACTACCAAATGCTCATTCTCATCAACGCTATACTATTAGCTCAATTCCATTCTTCTGTCTAGCTAAATAACAAAGTATCAGAAATGTTTTCTAATATGAGCTATGGCTGGGAATCAATAATATCACTAGCCAACATTTGTCTTATATGTAGTTGCAGTTGCCCTATATCTAATCTATATTGATTCAAAGAAACAGAAAGCAGTCAAGGAGAGCACTAAGATAAGAGTATATTACCTTATTCTCTTCTCCTCCACTTTTTTCAAATATTCATCTCTCTTTAAGACTCCCAGGATCATTTCCTTCTCATGATCTAATAAAAATGAGAGATTGATGAACTCCGAGTTCTTAGACATGGTATTTTAGCAGCAGCTCTGAGTAGCAGTGGCTGAATCTTCCAGGTTAATTGATATTCCCAATTCTTAGGATCTCCCTGAAAAAACCCAGAGTCACTCAGTTGTGTGATATAGAGTGGTTTTGAAGGTCTTTGAAGAATTGCCAATGTTAGTTAGGTGTTCTTCCAGGCTACACAGAAAACAGGCTCCACTGGGAATACATTCCAAGAAAGTCATTATTATTTTAATTAAAAATGATCTCCAAAGCCTCTCTTGTTGTGTACAGTCAGGTGGCAGCCGAGTTTCCCTAATGATGCTTAATGTCAATCCTTCAGAAGGCTACAGAGCAGGAATCAGATCCACTGGAGGAGAATCCAGAAACACTGAAAAGATGGAGAAAAAAAAGAGAAAAATTAATTAGGTAATTCCCCCCATAATGCTTGTAAGAGTGCCTAAGTTTTTGAAACAGTGATACACTTAAAAAACAATTTTTAATCACTAAGTATGCATTTATTATGTCCATATCTTATATATATTACCAAGAAATATTATTTATATAGTTGATTCCAGGTCCTGTATACAAATTCAGTTTTCTTCATTATAATTAGTGTCCTTTACTAGTCAGATCTCATTACCACACTTGCAGCTAACTTGTGAATGAATTGATCACCACTTGGGGACATCAAGTATACTGTCTTGTCTGTCCACAACAGGATACATCCCTTAAATGGCTTCTTCTCCCTCCCCACAACAAAGACCACAGCATGAAAAGCACTGCTAACAAATACTAACCAGTGATGAATGTATCAACCTGAAGATATATCAGAAACATAATATTGAATTAAAAACTCAAGTTACAGAAAACTTAATGCAGAATAACAGCACACAGATGAAGGAAATAACTGCAACAATATTAATTTAGGAATACATGCATTCATATTATAAATACAAGGGAATCCAGAGAAATATTATCAGAGAGGAGAACACAGAAATTTCAGTTGTATTGGGTAATGTTTTATCCTCAAGATGAGTGTTAATATCTCATGATGTACATGGTTATTTGTGAATTATTATAGTTATGTGCATACTGCAAAATAGATGTTCTAAAACTAGTCCCTTATTAAGATCAGAAGCTCACCGGGCCCTGTCCCTTATCCTAACTCTTGAGCACATTCTTTCATTGGCTTTTTACTGGAATTCTTTCTCTACATCCCCTTAAAAATGATGAATATTAGTAATCTACCTGGTTTCATGATTTGCCACCATCCCATGAGACTGTCCCTCAGCTTCCGCCTGCCCCCCAGGTCCATGAGCTACAATCTATATGCAAGTTACACTTGGTTTGCCAGGTTCCCAAGCATAACTAGTTACTTATTCAAAGGCTACTTAGGCTGACCTAAAAAACCTCAGGAGATCTGGATGTTTAGGATCTTTTCCAGAGCCTTCCTAACTTTCCAAAGTCCCCACGTTTGTTCTATACATAGTACACCAAATCTGAACTAAAATTACTCAGAACCAAACTTGACCATGAGCCCGTCCATGAGCCAAACCTCTGAGAAAACTGCCCTAGTCAGGGTCTAGACATTCTAGATTTACTCCAGTCATTTTTTCTACCTCCAAAGTCCTATAGGCAGAAGGAATTCAGAGCCCCAAGAATGATACGAACAGGAAACATGAAGCTTAAGAAAAAAAGACATTCTTCAAAAAGGTTAAGAATTTGGTTTTTACATCACTATCAACTGTGTACTCCTCAGATAAAGAAAACAAGTGGTTTTTCCATCTGTGTGTGCCTCATCTGAACTTATGCTGAAATCAGAAAACCACTTGGTAACTCAGTAAGTGAATATATTATCATTACAGCCAGGTTCATTTAACACACATTTTGTATTTGAAATGTCGGATTTAGAATGTCCTGATTATTCTATAGAATTGCATTTAGAAATTATTCAAGAGGTTGGGAACCACAAAACTGCTTGACCTGAAGCTTGAGGCCATCCTTGTCTAGGGCTGTAAATGCAAGTCTGCCTCTAAAAATTCAAGTGTCTGCCCTGTAAGGAGAATAGAGGGAAAGTAGTAACACCATGAAGTAGCAAATGAAGAAGACAGAGAAGATGGGAAATTAAGCAAGGGCATAAGAGAAATAAAATTACCCCATGAGACTTTAGTTAACAAGATTAGCCTTAAATGAATTTTTGCTCATCTGTACCAGGACTGCAGGAGATGATTTGTAAATGGCTGGCCAAGGAGATCAGAAGTAGCCAAAACTGTACCAAAAAATCAGGATGCTTCCTCCGTGAGGCAGAACTGGACTGTGATTATAATTTGGTAAGATAGACTCTAATTGATAATGTCGTCCTCCTGGAGAACTATGAGAGAAGAGGAGACAGTGAGCCTAGACACAGATAAAGGACATCTGAGGAGCTAGATATCAATGATTCCCATGCAGACTCTGACTAATTGAGGCCTCAAAATACAAATAACCTATTTATTCCCTGTAACACATGTTCCATGATGGGTTATGGGGCCTCAGTCTGGCAAATTTTCACTTGAACCATACAACTACTTCCTCTTTCTTGATTTTAATTTCCTCCTGGACACTTCTTATTATAAGTTGACCACCTATCAAGTTGTCCCTTCAGTGGTGGATGTCCTGGTCTCGCCAACGGAGTTTGCTTTGGTTTCAACCTATGTCTTATTTTTCCTATGTATGCCAACCAAACCAAATGTTGGAGCCTTCACAGAACCAGTCCTGTGTTGTGATGAGTTCATCTATGTACCAGTTTTTTATGTCTCTTTTAGATAGTTCATGGAAACATTCTAGAGAATCCCTTATTCACTACACACTCTAATCAAGTGAAAAAATGAGTAAAAATGATCAGGAGTGCATTTTATTTACAGTAAATTATCATTCTTTTTGTTACATATGTCTGGTAAATAATAGATTACAAGAAGAAATTCAGTTTTTTTTTACTTTATTCTTTAATACCTACACTTAAATAGATATCTTTCCTTAAACACTGTAGATGTTGATTTTCCCCTCTCTAGCCAGTAACCTGACAAACTGAGCTAAACCATTTTAAAAAGACGACAGGACCATTTGTATGTCATTCTGCTGCCTTTCAGCATAGACAGCTTTGAATAGGTCACTAACTCTGCTGAGCATAACAAAGTTGTGACAATAACAAATTCTTACAGCATCACACAGAGACACAGTTTTTTAAAAAGCATGTTTTGAGTAATAGGCACAAAAATAATAGGGGCTTATATTTTAGTCAAAGGAAAGAATATATCTGAATATATCTCATTAAAGGGTACTTGAAATGCCACTTTAAAAATAGAATATTTCTGGAAGTGCTCGTAGGATGAAATTTATAAGAATAAAATTTATTTTCTGTTTGCCTGTTACTGTGTGACAACACAACAATTAGGTAGCTTTTTGGCATGCTTAAAGGGATGTTCAAGTTACTCAGAATACAAGCTAAACAGCATATGCAAAATTCTCTTGAGATTACCTTTCAAATAGATGAGCAGGCAAGAATTCACATGAAGGCCAAAGGACAGGAACAAGTATAAAGGACACATGGGCAATAACTAAGGTGGGGGGTGGAAATGGTAGGGAGGTGGGGAGCACTGTGGGGGGGTGGGCAGGGCTGGGAATATAAGACAGAAAACTGTATTTGAACAATAATTAAATAAAAAAATAAAGATGCAGGTGCTGAAAAAAAAAGAACTGCCAGAGAGATAAAGATGCTGTGGGCGGAGAAATAGTTCTTTCATGATGAACCTAACATGAAAGATTCAAGGGAAGATGCTATGAACTGCAGGCATCGATTTTATTTATTTATTTATAGACAGAGGGAAAAGGAGGGAGAAAGAGAGGGAGAGAGACATCAATGTGTGGTTGCCTCTCATGTGCCCACCACCAGGGATCTGGCCCACAACCCAGACATGCACCCTGACTGGGAATCAAACCAGTGACCCTGTGGTTCACAGGCTGGCACTCAATCCACTGAGCCACTCCAGCCAGAGCTGATTTTGAAGCAGTTTCTTCTCACATGGGCATCTCTGTGTGGTATATGCCATGGGAGTATAGTAGTTGAATTTTTAAAATTTCACAGTGGTATTGATTCCCTGAACAGTAATAGGAAGACCAATTAACAATACCATTAGCTTTATAGTGATCCTGCATGAGTAACATTCTCAGAATGTTCCACAGTAACAGTCAACACTGACATAACTAATCTTTATAACCACCTCACAAAATAAATTCTAATATCCCCATTATAGATATGAGAAAATTGAAGAACAGGGAGCTTAATTAACATGTCCAAAGTCACCTAGATGGTGACTCAGAGCACTCTTGGTTTCAGGGACCTTTCTTCTAACCATTGGATGGTGACTGTCTCTCACTGACCCCATAAAACAATAGCATCCCATAAGATATTACTGGATATTCTATGAAACCTTTAAAAGTTTCTAAGTTCAATAAAATTTTGGGTATGTTGAGTGAAACCAAGCTAAATACTTTTTCTTCTACAGATCTAATTGTCTTTAACGCTCTATGTTCATTGTAAGTTTTCACAGAACTGTTGGTTTGGTAAAGGAATAATTTCTTTGTAAACACAGAGAGGGAAGTTGATTGGCCAAGCTTGTGGCACTGACCTGCTTCACAGGGAACTTCTGCTTTTATCTGCTCTGTAAGTTGGATTTCCTGGAAGGATTTTATTTGAAGAAAGAGTTCCAGGACCTGAAACAGTCTGAAAATTGCTCCCATGATATCAAGCTACTGAACACTTTTAAAGCCAAGGAATAGCACAGTCAGCTCTCTGTTTTAGATTTGTGTTTAGAAAGACATCAGCACTCAGTGATTACTCGAGAGACAGGGTAGAGGTTATGTTGATAATGAAGAATCTCTTGCAAAAGTGCCAAGGAAAGAGCAGGAACTAAAGTAGTGTTGTGGGGGAAAAAATAAGGGTCATTTCTTAGCTATTTGGGAATGATCTCAATAAGATCCAGTTACCAGCTAGATGTGGGTAGTAAGGAATAGAAAGCAGAGTGATTATAAGGTTTCCAGCATGGGGAACTGCAAAGGATTTTAAAATATTAGTGTATATAAGAACCACCTATGAGACTTGTTTAAGAATAGATTCCTGTGGGTCTGACTCAATAGGGCTGGGGAAAAGTCTAGGAATGTTGATGGTAATACTATTAACAGAGATAGAGACTACAAGACAAAAATGGTTAGGTGAATAATATAATTAATTGAAATTTGGACATGTTGAGATCCAGGTGCTTATAAGACAAGCATTAACAAAGATCTGTCCAGATGGGCATTTAGAATGTGGAACCAAACTTTATCAGAGATGGCTACAATAGAGACATTTAATTGGGAATCACTGGTGCCTATGTGGTAGCTAATGCCATGCAAGTAAGATCACATACAGAGTAAAGAGAAGAAGGCCAGAGATAGACCATGAAGGATAACAATATTTAAAGAAGGGACAAAGGAATAAATGAGTTGGTGAAAGAGTGAGACAAGGTAATTAACAGATCAGGAGAAGCAGTTAAGTCTAATACAATGAAAGGTATATCACTCAGAGTCATTGTAGCCCACCATTAAGTTCAGATATCAATGAATCAAATAAACTCCATCACAAATACCTCCATCAGTACCACACTAAACCTAGAATCTCTGGAAAATGCACTATAGCAATACATGCAGCCTAATCCAGTGTTATATCACATTTTCCTTGACCTAACATCCTAGGTTTTTTTTTAAGATCGTATTTATTTATTTTAGAGAGATGGGGAAGGGAGGGAGAAAGGGAGTAAAACATCAATGTATGGTTGCCTCTAGCACACCCCATACTTGAGGATATGGCCTGCAGCCCAGGCATGTGCCCTGACTTGGAATCAAACCAGCGATGCTTTGGTTGGCCTAGGTTTCTAATAATATGCATCAATACATTGTGCAATTATTTTTGTGTATGATGTAATTCCTTCCAGGTCATATGTTGTACTTGTGCCCCTGGAGGATGCTAACATCTGACTGCAGTTATGGGCCTTGTGGTAACAAAAAATTGTTAGGGTGGGTGTTAAGAATAGACAACCTCTTGTATAAAAAGATAGACAGATGATAGATTGATAGATAGACTGAAAAAATCAGCCATTATTTAGGAAATCTAAAGCTGTCATTGACCAAGACCAAAGGAAAGTATATATTGAGATAAATGTCTGAGAGGAAGCTGTACAGTAGAATTTATGGTGCAGAAGATCATTTGAGGCCTGCAGAATTTTGAAGAGTCCTGCATGTTCTAGCATGAGTTTAGTGTTATCCTTTCCCCAGGAGTCAAAATAAGCTCAAAGATGTCAAAGTAGTCCTTTTAAAAAGAGTCTAAGTGTTAAAAAATAGGCAGAAATGTCTTCACGACATATGAACCACATTGTAAGACAGCTTGAATGTTGGTGTAAGAAGATGCAGTATTCTCCCTAGAACTTCATTTAACTGACATTCAATCCCAATTAATCGACCTCTCTATATGGCTTGTAAATGACTTCCAAAGCCTTACTGACATAAACTAGCTGAGAAGACACTGGATCCTTGGTGGAAATCCTCATTGCAAACGTAAGAAGATCTATTTTTAAACTAAACATGATGTCAACCCTCACCTGCTCAGACCTCTCTTCTAGAAGGGGAATTATACACAAATACAGCAAGCCTTGCTGCCCCTCATAAGATTCCTATAAGTCTAATTTGTAATATCATGCCTGCCAAATGCAGCAAGAAACTGTGGACAATAAAATGAAAAATGTTTATGTTCCTCAAAGGTGGCCTTATAACATTGTTTATACCAGGGGATGACAAACTTTTTCTCTTAAGGGCCAGCCAGTAAATATATTATGTCCTTTAGTACAAGAAGCAAAATCATGGCTATTTGGTAGATACTTACATAACGAGAGAGAAAACAAATGTCCACAAATATTTTACTGATAAAATGTAGAATATGATAATGAATGAGTATAGTACTTTTGTAGCACAGATATAAAATGGGATTTTAGAACAAATAATGTTACACTTAATTGAGGTCCAATGTTAGTATTCCTATAATCAAACTGATGATAGTAGAACTAACCCCACCCCTGACCTACTAAATTTGAATCTACATTTTAAAAAAAGCCCCTAGTTCAGAGTACACACTCTGAAGTTTGAGAACATACTAGTGTAGAGTTTCTTAAATACTATCTTGGTTGTATTTCAATCTCTTTAGAGAATACAATGAAAACTAGATCTTAGAAAAGGTTCACAAACCTTTTGAAGTCCATTAAAGAATTCCTATAGGATCTGTGGCCCTGAAGGTAAGACCCCAGGAACTCAATTTGCCCATCCCAAGGCAAAAATGATAAAAAATTAGAATGTGTGATGGTGTTTAACCTGTAAATATACTTAAAATCATAGAATTGTACATTCCAAATGGGTGAATTGTGTGGTACATGCAGTCTATGGCAATAAATGTTTGTTTTTAAAAATCAGGGCTTTTAAAATTTGGGGCAGAGGTGCTGTATTTTTAAAGCTTCCCATATGTTTCCAATGGAGATATCAAGTAGAGAATTGCAAGGACTCCAGGTTTGGGAGATTTTGGAGTCAGGTTTTGGAGTCAGGGAGCTCTGAGTTCATATCCCAGCTTTGCCACTTACTGTGTAACAGAAACTAAGGTACTAACCTCTCTGAACCTCAGTTTCTTTTTGTGTAAGGTGGCAATAACCATACCCACATCATAGGGTTTCTGGGAGGATCAAAAGGAAATGCTAATGTAAGATGCCTAGCACAGTCCCTCTCACACACTCTTTACCCATGTGAAGTGATGGAATTCCCCAGACATCAAATGCACAGCCAAAAAAGAATAATTATATAATTTATGTTATCCAAGTCATAACAAATCACATCTGTTCTTATTATTCATGGTGTATTATATTTTATATTGGATTGCATATTTCCTGCTGCATTACTATATTTGTCATAAATGCTATTTCTTATGACTCATGGCAATAATGACAACAAACATGTAGTATTTATATACAAATGCCAGACACTGTTTTAAGGCCTTGGTTAACATGTATGAACTCACTCAATCCTCACATTAATTCTTTGAGTTAGTTACTATATATGTACTTATATGCATATGTGTGTATATGTATATATAACATAATATAACATACAAGTGTATATGTGTGTTTTTAAAATTCCAGTAATAACTACATTTATTTCCACTTTTGGTGAAAACTAGTTTGTTCTTAACTCCACAAACACACATTCATAAATAATAAACATTGTAAATGTTTGGAAGAACAAATGGTAGAACTGGAGCCATCAGGCCATTTTTAACAATATAGCTTTTTAATTTGGGGTGAGTGTGATGTTCACAGAAAACTATCTAAATATTCACCCTTCCATCCATCCATCCATCCATCCATCCATCCATGCATGCACACAAAATTTTACCTTGGTCAATTTTATGCCCACCAGTCCTGCTTTTGAGTGTGCACCTTTAAAAAATTATTTTAGAGAGGGGAAAAGGGGTGAGAGGGAGAGGAACATCATTGTTTGGTTGCCTCTCATGCATGCCTTGTTGGGGACCTGGGCTGAAACCCAGGCATGTGCCCTGACCGGGAATCAAACCAGTGACCCTTTGGTTCACAGGACAGTGCTCAATCCACTGAACCACACCAGCCAGGGCTGGGCTGAGTATGCACCTTTGTCCATACCAAAGGATGTACAAAGATGGCCATGCAGGTACACCTGAAAAATGAAAGATGAGCTGCAGTGAATGTAGATCCTCTTGTTCCTGAGAAAGGTGGTCAATTCAGAAGTGCTACTCTGATGTGGTTCATGGACTGATGTTGATTCACAAATTCATAGTTACTGTTCTGAGACAAGACATGTACAAAATTGAGGGTACTTAAAAATGTTTATAGGATTTGGCATTAACATGACATAACAATGTAATCAGTGCACTCGTGTCATTGTGAGTTGAATTTTGCAAAAGTATTAGTTTGAGGTGGTTTGATAAACTGAAAACATGAAACTGGTTCTTTACCACATAGAGTTTGGGAACCATACTATGAGGTGATCCTGAATATTTTCTTTTCCTTTTAGTGTTCCTCAGACTAAGTGTTTTTTCTACCAAGAACAAAGCCTTGATATCTGAAAATTGAATTTTATTATAAGACAGTGTAACAGAGAGGATGTAGGATGTGACATCAGAACAGCCTTCCCTAAGAAAGAAAATAAAGGCTTCAGCAGTGGTCAGGGTGTGGAATGGGTAGAAGGAAATGAATTTAGGAAGGGCCTGATGCTACTTGGTGACTGAAAGCATGGCCTCAGGAGATTATCTAGGGAGGGAGAGTTGGAACAGTTGAGGAAATGGGAAGTCCTGAGGGGACCAGTGAACCTAAGAGCCTTGAATAATGATGATGGGTCCAAAGAACACAGAGCCCCTTGACAAAGGTCATAGAAAGGATGCCAACCATTGAACGAACAGAAAAAAGGCCAGATGGGCAACAGCTCCAGAGACATCAGTACGGATTAGATGAGCCTGTGAACCAGGGAGAAGGGTAGAAATTGGAGCAGCAGGAAAAAAAATATTCCAGGGAGACATCTTAAGAAGTTACTTAGCTTGACCAAGGTAACCCTGGCACACAGCAGGAACTCTGATTCAAATCCAGGCTCTGAAATTTGTTATCTGTAGCATCTTGGTTACAAGGAAAGAAGTTGGGTCATGGTAAATCCTCACAAAATTTGAGCAGTTACTATTATTATTAGTGGCAATATTGGACTTACATTCCATGTTTGCTCACCCAGGTTTCAAAGTTTTTCCAATATAATCAATCCATTGTCTGGTGTGGCTCAGTGGATTGAGTTCCAGTCTGCAAACCAAAGGGTCACCAGTTTGATTCCCAGTTAGGGCATATGTCTGGGTAATGGGCCAGGTCCCCAGTGAGGAGGGGGTGTGTGAGAGGCAACCACACATTGAGGTTTCTCTCCCTCTTTTTCTGTTTCCCTTCTCCTCTCTCTGAAAATAAATAAATAAAATATATTTTTAAAAGTTTTTCCAATAGAATTAATCAAATATATGACTGGATTTTATCTTAATTGTTCAGGAGCCTATTCTGCAGATCTTACTCATGTTAATATTTAATTACATTCTATTGTGCTTAAGTATAAAGCCAAACATATAACTATTATAAGAGTAATGAGAGAGTCAAACTGGAATTCACTTGAGAGAAAATCAATAGTTGGTGTGTTGTATATAACTGATTTAGAAACAACTTTCCTGTGCATAGAGCACAAACTCAGAAATAGCCAACAAAGTTAGACTACATCTGTGATTGGTTTGAAGCAGCTTAAATTCTTCCTTTTTGAACATGGGAAATGGAAATAGGATACCCCAGTGTTTTTTGTTGTGGTGGTTTCCCATAGTAAGGACTGTGCTACATTGGGCTGGTCTCTCAATTAGAGAACAATGATTCTTTGTTACAAAATGTGTTTTAATACATACCTAGTTCAGTCAAAACATGCAAATTAATGATACATTTGTTTGTAGACATGGACGTCTTCACTTACCATTATTTGTTGAAATTTGGAAAAAAAATGCCTATTCACATTAGACCCTTAGTACGTTATTAGAAAATGCATCCTTGATATCATACTATTTTTTTAAATAAAACTAATTTCAAAAAATTAATCGCATACAAATTTTACTGTAATTCCATGCCACAAGACTAAAAACTATATATGTCTATATAGTTTTTAGACAGATAGAAAACTGGGAGGATATATGGATTTATCTATACTCTGTACTTGAATTAAATGAATATATTTGATATAATCTCTCTTGGTCTGTGTTTACCAAGTGGGCTGTGGTTGAACTTCCATTTTTACAATCCCAATAAAATATGTTTAGATTTAAAGTCTATTTTTGAACTCTTGAACATCATTATTTGATGGCTTTGTTCCAAGTATAGTTTCTCCACACACAAACACACACACCTCCATCTCAAGTGAAATCTACCACTTCTGTTATAGAATACACTATAATTGCTAAATAATTTTAAAAATTAAATTGTCTACTCTTGAAGATTTTACTTGCTTTAAAATGAAATGTAGCTTAATTGGTTTTTAATTCATTTTCATAATTTCCCTCCAACTCCTGATACTTTCTTGGAAATATTTTCTAACTGCACAACATCAAAATGAATATGCCATTTGAAGTCTCTTTACATGAACCAGACCCTTAAATGAACTGGACATGTTCTTAGTGTAGGAACAAAGTATTTCCTGGCATTTGGTTAGAAAGATTAAATCAAATTAGCCAGAATAAGTTAACTGTTACAAGGACTGAGCACTGCTAAATTAAACTTCAATAAACTTTAAGAGATGATCCTATTCATACTTAGAAATGGATAAGGTTATTAAGGGGTTCAGTGAAGCTAAGTCTGATTTTAATATTTTCATTCAGTGAAGAATAAAATAAAGTAAAAGCTTATTAATTATTTCATAACTGATAATACAGAATGTAAAGAAAAAACCTGACCTGGCTGGTGTAGCTCAGTGGATTGAGTGCGGGCCTGTGAACCAGAGCATCGCAGTTCAATTCCCAGTCAGGGTACATGCCTGGGTTGCAGGCCAGTTCCCAGCAGGGGACACACGAGAGGCAACCATACATTGATATTTCTCTCCCTCTCTCCTTCCCTTCCCCTCTAAAGATAAATAAATAAAATCTTTAAAAATATTTTTTAAAAAAGAAAAAACCTAAGGGAAAGGAACACTTAAATGAAGAAGTTAAAATAGGAAACAAAATGGCAACTCCAAATATTAAGCCTGCACTTTTGAAACATTAGCAAAAACAAAGGTGGAAATTAACACACACTCAAAAGAGTATCCCCATAGTTAGAAGCCACAATTAAGTACAGTGCAAAGTGGCTGCCAATTTTGAGTATAATATACTGTCTAGCATCACTATTTGAGGTCTTTGATCCTCACATACAAAACAATGACTAAGAAAAATTGGATTTTTCTTGTACAGATATTGGAACACTTAGTATAAATCTTATGTAAGAAGTTTTAAATATTATTAAAAATCTATCAAACTTGTAATACCAGTTGTCAAGGAAAACTGGAGCTGCAACATTTAAGAGTGTCTCAGCATTCTAAAACCTGCTCACTTAACCAGAGCCTAGCACACAGAGGTGCTAAGATGTTAAGGCCCAATGTTTGAGAATATGGGCTCTGGTGCTATATGGGTTTGAAACGTGGCTCAATTACCCATGAATAATGCATTATCTATATTATCCTAAGTTTATTCCTTATAAATGAGATTTTATATATATATATATATATATATATATATATATATATATAATATCTATCTCATGAGGTTATTCTGAATATTAAATACGTTCCTATTTAAAACTTTAGAAAAATCCCTGGAGCATTCGAAGTATTATTGTTTGTCCTTTCTTAACAAGAAAAGAAACCCTCATCCAGAACGACCTACTATGTATTAACAAAAATACACATTCAGGGCAATGATCCTATAAATTCAGAAGAATAGAATTTCTAAGGTCCCTTACAGTCCAAACTACTGTAAGACCATATTTGTTCAAGGAAGAGATTTCCAGAATACAGAGGATAATTAAGTTAGTTTCTTAACATTTAGATATTTGGATACTGATATTTTGATTCTACTATATACCTACATATTTAATGTCTCTAAAGAACAAACTACTTACCATTTTTTATTTAACCAAAAAAATCTGTCTGAAAAATCTTTACTCCTACCCCTGGGGCCCCAAATAGTTGCTCAGAATGTCCATGCCTCTTTGATGTGCATTTGCTCAGTTCTGTCCCGTATGAAAGGATCATTTTTGACCTGAACCTTGAGGGATTCAGCCAGGTAGAGGTGTCCACTCTGTGGCTCTGTGTTTCCATCTTTCTTTAGACTGTTTTTTAAAAATATATTTTATTGATTATGCCATTACAGTTGTTCTAATTCCCCTCTTCCATTCCCCTCCACCCTGCACACCCCTCCCCCACCATTTCCCCCTTTTAATTTATGTCCACGTGTCTCAAGTTCTTTAGATTCTATATTTCCCCTACTATTCTTGCCCTCCCCATTGTCTATTTTCTACCTACCATCTATGCTACTTATTTTCTGTACCTTCTCACCCCTTCTCCTCCTCCCACTCCCCGGTTGCTAACCCTCCATATGATCTTCATTTCTATGGTTCCACTCCTGATCTAGCTGTCCTCTTAGTTTGCTTTTGGTTTAGGTTTGGTTGTTAGTAATTGTGAGTTTGCTGTCCTTTCACGGTTCATATTTTTTATCTTCTTTTTCTTATATAAGTCCCTTTAACATTTCATACAATAAGGGCTTGGTGATGATGAACTCCTTAAATTTGATCTTATCTGAGAAGCACTTTATCTGTCCTTCCATTCTAAATGAAAGCTTCTTTGATGGACCAGATCCTCATGAGATGACTCAGTTCTGAGAACTCACTCCCACCCTGTGCCCCCATGCTGCTCCGTTGGTTTCCAGCACAATTTCCACTTATAAAGCACTAATTATGTGACAGGCACTGTTTTTAAGCATTTTTCATGTATTAACCCTTTTAATCCTACAAACTCCTTATGAGTGAAAACTATTATTACCCCCATTTTATAGGTGAGGAAACTCACAGAAAAGCTAAATTTTCCCAGTTTCGCACAGCTGGGAAGTAGGAGAACCAGGATTCAAATTTAGGTAGTCTGTTGGCAAGAGTCCATGCTCTCAACCCCTACACTACATTGCCTGAGCAGTTCAGACCCAGGGCCCTGTTTCCTGCTCCTGAGTTATTCTTCTATTAACAAATTTTACTTTAATATGTATATAGTACTTCACAGTTTTAAATGATTTTACCTCCATAATCTTATTTATTCCTCATGACCACTGTGTGAGGTAAGTTATGTATGAAGAAACTGAGGCTCAAAGAGAGATAAAGCACATGGGTGGCAGTGAATGGTGGAATAACACTATAAATCTGGGTCTGGCTACTGAAGTCTGGGCTCTTGCTAGCACTCACAGGATTCTGTTCCCAGGGTTTTAAAAAGAAGATACCCATGAGTTATGGTATTTCAGATGGAGGTGGGGTCTTACCAAGATCTTGAATTCTAGGTAGCTCTCAAACTGAGGCAGAGAATGAGGAAGTAGAAAATAAAAGGAAAAAAAAACAATAGAGAAGGTACATGGGAAAGCATATATGAAAAAATATGAAAAATTCTCATAAAAAATAAAAGGACTTACTTAGCAGTATTTTTTGTATTGAATGCAAAAAAAATGTTAGAAGCAAAATTGACCTTAAAGTTTCAAATGTGAGAAACTAGGACATCATCAATGTCATTAGCAGAAACATGGATAAAACAGGAAGTGGTTTAACATAAAAGACAGTGAGTTTGTCTATAACCATGATGAATATTGGGTAACACTTGAAAATACAAGTGGGAAAATATATACCAGATGGAAAGATTAGGAAATTGATATCTTGGAGGCATTCTCTTAGAGGTGATGTTTAAAAGTATGGGTTCCCCTGGTCATGTGGCTCCATTGGTTGGAGCATCATCCTGTACACCAAAGGGTTGCAGGTTCAATTTCTGGTCAGGGCACATATCTAGGTTGTGGGTTTGATTCACAGTTAGGGTGCATACGGGGAAGCAACTGATAGACATTTCTCTCTCTCTCCCTTCCTCTCTCATTAAAATCAATAAACATACCCCTAGATGAGAATAAAAATAAAATAAAATAAAATAAATAAATAAAACTATGGGTGGATGAGAAGTCACAGGCAAAGAAAATAAGTAATAGTCTATGGGCCGAATGCTAAAACTTTGTGAGAAACCAACACTTAAGAAAGAGAAAACAACAAGAGGGAAAGTTGTAGAAATGTATTTGAATAGATTAAATAGAATGGTGGATAACACGGAAGAAGAAAACTCAAGAAGTAGGAAGTGATCGTGAATGGCACATAAAGCAAAGAGGTCAAGTAAGATAAGGATTTGGAAAAGTACCCTGCATGGCACTTACCACAATTGAAAATTATTTGGGTAACTTAACATCTTTCCTAACTAAATTGGAGCTACATAAAGGCAGACCTTAACTTAGTGTTTCCCACTGTAACTTCAATGCCTAGCAATTCCCAATATATAGCTGTCACCAAATAAATATTTATTAAGTGGATAAATAAATAAATGAGTACTATAAAACATCCCAATAACAGCACAAGTGACCCTTGGAATTACAGTGTCAATAAAGTGATGAAGGTGATATCATGTCATAGGTGAATTTAAAGAAAGAGGGCTTTTAAAAGAGAGAAAGTGGGTCGTAAGGCAATAGGAACAGGTTTTGTTAGCTTCATCTTAGAGAAGTGTTTTTGCTAAAAGGAGAGAGAAACCAGATCAAGTGAATTTCCTGTCCTGGTACAGTATCTATTTATCAGATTCTGTACCTTTAAGAACTCTACCTGACTTCCAGATGATCTTTCACAATTTAAGGTAGCCACTACAGTTGCCAGCTCTATAAGGGGTGGAAGCAATGGAACCACCTGCTTTATTACTGTTATATTTGGTAAAATAAGATGTCTATGGGCTAGGTATGATGAAAGATGTGCATAAAGCATGATATGGAAAGAGGTCAAAGGCAATGGTGATACTATCCACAGAAAGACAGAACCAGGACAGAAACCAAGTTTCTTCTCTGTTGCAGAGAAGTTAGACTCCTATAAAATCATCAAAAATGTGTTAATGTGTGTGGGTTGGAGAACATGTGAGAGTGACAGCACATACACAAGCAACATATGGGATGCACAAAAACATAGTTACAAATAAATTCCAAACTAGAAAGTATTAAAGACAAATAGCTAAGTGTTTACACATGCTGGCAAAATAGTCATAACATATGCCTTTGTATAATAGAGCTTAGGCAAAACAAACTGCTCATTTTACATATAAAAGTTATATTTCCTTTTCCTTTCCTTAACATACTAAATAATAAGAAAGCAGTTTCAACAAAAATACTAAATGTGCCTCTAGGACACAAAGAGGTATATATAATTATTTTATTATTTAATTCTGTATACCTATTAGAAGACGTTATCAAACTTGAATGAACTGAACGACACCATGCTAATTCTCAAGCTGATTGTGGCAGAGAATTTTAAAAAATAATAAGTATATAGAACAAACATGATTTGACAACAAAAGACATGTTCTCATCTTTTCCCCAGATAATAGTTGCCCATACATAATTGTGTGTGTGTGTGTATGAATATATGGGTCTATTGAAGGATTTCACTAAAGTCCAATTAAATGTCTTCACGTACTTAAGTCATGGAGTATAAGTCTTGTGTTTAAACTGTTGTCTAAACAACTTACAAACAACTTATAAAACAACAAATTAAATACTCAATTCCTGTGCTTAAGAGACATTTTAAGGAGGCTTAGATTTGAGTAGCATTTTTCAATACATTATCATCTTAAGGAGTGTTTTCTGTTCACATTTTTAATGCTTTAAATGAATAACTCTCTTTTTTTCTAAGTATATATTTCAATATATTATGTTAACAATGTATTTTTCAGTTAAATAAAAAAGATATAAATTAAAACAATATATACTAAAGAGAATTTTTTAAAAACCTGATATATATTTCTAATGTATTCACAACATCTCATCTCATTCATACTCACAGCATCTCATCTCATGGTGTTAAAAACACATTTATCTCGAAATTATTCCATAGTTTTCAGACTTCAGCAATCCTTCTACTAAATATATACCCATACTCAATGTTTAAACATATTAAATTCTACTGAATGCAAAAAACAGTGCAACAACACTAAATAAAACATGAGTTGTCTAAGAAATGAAAGAAATTCAGAACAAAAGGACTGCTATCTCATACATAGATGTATGAGAGGATTTTGGCAAAGTGACATGGTACTTCTGCTGTAAACTTGACTTCTATATGTCACTAGGATACATATTTGTTCCTGGAGACAATCATTGTTCAGTGGGATTAGTGCAATGTTTCAATATGTAGATTAAATTAAGTGCTAGTAACAAAATAATATTTCCCTCCTCAAGCCATCAAACCTGTATAAAAGTCCAATGACCAAAATGTCTCTTCTATGTATATTCCTTCCTTTCTCCTTATATTGTAAAAGAAGTATTTCCCAACAGCAAACCCCACCCCTCAAATACACAAAAATACAAAAATCAAGAAATTGGTAGTCACACTGAAGACCCCTATTCTTACCTCAATTTGATGGTTAGAACATTTTTGGAAGCTCAGTTTTCTTTGAGACACTTAAACTGTAGAATGCTGGACTACTTGACCCTCTTGGAGTGCTAGGAGCAAGAACTTGAAAAACCAGTCGCTCGTGTTCCCACAATCTATTTACACATTGAACACACCCAGTAGCACTGAGTAATGTTTATCTGTGGTGGACAGCTTTTCCAAGAAGTAGGCAGTATCTCCATTTTAAAAAAAGGAATCCTTCTGTTGATCAGCAGGGTAAAGGTAATAGCTGTTTCATCCTCTAAACCACATTTAGGAGAATTTTTGTCATAAGATACTTTAAAAATCAATGGTGTAAAGGTGATTCATTCTTTTAATGTTTTATTTCTGAAAAACTATATCTTAAGGGACTTGAGAAAAAATATATCTAATGATAATACATATCCATTCCCATAATGTCCAAAACTTATTAGGTATGAACTATCATTATACCAATATCACAGATGAGCAAACTAAATATTTTGACCACAGTCACACAGTTAGTAAATGGTAGAGCTTTAAGTTAAATCCAGATACTCTGGTATCACAGTCCCCACATTTAACCAAGATGCTGAAATGTTATGACTTTTAAAAGATAATTTCATAGTAGGATGTGACTCCTTAGCTGAACATTAGACAATAAGTACAGTTTTCTTGCTGTTTGTACTATATTGCATCTTAAGGTGGAGTAAGTAAAAGTCTTGGAAGGTTATTTCCCTATGATGATTACTCTTTTATATTATAATAACAACCTTCTTTGTAGCTGCAGTAGCCTTTGGGGTTCTGTGGATTAATTTTTTTTTAAAAAAAAGGTAAGAGTATGAAGAATAGGGGTTAGCTCTTCCTTAAAAGCTTTGCAGAATTCTCCTGTGAAACCATCTGGTCCAGGGCTTTTGTATGATGGGAGTTCTTTGACTACTTCTATTCCAAAATATCCAAGAGGAGGGAAAACTCCCCAACTCTTTTTATGAAGCCAGCATCATCCTAATTCCAAAGCCAGATAGAGACACAACAAAGAAAAAAAAACTACAGGCCAATATCACTGATGAACATAGACACTAAAATCCTCAATAAAATACTGTCAAATCACATCCAATAATACATCAAAAAGATCATACACCACGACCAAGTGGGATTCATCCCAGGGATGCAAGGATGGCTCAATATTCATAAATCAGTAAATGTAATACATTACATAAACAAAAGCAAAGACAAAAACCACGTGGTCATATCAATAGATGTGGAAAAAGCTTTTGATAAGGTATAACACCCATTTATGATAAAGGCACTCAGAAAATTGGGAATAGAGGGAGCATTCCGCAATATAATAAAGGCCATATATGAAAGACCAACAGCCAACATCATACGCAATGTGCAAAAAATTAAAATCTTTTCCACTAAGATCAGGAACAAGACAAGGTTGTCCACTTTCACCACTTCTATTTAATATAGTATTGGAAGCTTTAGCCACAGCAATCAGACAAGAAAAGGAAATAAAAGGCATCCAAATCAGAAAGGAGGAAACAAAACTGGCATTGTTTGCAGATTACATGATAGTGTACATGGAAAATCCTATAAATTCTACCAAAAAACTGTGTGAACTAATATATGAATTTGGCAAAACAGCAGGATACAAAGTCAATATCCAGAAATCAAAGGCATTTTTGCATACCAACAATGAATCAGCAGAAGCAGAAATCAAGAAAAAATCCCATTTGATATAGCAAAAACAAAAATAAAATATCTGGGAATAATCCTAACCAAGGAGGTAAAAGACCTGTATGCAAAAAACTACACAACACTGAAGAAAGGAATCAAGGAAGACACAAACAAATGGAAACATATACCGTGTTCATGGGTTGGAAGAATTAACATCATCAAAATGTCCATACTACCCAAAGCAATTTACAGATTCAATGCAATACCTATTAAAGTACCAATGGCATATTTCACAGACATAGAACAAACACTCCAAAAATTTATATGGAACCATAAAAGACCCCGATTAGCAGCCACAATTTTGAGAAAGGAGAACAAAGTAGGAGGGATCACAATACCTGATATCAAACTGTATTACAAGGCCACTGTAATCAAAACAGCCTGGTACTGGCATAAAAACAGGCACATAGACCAATGGAATAAAACAGAGAGCCCAGAAATAAACCCAATTCTCTACAGTCAATTAATATTTGACAAAGGGGGCAGTAACATAAAATGGAGTAAAGATAGCCTCTTCAACAAATGGTGTTGGGAGAACTGGACAGCTACATGCAAAAAAAATGAAACTCGAGCACCAACTTACACCATACACCAAAATAAATTCAAGGTGCATAAAAGAATTAAATATAAGCCGTGATACCATTAAAATCCTAGAGGAGAGCATTGGCAGGAAAATCTCAGATATTTCATGCAGCAATATTTTTACTGATACGTCCCCTAGAGCAAGGGACATAAAGGAAAGAATAAACAAATGGGATCTCATCAAAATAAAAAGCTTCTGCGCAGCTAAAGAAAACAGTATCAAGATAAAAAGAGAAGCAACAGTTTGGGAAAACATATTTGCCAATGATACCTCAGACAAAGGTTTAATCTCCAAAATATACAAAGAACTCACATGACTCCACTCTAAGAAGATGAGCAACCCAATTAAAAAATGGGCAAAGGACTTGAACAGACACTTCTCCAAGGAGGACATACAGAGGATCCAGAGACATTTGAAAAGATGCTCGATATCGCTAGCTATCAGAGAGATGCAAATTAAAACCACAATGAGATACCACTTTACACCAGCCAGAATGGCTATCATAAACAAAGCAACAAACAAGTGCTGGAGAGGTTGTGGGGAAAAGGGGACCCTAGTTCACTGTTGGTGGGATTGCAGACTGGTACAACCACTATGGAAAACAGTATGGAACTTTCTAAGAAAACTAAAAATGAACATGCCTTTTGACCCAGCAATTCCACTATTAGGAGTATATCCTAAGAATCCTGAAACGCCAATTCAAAAGAACCTATGCACCCCGATGTTCACAGCAGCACAATTCACGATAGCCAAGAGTTGGAAGCAACCTAGATGCCCATTGGTAAATGACTGGATCAAAAAGCTATGGTACATTTACACAATGGAATTCTATGCTGCAGAAAGGAAGAAGGAACTACTACCCTTTGCAACATCATGGATGGAACTGGAGAACATTATGCTGAGCGAAATAAGCCAGGCAGTGAAAGACAAATACCATATGATCTCACCTTTAACAGGAATCTAAACAACAAAACAAACAAGCAAGCAAAATCTGACCGATGACACTCAAATACGGAACAGGCTGACAGGGTCCAGAGGGGAGAGGGGAGAAAATCATAGGGAAAAAAGAGATGGACTCACATGAACAAGTATAAAGGACACATGGACAATAACTAAGGTGAGGGGGGCGGAAATGGGAGGGAGGTGGGGAGCACTGAGGGGGGCAGGGCTGGTAATATAAGACAGAAAACTGTACTTGAATAAGAATTAAATTTAAAAAATTATAAAATTAAAAAAAATAAAGAAAGAAGGAACTTTGAACAAACAAACAAAAAAAAGGTAAGTCTAGTTTATAGTACCAAGAGGGATATCACTTCCTTATGTTGGAAAAGTCACATAGGAGAAATCAATGCAACACTTTAAAAAAAGTATCAAGAAGGGCAAAGGGGAGAAATTGGGACAATGGTGATAAACAGTAACAGTAAAAAAATAAAAAAAAAACAGAAATGCTTTTGAAAAAGTATCAAGGACATGTTTTGTTCTGTTTTTAAGATTCAATGATTCCTATTGTTCTGTTAAGTTCACTGATTGTTTCTTCAGCCATCTCCAAGCTGATGTTAAACCCATCTAGTGTGATTTTTATTTTGGTTATTGTAATTTTAAAATTTCCATTTATTATTTAGTTTCCATTTACATGCTGAAATTTCCTATACATTCATTCATTAAGACCATATTTCCTTTAATTCTTTGAGCATACTCTCCTTTAGTTCTCTGACTATAGAATAATTGCTTTAAAGTGTAGGCAGAAACTGTACTTGAAAAATAATTTAATAAATTTTAAAAAATTGTAAAAAAAAGAAATTAAAGGAAAATATAGAACATGGGTGAATCTTGGTAATATATATGAGAGTTCTTTATACTATTTTGACAACTTTTTGTGTGCTTGAAATTATATTGAAATAAAAGAAAAGCCTGGCAGCTTGGATCACAGTGCTAGTCATGTCATAAGAAGGAAAAAAAAGTACAACTGGGCATCTTAGGATTTGTTTCTACAGACTTTTTTTTCTTGACTATATAGGTCATGTTTTCCTGCTTATTTGCATGTTGAATACTTTTGTTGTATATTGAACAATGTGGATATATTTAGGAACTATGGGTTCTGCTATCTTCTTCTGAAGAGTGATCTGTGTTCTAGTAAGAGCTTAACATATTCGGTATTCTGCTTTGTTAAAGCAGATATGCAGAAAACTTAAGGTTTGTCCTAATCCTGATTAATTTTGAGGAATCAGACTTCAAATTCTATGTCCTTTACAGATAATTATAAGGGTTGGGTTTTAGAATTATTATTCTTTTGTTTTGTTGTTGTTCAAGTACAGCTGTCTCCATTCCCCCACCCACCCACCCATCCCCACCTCACCCTTGATTCTACTTCCCTTTGGCTTTGTCCCTGTGCTCTTTATACAGGTTCCTTGATGATCCTCCTTTCCCAATTATCCTCTCCCCTCTCCCCTCTGATTACTATCAGTTTGTTCTTTATCTCAATGCCTCTGGTTATATTTTACTTGCTTGTTTGTTTGGTGATTAGGTTCCACTTATAGGTTCTCCAAGGAGAACATACAGAGGGCCCAGAGACATATGAAAGGATGCTCACCATGACTAGCCATCAGAGAGATGTAAATTAAAACCGCAATGAGATACCACTACACACTGGTCAGAATGGCCATCATAACCAAATCAATGAACAACAAGTGCTGGAGAGGTTGCAGAGAAAAGGGAATCCTTAGTGCACTGTTAGTGAGAGTGAAGACTGGTGCAACCACTGTGGAAAACACTATGGAGTTTACTCAGAAAACTAAAAATTTCCTCAAAAAATGTTTTGACCCAGCAATTTCACTGCTAAGATTATACCCTAAGGATCCTGAAACACCAATTCAAAAGAACCTATGCACCCCAATGTTCATAGCAGCACAATTTACAATAGCCAAGGGTTTTAGAATTTTTAAGAGTTGATCTATTATAGGTCTTACTTTAGGACATGGTCTTTATTCCTAAGGCTTCTAGTGTCAGCTGGATGCCCAGGTTACTCATGAGGTATTATCAGAGTTTCTTCACTCTTGTTGACTGAAACTCCAGCATCCCCCAGTATGAGTCAACTGGTAATAGCTCTGTTCCCTTCTCAACCCTGAGCCCTCTGGTAAATTTCAGGTAGTTTTGCCTTGTGAATATTCAGCCCAGTCCTCAGCTAAAGATTCTTAGATAATCTCCAAATGGAGTTCTGAGATGTTCCTTAATATAGCTCCCTCTTCTCTGATGCCCGGTGTTGTAAATTCCAGCTTCTTCAGGTCTACTGAACTTTGTTTTCTGCTTTCTCAGCCAAGCAGTACTACTGTGTTCTATCTGAAATTCAATTCACTATGCCATTGAGACATTTTCCCCAGGCAGAGAACTGAAGTGGTGGTTGAGCTACCTTGTGGGTTTCCTTTCTCTCTGTAATCACAGCATTGTGCTGTCTATTATATAATGCTCCTGAACAGTCAGCTCATATATAGTGTCCAGTTTTATGGTTGTTTATGGCAAAAGGGCTAGTCAAGTACCAGTTTCTTCATCATAACAGGAGTAAACATCTTTCAAGGGGATTCATTTTTTACTACACCAAAGCAACCTGAGAAACCAATTTGCTCTGTCCAGTCTTACACAGTCTTGTGAAATTTTAACCATCTCAAAACATAATCATGCCTGGCTGGTGTGGCTAAGTGGATTGAGCACTGGTCTGCAAACCAAAGAGTTGCCAGTTTGATTCCCAGACAGGGCACATGCCTGAATTTCAGGCCAGGTCCCCAGTAGGGAGCATGTGAGAGGCAACCATATACTGATGTTTCCCTCTCTTTCTCCCTCCCTTCCCCTCTTTCTAAAAGTAAATAAATAAAGTCTTTTAAAAAACAAAACCATGTGCCTCATGTCACAGGAAGGTTATGGGAACAACTTCAGGGGACATGAGATAAATTAGCTGACTGCTGTTTCCTTTATCCTCACCTAGCATCTTATTTTGAATTCCCTTAGAAGCAGATGCTGAGACATGAACTTCAATAGAAGTAGTTTATTTGAGGTATATTAATTTCCTATGGCTTCTTTAACAATTACCACAATCTTGATTGTTTAAAACAACACACATTTATTATCTTACAGTTCAGAAGATCAAAAGTTTGAAATCACTTACAGTGAGCTAAACTCTGGATGTTTGCAGGGCCATATTCCCTGCAGAGGTTCCAGGGAAGGATGTGTTTCCTTGCCTTTTCTAGCTCCTAGAAACAAATTCATTATCGAGGGAGGTAACCCCTCCAAAAAATGGAATCATCTTCTGGAGAACAGGCCCCTTATACTGAGGGCAGACCCCTTATACTGCAGGCTTCACTGGCTAGGTGAGTATTCTAGGAACCCATCTGTATCAATGCATCAGCTGACTTTGCTGTAAGAGCCTGCGTATGGCTTCAGTGAATTTTTTTGAAAACTCTTTCAACACATTTGCCCATTTCATGATAGGTGATTTACAAGTGCACCTGCCCATAACACACTGCATGTTCAGCAGTTTCTGACCAAAAATGGCAGAAAACCTATGCCCCACCCTCCCTATTCACCCGACCTCACCCTGAGTGATTTCTTTTGTTTCCTCGAGTGAAAAAAGTCCAGAAAAGGGAAGTGTTTTGCCAATGTGGAGAGGTGAAACAAAAAATGGCAGAAGCACTAAAAGGCATCAACATGGATGAGTTCAAAAATTCATTTGAGCAGTGGAATAGAGTCTTGATAGGTGTATTACAACAAATGGAGAGTACTTTGAAGGTGACTGAAATTGAAATGTGTAAGAATAAATACAAAATTTTTTATTGATAAATTCTGGAATTTTTTGGTCCCCCTTTGTATTCCTTGCCTGTGGCCTCTTCCACCATCTTCAAAGCCAATAATAGTACAGCATTTGCTTCAGTGGTCACATTGGCTTCTTTTTCTGTATCAAATCTCTCTCTCTACCTTCCTCCTATAAATACACTTGTAATTGCATTTAGGGCACATTCACATAATTGAGAATATTCTCTTCATTTCAAAATCCTTCACTTAATCATGTTTACAAAGTCTCTTTTGCCACATAAGGTAATATTCACAGGTTTATGAATCAGAACCTTGGTATCTTTTTAGGTCATTAATCAGCCTACCAAAGTCCGCATGTCCATCTCCATCTCACATGCAAAATACATTCATCTCATGCCATCAACTTCAAAATCTGAACCCTTTTTAGTACCAATTCAAGATCTAAAATCTCATCATCCTAATCAGGTATGGGTGAAATTCTGGGAATGATCCATCCTGGGGCAAAATTCCTCTCCAATTATGGACTTCTGAAACTAGAAAACATGTTATCTACTCTCAAAATACAATGGTGGGACAGGCATAGGATAATTAAAGTTATAGATATTCTGATTCCGCAAGGGAGAACAAGGTGAGTCAGTAGCCCAAAGCCATTTCAAAATCCAACCAGTACCTAGCATTAGGTTTCAAGGCCTTAAAATAATCCTTTATGGCTTAAAATTCTGCCTTCATCCTGTGACTCAACCCTTACAGCAACAGCCTCCATCTTAGGGCCTGTAATCAGACCTCTGGGCAAATTGGCAAATTTCAATGTTACTGAACAATATTCTTTTGTCTCTTCTTTGTATTCTCTTTTTAAATGATTATAACATCTGCTAGTTCTCTCCTGAATTAAGTAAAAAATCTTTTAACATGTATTTATTTCATATCTGTATGAATGTCATGCTTTTATCTTATTCTGAAAATTATCTTTTAGTCATTTCAGATGTCAAACCAAAATGTCCAATACATTAACCTACCAGAGCCAGGTAAATTTCAATGACAGAGAAGTATATCTCATGTGGAGTTTAAGCCTAGGCATTCCTTTTCCTGCTCCGGGTGAATCCAAAGCACCAATACAATGATGTTAACTCTGTTTCTCTAATTTTCATGTTGTGATCTCCTAAGTTAGTCTTTGTTTTATTTTGGATACATTATAGCCCATAAGTTATTCCTCATTGTTGGGAGGAATTTGGATTTAGATTCGGACCATTTTGAGGTCTCTCTAAATGGAATCATGATTTATAGAGATCTAATCTAGACTGGAAGGGAAACAACAGAAAATCTAGGTTTGTCAGTCTTTTCCCTTTTGGTTTATCTGTTTTGAATTCAAATCAATTAAGAATTTCATACCCACTGGCAGAACAGCATTTTGATAACTGGATTGGCAAGGTTTTCTGTTTCCGTGTTTATTTTTAACTCATGGCACAATAATAGAGTTGAAGCTCTTATTTCTATTTCTCTCTCCTTGTAGGTCTAAGTGTCTGCAATTCAGAACTGCCTTCTGATTGTATAAGTGTATAATACTTTTCTACCTCTGAGTAATATTGATATATTATATAATAAAATCTCTGAATTTAAAGGAGGTCTGTTGTGATTGGCATATCTAATAAATAATTGACTATACAAATGAAATTTTCTTAAAAATTAAGCTGTAATACTTTTAATGAGCTAAATTTAAACAATATAAATTCTCCTAGAAACTGACTCATAACAATTTTAAGAACACAAATTCATGTAAACTGGGTGAGAATCTTCAGCAAACAAGTGTAGCTTAATAGTTTAGGCTGTGTGAAAACAATTATGTCTTCTCTGATTTATTAAGTATAAGCATACATTTTTATGTTTCTTGGGTATATTTTTCCTAAGTTAGTTTTACTGATCAAATGAGCTACAATTACTTCCACTAAAACTTCAAGATTTGGAAAACATGAATTTGTTTAACCAAATAGAATTATGTTTCTGACAATCTTGAATTTTTACAGCAATAAGGTTTTATAGTATGTCAGCTTGACAGCATTTCAAACACCTTTAGATAATTGAAAAATCTTAGATGATATTACTTTGAATTAAATAACAGATGTCTTTGATCATTTATAATTAAGACAAAACACTGAAACATTGATGACTATACTTTTAACCTATTTACTACTGTTTCCTATTTATACATGCTATAAAGAGGCTACATCTTTAAATCTGTCAATGAACATGCTCATCTCTACCAAGTTGTGATGTTGTATAAGGAACACGTGTGGCCAAATAAAGCTGGGTTAAGTGCATGCATGAGCTAGTCTGATAAAAATCACAGACAATACACAGTTACGAACCCTAGTCTTCTTTAAAAAAAATGACTTCCTTTAAAAGTTATAAGTAAATATCCATGAATGAGATTCTAATAAGGGTCTCAGGATTAAGGAGAAAAAGAGAATGCTTCCCTTCTAAAGTAAACTGCCATTTTGTGCCAGAATAAAAAAGAGGGGGCTGAAATACAAAACTGAGCATGTGCAGAGACCTATAGAAGGTTCATAGAAATAGAATTTGAAAAGGAACACAAGTGTGTGTTAAATTTTTTCCAAATCTGACTTGGTTTTCATGAGTTTATTCATAAGATTTTCATTTTTATTTATTTTATTTTTAAGCATTTTTATTTAATTATTGTTCAAGTACAGTTTTCTGTCGTTTATTCCCACCCCAGCCTACCCACCCCAGTGCTCCCTACCTCCCTCCCATTTCCACCCCTCTTAGTTTTTGTCCATGTGTCCTTTATACTTGTTCCTGTGAGTCCTTCCCCTTTTCCCCATAAGATTTTCAAAAGAGCTTGTGGTTACTTTAGTATCAAATATTATATTACACTCAATTTGAGAATTTGATTTGCTCTCAGTAAAAAGACTATGTTTTGTTAGAGTTTGGGTCTGATCTTAATGGGTTCGACCTTTGTAAAAGGTCATTCCTCGGCTGTACTAGCTTCCCATGACTGCTCCAACAAATTATGGTCTTGGTAGGTTAAAAAAAATACCTTTATTTGCTTACAGTTTTGGAGGTCAGAAGTTTGAAATCAGTTTCTCTGGGCTACCTTCTTTGTACTCTGCCTCAAAAGGCAGAGATTATTTATCTTAACAGAATAAAGGTCTATACCTTTGTTCTGACTTTATTATGACCCTGATTATTCTAATAAAAAAAATAGCCCTGGCTGGTGTGGCTCAATGGATTGAGTGCCAGCCCACGAACCAAAGGATTGCCAGTTCAATTCCCAGTCAGGGCACATGCCTGGGTTATGGGAAAGGTCCCCAGTAGGGGGCATGTGAGAGGCAACCACACATTGATGTTTCTCTTCCTCTCTTTCTCCATCCCTTCCCCTCCCTAAAAATAAATAAAGTCTTTAATAAAATAAAATGAAATAAACAGTGAAAGTTATATAATTTTTAATGTTTATTTACTGTATTGCCACTTTGACTAATAGCTTCCATAATCCTAAATTCTCAGATGTCTTGATAATTTTATTTTTGCCTTCCACAAATTGAATTCTAAATAAAAATGAAATAAAATAATACCACAAAATATGTTTGGCACTTAAAACTGAGATTTCCCAGGAGGCCCTGGAAGTCACTAAGATTCTGTCACGTTATAAAAGGAGAAGTGGTAGACTTATTAGATTTGTTAGATTTATTTGATGTACTACTATGTATGAGTTGCTCAGAAAAAATTATCCAAAGAGGTAATCAACCTTTCTTTGGTTAAATTTCAATAGGGAAAATATTATTAATGTAAGATTTTAGAAATCATACTGTGTATTGTAAGTTCCTGGAGATTTTTCAGCTCCCTCACTGTCTATTATATGTTGTTATTTACCAGAGTCCTGGTGGTCCTTTCCCTGATGATATCAGGCAACAACACTATCATGTTAACAGGTATAACATCAGCTGTTATTGTTAAATGTTTTATTTCAATCTTACTGTTTTAATTTGTACCTAACATCATATAGGCTAGTACTTTCGAACCAAGGATGAATATCAAACTTATCATTAGAGCTTTATTTAAGTACAGATGTTCACGCCTACTTTAGACTTTTTCTAAAACAGCCTCAATCATTATGTGCATAGATGTTTTATCTAAAACTAATTTATTTGAATTGGCTTTATTATTGTTTACATACCATACAACAATAATAGATTTTTTAAAAATATTTTATTTGTTTTTAGAGAGGGGAAGGGAAAGAGAAAGAGAGGGAGAGAAACACCAATGACTGGTTGCCCCTTATGTGTCCCCTGCTGGGGACCTGGCCTGCAACCCAGGCTTGTGCCCTGACTGGGAATTGAACGGTGACCCTTTGCTTCACAGGCCCATGCTCAATCCACTGAGCTACACCAGCCAGGGCCAACAATAATAATTTCAACTTCACTTGCATTATTTTTACTAAGCCTTCCAGAAGGACTTTTATCTGTGAAAGTTATCAGTAATAAGTTAACCATAGTCATTGTAAGTGTCTCTCTCCTCCAGATTGTTTAACTCTGATGGTTCCCATAAGGCCATACAATAAGCTAAAGGACAGAGATCTAATTTTCAACAAGGGACTGTCCTGAGAACCCCCAGGAAAAGTATTTCAAAGAAGAGGTTCATTGGCACAGGGTTCAGATGTCATCACATAATCACATTTAAGACCATGTGGAAGACCATTAAGAATATTGTGTACAGAGTCACAATTTTGAGAACAAGTTGGGAAGCAGAAGTGTTCATAACACAGTTTAATATAATGTACAGTGGAACAAGACCTAGGTTTGCAAAGTTCATTGACCTATACAATGAAATCAATCCTTTTTTTCTAACCTATCAGAATTTCCCAAATAAAATACAAATGAGAGTTCTTGAGAATAAGTTGTGCAGAGTGTTTTCTTAGAAGCCCAAGAGGCCCTAACATCTGTATTAAAGACTTCAGCTTCTTTTTCCCAGAGGAAAATGTGAACTCTTTTCTATTTTATGTCCCATTTCTCAGGGTATAGTAGAAGAAACAGCCTCAACAATAGGAAGGAGAGTCCACTTTTCCTTCCCACTGTGAACTTGGGAGAGTAGGTTACTGTCTCTGAGCTTCTGGGACCTCAATTGAAAATGGAGACCCAGAAAATTATCTCTATCCCCTGTGTCCCACTTACCTACTGAAAGTAGAAAACATTTCTTGGGAAAAGATCATAGAATGGTAATTGTACACCTTTATCAAACCTTTGAAATGACTTAGTTGTATCTTCTTATTTTATAGCCATAGAAGTTGATGTGCCCCAAGTAAACTACATTATGAGAGCTCAGAACCTGGTGAAAATACCTACAGTTGCTAGTGAGAGGATAGGTGGCCAACTCAAATGAAGAGTAAGAGTTGAACTTGGCTAAGGCAAGGAGGGCATTAAGGCTCTCTATAACAAATCACCAAGGAGCTAGAGCAGTTCCCCATATGGTTAAAGCCTACCAGAACCAAAATCATTACCTGAGGGCACATTATTCTGCTAGAAAGTGAGGGTGGCAGAGAAAAGCTTCTAAAGAGGCCACTGAAGCCTGTGATAGCTCCTAGAAACCACCAGCACATGACTATCACTGTATATCTAAAATAAAAAGTATGAAACCTGAAAAAATTGTGGAGAGAACATCTTGACAATGATGTTTCTGTAAATACTTGGTTTAATGGGCACTGTGTATCAAGAAAGCTTTCTTGGATTTATACCAGCACATATTCCAACAAGCTCTATGCACAACCCCAAAACTGATCCTCAGGACACTCCTGTGAGGTGGAGCAAGGCTAAACCAATTTCCAGAGATGGTGGAAGGGGGCAAAGAGAGGCTAAGTCACCAAGCAGAAGGGAGCTGAGAGGAAACCAGGGTGAGGACTGTCTGGATCCTGGATGAACCTCTGCCTCTCCCTCTGTGTCACTCTTCTGTCTCTGCACAAGGCTCGGCAGGACATGGTTTTCACAGCCAGTGACCCAAGTCTCTAGCACACACTGAGAACCAGGCCCAGTGGTCCCATGGGGAGCACACTGAGCATCTGGCCTATACGGAGGGAGACATAGGCAGCTCCTCAGAAGGGTGCACTCAGCGCCAGGCCCTGTGTTGTATAGCAGTTACTGGCACACACTGGCTTCATCTTTGGGAAAACCCAAATATGGAGGAACTCTTACTATCTATCCCCCATATTACACAGGAAGGAACTTCTGCTCAGAGGGAGTGAATGAATGTCCAGGACCCATGGCCAGACAGTGGTGACCTGAGATGGCCCTGCCAGGTCCTCTGGCCACATTGTTGAAGCTGGCTGGCCATCCTCTGACCAGCCTTCTATGCCCAGCTCTCTATGACCAGCCCTCTATGACCAGCCCTCTATGACACGCCAGGAGGCAGCAGACAGTGATGAACAAGGTGAAAACCTCTCATGTGGACACTCATAGCAGAGTGGGCAGTTTTCTGCAACACTTAATGTGACAACTTAAAAAAAACAGCACACAAAATTGTTTCTAAGACTCATGCTTTTGGGTCCATCACTTGGACCACAATTCACACAGAATATACTTGTAATCTTAAAACAGGTATTCAGCCACTGATAAGACTGTTACTCTATTAAACATATGAAGAACAAAATAGGTGTTTCATTTGAGAATGAGCTTTACAATTATTTGTGTTTGTACTGTAATATCTAATAACCATTAAGAACTGCTTGAATTGCATGTCTTAGATCAGATAGTAGCTTTTTGGTATTCCTGTTTAATGTATGAGTGTCCAGGAAAGAGGGCAAAAGGATATATTCCAAGTGGCAGTTATAACACTAGCTAATAATCCCTGTCTCAAGTACTTTAATTAATTTATTTATTTTTTGGAATGAGGCAGGATATAAATAAGTGACATCAAATGAACTATGAATCCTTTCATGTATGTTTTATGCTCTCCTCAACATTCCCCATTCCTCAGGTAATGCCCAGTTACATGAAATAAAAAGACTGACTGACATGCCACCCCCTCTACCACTACCTCCTGGTTTTAGATGTTTCCCATTATGAATGAAGCCTTTGGCCCTGAAGTCATGGTCTTCAGCACCCCCATCCCACCCCCAGTTACTGCCATCATTCTTGGAGCCCAACCCCCACTGACCCTCCCCCAACCTCCCACACTCTTCTTCCCCTCCAACCTACTGGCCTCACAGGCTGTGACTTGCTTGGAACCCATGAGGAAGTCTCCTCACCCCCATTACCTTTGCCAGCTACTGCCACCAGTGCCCCGGCCCATGATGTCACCACTAGAAACTGCCCTCCATCCCAGATTCCAGCTACTCCCAGAAATGCACCTCCCCACAATGTCACCATCAGAAACTGCTCCTAATCCTGGATTCCAGCATCCCTCACTGACCACACCTTCCACCCTCCAACTCTCCATGAGTCACCTCCTCCTGGATGTCTCACAGCTATTTAACTCCCCAAATGATCAAAACATAGGAGTCAGAAGCAGAACGATGGGTGGATTTCCATCCTTTAATGTCATCCATTGATAACACAGCCTGGCTTCCTCGCTATGCGCCAGTGTGCCTTGGGCTGCTCTGATGACTCTTGTTGGGCTCTGGGACTCAAGCTTCAGCTCCTCTTCCTAGATTTAGGCATCTGGTCAAATAGATTTAAAGCTGTATCCCGAAGGTGGCGGCCAGGGCTCTCCATTGTTGCTTGCTGCTCGGTGATCTGTTGTATCTTGCTCAGTGATCTGCAGCTGTCCATTGGTGGCCTCAATGCCTACCATCTCTACAATGTAGTTAGTCAGGCAGTCCAGCATGAGCATGTGCAAGTCATTTTTGGATGAATTCTGATGTTGACTGTGCTGATCCTTTAGCAGAAGGCAAGCTACATGGGTCAAATGGCACTGTAACTCTGCTGTTAAAAGATGGTCTGGAGTCTCAGAGATTTGTTTCTGTGCCATGATTGCTGGGTTTGGCTCCAATCAGCCCTTAATTCTCTGGCTGCCCTGGACCTCTGAAGACACCCATGCCCAGCTCTGCCTGTTAGAGCCCTGTGCTCAGCCCCTCATTGCTCAGGGAGCCCTTTGTGACATCCTACACTTTGGGATGTCATTGGAGCCCATTGTGACCTCATCAGGCCCCAGCCTAGAGGTGTCCATAACAGGGGCTTGGTTACTATAGTGACTGCTCCCTGATTTTGAGGGAACTAGCATGTGCTGCTTGACTTTAACATTGTAGAAATAAATGTGTTTCAATGTAAAACTTTCCATCTTTAACACACAACTCCAGGTTACGTGATTCTGACCTTACATTGCCTTCAAGGACTTTTACAATCTTTGGTTAGTTGTAGTTTACTAATAAACAAGTAAAATGTGTTGTTCAGTTGAGATTAAATTCCCCCCACCATGATATAAAGAAACCAGTTTTGCCTCCCTGTATACATTCACTTAAATATACCTGATTAATAATATCCCCACATCTAACTTATGTTTTCTCTTTTGAACCAGTTATAACACTTGTCCATTCCCTCCTTGAGTAAATACAATCTTTTAACACATGTTCATTTCATATCTGTATGGATATCTTGATTTTGCACAGTTTGAAAAATACCTTTTAATCATTTTGAAAATCACGATAAGGTGCTCAATAGATTCATCTATCAGAACTGGGTAGATATTGTTGAGAGACAGAAGTGTGCCTTGTACTCATTTTAAGCCCAGATGTGTCTTTTCTGAGCTGTCCTAGGTGAAGCCAAAGCACCAAGAGTTATTTGTTCTTTTTTATCATTTTAATTTTTCTCTCTACTAATTTTTGTGTTTCTGCTTTGTTTTGGGTTCATTTACAGCTGATAACACTTATAGATATTCCCATTCCAAAAGAGAGAATGTAGAGAAAGGAAAGAGTCTCTGATCCAAGGAATTTCAATACCCAAGCAGGCAAACCTACATAACTTGGGAATAATTTTTGGTGACTTGAGGCTCCTCCTTCTGATCCCATGACTTTACCTGGGTCCATAGCTCTGACCTCCACATTCTAGGTTCTGCCTTCAGAATCATCTTTCCTCTGTTTTGAATTGAGCACATTTGCAGCTGAGTAGTTTATTAGCCTCTTTACTGCTTGTCAACACTTGGGAGTCCACAGCCATCTATCATTTTACCCTCTGCCTATCCTTTCAGTTAAATGTAGCATTGTTTATGATTTAGCATATGCAAACAGCTTGCAGCCTCCCATGTATGACATGGGCATTGATGTCCTTACACAAGAGGCTAGTTCACAGATCTCTCCTGGAACATCCCATATCTATTTATTGGTTGCTTCTGCTAAGATGACTAGAATTATCCATGATTCACACCCTATATCACTCCAAAGAGCCCTCTGAATCTCCTGAGCTTTTGATCCCTCAGAGGTACTAGCACAAAGATGGCTAGCTATACCCTTGATTTTATCTCCACAGGACACTTTCCTGACAGTGATCATCTGGATAGGCTGAGAATTTCTCATATCTTCATATACTGGTTCTTTTAAAAGATGGTCTGGAGTCTCAGAGATTTGTTTCTTCTGTTTTTGTTTCTGTTTCTTCCCTCAATTTATGTTTTTCCTCCAAAATTTAATTATTATTAGCAAGAAGAAATAAGGTCATGCATTCAACAATTTCCTCAGGAATGTGGTCAGCTACATTTTCATTGTTACAATTCTGCTAATATTTCTGCTGCTACATAACAAGAATCCCCTACCCTCTAATTTCCAATGTTTTCCTTCTAGACCTTCTCCAGCAATACCCAACACTCTGGCTTCTATCGGCAGTCCATTCATGATGACTTAGGTATTCACTAAGACAATCAGACCTTCTCAGCTGTGCTCCTTGCTTCCTTTGAGCTCTCATCAGCAGCACTTTTGACATCTGTAGTTCTACTAACTGTTAACATATTCCAGGATTTTTTAATCATGCTTCTCAAAATTACTCTAGCCTATACCATTATCCAATTCCAAAGCCACTTCTACATTTTTAGTTATCTGTTAGGGTAGCAACCCACTTCCTGAGACTAAAATCTGTACTAGATTCCTATGGCTGCTCTGATGCATTGCTACATGTTTGGAGCTTTAAAACAACACATATTTATTCTTGTATGGTTCTGGAGATAAGAAATTCAAGTCAGTTTCACTGGGCTAAAAACAAATTGCCAACAGGGCCATGCTCCCACTGGAGGCTCTAGAAAAGAATGGGTTTCCTGGCCCTTTTCAGCTCCCAGAGCTGCATTCCTTGTCTGTGCCCACTTCCTTCAGCTTCACAGCCAGCAGTGAGGCATCTTGCTCCAGTGGTCAAATTTCTTGCTTCCATGTCACATTTATCTCTGCCTACCTCTTATAGAACAGGTGGGTTTGCACTTGGGCTCTATCAGAGGATGTAGAATAATCCCCTATCTCAAGATCCTTAGCTTCATCTTTAATGTAAATTCTCTTTTGACATATAAGGCAACACTAACAGGTTGAAAGGATTTGGATCTGGTTATCTTTGGGGGTCATTATTCAGCCTATCACAGGAGGAATCCCTCAGAAACTTTAATAGGTAAGTGAGGAATTTAAATAGGGAAGGAAAGAAGCAAACAAAGTGTTCCTTGTTAATCAATTAAATAGCACTAAAGAAGTTTAGAAAACACACTTGCTAGGGGAAGATAATGCCCCAGCAGTCTGGACCAGATGCTATTGGGCACAGTGGGCTCTGACAGCCTGATAAAGGTTCTCCCAAAGAGAAGCTCAGGTACTGACTGACATTTGAAACACAGGCCAATACACACATAAATGGTACAGGCTGTGGGGCTATGGGCAGAACATGGACAGCATCTGCTACACTCTGAAATGTATTTTATATACTTTCCTTATAAAGTCTCTTTCTTCCTCCTTACCTCCTATCCACTTTTCCTTCCTTTACTGAACAAATGTTTATTGTGCAGCTCACCTGGTATCAAGCCCCAAGTTAGATGGTGGGTGTTCGATGTTAAACAAAGTAGACATTAATTGTCTCATCCAATGGAGCATCCAGTCTAATGACAAAGACGGATGTTAAACAAATATTAAAATACAGATATAATTTCAAACTATCTTGCATGACTTTGCTTCCTAGTCAGGGCATGTACGTAGGTTGTGGGTTCCATCCCGGGTCTAGGCATGCATACAGGAAGCAATCAATTGATTTTTCTCACACATCTATGTTTCTTTTTCCCTTCCTGCTCTTTCCCCCTTCTCTCTCAAATCAATAAACATACCCTCATTAGAGAATTTTAAAAAATGAAACTTGCATGATGAATGTTAGTTAAACCTATTGTGGTAACACTTTCACAATCAAATCATCATGTTGTATATCATAAAGTTACTCAGTTATGTATGGCAATAATTTCTCACCAAAGCTGAAAAAAATACTTGCTGTTAACTTTCTGAGGCCTAGGGAATTCTATGTCTAATTGTTGTTCTATAAAGATCTTTAATGATAACAACCAGCAAATTGAAGTACATATTAAAATGTCAGACTTTTAAAAAATGGGGGAAAGTAACTATTCACACAATCACAGTTGCTGACCTCTGGGGCCTGAGTCAGCAGGAAAGCCAGCAAACCCAATGCTCAAGAACTGTTACTTTGAGTTGGTGATTACGGATGGTTGTGACAGGCTGTTTCAGAAAATAGCTTCAAAAATATTCAATTTGGGACTTTCGGCCAAGATGGGGGTATAGGTGGAAATACTATACCTCCTTGCACAAACAAATTTAAGGATGACAAAAATTTAGAAACAAAAACACAACCAAAACAGACAGAAAATTGAACTGTACCAAGTCTGACAATAACAAACCATTAATCCAAACCAGCAAGAGGGGTGGAGTCAGTGGCCAGCAGAAAGGGGTTGCTGCAGGAAAAAGCAGTGGCTGCCGGACCAACCCAGGTGTGCAGTTGGCAGATCCAAGGCATGGGGTGGCAACAGGCAGACCCAGTGAGGGTACAAAGTGGCTGGGTGACCACAGTCACACATTCACGTGCAGATAAACCAGGTGAAAAAACAGACAGTGAGGCAGACCACACAATGCAGGGCCCCAGCACTAGGGAAATAAAGACTAAAAGCAATGATTGGAAAAACTTTCTGGGGTTGAGGTGCCGGGAGAGGCTCTCAGCCTCACAGGAGAGTTCATTGGAGAGACCCACAGGGTCCTAGAATGTACACAAGTCCACCCACCCAGGAACCAGCACCAGAAGGGCCCCATTTCCTTGTGGGAGGTGACAGAAGGGACTGAGATCTGAGAGAGAATGGAGCGAGCACCATTGCTCCCTCTCTGACCCCACCTCCACATACAATGTCACAACCCAGAGACTGGGTGTACCCGCCCTGGTGAACACTTAAGCATCCGCCTCATAGGTAACTGGCATGAACAGACCAAAACATTATGGCTTAAGTAGAAGAACAGCTCAAAGCCCCAGAGCCAATACTTCTAAGCGACCAAGAGATAGCCAACCTATCAGATGCACAGTTCAAAATACTGGTGATCAGGATGCTCACAGAACTGGTTGATTTTAGTTACAAATTAGAAGAACAAATGAAGGCTAAACTAAGTGAAATGAAGCAAAATGCACAGGGAACCAATAGTGTTGGGAAGAAAACTGGGACTCAAACCAATGGAATGGACCAGAAGGAAGAAAGAAACAACCAAACAGAAAAGAATGAAGAAATAAGAATTCAAAAAAAAAATGAGGAGAGGCTTAGGAACCTCCAGGACATCTTTAAAAGTTCCAACATCCAAATTATAGGGGTACCAAAAGGGGAAAGAGAAACACCAACAAGTGGAAAACTTATTTGAACAAATAATAAAGGAGAACTTCCCCAATCTGGCAAAGGAAATAGACTTCCAGGAAATCCAGGAAGCTCAGAGAGTTCCAAAGAAGGTGGACCCAAGGAGGAACACACCAAGGCACATCATAATTACGTTAGCTAAGATAAAATGAAGGAGAGAATCCTAGAAGCAGCAAGAGATAAGGGGACAGTCACCTACAAAGGAGTTCCCATCAGACTGTCAGCGGATTTCTCAAAAGAGACCTTACAGGCAAGAAGAGGCTGGAAAGAAGTATTCCAAGTTATAAAATCCAAAGACCTACATCCCAGATTGCTCTATCCAGCAAAGCTTTCATTTAGAATGGAAAGGCAGATAAAGTGCTACTCAGATAAGTTCAAGTTCAAGGAGTTCATCATCACCAAGCCCTTATTATATGGAATGTTAAAAGGACTTATCTAAGAAAAAGAAGATAAAAATATGAACAGTGAAAGGACAGCAAACTCAGTTATTAACAGCCACGCCTAAAACAAAAGCAAACTAAGCAGACAGTAGATCAGGAGTGGAGCCATAGAAATAGATATCACATAGAGAGTTAGCAACAGGGGAGTGGGAGGAGGAGAAGTGGGGAGAAGGTACAGAAAATGAGTAGCATAGATGGTAGGTAGAAAATAGACAGGGGGAGGGCAAGAATAGTATGAGAAATGTAGAGCTAAAGAACTTGTGACACATGGACATAAACAAAAGGGGGGATGGTGGGGGAGGGGTGTGCAGGGTGGCGGGGAATGAAGGGGGGAAGTAGGACAACTGTAATGGCATAATCAATAAAATATATTTTTAAAAAAGGAAAAAAAATATTCAATATGGTCTTCCCTAGAGGCAAGAGACATAACATATTTATTATATGTAAAAATTTTCACTTAAAATCGTGCCATAATATATTAAAAGATGACCATGTAAAATGAAGCAAACTATATGATCTCAACTCTAAAATATGTATCTTTCCTTATTCTCTTATACCTCCACCTTCAGCCCACCTTCTCCACTTTTATGGCCAGCAAATTACCTCAAAATCCTCCCAGACACAGATAAAACATTACTTGTTCTTGGAAGTTTCTTTTAAGTTTTTTAAATAAATTTTTTCTCATATTTGGGCTTTAATGGCACTCTCTAGAAAATAATATACAAATATGACATTAATTATTCTATGGGTCATTTATATTTTCCTGCTTATACTTGTATATATTTCATAATAGTTTACATGAAACGTGTATTAATTTTGTAATAAAAGAAGAAATAATTAATTTCCTTAGAAAATTAAAAGGAAAGCATGCTCAACTGGGATTCAGACAGGGGCTTTCTTTATTTATGTATTTATTTATTTTGCTATGTATAATTTTATTTTATTTCTTAACAGTTCATTTTTAATGTATTTTGTCATAACCATTTATCTCCCCATACCTTCCTCTACCTCCACCCACCCTCACCCCTCACAATCACCAAACTTTCATTCATGTGAATAAGTTCTTTCTCTTTTTTTATCGATCCCTTAACCCTCTCCAAACTGCTCTCCAAGCTGTCATGATGCTCTCTATCTATGAGTCTATCTCTATTTTGGTTGTTAGTTTACTTTATTCATTAGATTCTACATATGAGTGAAATCACATGGTATTTGTCTTCCTCTGACTGGCTTATTTCACTTAGCACAATGTTCTCTAGGTCCATCCATACTGTGGAAAAGGGTAAAATTTTATTTTTTTATCTCCAAGTAGTACTCTATTGTGTAAATGTACCATACCTGTTTTATCTACTCATCTACTGATGGACACTTGGGCTGCTTCCAAATCTTGGCTATTGTAAATAATGCAGCAATAAACATAAAGGTGCTTTATTTTTTTTTTTAGCATGATGATGTGTGGCCATCTATACTTAACACACACACAAAAAAATGGCAGAGTCAGGAACTACTGTGGTGTGTTTCTCAAAGAATGAGGCAGCCTGGCCTATCACATTTCAAAATACATGAAACTGAAATAACATATAGTCTCCTCCTCATCACCTATCTCTCCTCCAATATGTCTTATCTTAGTTTTTACTGTTTCTCTAATTACACAACCAGATGTCAAAGTCGTCCTTGACTAGCCTGTCTCACTTACTACCATGTTCAAATCTCAATTTTTCCTCAGAAATATTCCTCAGACCATCTCCATCTTACTGTCATAGTTTGGGTCCTCGTTTCCTTTTACCTTGGTATTGGCCAAAGCGTCCTGTAGGTTTCTGTAGTCTATTATCATCCTTTTCCAAATTATCTTCTTACTGCTCTACTTTTCACTTTTGTTTTTTGAATTTTCAAAAATATGATCATGCTAGTGCAATATCTCCATTTTTATGTCTGCTGACACTTTAAGCCTCATCCCACAATCTTCTCTTTCTCCCCCACATGTGGGCAAGCTTATAAGAAAGCTAGGGTGTCCTTGGCTGGTGTGGCTCAGTTCATTGAGTGCTGGCCTGTGAACCAAAGGGTCACAGGTTCAATTTCCAGTCAGGGTAAATGCCTGGGCTGTGGGCTAGGTCTCCAGTAGGGGACCACAAAAGACAACCACACGCTGATGTTTCTCTTCCTCTCTTTCTCCCTCCCTTCCCCTCTCTCTACAAATAAATAAATTCACAAAGAATGTTAAAAAAAAAGAGAAAGCCTAGGCGTCCCCACCTTTGGTACTTGTGGTAGAGTCAAACCACACAAGCTCCTTCCCATGCATGGGACCTTCACCATGGCCCCACTCCCTAACTACCATAACACCATAAGCCATTTTCCTTTCCTGGTCCCTCATGCCATTTTAGTCCATAGTTGGGAGGAATCCTGCTCCACCCCAAAAGCCTCATTATCTGAGTGATCCATCTTTTCATAGCCTCTTGAGGGGCATGTGTGTGTGTGTGTGTGTGTGTGTGTTCATTGATCTTCAGATCCTAATCAGTTTTGAGGTGGAGGTCCATCCTTTATCTTCTTAAAGGTGGCCACAACAACAGTATCCCCCTAATGTTTAGTCCCTGCTTTCCCTTATAGTTTAAAGCTCTTAGTATGTCTTATAGGGCTCTCACTACCTCTCTCCATCCCATCTTTCTGGCCTCTTCTCCCAATCTCCTCCTCCCCATGAAAACTTATCTATCCCTGCTTATCTAGTCCCAGAATATTCCATGTCCTGCTGTCTATCTGCTTCCCCCTTTTTCTGGGATGGCATTCCACTTTCCCTTTTTTTCTCAACTCCCAAGACACCTTCTTTCTGCATGATGTCTACAAAATGTTTTCCCTGTTTCCTCAGACCAAGTAAAATATGATGTCTTCTTAAAGTTTCCAGTAACTCCTATAGACAGAAATTGTCTCTTCTTTTCCTGGTCTATGATGGCACTTAAAATCACTGTTCTTGTCTGCTTACAGGTATCTCCTCCCATGCAAGACTATGAACTTCTTGATGGTACGTCTTTTGTAATTCATCTGATATGTTTTGTCTCTGCCACACCCTAAGAATATCAGTACTAAGTAATAGTGATTGAGTAATTTTTAAAAAATTAAGTGGAAATGTTGCTAAGAATGAAAGGGTATTGGTAATGAAAATACTTTGAGCTCTCTGAGACAGAATAAGAACTAGAAATAGACTTCCAGGAAATCCAGGAAGCTCAGAGAGTGCCAAAGAAGTTGGACCCAAGAAGGAAAACACCAAGACACATCATAATTACATTAGCCAAGACCAAAATGAAGGAGAGTATCCTAGAAGCAGCAAGAGATAAGGGGACAGTTACTTACAAAGGAGTTCCCATCAGACTGTCAGTGGATTTCTCAAAAGAGACCTTACAGGCAAGAAGGGGCTGGAAAGATGTATTCCAAGTCATGAAATCCAAAGACCTACAGCCAAGATTGCTTTATCCAGCAAAGCTTTCATTTAGAATGGAAGGACAGATAAAGTGCTTCTCAGACAAGGTCAAGTTCAAGGAGTTCATCATCACCAAGTCCTTATTATATGAAATGCTAAAGGGACTTATATAAGAAAAAGATGATGAAAAATACAGTGAAAGGACAGCAAACACACAGGTATTAACAACCACACCTAAAACAAAAGCAAACCAAGAGGACAGCTAGATCAGGAGTGGAACCGTAGAAATGAAGAACACATGGAGGGTTAGAAACAGGGGGGTGGGAGGAGGAGAAGGGGGGAGAAGGCACAGAAAATAGCATAGATGGTAGGTAGAAAATAGATAGGGGGGAGGGCGAGAATAGTTGGGGAAATATAGAATCTAAAGAACTTGAGACACGTGGTTATAAACTAAGGGGGGGAGAATAGTGGGGGAGGGAGTGTGCGGGTGGAGGGGAATGAAGGGGGGGAATAGAACAACTGTAATGGTATAATCAATAAAATATATTTTAAAATAAATAAATAAATAAATATTTTTTTTAAAAAAGAACTAGAATTTCCCTATATTTGCCTCTAGTGTAATATGCAAATGAATGTTAAAAAATTGTTGGGTGGCTAAATAAAATAATTGTAAAATAGTTAAAATCTAGACACTAAAGGCCTTTATTTTGAATAGTCATGAGGATGTATAGTACAGCATAAGAAATATAGTAAGTAATATTATAATAACTATGTATGATGCCAGGTGGATAATTGAAATATCAGGAGAACCACTTTGTAAATGTTTGTTTAATCACTATGCTGTATGCCTTAAACTAATAAAAAATAATATTGAATGTAAACTGTAATGGAAAAAACAATAAAAAGCAAACAAAAAAGACTTATTTGGAGGAAGTGGCAGGTAGCATGAGCTATTCACCAGTCCCAGATTATAAACATATCATTGCTACTGAACTAGATTCCTTGACACCTAAATGATGCTTGTCTATTAAATTTAATAGCTGTAGAAGAAGCAATGTGACCTCTATGGCTCAACAGTCATTAGATAATTAGGTTACAGGAACAAAAATGACCTGTGTGTGTTATTATCCTCACCCATAAAAACAAATTTGTAAACTATGGGTCACCTTGTTTTCTTCTGTTTTGGGCATTTTACATATGGGAGAATTAGGAAAACCTCACTATATACCACTGCAAGTGCATAGGTGCTAATTTCATCTAAGAGTATGCCTTGTGCTACATTTTATTAAGAACCTACACAACAACCCACAACAACTTTATCATGGCAAGAAGAACAGTAGATTGGATCACGCTTCTTTCAGTCATTCAGCAAATAATACTTGAGCATCTAGTCTGTACCTCTATCAAAGCAGTCAATCCACTGTGCCCCACTTATCTCCTTACAGGTTTCTCTCCTCCTACAAGTTTCTGAGCTTTTAAGCATAGGGCTCATCCTATTTTTATATAATAACCACTAATACATACTGGCTTGGCACAGACATCCATTGCCAAAGGATATTTGGCCTCATCACCTTGTGGAATTTACTGATACCTAAAAACTGGGAATACTGAAAGCAATGAAATGATACAAAAGTGAATCTCTATATTGAAGTTCACAAAATAAACAGGCTACATACATATAGGGAAAGACACAGCTTGAGAGTACTTCATCTGAAAAGATGTGTACATATGTTTTTGTAATTCATAGTCTTGGTGAGATTGTTCTCAGGTTAATGCCGTTGCTATGGAAAAATAATAAAAGTCAAATAGCCAACTACTCTCACAGCTTCTATACGTGACCCACTATTATGACCAAGGAAGGAGTGATACGATGATAGTCCATGGACATCGACCTTCTCCAAGTTATCAAGCCTGCATGGCAGGCATGGCAATCAACCTCATGTTCCCTAGTTGGCTCCTTTGCCCATTCCGACTAGTATCAGTTTTTTCCATCACTTTCTTCAAACCATATTTTCCTTCACTTACTACCTAATCTTAGCAGATGTTAGTGCCTTCAGATAAGCCATCAGTGCTACCATTGATCAATGTGTGCCAGCTTGAAGCAACTGTAGCTCTCAATTGGAAGCCTTCCTCTCAATTTCCCTGGGGAGGGCTGGAAATCCAGGGAAGTTAATTCCCCCTGAGAGCAGCTGATTTATCCTCCAACTGCCAATGCTATATGGGAGTTGGAGAGTATTTCAGTTCTCTTGGCCTGCAGATGGGCTAATTCTGATGTATGTTCTGCACTGTTTCCTAGCATTTCCCATTGGGACTGAGTCCTATTGCCCATGCCAGAAACCTGTTCCATAGTGCACAGTTTATCGGCTTACTTATCTTCCCTGCCTCATTTTCTTAATTACCCTAATAATAATTCTCAGAATTAACTTCCAAATAAACTACATGCACACAAGCTCTGTCTCAGCTCTGTGGGGTACAAAATTAAGACACTCCCTTTCAGCAAAAGCACTCACCTCCTACTCCACACAGAGAACAGACTTCACCCAGACCCCAGGCAGAGGCACAATTAAATCTACACTCATACTTCTTTCCCTTTCAACTTTAGTGGAAGAATTGTCATATGTTATCCATGTTCATTAGTCAAAAATATTTTTAAATATTTTATTTTTAAGTAATTTCATATTTACAGAAAAAAATTTAAGTACAAATAATTCCCATATACTTTTCAACCAGGTCTCCTAAATGCTGACATCCCTGCTTTTTCATTCTCACTGTTAATTTTGTTTAATTGTGGTTCTCAAACTATGATGAATTCTCAAATGTTTTAAAAATATATCCAATCCGTTGAAGGGCATATTCTTGTTTATTTTATGTTTTTGTGAAACATAAGAGGGAATCATTAGAAAAGCAACAATGATCAAAGAATGACACACAAAATACAAGCTCCTGGTTTTCAAATATTTAGTCAATAGGTATCGAGTGATTATTACAAATAGCTATAAATTTTTCAAAATGTTTACTTTTCATTTCCATATTTATCTTGTCCTAGACTAGTAACTCAAAGCTGATAGACTGGCATGAGTCTGCTGACCACAATGGACAGCATTACTCTGGATAACAAAATCCATTGTCAGGATTTTCACTAGCCAACTCTGACATTTCAACCATACTCTCCACCATTATAACCTTTCCTTCCACATCATGCTTAAATATTTTCCTTCTTAAAACAACAACATTCACAACCTAGTCCCATCTCTGGGTACCACCTTATCATTTTATCCTTATGAACAAACGTTTTCACCTCCTATTACTGCACCTTCTATTCACTCCTTGATGCCTTGTAATCTGACTGTCTCCACCACTTCAGGCAACTGCTTCTGCCAAGGACCCAGTAACTTTCTAGTTGCTAAGTTCACTAAAAACATGGGCCACACAAAAGTCTTTATCCTGAAGACTTTTCTCCAGCCTGTAAGATAATGGGATACTGTCCTTCTTCAACCCTCTTGGCCCCTCAGAATTTGGGACATCTCTTTGGGGTTTTCTCCTATATACACGCATTTTTCCTCAGCACATCTGTTCCCTTTCGAGGATCTTGTCCTCATGAACCTTTGTTTTCATTCTGTAATCTATCTTCTTGAGCAAACACTTCCATTCACATGTTTTGGTGAATTTTACCCATGATTCCAAAACCTATATCTGGAGCTCAGACTTCTCTCTTGGAGCTACAGCTGTTTGTCCCACAACTTGGCCCAAACTAACCTCATTCTAACTCTGCCGCCTACTAAAAGTCACTTTATTCAAGTTCATTAACTTCTCTAATAAAATAAGAATAATATCCGACTCAGAGGTCTGTTATACAGATTAAATCATGTAATTCAGGTAGGAGTATAGAGCAGTGCCTAAACATAGTAAGATCTCAATACACCTCAGATGTTATTATTATTTACTTCCTCCTGGATTTTCTTCTCATATTAGTCCCTTTTCATATTAAATGTGGCTAATGCCTTATCAGATTGTTTTCCCTCCCTCTTTTCCTTTCATCCTTTGACAAATGTTCACTGAGTATCTGCTATATGCTAGGCTATATGCAAGGTGCTGAGGATAGAACATTGACTAAGGCAGAGAGTTCCTATCCTCATTGAGTTCACAGTCTGGTGGTAACAGATGTTAAAAAAACCACTGCGGTACAAAAACTTGGATGTCATCTGTCACTTCTTTCTCTCCCTTATCCTTGCCCTATCTTTATCCTTACCCACTAATCTGACCTCCACTGGACAAGAGGACAAAAATATTTGAACAGACACTACATAAAAGAAGATGTATAAATGGCCAATAAGCACAAGAAAAGATATCCAACATCTTTAAAATATATCCAGCATTTTAAGGAAATGCAAATTAAATCATAATGTGATACCAGTACATGACCACTAGGATGACTATAATAATAGGTCAATAACAATAAAACATATCATGTGTTGGAGAGAATATGTAAACACTGGAAGTCTTATATATTGCTGGTGGGAAACTAAAATGGTGAAGCCACATTGGAAAACCTTGGTCAGATTCTTAAAAAGAAAGATACTTATCATACTGCTTAGTCATTTATTCCTAGATATTTTCCCAAGAGAAATAAAAATAGAAGACCCAGAAAAACTTCTACATAAATGTTCATACCAGTTTTATCCATAATTGTCCCAAACTGAAAACAAAGTTGAATGCCCATCAACAAGTGAATGGATAAACAAATTGTGGGATGTCTGTACAATGAAGTACTCCTCAGCAATAAAAGGGAACAGAATGATTATAAGCACAATATGGGTACATTTCAAAATCATTTCACAAAGTGAAAGAAGCCAGACACAAAATTGTACATGCTTTATAACTTCATTTATATGAAATCCTAGAAAAGGCAAACTAATCCATAGAGGTAGAAAGGAGGTCATTGTTATCATGAAAACTGCATGGGGCCCTAGGAAACTGGAAATATTCTGTAAATTTATTATGAGAGTGGTTTCATGGATATATACATAAATTTTACCACCTATGTCTTCTAGGGTTGTTATGGTTTCATGACTTAACATTTGGGTCTTTTATCCATTTTTGAGTATATTTTTGTATATGGTGTAAGTTGGTGGTCTAGTTTTCCCAGCACCATTTGTTGAAGACATTGTCTTTGCTCTATTGTATGCTCTTCCCCCTTTGTCAAATGCCAATTGCTCATACATGCATGGGTTTATTCCTGGGCACTCCCTTCTGTTCCTTTGATCTATGTGTCTGTTCTTGTGTCAGTACCAGGTTGTTTTGATTACAGTGGCCTTATAGTACAGTTTGATATCAGGTATTGTGATCCCTCCAACTTTGCTTTTCTTTTGCAAGATTGCTCAGGCTATTTGGGGTATTTTTTGGGTCCATGTAAATTTTAGGAATATTTGTTCTAGTTCTGTGAAGTATGCCATTGGTAATTTTAATAGGAATTGTGTTGAGTGTATAGATTGCTTTGGGTACAACTCAACACCAAGAAGACAACCCAATAAAGAAATAGACACTTCTCCGAAAAGTACACACAGAGGGCCTGTAGACATATGAAAAAATGCTCAACATCACTAATCAATAATAATCAAAGAAATGCAAATTAAAACCTCAATGAGATGTCACCTTACACCTGTCAGAATGGCTGCCATCAATAAATCAACAAATAACAAGTGTTGGCAAGGATGTTGAGAAAAGGGAACTCTAGTGTACTGTTGGTGGGAATGCAGACTGGTGCAGACACTGTGGAAAACAATATGGAATATCCTTTAAAAATTAACAATGGAATGTCCTTTTGACCCAGTGATTCCACATCTGAGACTATACCCCAAGGATCCCAAAACACCAATACAAAAAATATATATATGCACCCCTATGCTTATAGCAGTGCTATTTACCATAGCCAAGATTTGGAAACAGCCTAAGTGCATATCACTAGGTAAATAGATAAAAAAAAAAACTATGGTACATTTACAGAATGGAATACCACACAACAGTAAAAATGAAAAAAAAAACTCTTACATTTTGCAACAGCATAGATGGACCAGGAGAGAATTACATTAATTAAATTAAGCCAATTGGTAAAGGAAAAATACCATATGATCTCACTTATATGAACACAATAAAACAATGAAGAAAATAGTAACAGAAACTTAGATATATAAAACAGGCTGACAGCTGCCAGAAAGGAGGGGAGTAGGGTGCAGAATGAAAGATGGTGAAGGGTTTAACCAAAGAACATTTATGCACAGCCCACAGACACAGAGAACAATATGGGGATTGGCTTGGGGAGGGGCAGGGGTGAAGTTGGGTGGAGGTAGGGAAAGGGAGAAAAAGTGGTAACAATTGTAAAAGCATAAAAAAAGAAAAAGAAAATTAAAAAAATAGATAGTTCCAACTTTCAGAGCTATAAATTTTCCCAGCTCACATCCTAGAATCCATGGTACAAGACAGCATTTGTTCTACCAGTCTAAATTTTCATATTTTTAAAGCCCCAGTTGCTGTTCCATTTACTTAATTAGTTTTTTATTTGCTTGCTTTTTCTCCGTCCTTTATGTTTTTCTAACTAGGATTTTTTCAATATGAAAAGCCAAGCTGTAGTGAAAGAGATACATGAGGCAGAATATGTAGTGGTGTAGTCCACAGAGCCCAGACATTGGGATTAGACATATCTGATATGTCAGGCTGAACTTCAGACTAAACCTGGGTTCAAACTCAGCACTGCCAACTCTGTAACTTTAAGCATATCATTTAACTTTTCTGACTCTAAGTTTCCTCATGTCTAAAATTGTCATATTTATGACAAACTTGAGAATTAAATAGCACATTCAAATCTTGTAATTTATATTAAATGTTTGATAACTATTAATTCTTTTACTCCTCAGTTTATACAATTAAGATAGCGAACGATAACATCCATGAATCAATTTCAATTAATTTTCACTCTAGTTTCACACACTTTCAAAGGCCATGAGCCATTTGAGTTTGGGTAAATATGGTTTTCACTTTGCATACTTAATACCAAGCACAATGCTGAGAATTTACTGGGCTCCCAATTACATTTGCTAAATAATGAAATGGCTTAGGAGGTATTGGTTGGGTGACTTTCCCCAAAAGATTTGAATGGTCCTTCAATTCAAGAGGCCCATGTTTTCCACTGGGTAATTCAGCAATAACCAGAAGAGAAACAAAGGCCAACCAGGAGGCCATTTAGGAAACTAGGTAGTAAAAACAGTTATGTAGTCAGGGTGGATTTTTTTTCATGGTCAAGGGACGTAGGAGGAGGTAAAGAATGGATTAAATCCAGGAAAATGGAGCAATGCCATTCTTTGCGATTGAAATCACAAAACAATCACACATCTGTGAAGCATTAGTCACCTGTACAAATAAAGTGTGGACTGTGAGTCATACTATCCCTTATGATACCATTTAAAGGGCTAACATATTTACATTACAACCCTGCTTCATGTCCTCTCTGGTTATTGTGATAACACCTGGAGTTTCAATTTGAGAAAGGAAAGACATCATCAATGAAGTAAAAACAGTATAGAAAGTCAGAAAGGATCAAAAGAGATTTTGCATCTGAAAATGTTTCAAAAACTTCAAATATTATTTAAAACTAAAATAATATTATTATCTGAGCCCATGAAGACACAGAATTTCATTGTGCAGATTTCTACTTGATTCAAGTATTGTCCAAGAAATAGTAATGACAATGAGCTAATTTGATGGATGACATTAATGCTAAGTGATTTTTAAAAATTATAAGCTAAAATTAAAATTATAAGCCACATACAGAAGTTAAATACAAAATTTAAAAAAATATTATTTTTATGTATTTATTTTTAGAGAGAAGAGAAGGGAAGGGAGAAAGAGAGGGAGAGAAACATCAATATGTGGTTGCCTCTCGCACACCCACTACTAGGGACCTGGCCCACAACCCAGGCATGTGCGCTGACTGGGAATCAAATTGGTGACCCTTTGGTTTGTAGGCCGGCACTCAATCCACTGAGTCACACCAGCCAGGGACAAATACAAAATGTTTAAATATTTTGTATTTAACTTTTTTCCTATTTGTTAATTTTTTTCACATTTTTTAATTGTTCAAGTACAATTGTCCAAGTACAAGTACAAAAGACAGTTTTCTGCCTTTTCCCCGACCCCAGCCCAATCCCTCAGCACTCCCCAGCTTCCTCCTGTCTTCACCCCTGCCTGTTATTGTCCATGTGTTCTCTATAATTGCTCCTGCAAACCCTTTACCCTTTCCCCCTAAAATTTCCTCCCCTCTCCCCTCGGTCACTGTCACCCAGCCCTCAATTTCAGTGTCTTTGGTTATATTTTGCTTGTTTGTTTGTTTTGTTGCTTAGGTTCCTGTTAATGATGAGATAATATGGTCTTTGTCTTTCACTACCTGGCTTATTTTGCTTAGTCTAATGCTTTCCAATTCCATCCATGCTGTCTTGAAGGGTAGAAGTTCCTTCTTTCTTTCTACTGCATAGAATTCCATTGTGTAAATGTACCATAGTTTTTTGATTCAGTCATTTATTGATGGGCACTTAGGTTGCTTACAGCACTTGGCTATTGTAAATTGTGCTGCTATGAACATTGGAGTGCATAGGTTCTTTTGATTGATGTTTTAGGGTTCTTAGGATATAATCCTAGCAGTGGAATTGCTGGGTCAAAAGACAGATCCATTTTTAGTTTTCTGAGAAAATTCCATACTGTTTTCCATAGTGGTTGTACCAGCCTGCAACCCCACCAACAGTGCACTAGGGTTCCCTTTTCTCCACAACCTCTCCAACACTTGTTGTTTATTGCTTTGTTTATGATGGCCATTCTCAACAGTGTGAGATGGTATCTCACTGCAGTTTTAATGTGCACTTCTCTGATAGCTAGCAACATTGAACATCATTTTTATGTGTCTCTGAACCCTTTGTATGTCCTCCTTGGAGAAGTGTCTTCAAGCCCTTTGCTCTTTTTTTAATTGGGTTGCTTGTCTTCTTGCAGATGGCATGATAGTGTACATAGAAAATCCTATAGACTCTGCTAAAAAATGGCTCAACCTAATAAATGAATTTGGCAAAACAGCAGGATACAAAGTCAATATCCAGAAACCAAAGTCATTTTTATATACCAACAATGAAACAGCAGAAGCAGAAATCAGGAAAAAATCCCTTTTGATATAGCAACAAGAAAAATAAAATACCTAGGAATAAACCTAACCAAAGAGGTAAAAGACCTGTACTCAGAAAACTACACAACGCTGAAGAAAGAAATCAAGGAAGACACAAACAAATGGAAACATATACCATGTTCATGGATTGGAATAATTAACATCAACAAAATGTCCATACTATCCAAAGCAATTTACAGATTCAATGCAATACCTATTAATGTATTTAACTTCTGTATGGGAAGGGTTGTCATGTGTAAGGAACATGTATAAAGGACCCATGGACAAAGCCAACTGGGAGGTAGGATTGAGTGCGGGAGGTGGGGGTGGGTGGGGTGGGAGAGAGTGATGGGGGTAAATGCAGACAACTTGAACAACAATAAAATAATTTCTAAAAATAAAAATAAATAAATAAACACTTGGTGCCTCAGTTTTCTCAATTGTAAAATGGAGATGACAATATATACTTCTTTGGGCTGTAAAGAGTTAATATTTTTGAAAATTTAAAACAGTGACTGCTACATAATAAATATCACATATGTGCTTTTTGGGTAAATAAGAAAGGGAAAAGAACCTATAACTTTTGGACTCTTGTTATATGAGAAGTTCAATTATTCCAAGGAACAAAATGATGAAACAAATATAATATAACTGGTAAATGACATAGCTGAAGACAATTTACTTCAGTAAGGGAAAACAATTGTTTAACTTGTTACAACTACCTATAGAGGTGATATACTACACAAAGTGATACGGCATAGTGGAGAATACTCAGACACTGGGGGGAAAAGAGCTTGAGTTTGCATCTTAGCTCTAGCACCCATTATCTGTGTAACCTTGTGCAAATTATACTTCTCTGTGCTTTGGTTTATTAAGATAAGGATAAGTATAGAATCTATATCATAGGGTTGTTGTGCACATTAAATGAGTTAATATTTGTAAAGTATTTAGAATAGTACCTGGCATCTTTACTGTTATTGTTATGTTTTAAGATCCAAGTTCTATAGCTAGGTAACTAACTGCCATATAGTATAAAGATTAGAAAGTATCATATTTTGTTGGGTATAATGTGCACTTTTTCCAAAATTTTTGAGGGAAAAATAAGGATGCACATTATACATGGGTATAATGATTACATACCACTGGATAATAATGGCTATAATAATCCAGTGTACAATGTGCACAAAAATGTGTATGCTCATTATACATGGGAGCACATTATACACAGCAAAATATGGTATATTGGTAAATATAAATAAAATTAAATATTATAGACATTTATATCATATCTATCTGATTGCCAAGCCAAACCACCAGAGTATTATTGAATTATTAAAGTGATCACCTACCAGATATTTGTGGACACCTAGTATTGGAGTAAATTTCCTGGTTTTGTCAAAGCTTGGCTTTCTTTCTACTCTATAATCATGGTGATCTTTTTCAAAGCATAAACTAAAGCATAGTCCTTCCCAAGTTAAATGCATTCAGTGACTCCCTATCCTCTCTCTCACTCTCCTAACCTATCCCACACCAAATAGGAAATTAAACATTCCTTATAAACATATACAGCAATTGCTCTCTTGAGAGTTCTTTTAATTTTATCTATCTTGTTACACTTCCAGACCAATCATTTTTTCACCCTTAACCTGCTTCTGCAAATCATTGTTTCTGAGGCCCAGGTCTGTTTGTCCTCCCTAGAAACCTCCTTCGCTGAAGTTCCAGGCTAGATTATATCTCTGTTACTATATAGGACCCTGTGCTTCTCTTTACTGAATACTTACCATCCTTGCAGTTAATCATTTAGCATCTTTATTCTCACTAGTATATAAACTGGATAAAGACAGAAACTGTTTTGTTCAGCGTTGAATCCCCAATACCTAACATCAGTTCAGACATATCAGAAATAATTAATGAGTATTTATTGAAGAGTAAAAGGGAAAATGGAAAAGCAACTTTAGAGAGGTACTAGCCATATTTTTCTTGACCTAACCCTATCTCTAAGGTAACCCTATATCCTCAGCACACATTTCAACATTATCACCTAACTTAGAAAACCAGATCCCTTTTGTTGATCCTTATGACCCAAACTCTGCTCCTTGTCATCTGTACTGGATGTAACTTTCTGGTACAATGGGCAAGACCTATGAAGACCTAATTTTCAGTCTCCAAAACTACCTGTGTTATATGATAGACAGATCCCTTCTTCTCTCTTGACCCCAGAGTCCTCATCTACAACATGAAGGAACATGATTAAATGATATTTATGCTCCAGCATTCAAAAACCTTGTCAAACACTCATCTATCCAGCTCCTCATTTTGTGACAGTTTATCCCAGTAAGCAGTGGTAAGCTAAAGCCAGCTAGCTTATAAGGGCTCATGAGAGTCTATTGTACACATTTCTTCTCAACCTCACAATTAGTGACATCATATTGGTAGTAATAAAAGTTATAAATGAGGAGTTTGGGGGGAGGAGGTAGTTGTTAAACATTTACCTGAACACCATTGACTGCAAGCTCTGGCTGCCACAATCAGACAGAGGCCAGCCCTGGATTAAAAATTAGCAGTAGTGTTAGATGGAGCAACAACTATTGATATGGATGGTCTACAAGTGGGCAGGGAACATTAAAAAGTTAAAACCACAGGTTTGGGGCAGCATATCTTAGTTCAGGATTCCCTTAAAGCTGACTTAGAAACAAGGATTTGAGTGTAAATGGAGGGTGATCCTAAAGGAACGCCAATAGTTAGAGGAGGAAAGAAAACTATACAAGGTACATTAATGAGCTGGATTCTGCTATGGACAACTAGGACCCAATTTCACTGGAGATATTATTATATACCTCAGAATTGTCTCAATTAAAACCGAGGGAGCTGGGGTATTTACCCAAAAACTCTTACCTAGCTTTGGTAGAGCTGCTTCTGTAGGCTTTATGTCCCTGAATTTCACTTTTGCCTAATCCTATACTCCAAAGTACACATTTATAGCCAGAAAATATTCCAAAGCAAAGAGTTACCCATGATTATAATAAGAAACCTTTAGACTGTAGAGGAATAGTAAGTGTTGAGGAGTTATGGACAAAGTATCAACATCATCTTCTAAGGAGGGATAATAATATGACACTGAAACTAACAGTACTGCCTCAGTATTAAAGAAGACTTTTTATAAAGAACACTCAACCTCAAATTATTCTTTTACAACAAAAGCCAAGATGTACCATTACACATCTCTACCACCCAATTATAGAGCAAAGAGACTGAGGTCATTCTCCAGTAATCCTCTGCAGATAATTTTGAAAGGCAGTGAGGTTCATTAAATTTAAACATTAACAAATTTACATAATACTATATTAAGAACAACATAGCTGGGACAATAAAATTACAGTTGGAGAGAACTCTGGACTTCAAGTTTGATCTCTAAGCAATTACAGTTAGAAAGAATGAGAATCCTTTAAAACTGACAGAAAATCCCTTATATGCAGAAGTGAACAGTCCAAGTGGGGCATTGGGAGGTTCACAGGAGAAAATTAATAGATGACTTAGAACCCAGATGACTGAAGGAGAAGAAAATCTTTAAATGAACCAAAGAAATATTTATCTTACACTGTGCTAGTTTCACTGATTTCTTTAGTCCAGTATGATTGGAAGTCAATTCTAGAACCATAATCTATATTATTTTTAATATGTTATATCTAATTTTTCTCAAATTATTTACAGTATACTATTTTGTTTATCCCACAATTTATGCTCATCTTTGTCAAATCAGTCTTTCAGTTATTATTATAAAGCTTTAAAGAAATACCTTTGAATATTAACAAAAAGGTATCACTACCACTTGGATCCAACCAACAACTGTAGTGAATAGCACCATTATAAAATAGTTCTAGAACAAGGCCAGTCCTGTGAATACATTAACCTACAATTCAGGAAGAAGCTAGGAATGAATGTGTGACAGATAATAGTGTACTGGACTATCTAAACATTAATCCTCTTTCATTCATAAATAAATTAAATACACAAGCAGCAGCAGTTCTAAAAATGTTGTCCAAAAACTCCTAGGGAATGACCAAAACACTTTCAGGAACTCCATGAGGTCAAAACTATTGTCATAAAAAATACCAATATTTTATTTGCCTTTTTACCTTCATCTTGTCATGTATACAATGGAATTTTCCAGAGGCTATATTACATATAATGATGCCATCACTCTGACAGCTAATGGAACATATGTTTTTGTATTCTTATGTTTTCTTAAGAAGCCTCAGTTTTAATTTCTAATCTGGTAAGTGGTGGTGGGTAGAAGCCACATAAGTGAAAGCTCTTTGAGGCCCACAGTAATATTTAAAAGGTTTAGAAACAAAACCTTTTGAGGTTTAAGGACAAAAAGTTTGAGAATCACTGTTATACTGTATTCTTCAGCAGTAGTACTGATGTAAGGCATTTACTATAAATGAAGATTAACTAAATTTAAAAAGCATTAACAATAGATTCAAACTCAAATAATTTTAGAGGTAGAAGGGCCTTTTGTTATCTACTCACCTTTTTATTTATTTACTTATTTTATTGTCTCCCGCTCTTTTTTTATTGTTATTCAAGCACAATTTTCTCCATTTTCTCCCATCACTCTACCCTACCCAAGCCATCCCCACCCTCAATCCTACCCACCTTTGGCTTTGTCCACGTGTCCCATATATATATATATTTTCCCTGTTACCCCCTCCCATCTCCCCTCTGGTTACTGTCAGTTTGTTCTTAATTTCAACCAGCTGTTTCTGGTTATGTTTTACTTGCTTGTTTGTTTTGTTGATTAGGTTCCACTTGTAGGTGATATAGTATGGCATTTGTCTTTCATGGCCTGGCTTATTTGACTCAGCATAATGCTATCCAGAGCCATCCATGCTGTCACAAAGGGTAGGAGCTCCTTCTTTCTTTCTGCTGCATAGTATTCCATTGTGTAAATGTACCACCGGTTTTTTAAAAGATTTTATTCATTTATCTTTAGAGGAGAAGGGAAGGAGAGAGGGGGAGAAATATCAAAGCATGGTTGACTCTCGTGTGTCCCCTAGTGGGAACTGGCCTACAACCCAGGCATGTGCCCTGACTGGGAATCAAACCATGATCCCTTAGCTTGCAGGCCTGTGCTTAATCCACTGAGCTATACCAGCCAGGGCTATACCATTGTTTTTGGATCCATTCATTTACTGATGGGCACTTAGGTTTTTCCAGCCCTTGGATATTGTAAATTGTGGTGATATGAACTTTGGAGTGCACAGGTTCCTTTGAATTGCTGTTTTAGGATTCTTAGGGTATAAGAACAGAGCCCTGGCTTGTGTAGCTCAGTGGATTGAGCTCGGGCCTGTGAACCACACGATCGTGGCTCGATTCCCAGTCAGGCAGGGCACATGCCTGGGTTGCAGGCCAGTTCCCCGCAGGGGACTCACAAGAGGCAACCATACATTGATATTTCTCTCCTTCTCTCCTTCCCTCCTTCCCTTCCTCTCTAAAGATAAATAAATAAATAAAATCTTGAAGAAAAAAAGAACAGACACATAGATCATTGGAATAGAATAGAGAGCCCAGAAATAGACCCAAGTCTCTATGGTCTTTTGATATTCGACAAAGGGGGCAGCAACATAAAATGGAGTAAAAATAGCCTCTTCAACAAATGGTGTTGGGAGAACTGGACAGCTATGTGCAAAAAAAATAAAACTTGACCACCAACTTACACCACATACAAAAATAAACTCAAGATAGATAAAAGACTTTAGTAGAGATCACGGCAACATAAAAGTCCTAGAGGAGAACATAGAGAGGAAAATGTCAGATATTCCACACAACAATATTTTCACTGATATGTCCCCTACAGCAAGGGACATAAAGGAAAGAATAAACAAATTGTATCTCATCAAAATAAAAAGCTGCACAGCTAAAGAAAACACCAGCAAAATGAATAGGGAATCAACTATATGGGAAAATATATTTGCCATGATACCTAGACAAGGGTTTGATTTCCAAAATATAGAAAGAACTCACATGACTCAACTCTAAGAAGACAAACAACCCAAATAAGAAATGGGCAAAGGACCTGAAGAGACACTTCTCCAAGGAGGACATACAGAGGGCCCAGAGACATATGAAAGGATGCTCACCATCACTAGCCATTAGAGACATGCAAATTAAAACCACAATGAGATACCACTTTACACCTGTGAGAATTGCCATCATAACCAAATCAACAAACAATAAGTGCTGGTGAGGTTGTGGAGAAAAGGGAACCTTAGTACATTGTTGGTGGCAATGGATTCAAGTGCAGCCACTGTGGAAAACAGTATGGAAATTTCCTCAGAAAACTGAAAATGGAACTGCCTTTTGACTTGACAATTACCCTGCTGGGATTATACTCCAGTCATCTTTTTAGTAGATGAAGAAAACCTCAGAGACATTCTTGGTCCAATTTACATAGGTAGGTTATGCAAGGGCTGGGTTAGAACACAGGACTTCTGAATTCATAGCAGTTTGTTTAGTTTTAAATTTTAGAAAGGCTTGTCAGAGATCAGTCACTTTATTCTTTAATCTTCAGATGGAACCATGTGAATGTTCAGGGGACACGAGAGTGTTCTAAACAAACTTTTCTTTTTTTAAGATTTTATTTATTTATCTTAGATGGGAAGGGAAGGAGAGAGAGAGAGAAATATCAATGTATGGTTGCCTCTCATGCATCCCCTGCTGGGAACCGGGAACTGGCCTGCAACCCAGGCATGTGCCCTGACTGGGAATTGAACCACGATCGTGTGGTTCGCAGGCCTGCGCTCAATCCACTGAGCTACACCAGCCAGGGCTAAACAAACTTTTCTAAATGAACTGATACATTCTAAATCAGAAAGGTTAGAAATAAGTTTAATTACTTCCTCTCACATTTCCTCTCTTATTACTTAGTCAAGAAGCTGAGTGCTGGTATATTCGTCTCAAAGCAATGTAGAGAGGTAACCCATTAAAGTAAGTGCAAAGAAATTGATCTTGTCACTTGCCCCAAGGTCATTTTATCAGATTCCTCCTCTTATTCCTGAAGATGACACTTCCTAAATTTCCCAATATTTTCCTAACATCACTGCTAAGCTGCAAATGTAACTTCATAGGAAAAATAGCAGCATAGAAATCATATCTAGTTAAGATATGATAGTGCTTTATGAACAAGAATGTGATATAAAATTTATGTTTATTATAACACTATCTTTTTTCTGGCTCAAAAACTGGTTCCAGATCCATTTCTGAGACATTTTGGGGGTTTTGTGAGGCATTATGACACAGTAGTTAAGAGGACTCATTCCTCCCTTAAAACTGGGTCCCTGCCTTGTCTCTCTACCACTTATGGGCTATGTGACCTTCAGCAAGGAATGTAACCATTTAAGCCTCACATTTCTCATGTATAAAACAAGGGTGATTATAGAACTTGCTTTATGCAGTTGTGAGGATTAATGAAGATAAATAAATATGAGAAACAAAACAGATGGTAAATGCTATTTAAAGTTAGCTCTTAATATCCCTTTATTACTGTCATAATTACTGGAATGAGTAAATCACCACAAAGCTAGATTTCAGATGTTGGTCAGGTAAAGAAGAGAGGTGTTGAGAAATTCTCAAGAATGATAGATGGCACATTGAGAATGGGAGCTATACACAAGAACTCTTCAGTCTTGGGATAGGGTAAGAAGCACCATTTGTGGGATTAGAAAAAAATAGTATGAAACTCATACCTATCAGAAAAATTAGAATTGGAAAGTGGTAGGTTTGGGGTCTACATGACATTAGGAAAAAATTGAAACATAAACTAAGAGTATTTTTAGGCTTTCTTTGCTTCCAAGAACCCATACTTCCGAAGATTCTCCACTCTCTAACCAGATGCATATCCTGCTTCCAGTTTGTTAATAAAATTCTAGTGTAATAAATGAGGTATTGGCTGATTAAGAGGGACTTGGTCCTGTGGCACTTGTATTTCAAACAAGAATCAAAAGGACAAATAGCTTTCATGATCAAAGAGATGTCTTTCTAAAGGGGAAATGTCAGGGTAAATACCACATCAGAACACTTTCTATAATATCTTGAGAAGGATGTAAAAGACATTTGACATGAATTATTGAGAAACACATGGAACAATCAACTTTGCTGGGAAAATAACTACATGTACACTCATTAACAATAAATTCAACATGTCACGTTTATCAAGGATATTGTGCTATATTTCAGACCCTGAGGACTGCCAACACTTAATTCAGGTGAAAGTTAATTTACAACTTAACCTCCTTGGATGAAGCCAGGTAATGATTATAATGTGGTGTTTAAATTAGGGGCTACCTTCATTCTCTCTGCCACTGATCACATGTTTTATCTTGGGTAAGTTACTTACCTTCCTACTTCTGTCCCCTCACCTATTAAATAAGGATCATGATAGTAACTGCTCATAGGGTTGTTGTGACCATTACATGAGATAATACATGTTAGAATTTAGTACAGTAACTGTCATATACTAATAGTTATGACTTGTTTTTATTATCAGATCACAGAACAGCTTCCAAGGAGAAAACTTTAACCAACTTCTCAAAATTAAACTGTCCATGATGTCAGTAAAAAAAAAAGTTGACATTGGTGCTATGTATCAATACTAGACAAATACCAAAGTGAAAAAATTTGCTTAGATTTTGAAAAAATAAGACCAATTACAACTACATCGGTAAAATATTCAACATTTTAACCTCATGTCCATATTTTGTTTGTTTTAATTCAACAAATAAGTATTGGATACCTATTATGTGCCTAGCGTTAGCACATGAGAACATAGATGAAGGAGATACAGTCTTTGCCCTCAAGGAGCTCACAGGTTACTGGGAAAGACAGCTGTGTAAACAAATAATTAAAATATATTTTATATGTTTGATGAGAGAAATATAGATATGAGAAACAGATTTAGCATACAGATCATAGTAAACAGTATGGTGGCAGTGGTGAAGATGAGTTATTAACAAAGTTTTCACAGCTCAAAAACTACCTTATATGTTTTCTAAGGTCCTAGAAAGTCCAAAAATAGATCCCTACATCTTTCTCTTTCTCTCTCTGTCTCTGTATCAACTGATTTTCAATACATGTGCTAAATTAATTCAATGGGAAGAGGATAGTTTTAAATAAATTGTGCTGGGACAATTGAATATACATAGGGAAAAGTTAATTTCAAACTTTACATTACACTATACACAAAAGTTAACTTAAAACGAGTCATAGCCCTGGCTGGTGTAGCTCAGTGGATTGAGTGCGGGCCTGCGAACCAGACAATCACAGTTCAATTCCCAGTCAGGGCACATGCCTGGGTTGCAGGCCAGTTCCCGGCAGGGGCCAGTTCCCAGCAGGGGATGCATGAGAGGCAACCATACATTGATGTTTCTCTTCCTCTCTCCTTCCCTTCCCCTCTAAAGACAAATAACTAAAATATTTTTAAAAAATAAGTCATAGATCTATATATAAGTGCTAAAATTATAACACTTCTAGAAGAAAACATCGGAAAAATATTTGTGACCCTGTGTTTGGCAGAACACAAAAAGTGTGAACTATAAAAGAAAAATCATTGATAAGTGCAATTCATTAAAATATTAAAAAATTCTAGCCTTAGAAAGATACTCTTAAAAAATGAAAAGGCATGTTATACTGGAGAAAAATATTTGAAAAATATCCACCTGATAAAGAATTTGTATCCAGGACATGTACAAACACCTTATAACTCAGTAATAAGAAAACAAAATGTAGTTCCAACCAAGATAGATGCATAGATAGAAATGCTTCATCTCCTTGCACAACCAAAATAAAGGATAACAGCCAATTAAAAAACAATAAATAACCAGAAGTTCCAGAACATCAAACTGCATGGAATGCCAACAACCAAGGAGTTAAACATTCACTCAGACCAGTGTGTCAAGACAAAGAAATATGGCCCAAAGGAAAGAACACATCAAAACTCCAGAAAAAGGGCTAAGCAATGAGGAGATAGACAACCTATCTGATGCAGACTTCAAAACACTGGTAATCAGGATGCTGACAGAACTGATTGAGCTCAGTCACAAAATGAAGAAGACATGAAGTCTACACAAAGTGAAATAAAGCAAAATATATAGGGAATCAACACTGATGGGAAGGAAACTGGGATTCAAATCAATGATCTGGAATAAAAGGAAGAAATAAATATCCAACTGGAATAGAATGAAGAAATAAGAATTCAAAAAAATGAAGAGAGGCTTAGAAACCTCTGGGACTACTTTAGCAATATAACATCAGAATCATAGGGGTGCCAGAAGGAGAAGAACAACAGCAAGAAGTTTAAAACTTATTTTAAAAGGTAATGAAAATGAGAACTTCCCCAATCTGGTAAAGAAAATAGACCTCCAGGAAGTCCAGGAAGTCCAGGAAGCCCAGAGAGTCCAAAAGAAGTTGTACCCAAGGAGGAAGACACCAAGGCACATCACCATTAAGTTACCCAAGATTAAAGATAAAGAGAGGATCTTAAAAGCAGCAAGAAGAAAAAAGAGAGTTATCTACAAAGGAGTTCCCATAAGACTAGCAGCTGATTTCTCAAAAGAAACCTTATAGGCTAGAAGGGGCTAGAAAGAAGTTATTTGAAGTCATGAAAGGCAAGGACCTATGTCCAAGATTACTCTATTCAGCAAAGCTATCATTTACAATGTAAGGGCAGATAAAGTGCTTCTTGGATAAGGCCAAATTAAAGGAGTTCATCATTACCAAGCCCTCATTATATGAAATGTTAAAGGGACTTATCTAAGAAATAGAAGATAAAAAAACTATGAACAGTAAAATGACAACAAACTCACAACTATCAACAACTGGGAACCTAAAAAATCAAAACCTAAAAGTGAGCAAACAACTAGAACAGGAACAGAATCACAGAAATGGAGATCACAAGGAGGGTTATCAGCTGGGGCGGGGGGGGGGGGCATTGGGGAAAGGTGCAGGAAAGAAGCATAACTGGTAGATAAAAAATAGACAGGGGCAGGTTAAGAATAGTACAGAGAATGGAGAAGTCAAAGAACTCATATGTATGACACATGGACATGAAAAGGGTACAAGGCAGAGGGAGATAAAGGGGAGAAAAGATGGGACAACTGTAATAGCAAAATCAATAAAATATGCTTAAAAAAGAAAATGTGGGCATGCAAATTAAGCAATTATATACTTTACAAAGAACTTCACACTCAATTTACTTCAATAATAAACTTTTCTATTACATTTAAAATGACTTCATTTAAGCATGGATTTTCAGGAATGTGTCCTAAATTACACTGGGCTTACAACAACTGTAATCTTTCTTGCTATAATCATGTAATTTCTTCTGGGTCTTAAACTGAGACTATATGTTAAATAAAATGTTTGAGTTGGAATTTCAAGATTACTCCACACGGTCATATTTTTATATCTCTTTCATACTGTTCAACTGGTAGAGTTGGCTTAGAAAATTGTGTGTTCATTTTAAATATGGTTCACCATGGGAAATAGGCCACAAGTAAATGCCTAAATTCTGCATTTATCTCCTATTCCTCTCATAATCACACTGTGGTGACACTCAAGAAACTCCAGAACATATGGATGCTCAGGCTGCAAACCTGGGATTGAGTGTAGAGGAATATGGGGGTCCTTACTAAAACCTGGCCTTGAATTCAGGCCCCCAGGTAGGAAATAGCTGTTTGAACCAATTCACCAAATCTTTTGGGGATAGGTAATTATAAATTCACTTACATAAAATCTATGACTCTCTTTATACCTATTGGTCAGGAAATTACTGGCTAAAGATAAGTCCCAACAAAAAAGACATGAGCAATTCCCCCACACTTAAAAAAGTCAAGGTTGTCATCATTTAATCCTAACAAAAAAGGACAGAAACAAATTAAATATGTCAGTCTAACTATATGTTTCCAGGATCAAGAAATATAGATGGTGCTGGCAGAAAATTCCAGTCATTTGCCTAATTTTGCAAACACAGTAAATAGTTTGAATTCTTGTCTTTTGACTTCTAAAATTTGTTACATATATTAAAAGAAGTATGGAGAATTTAGATATTTTAAAACAAATTCACGCATAGTTGATTATCAATTAATACTATTCCTCAAAGTTCCCTGGAAAGACACCAATCAGTAGTTTCTCAATAATCCGTCCCTAAGTGCCAAATGAATGTAACTGTGATGTACACAAACACATATTACTAAATAAGTTACAGTCTCATTTATTTTATTAATGTCATGATTATTTTTATTTTTTTAATTTATTTTTCAATTACAGTTGACATAAAATATTACATTCATTTCAGGTGTACAATACAACATAGCGATTAGACATTTACATACCTCATGATCACCCCAATAAGTCTAGTGCCCGTTTGACACCATGCATAACTATTACAATAACATTGACTATATTCCCCATGCTGTATTTTATATGCCAATAACTATTTTTATAACTGGTAATTTGTACTTCTTAATCTCTTTCATCTTTTTATCTCATCTTCCCAAAACCCCTCCTATTTTATGTCACATACTCTCTTTGATTTTTTAATATCCACAAAGTGAGGCATACGAAATTCAGTGAGGCCTAAATTCAGTTAAAAAATAAAATAAAAAGAAATGTTCTATAATGCACAAAGCAATTGCAAAGAAAATTTCACAAAGTAGTTATGAATGAAACTAATGACCAGAGATTCTCAAGAAAAGCGTGAACCCTGTAATAAGAAGACAGCCAGTTTAGCCCAAGGAATTAGGGAGAAAGAAGGAAGCATAAAATAAGGGGGGGATGAAAGGGAGAAGGAATTGAGGAAGAGAGGGATATGGGACAGAAGAGGGACTCAGGCAATAAAATGATGAGGAGACCAGTTGGGTAAAAAAGCAGTCACCACCTAGAAAATTCTAACACACAAAATGCTTGGCAGAAATGCTTTTATCACAATGTTTGAGATGGAATCATGGGAAGAAGAAAACAACCAATTTTTCATGAACAAAATGGCTCTTCTTTCCTGTATGTCTTCTGAGATCAATCCTAATGGCCCAACTATCACAGAGGAGCCAAGATAGTGAGGACTCTCTTGGCTGAATGAATCTGTTACATTTCTTCTGTATCCAATTATTAGGTACTGCTGCCAGTAACATATGGTAACTTTTCTGGGAATAATAATTTTAGTTTTGTCCATTACCCCTCATGTAGGTTCATGGTTCCAACATTTTATCATTTATTTTTTTTAATGTTTAACATTCCTGAATTTAATCTTGTCCTGTTCATAGTTCCCAGCATTAATACCAACAGTGGTCTTATTCTAACCATGATTTTTTAAAAGATTTTATTTATTTATCTTTGGAGGGGAAGGGAAGGAGAAAAGGAGAGAAATATCAAGGTATGGTTGCTTCTGGTGTGTCCACTGCCGGGAACTGGCCTGAAACCCAGGCATGTGCCCTGACTGGGAATCGAACCGCAATTGTCTGTTTCCCAGGCCCGCGCTCAATCCACTGAGCTACACCAGCCAGGACTAACCATGATTTTTGATGCTTCTGATTTTCTTATCCACCCATTTTCATCCAAGTCTTATTGAATTGTAAGGAAATCACACCTAATAACTAAAATAAAAAAGTAAATAACTCTAAAACTCAAACTGACATATCCTCATAACAGGCTTGTTGATGTGAACTCAGGAGGTACAAATTAACTTACTATTAGACTAAGTGAACATACCACAACAGAATGTAGATGATTATTTTAAGGTCCAAGGTTGAAGATGTATACTGAGTGACCAACAACACTGAGCCAATAACAATGGAAGTCAGCCTCTTCCCTCTAGTCCCACTGAAGGGTGCCAGGACAGTGCCACTCATACAGTCCCCTCAATCAACACCTCCCTGCTTTCCTAGTCAATCTTTGGAGAATATGCAGAACAGAGAAAGTTCACCAGTCTTTTAGGAGTGTTCATGAAGAGAGATTATTTCCTCCCCTCTTAATACAGAGGAAATAATTCTCTGAAATGAAATGATTCTTTGTAGGAATGCAACATATGATGAGAGTTATGGCTAAGATATCATAAAAGTAGTGTCTTACCAGTGGGAAAGGAATTTTGATATAGTTGAAAGATAGTTAAATGGTAAAAAAATAAAGCTGGGTTGAATTTTTACACCCAATGAATTAAAAATCCTCACCAAACTGGCTCCAGGTCCTAATATGGAAGAAATATTTTAATTATATACTTCATATGTACATCCGTTTATAATTCCTTTTTAAAACATTTTATTTATTTTATTTTTAGACAGAGGGGAAGAAGGGGAGGGAAACATCAATGCATGGTTGCCTCTCACTCACCCCCTACTGGGAACTTGGCCCCCAACCCAGGCATGTGCCCTGACTGGTTATCAAACCAGTGGCCCTTTGCTTTGCAGTGTGGTGCTCAATCCACTGAGTCACACTACCCAGGGCCATTTATAATTCTTTTACAAATATAATTACTTATATTCTGCTTCATTTCAGCTTGTGCCATCAAGTACACAATAAGATTGAAATAATAGCATATATGTAAAATTATGAGCTGTTACCAAATTCAGAATAGGGTACTATTATTTATTTAATACATAGTATCTGAAACTGTAATAGCAGGAAAATTAATTTAATTTAGGTTCTCCCTAAAGTAGATCCTGAGGCAAGGACTTGGGGTCAGATAAGTATTTGCAAGATAATCCCAGGATGCAAAAGTGAGACAAAGAAATGAGGAAAGAATATTAAATGTATAATACTGCATTTGGGCAAATGGAACTCATTCCCTCTGGGGATACAGTGAGAAACTGCAAGGAACTCGCCTGAAAGGGATGCCACCAAAGGTTGTGGTGGCTAGAAAGTTAACCAATTTACTCCTGCAAACCACTGTTGAGGGTTGTCCCTGGGGGCATTAGCTCATTTTCACTTGTGCCTGCATCCATGGACTGAAGCTCTATTCTCTGCCTCATATGCCTACCTTGATTCAGGTCTCCTGCAAGTGTAGGAAACTCTTTTCTACAAATGAATGGCTATCAAGTGCCTGATGGATTGGACAGTTGTGTGGTACATCACCAATCCCTGCTACACAGGTTTCAGTGATTGCTGCTTTCCTCATGGAGTCATTTGCTAATGAAATAGGTTTCAGTAAGCATAATATTGATTGCCCAGGTATTGTAAGATGATAAACATGTTAATCAATTAACACCAACTACCAAAGGTCAAATTTCAATTGAAATGACCCTTTGGTCTCCTTTTCTGGAAAATATGTTTCAACAGGGAAAACTTTTCTAAAATTGGCCAGACCTGTGACTGAATTTTAAATATTGGAACTTCATAGGGTGGGGAGAAAGGAGATTTGGTTACAACTTAGCCCCGGGCCACACACAAAAAAAAAACAACTCATTACTGAATGCCAAATAATTCCAAAATTCCTCAGCTATGCTGGACTATGGATAATTTCTCTTTCAGCCTTTCATCTATCTATCCTCATTCCACTTATAAGGACCAACTGTAGTAAACTGAATTCCAGTTAGAAACTCTAGAAAAGCAGTGAACAATTGTGGATGACAACCATCTAGATAACTGTCTTCAGAACCTTTGTTGTGGGGACCTGAAGGGACCTCAGAGAAGAGAGGAAGGTGGGCCGGAATACCTTCCCTGCTTCAATGGGAGCCACTGTGAAGTGTTTTTGTCTCAGTTTCTGCTTAAACTTGAAGAAGACTGATCCATTTCCTTTAATTTATAAATGGAATAAACACAGCTAGGGAGCTGTAAAGTGACTTGTTAAAGACTGCACTGAGAAATAAAAAAAGAGCTAGGACCAGGTATCTGACTTCTAGGCCACCAGTGCATTCTTTCATTCACCTTAGTTTTCTTTTCCAAACTTGGGCCAACCCACAAAAATATTCTTGCCCTGGCTGGTGTAGCTCAGTGGATTGAGCACAGGCCTGCAAACCAAAATATCATGGTTTGATGCCCATTCAGGGCACATGCCTGGCTTGCAGGCCAGTTCCCAGCGGGGGACGCATGAGAGGCAGCCGTACATTGATATTTCTCTCTCTCTCTCTTTCCTTCCTTTCCCCACTAAAGATAAATAAATAAAATCTTTAAAAAAATACTCTTAGTGGCAAGTGCCCCTTCTGGCCCTACGGTCTCTCCTATAACAAATAAAGCAAGAAGTAAAAAAAATGGTACTTAAAATAATGTTGACTGCAGCCATTTATTCTTTAGGGCAATGATCCAAATCACCACAGAGGTAGACAGCTTGTTTGCTTAGAAAAATATCATGATTATGATATTGACTGGTTTTTTAATGTAGAAATGTGAGGACCCTTGCTCATAATTTAAGTGAATGAGAGCCAGAAGAGAGCTGAATTATTCTGTGAAATACAGTAAGAGAGATTAAGGTGGCTGAAGAGAGTGAGACCAGCAAAAGGGGACATAGGGATGAGAGCTGAAAAGTGGTAGAGGATGGGCCAGGATACAAAGGCCTAAGGGAAAATTCCTTTTGAGAAGGCATAGCTAAGGAACTGAGAACACCGTTTTGTGATATTCAGCTGTGAGCTATTTGTGGTACTGGGCTGAGCTATCACCATAATTTCCAGTCCCTGTTATTACCAAGATTTAGAAGTCTGTCACACACAAAACCCTTATGTTAGTTTTATTTAAGGAAAGAGATAACATGAGGCCTGGCAAAGGGGAAATGGACTACAGAGCCCAGAACTTAAAGAGAAGATGAGTTGAATGGATAAGCTAGACACCATGCAATTTGAATATCTTCCCACTATCTCTTCTCATCAAAGTAATATAATGTCCATTGTGCATTAAAGCACTATGAGAGAAGAATGAGACAGAATATGTGAAAATTACTTTACCTTTCAGGTACTTGTCAGAAGTGCCATGTAATACTTGGAGTGACTTTTAGGTAGGAGGCAAAAGCAGGTAAAAATTAACAGGAATCTGAAGTGATGTGTAGTTCCTTTAAAGAGATACATGAACACAAAGGTAAAAAGCCATAAAATTTGCATATGTATTTTAAAATGCTGACATATTATGAACAGCAGAAAGTACTGATGAAGGAATTAATGCTTGCATTTATGAAAGGCCTATTATTGTAAAGACTACTTGTAGAAAATGTCCCCCTCAACCCATTCAGATTTATGAATAATGCAATAGGATTTCTCTGAAGTATTAGAAAATTTGTATCACTAATGAAGTTTAATTGTAGCCTAGGCCTCCGGAAACAATTAGTCTTAATAGCAAGAAAATCAAACTCATAAGTAAGATAAAATAAATGAAAAGGTATTTTTCCTATAAGTTATTTCAAATACTATACTTCCATGGGTAAAAGGCCCAAGTAAATACAGATTTTAGAAAATTATTCTACCAAAAGAAAATACGCTAAAATTCCAAAACAGTTCAGTGCTTCATGTAGCTCAATGGTGTCAGCACACTTGTTCTCACAGTGTGGCTCCTGGACCAGCAGCATAAGCATCACCTGGGGATTTATTAAAAATGCAGATTCTGGGGACCCACTCCAGACATATCAAATCAGCAACTCTCAGGATGAGGCAGAGCAATCTATAATGTAACAAGTTCTCCAGGTGATTCTAATGCAGGCTAAAACGTGAGAACCCCAGCGTTAGTAGCTTCAGATAACATGGCTCTGAAAGATTCTTACTTCAGATAAACCACATGAGATAAAGACTTTAAAGGCATTGAGCCTTTCAGAGTATTCAGAAGGTATCTCATATCAGAGAAAAAGCATATTAATTTAGTTGATATGCGATACCTGCATTATTGTACACATAACTTAATTTCATAGGACAGAGTTGTGAATGGGAGAAGACTAAGAAGTAGCAAAATATATAAAAATTATAAAACATGACAATAAATATGCCCATTATTTTTCTGTAGATTATCTTTTCCTCTGAGACATTCCATCTGGGCTGTTCTTCCAATTATCCCGCATATAAGTCATATTGATTCCAAGCTTTGCCTTAGCTGTGTCTATGACACCCTTTCCGCTCATCTGACCCTTTACAATTCAACACCTCCTTTTGGGATTCAGGTCCCCTTGTCCACTAGTTGCTTAAATTATTTCTTTCAACAAATATTTATTGTGTATTTATAAAAAACTGATGAATGAATTAATGAATGCATTTCAACATGATCTCAAATGATTTCTACACTGCCAAAATTTGAGACTCTCTTCTGAATATCTAATAATAATAAATAACAACAACAACAATAATAATAATAAACGTTGTAGAGTGCTTGCCAGGCATTGATGTAAGTACTTTATATGTACTATCTCTTTAAATATTTATAACAACTCTATGAGATAGATATGTTAATATTGCAATTAAAGAATGAGGAAACTGAGGCTTGCAGATATTAAGTAAAGGAGGTCAAATTTGGACTCAAGCAGCCTTGATCTAACCCCTTTACTCCTAACCACTCTGTTTTTCTGCAGTTTCATAGACTGTGATTCTACTACATTGTAATTCTATTCATCCATTCTTTTTGCCACTTTTATGTATTTCATTTAAATTTTAGGTCAATTCTATCTCTTAAAGAATTTACAATTACTATACATTTTGCATTTTTCAATATAATTTTGTATTAGTTTTATGTCTGCAGCATAGTGGTTAAACAACCATATGCTTTGCAAAGTGTTCCTGCCTATATTTCCAGTACCCACTAGCACCATAAATAATTATTACAATATTGTTAACTATATTTTTGATGCTGTATCTTATATCCCCATGACTATTCTGTAACTACAAATTTGTACTTCTCAATCCCTTCACCTTTTTCACCCAGTCCCACAGCCCTCTCTGCTATGGCAACCATCAGTCTGTTCTCTGTATCTATTAGTGCATTTCTATTTTGTTTGTTAGTTTATTTTGTACTTTAGATTCCACACATATGTGAAATCATATGGTATGTCTTTCTCTGACTTATTTCACTTAGCATAATACCCTCTATATCCATCCATGCCATCACAATTAGTAGGACTTCATTCTTTTTTTATGGCTGTCTACTCATCCATTCTTGACACATCCACATTCTTTCCAGGAAAAAAATTCTTCTTTTGATGTCAGAACTGTGGATGCTCAGACAACAGCAGTTCAGGCTCTTTTTCATGACTGAAACCCAGCAGAAACAACAAACAATAGAAACAGAGCCACAGGGCTTCAGATATTGGAATTATCAGATACAGATCTTAAAAATACTATGTTTACAATGTTAAAGGACATAAAAGACATGATTAATATTTACAGGAGAGAATTGTAGACTATAAGTGACACACACATATTTGAAAAAAAATAATATCTGGAGCAGGAAAATTTAAAACAGTTAAAGTAAAGAATTCAATGGATGAGTACTACTACTAGACATTAGAAAAGATGGGAGAGCAATGGTATTCTGAACAAACAGATCAGAAAAAACTTGCTTGAAAGAAATATAGAGGGATAGAAGAAGACTTGACTTAGGTGATGAACACATAATACAATATACAGATGATGCATTATAGAATTACACACCTGAGACCTATATAATTTTATTAACCAATGTCATCTCATTAAATTCAGTAAAAAAGAAAAAAGTAGGTTTACAGTTGTGAGTATGCCAAGCACAGAATTTATTCTTGTATTATTAATGAATTATTGTGTTGTTTTCTATGTAAACAACTGTAAACCTACTTTTGCCACCCATGTATTTGTTAAATTCAATTCAATCATTGAGACATATTAAAAAGAGAAGGGAAAAGAAAATATAAAAGGGATGATAGAAGGCATAGAGGATACAGTGAGATGGTCTTAAATGACTGTACTATATAAAGTTGAAATTTATAACACCAAACTAATTGCAGTAACTAGCAAGCAAACTATAAAACTAGCCAAACACCTACTAAACCAGAGAGCATCCCACAACTTTATGTGATATGTGACATTCCAAAACCCACAATCGTTTGCCTATTTACATTAAAATTTGCATTTCATACACTGAAGGCAGAGAGAAACCCCTCAGGTATGTCTTGCTGCTTGACTCCCTCCTAATGGTATTATAGAAATAAGCCTTGCTTACAGACTAATTATGGATTGTTTCCTATTTCACAATCATAACATGTGTTGCTATTTTAGGTTCAGTACTACGGATCAGTTTTAGAAGGGAGTAATAAAAAAACCTTACAACTGGACTATACACCATCTTAAATTAGTCTTTAATGGCTTTACGTATGTGAGTCCTACTATATTTTTTTTGCTATTACAGTTGTCCCATTTTTCCTCCCCTTTATCCTCCTCCACCCTGCACTCCCCCTCCCTCCAGCATTACTTCACCCTCAGTTCATGCCCATGGGTCATACATATAAGTTCTTGGGCTTCTCCATTTCCTATACTATTATTAACCTCTCCCTGGGTATTTTGTACCTACCAATTATGCTTCTTATTATTCCCTGTACTTTTTCTCCCATTTGCCCCCTCCCCCTCTTACTCACCCTCCCTGCTGATAACCCACCAGGCAATTTCCATTTCTGTGATTCTGTTCCTGTTCTAGTTGTTCACTGAGTTTTTGTTTTTGTTTTTAAATTTAGTTGTTGATAGTTGTGAGTTTGTTGCCATTTTACTGTTTATATTTTTATCTATTTTTTCTTAGATAAGTCCCTTTAACATTTCATATAATAAGGGCTTGGTGATGACTAATTCCTTTAACTTGACCTTATCTGGGAAGTGTTTTATCTGTCCTTCCATTCTAAATGATGGCTTTGCTGGATAGAGTCATCTGGGATGTAGGTCCTTACCTTTGATGACCTTGAATACTTCTTTCCAGCCCCTTCTTGCTTATAAGGTTTATTTTGAGAAATCATCTGATAAGCTTATGGGAACTCCTTTTTAGGTAACTCTGACCTTTTATCTTGATGCTTTTAATATTCTCTCCTTATCTTTAATCTTGGGTAATGTAATTATGATGTGTCTTGGTGTGTTTTTCCTTGGATCCAACTTCATTAGGACTCTCTGAACTTCTTGGACTTGTATGATTAGTTCCTTCACCATATTGGGGAACTTTTCCTTCATTATTTTTCAAATAAATTTTCAATTTCTGCCCTGGCTGGTGTGGCTCAGTGGATTGAGAGCTGGCCTACAAGCCAAAGGGTCATTGGTTTGATTCCCAGTCAGGACACATGCCTGGGTTGCAGGCTACGTCTCCAGTAGTGAGGAAAACAAGAGGCAACCAGACATTGATGTTTCTCTCCCTCTCTTACCCTCCCTTCCCCTCTCTATAAATAAATAAATAAATAAACAAACAAACAAATAAAATCTTTTTTAAAGTTTTCAATTTCTTGCTCTTCATCTTCTCCTTCTGGCACCCCTATGATTCTGTTGGAACATTTAAAGTTGCCCCAGAGCTTCCTTAAGCCTTTCCTAATTTCTTTGAATTATTGTTTCTTCATTCTGTTCTGGTTAAATGTTTATTTCTTCTTTTTGTTAGAAATTGTTGATTTGAGCCCCAGTTTTCTTTTCTTCACTGTTGGTTCCCTGTATATTTTTCTTTACTTCACTTTGTATAGCTTTCACTTCTTTATTTTGCAACTGTACTCAATCATTTCTGTGAGCATCTTCATTACCAGTGTTTTGCATCCAACTCTGCATCAGATAGATTGACTATCTGCTCATTGCTTAGTTTTTTTTTTTCTGGAGTTTTGATCTGTTCTTTCATTTGGGCAATATTTCTTTGTCTTGGTGCAATTGTTAGGTTGTAAGGGGTGGAGTGTTAGGTATTCATCAGGGCAGAGTAACCCACTTCTATGTGTTGTGGCACTGTATGTCAGGGAGGGGTCAGAGAGGGAATAACACTGATTGCTCAGCTCTTGCCTCACTTTTAGTCACTTCCCCCCCACTTTCCACTTGTGGATTGTACCCTTTCAGGTGCTGAACTGGTGCTGATTCCTGGGTGGGCTGGCTTGTATACGTTCTAGCATCCTGTGAGACTTGGAGTTTCACCTGCCACTGCAACCCTCACAGGATTTTACAGGCAGAGGTTTTGAGGCTTTGGTTTCTGGCACTGGAACCTTAGGTTGCGTGGTCTGACTCACTCCACACTTGTTCTTCCTGGATTATCCACACATGAATGTGAGATATCCTGGTCCACCAGCTGCCATGTTTCTTTTCATCCTCTCCACCACAGCTGCCCATCTCTGCCCCTCCTACCAGTCTGGATGAATGTTTCTTATTTAACTACTTGGTTGTCAGACTTCCATACAGGTCGATTATCCAGCATTTCTGGTTGTTTTTTGTTTTTAAATTGGCTGTTATCTTTCTTTTGGTTGTGTGTGGAGGCAAAGTATATCTACCTATGCCTCCATCTTAGCTGGAAGCCTCAAGTCCTACTATATATTAAGTGAGATTTTAGTTTTTTGGTGAAAAAAGGTATATTTACCTTATATTACCCATGCATACCTTTTGACACTGAAGAATACTGGAGATACACTAAGGCACAGCAAGTATTCAGTAACAGATAAAATGTATACATGAATGAAATATTTTATAAGGACACATGGACAAAGCCAAAAGGGGTAAGTTTGAGGGTGGGAGGCAGGGGTGGGTGGGGGGCATGGTGGAATAAAAATGGAGACAACTGTACTTGAACAACAATAAAAAAGAAAGTTTTAGACCTCTAAAAAATAAAGTCAACTAATATTAATAAAGAAAGAAATATTTTATAATTTATGTTTCTAGAGTATTCAACAACTGATGGAGCCATGTTAAAAGGAAATAGGAGTCAGTTTAAAAATGATGGCACTGGTCAAATCAGAGACAATTTGAGCTCAAAGGGTCATAACCCATTGAATAAGAGACCATTAGTTCATACTGGCCCCACAAAACAATAACAAGCAAACATGGGAAAAGAAGGGAAAGTTCTTCTTTACTATAAAGTGGGAATTAATAAACATAGAGGGAATGAAGAAGTTAGAAAATCAATAGTAGCACCCTGACCAGTGTGGCTCAGTGGATTGGGTGTCATCCTGCAAAGCCATTTGATTCCTCGCCAGGTCATATGTGGATTCGGTCTTGGTTGGGGCCCATACCATAGGCAACCAGTTGATGTTTCTCTCCCACATTGATGTTTTTCTCCCTCTTTTTCCCTCCCTTTCTCTCTCTCTATAAATAAATAAAATCTTTAAAAAATATTTAGTAACTAAGGTGATAATTGAGGCAAGAACCATAAATAAATTGGATGAAAGTTTGTTGGGGAACAGGATAAAAGTATCTTCCCACAGGTTACCCATTAATTACAGAGTAAAAAAGACACCTGTACAAAGGAGAAATTAAGTAGACTCAACATTATCCTAGTGATTAAAGTTAAATCACCAAACAAAGATGCTGTACACTTGAAACTAATACAAAATAATATTAAATATAAACTGTAATTGAAAAACAAAATTTAAAAAAGATTTAGATTAGCCCTGGCTGGTGTGGATCAGTGTATGGAGTGCCAGACTGTGAACCAAAAGCTCACTGGTTTGACTCCTAGTCAGGGCACAATGCCTGGGTTGTGGACCAGGACCCCAGTAGGGGCCATGAGAGACAGCCACACATTGATGTTTCTCTCCCTCTCTCTAAAAATAAATAAATAAAATATTTTAAAAATAAATAAAATCTTGAAATATTTAGATTAAAAATTAAAAAATAAAATAAAATCACCAACAAAGGAGGCAAGTTGATCAACATCACCCCTGTAGTATTTCTGTCAAAAATGTGTTATTTAAATCTGATCATGAGAAAACAACAGGTAAACCCAAACTGAAAAATGTTTTGCAGGAGGAGAAAACCCTAGCATATTCTTTTTAAAAATGTCATATCATGAAAAACAAAGAAAGGGAAGACTTAGGAACTGTTCCAGCTGAAAGAAGACTAACAAAACATACTAAATGCAGTACAAGATCCTAGACAGTAGCCTGGATCTGGGAGTATGGGGTAGGGTTGGGTGGGAAGTGAAACATATAGGTGCTATTAAACTGGCTACATTTTGACCAAATCTTTTGAGAGCCCATAATAATTGAAAAATATTTGGGCTCCACCCCAAATCTTCTATATCAGAATCTCTGGAGTGGGGTCCAGGAATGTATCTTTTATTTTTAAAAAGATTTTATTTATTATTTTTAAACAGAGAAGAAGGGAGGGAGAAAGAAATGGAGAGAAACACATGTGAAAGAGAAGATCAATCAGTTGCCTCCTGTGCACACCCAGACCAGGAACTGAACAGGCGACTTTTAGCTTTGTGGGACAACACTCAACCAACTGAGCCACACTGGTCAGGATGGAATCTGTGTTTTAACAAGTGTGCCAGGCAATTCTGAAGCATGCTAACATTTGAGAAGCACTGCTATAAAGAACAAAATTGGGACAATTGGAGAAATTTGAAAATGGACTGTTTAAGATAATATTGTATTTTTGATAATATCCTGAATTTGATAAATGTATTATGGTTATATTTACAAATTTTATATTGTAGTTTTGACTTGTATTTCCCTAATAGCTAGTGAAGTTGAGCATCTTTTCATATATCTGTTGGCCATTTTTCTGTGTTCCTGGGAGAAGTGTCTGTTCAGGTTCTCTGCCCATTTTTTATTGGACTGTGGGTCTCTTATTGCTGTTGAGTTGTATGAGTTCTTTATATACTTTGGATATTAACCCCTTATCAGAGGCATTGTTTTTAAATATCTTCCCTTATTTGGTTGGTTTGAATTTTTGGCTATTATCAATAAGACAAGTAATAGCCAGTGTTAGAGAGGTTATGGGGGAAAAAGGAACCCTCACTTACTGCTGGTAGGAATGTAAACTGGTACAGCAACCATGCAAATCAGTATGTAGTTTCCTCAAAATTTTAAGAATAGTTACCATATGACCCAGCAATCACTCTTCTGGGTATTTACCCCCAAAATTTGAAAGCAATTACAGTGGTACCTCAGTACTAATATTAATTCATTCAGGAACTTGTGGGGAGTGCCAAAACTGAAGAGTACTAAACAATGAAGCATTTTCTCTTTGCTGAGTGGCATGGTGACTCATACAAATTCTAGCAAGTGCAGCAAGTCTCAGGCATGGGCTGAGGGATGAAACATTTTTTTCTTGTCAAAATGCTATGAGTACAGGGTTTGATGAGTTCCAAAGCCAACAAGTACGAAGTTATGACTGCATTCTCAAAGATAATATGTACCCCTATGTTCATTTCAGCATTATTCACAGTGGCCAAGACATGGAAACAACTGAAGTGTACTTTAATAGAGGACTGCATAAAGAAGATGTGGTACATATACACAGTGGAATACTACTCAGCCATAAGAAATGATGAAACACTGTCATTTTTTACAACATAGATAGATCTTGAGAATATCATGCTAAGTGAAATAAGTCAGATGGAAAAAAATCAAGAACCATACGATTTCACTCATATATGGGATATAAAATGTAAAACAACAAATGAACAAACAAGACAAACAAACAAAACTCCTAGACGCAGACAACAGTATGGTAGTTATCAGAGGGAAAGGTGGGTGGAGGGAGGTAGTAAAAGGTAAAGGTGGACAAATACATGGTGATAGAAGGAGATCTGACTTTGGTAGTATTTATAGAATTGTATGCTTGAAACCTATATAACTTTATTAATCAATAAAATTTAATAGAAAAGAACATCCTTATTCTTTTTTAGAGATTTGCTTGTTTGTTTGTTTGTTTTTAGACAGGGGGAAGGGAGGGAGAAAGAAAGAATAACATCTATGTGTGGTTTCCTCCTGTACGCCCTTTACTGGGGACCTGGCCCACAACTCAGGCATGTGCCCTAACTGGTAATCAAACAGGCTACTCTTTGGTTCACAGGCTGGCACTCAATCCACTGAGCCACACCGGCCAGAGCAGAACATCCTTATTCCTGAGAGGTACATAATACAGATTTAATAAAATGTAAAATATTGATGAATCTAGATGAAAGGTATATGAGTATTTATTGTACCACTTTTACAATTGTTCTATAGGTTTGAGTTTCTCAAGACAGAATTATTAAATATAGACGCACATACATCCAAAATTCCAGGCATTCATTGTACCATACCATTTTGCATCTCTACCAGTAAGATCATGTCCATATATATTAATTTTGCAGAAATTAACATTAGGTCTTTCAATCAGCCAACAGGTCAAGCTCAATGCTGAATTTCCACACTGCCACTACATGTCATTTATTTTTTTAAAGCCATTGTAGATGCACCCAATGTAGGATTATTAAGTTATCCATTGGTATGGGGTAGGAAGTGCAAACCATGTTCATTGACATGCCTTACTAAACAATTTTTTAAAAACTAAACTAAATTAAAGTAGACAAGCACTGTAAGGTATTTTGTATTAGGGGTTGGAAATTTATTTCCAAAATAATCACAGAGTATGTATTTTGGGCTTTGTGGGCCAAATGATCTTTGTTGCAACTACTTAATCTTGCTATTGTTGCACAAAAGCAGTTAGAGACAACCTACAAACAAATTAACATGGTTGTGTTACAAAAAAACTTTATTTACAAAATCAGGCAGCAGGCCAGAGGTAGCCATATTTTGCCAGTCCCTGTTCTGCGCCAAGGTCCTATTCCACATTATGGAATTCATGTGTCTTTCCTTGGTGATATAGACCTTACACTAATAGCTCTCCTGCAATCATCTGAGAATTTTGCACCCCAGAGACCTCATTTAATATGTTCAAAAGTAATCTATGCCCTAAACCACATACAGCATTTTATTAACATCAGTAAGTATAAAATATCAATAAGTAAAAAGTCTTTTATAGACTCATTTTATTTTAAAGCTGCAAAGTGATCCTAAACTGCAATCTAATGTTCTTTAATTATGTAAAATTTTGGTCACAATGAATTTTGAAGCACTAGATCAGTATTCCTCTCTTGGCTTAGATTTTCATGAAAGCAGATCTTTAGACAAAGGTTTGAGTCCAAGTAGTTTTGGGAAGTAATCACAGTGAACACTAGTATGGAATTAGGGAGATGAGATAAGGAAGAGAAGAACACTAATAAATGGGTATGTTGTCAACTTACTACTGTAGAGAATGCTAGAAGACAGTGAGAACACATCTTAGAGATACCTCAGTTGAGTGGCAAAGAAGTTGCAGTGTTTTTATCCACAAATTCCCCACCAGTCATTAGTTCAAGGCTTCCTATTGGGATCTTGCCTTCACAAGGTGAACTGGTCTCCTTTGCAAGCAAGCAAGAGAGCAAGAAGGAGAGGGGAGGGGAGGGGAGGGGAAGGGAGGGGAGGGGAGGGGAGGGGAGGGGAGGGGGAGGGAAGGGAAGGGAAGAAAAGGAGAGAGAGAGAGAGAGAGAAAGAAAGAAAGAAAGAAAGAAAGAAAGAAAGAAAGAAAGAAAGAAAAGAGAGAAAGAAAACCCTCAGACAGCAGCAAACACTTGAAGTAAGAAGCCTTTTGCATCTGAGATGAGCAGTGAAGGCTTATGGGTCTGGCACTGACTGCCTCTGCTATAGTACCCAAACTTTTTATGAGAAATATCTAGGTTTTATTACTTCAATTATCATCATTATGTTAATATGAATGATCAAGTCCACAATCAGGAATGGGCTGGGATCTTAGGTGGTAGCTCATGTATTATACTACAAAACAGGACTGTGCCAGCATAAGCTGAGTAGAGTGGGAAACTGGCACAGTTAGTGCTGTGCAATGAATCCACTCAACATGGCCTTTTAGCAGGGAATCTCTGAAATTACTGGTCCTTCTGATGCTCAAACTTAATAATGTAGTGATTTTAAGACTTGATTTTGAAAGTATTTAAAAACAATATATTGTACACCTGACTTAAAACAGAAACTCCAATTTACTCAGTCAACAATTTCATCTAATTCTACCACTGATTCATAGCAATCATATTGAGCTGCCAGCAAGAACAGGGAAACCCTTCTATAGAAAGTCCTTGTTAAGCAGTATCCTTCCCTATAACTTTATTTCTGGAAATAGCCTTGAAGAATGAATACAATTGCCTGAAGGAATAATTTCTTTCCCCAGACTGTGTCATATACCCTCTAGTGGAGTTTAGTAAAGTGTTCCAAGTTTCCTATCAGTGTCCAGTGACAGCTTATCAGACTATGGGAATGGGGGTGGGTGGGCAGGGGAGAGCAACAGGGGAAAACTGGGACAACTGTAATAGAACAACAATTTTTTAAAAAAACCCTTTCCTCTGAGTCATCATATAACATAATAAAAAATCAGAAAATAAATACAGTTGTCACATGTACTTATTGCTGACATTCCATGAATTTTCGAGCCCCAGTTCATGCATCCAGGTTCCTATTAATGTAAAAGATTACATCCTTGTAGAAATTATATCATCCATGTGTACCTATTCTTCATTCAAAATTGTTGTTTGTATACTCAACATGTATACCTCTAAGAGAGCAAGAACTAATGAGGAAAGCAAGATCACAAGGAACCCTGGCTTCAAAGTTCACCAACTGATCCAGTAGCTAAATTCAGCCTCAAGGAACATTTTGTTTCTCCCGACCATTGTTTTTAATTTTCACAAAATAATAGAAAACATTCATAAATAAGGAAATTCCAGATAAAATAATCCATACATTTGCTTCTTTTTTTCAAAAAAAGTCAGAGGATCAAGCAATGCTGGTCTCAAAATCTGCATAGCAACATTAGACAGGTGTTGAGGCATGGCTGTCCCCTTGCTTCCAGTTTATCATAGTCACTACCTGTGCTGTATGTATACCTGCCTTGCTTCTAGAGGTTCTGAGTTTGTGACCCAGGTGAAACATGGTAAACAGAGTTTTGAGCACAAAACTTTGTAAATGTAACTCATCTTACCTTTTACACAAGCAGATGCCTCAGACTTAGGGAGTTTTCACCTGAAACGCAGGCTACTCTGACTTGATTGACTGCAGTAATATAATTAATGATATTCATCCAATGTCCTTAGTATGACAATGTACAACACATCAAATAATCTAAGATAGTTTATCTGCTTCCTGTTGTACTCTCAGCGAGTTTCCATCCTGAGTCAGATCTGGACACTACCCTATAAAGACCATCTGCCAGATCATTTCTATATCAGGACCAGCACAGCAGTGGAAGGCTGAAAGAATCAAGGTTATGAAGCTAAAACATGGAAAGAAGTTAAGCCTGAGGAATGAAATTGTATGTGAGAGTAAGTAATCTGTTAGTAAGGAAACTGATTTTCATGTGGAATGGGTTAATTATCTCTCAAAGCAATTTCAAAAACCTCATGCCAAAAAATGTTTGTGTAAACATAGACTCATTTGAGTAGGTACATAACCTAGTAAATGAGCTGCTCAAAAGTTCAACATTCCTTTGGATGAAATGTTTATTGCCCAAAGGTATGCCTCATTATTTTACAGTAAGTCATAAAATTTCAGTCTCGGAGGCTTGGAAAGGTTTACCCATCTCTTTAAAACAAAGTACCCTCCTTCCTCCATTATAGCTAACCTTCTACATTTCCTGTGGTATACCACCATCATTCCCCCTCATTGATAGGAATACCAGCAAATAGTTGTCTCCTTGCTCTTTCTCTGGGACTCAAACATTTATTGCTTCATGCTGCCTCAAATGAGACAATTTCATCTTCAGAAAAGACCAGTTACCATTACCTTTTAATTTTTTAATTTATTTTTAAACATATTTCCAAATTACTAAAGTAACATTTAACAGTGTAGCCTTCCTATAGGTGTTCAATATCAATTGGAAAATTCTGTTATTCTACTTATAAACATAATACATTTTAACAGGCACTGACTAATAAGTCTCTGATTACTATTCAGTCAATTCAAGTGGAACATATTGAAATCAAGCAGTCCTGTTTACAATCAAGCAGTCCTGTTCAGCTCATTCACTTACAACATGTACATTACATTAATCAATGTATTATACTCAAATTTCTTTTTAAGCATTTCAAATGCATGACCTAAAAATAAAAGCTTCATTTATTCAATCAGTCAGTCAGCAAAGTTTTTGAGCACCTTCTATATATCAAGTACTTTTATAGATGTTCTGGATCTGCCCACAAGCCAAACAACATTCTTACCTTTATGTAGAGTACATTTTACTGGGTACAACTGGTAGTTAAAATACATATATAATGCAATGCCAATAATGATAAGTGTTTATGGAAGGCAAGGTGAGGAGACACAGTCATTTTTTAAGTATTTTATTTATTTATCTTTAGAAGGGAAGGGAAGGAGAGAGGGAGAGAAATATCAATGTATGGTTGCCTCTCCTGCATCCCCCGCTGGGAACTGGCCTGCAACCCAGGCATGTGCCCTGACTAGGAATCGAACCGTGATACTCTGGTTCGCAGGCCCACACTCAATCCACTGAGCTACGCCAGCCAGGGCATCATTTTTATAGCATAGTCAGGAAAAGCATTTCAGAAAAGCTAACACTTAAGAATTACACTAAATTAAGTACAGTATGCCCTTGAGTAACACAGGTGTTAGGGACACTGACCAAGTTGGAAATCTGAGTATAATAAGTCTGCCCTCCACATTGATGAATTCCCAAGCAATGACTAAAACACAATTGACTTGAAACAACATGAGTGTAAATTGCATGTGTCCATTTGTAAATGGATTTTTTCAGGTGAAGGGATTAAGAAGAAAACACAGACCCAGAGAACAGTATGATGATAGCCAGAGGGAAAGGGGAGTGGGGGGAGGTGGAAGATGGCAAAGGAGGGATAAATGGTGGTGGTAAGACAATTGACTTTGGGTGGTAAGCACATGATACAGTATGTAGATGATATAATAGAGAGTTGTATACTTGAAACTTGTATGGTTTCATTGACTAGTGTCACCCCAAAAAATTCAATAAAGTTTTTTAAATCGGCTTTTAAGTGGACCCATGAGGTTCATACCAGCATTGTCAGATAGTCAACTGAATTTTCATAAGTACTTAATCCTACAAAATCTAAAAATTCCATTTAAAACATAGTGAATCTCAAGTCCTCTTAGATCTTCAACATTATTTACTTAGTAAAGTTATGTTACACCTTCTAACTATAAATCAAAAGACTAAAATTAATGACAAAACTATACATTTCAAATTAGAATCACTATTGGTCACATTCTCTGACATGTCAAATTCTGTTCAATATTGAAAATAAATACCAAATACATAGAGAGTATTATTATGAGGACTATGAAAACCTATCCCCAAATATATTCTAAGCTTATTTTAAAAGCATTAGTACTAAAGTTAGACTGATTACATTAATAGCCTCAATTATTTACCTATTTTTGTTTCTGTGCCTCTTGCCACGTGACTTTGATGGAGAGACAGAATGTATTTTCTCTCCCATTAATTCTAAATCTACACTCATGTCTTGCTTTGGGCAATGAAATGTTAACAACCATGAGACAGGCAGAGGCTTGAAAATGTACTTGTTCTCTTGCATGTCTATCATTATCATGAGACTCTTGTTGAAGTATGAGGGACATATAGAAGGAAGTTGTATTATGTACTAATATGTTGTGGTTATGTTACACAGCATTATAGTAGTCATAGGTAATTGAAACAATTCCTATTTTTTCCATATATTCCCTGGTTTGGAAATATACTTAACAATGAGGACAAATATTTTCATTTCAAGTGAATTGAGAGCAGTTTCTTATATTTATCAGGATTAGGTTCATCTGCAAAAGCAGCTAAAAGTAAAAATGTATCTCTATTTATTCCTCATGTAAAAGTCTAGAGAAAGGCAGTTAAAGTGGCACAGCAGTTCCATAGTATCAGGGTCCCAGGCTTCTTCTGCCAACTCAGTATTAAAAATGACTGCTCCAGCTCCTGCAACCATGTCTATATTCCAGCAAGCAGGAAGAAAAAAAAGGAAAAAGTGACCATAGGCCCCCATTCCTTTCAAACATAGCTTCTGGATGCTGCACACTGCTTCTCTTTATATTCTTTTGACAAAAAAATATATTCACGTGGTCAAACTTAACTACAAGTTAAGATTGTATGAAATGCAATCTTTATTTTGTGTATCCATGCACCCAGCTAAAAAGCTGAAGTTCTATTAACTTATAAAAGAAAAAATGAATATTTAAGAATAACTAATCATCTCAATATCACAATCACAACACTTAAGTATATTGAGATTATCAACCACTCAAACTGGGGTTACCATCTCAGAGGACAGGCAAGCTAGTCAGAACACAAGATCCAAACTTTAGGATAATCACCCTGTGTGAGGCCCTAATCAATGTGTGTAGCCCTTTTTATATTTACTGTGAAACAGGAGACTCTCAATCAATATTTTTTGAGGGGGATTTGTTTCCGCTGGTTTCAGGTTTTACCCTAAAGCAATTTATCAGTTTGACTTCCCTAGATGTAAACACTAAATTCCAATTAGTTTGGCAGGTAACTTCCTTTAGCTAATCTCTGTGCAGCAGCCTGATTGAATTCAGCTAGTGGGCTGAAGAAGAAAAAAATGAGTAAGAACAGGTTTATTCTTATCATATGAATTCTTATCATATTTTCCTCTTTACAAGTGTCAAAATCAAATCAGCTATATTCTTCATATCTCAGTCATAACACTAGAGTGATTTTAGTCAAGGTGCTTTACACTTTGCAGCTCTAGTTTTCCAGCTTCCTGAGATCCCTCCTTTGACTTATCCAAAGAAAATAACCAGTTCTCTCCTTAAATGCTTCTTAGGTTCCCCAAAGCTGGCCACCTCTCTTAGTTCTTGCCATGATCTCCTCTTTAATCCTCCCCAGATTACCTCTGTCCATCTCGTAACTGCTCTATTCAGTTTTCCTCTACCAGGAGTGCCCAAACTTTTGGCATCTCTGGGCCACACTGGAAGAAGAGTAGTCTTGTGCCATACATTAAATATATTGTGACATGTATTACAAAAATATCTCATAATGTTTTAAGAAAATTTACGATGTTGTGTTGGGCCGAATTCATAGCCATCCTGGGCTGCAGGCAGCCTGCAGACCACAGGTTGGACATCCCTCTGTGACACACTGCCCTCCTCACTTTCACTTATCTCAACAATATGTATGTAAGCCAAACCATTGGCACAGCCCAGCCATTTGTTCACCAAAGCAGAATATTTTTCACTAACTTTATTGAAGGATTGTGGTAAACAGGGGGACCTCTACACAAATCTGGACCTCTACACAAAGCTTTAAAACCTGTTCTTATTTATTTATTTCTTCAGTCCACAGATTACACCCATTTCCCAGGAATCTCAAACTCTATAGCCACTCAGCATGCCACCCTGCTGGGGCATGCTGAATAACTGAGGGGCTGAGAATGAAAGCCACTTTCTCCTCAGATTAGAGACCTCTATCTTGTGCTCTCTCCCCAAAATTCCTGGGTCCACAATTCACTCCCTTTAAAGGAAGCAAAAAAAAAGAGAGAGAGAAAAGCCCTGGCTGGTGTAGCTCAGTGGATTGAGCACGGGCCTGTGAACCACACGATTGCGGTTTGATTCCCAGTCAGGGCACATGCCTGGGTTGCAGGCTGGTTCCCCGCAGCGGGGCTCACGAGAGACAACCATGCATTGGTGTTTCTCTCCTTCTCTCCTTCCCTTCCTCTCTAAAGATAAATAGATAAAATCTTTAAAAAAGGAGAAAAGTCTATTATTGGCATAATAATCCTTCAGAGACATAGCTGTGCTTCAAAGAAAACATTTCACATTTTTATGCAAAATAAGATCTAGGCCTTGCCTCTGATTAATCAAGAGATCAACATGGATGGAACTGGAAAGCATTATGCTGAGCGAAATAAGCCAGGCAGTGAAAGACAAATACCATATGATCTCACCGTTAACAGGAATCTAAACAACAAAACAAACAAGCAAGCAAAATATGACCAAAGACACTCAATTACAGAACAGGCTAACAGGGTCCAGAGGGAAGAGGGGAGAGAATCATAGGGGAAAAGGGGATGGACTCACATGAACAAGTATAGAGGACACATGGACAATAACTAAGGGTGGGGGGCCGAAATGGGAGGGAGGTGGGGAGCACTTGGGGGGGGGCAGGGCTGGGAATATAAGACAGAAAACTGTACTTGAACAAGAATTAAATAAAAATTAAAATTAAAAAAGAGATGTATTAAAGTGGCATTTTGCTCACATACACAAAAGCTCAGGTGTCCCAATGATAAATTCTGTCTTCCCCCCAGAAGTTATAAGCACTAACTACAAGTAGCTTTTAAAATAGCAATTTTGGTCTGACTTCATATGTTCTAAAGCACTGTTCACCCTTGAGACAACATGATACTGTATCATCTTAATTTACCACTTAAATTTATCTTCCAAATAAGAAATTAGGTAGCTTATGAAATAAAAAAATCACTAACACCAAAATAAGGACAACAAAAATATAATGAGACATAGAAAATAATGGTGCTAGTAATCATAGATGAGTTATTATATTGAAGACTAAATTTGCTTTTGGACTACTTAGATAATGAGATCAAAACGGCAACAAGAGCATTTGGCTGGTTGATGCAATCTAATGTGCCTTACAACATTTTAGGGCATGTTGAATAGCTCTTTTAGATCCCCTAGAATAGGCTCAGAGAGAAATGGGTTTGGAAGCCACAACCATTGTATAAGGCAGGAATTGGCAAACTTTTTTCTATAACTGGCCAGAGATTAAATATTTCAGGCTTTGCAAGTCTATGTGGTCTCTGGCTACTCAATTGGGTTGTTGTAGTGCAGATGTAGCCATAGACAATATGTCATGGAATGGTTGTGGGTATGTTCCAATACAAATACATGTGGTGAGCCGATTTAACACAAGAGGTAGTCTGCCACCTTGCATAAAGGAATGTACTAGCTAGGGGACTGCAGTAAGTGCTTTGATGAGAGGGCTCCTACTCCAAGCAGGGGGATTAGTCAAGTTGAATGTGTGAGGTATTTATTCTGTAATCCCTTTCTTAAAGGCAGTAACTTAAATTGTATACACTTCAAGTTCCACAAAATTTTGCATCTTTCCTCTGTGAATAAGCAGTAGATGAGTAGAAACTATGTGGAACTATCATAAAACCAGGGGAAGTTTCTGGACAGGTATGTATGCAGTGCTTTCATATCCTCTTTGCAACATGTATACAATATTTAATAACAGAATCAAATTTTCCCTTCTATAATCAGCTCATGCAAAGTTTAAGCCAGACCTGTACAACCTTAGCATTTCTATTGCACCTTCTCTGACACTATTTTTGTAAATATTCTAAAGTTGTTTTAAGGATTACCCATATTTTTAGACCTTTTTTTTTACTTCAAATAAAAGTTAGGATAATGACTCTGCTAGGGAGTGGAATCCAGGGGAAGCACAACATAACACATAAAGAGCACTTGTGAATTAACTCTGCCATGTTGGTAAAATTACATACAACAGTCTCCCCTGTACACATCCAAACAGGTATTTCAACAATCTGGGCTGCCTTTGTTAACTGCATTGGTCTCTTATAAGGGCCAGTTCTGTAGTAAGACAGGCGACCAGTTACCTTAGAAAGAATTAGGGCTAGGCAACAGTTCCATTGCCCTTCCCAATGGCATGCATTGGCCTCTTCTTGACATCCCTCAGGAATTTTTAAGGTGAACAAATAAAGTTAACCAGTTAGCAATTTGGGAATTGAGTTGTGAGAGTCCATGTCATAAACCAGGTTTTTTCTCTGTCTCATCAAAAAAATCAAAAGTAAACCCTGGCTGGTGTAGCTCAGTGGATTGATCTCGGGCCTGCAAACCAAAGTGTTGACAGTTTGATTCTCAATCAGGGCACATGCCTGGGTTGCGGGCCAGGTCCCCAGCAGAGGGCCCACAAGAGGCAACCAAACATTGATGTTTCTCTCCCTTTCTTTCTCCTTCCTTCCCACTAGCTATAAAAATAAATAAATAAAATAAAAATTCAAAAGTAAGAGCCCTGGCTGGTGTGGCTCAGTTTGGTTGGAGCATCATCCCATAACCAAATGAAAGTTCAATTCCCAGTAAGGGAGTAAAGTTAGGTTGTAAGTTTCATCCCTAGTCCAGGCATATACTATCCCTGGTCCACCACAGACAGCAGGCAACCAATTGATGTTTCTCTCTCACATTGATATTTCTCTCTCTCCCTTCCTTTCTCTCTAGAAAGCAGTGAAAAAAAAGTTCTTGGGTAAGGATTAAAAAAATTTAAATAAGTAAAAGCAAAAGAGAAAAGAATTTAAACATTTAAACATTTATCTCTATTCATATGAGTGTCATATAATAAAACAAAGAATCCCAGAGCTTTAAAAAAAACCCTGCCTGTCATTGCCTGTCAGGGAACACATGCTAGTAAATGAACACATGAATATTTCACCAAGGGTTTAACGTCAGTGAGTACTTAGAGCTAGGAAGAGGATTTCTTAGTGTTTTGGGATAATTAAGGATGCAATTCAAAAGTAGCACTTAGGATAGGGCAGAATAAGACTTTACTCTTAAATATAATTGGTTAAAACAGGTCCTATTTTTCACTGGTCAATAAAGAAACTTCAGTCAAGTCAGGTAAGGGTCTAGTATTCAAAGTCATTCAAAGTTCATATTCTTTATCTGGACAAAGTAGGTAGAAGCACTAGTAGTGAAAGAAAACACTTAGTTTTGTTATCTCCTAGGAAAATACTACTACCACCGGGAAAGTTTCCTTTCATATGTCCTAACCAACTAGGGTGACTCTACATCTTGGTTTGCCTGAAAAGGCATCTCAGTTTATGCCTATAGTGCTGGCATAATTATTAATAGCAACTCCTTTTATTCTTGAAAGTGCCCTGATTTTGTGGAGGTCACCTTACAATAAACTATTCCTCCAGACTACAGAGCCTTGAACAAAACTCTCTAAAACAAAGATGCCAACTGAAAACCACAATCGTGTGTTTACTGGTAAGTAGCCCAAATGTATAGAAGAGTTCCTTGAATATTTGAGAAATGTAATGGCATAATTGCCTTTTAGGTAAATTTAAGTACACCTTTTAAAGCTTTACAGTTTGTTGATATGTCCATCAGAAAGATTCCATAAAGAATTTTTATTTACTTGTGTGATGCAATGGTGTCAGAGTCTTTTTTCAAAAATAAAACACCTCCAATCATGCCATCTTTTTATCAGTCAGTAAGATTCAACACAGCCTTCCTATAACTAGAGAGAGAATTTTTTAATTCTCCTCAAAAGACATAATATTTTCCAGAAAAAGAACCCTCCATATGTGGTAGATATGTTTCTGAGTCATATCAGAAACTATCACCTGCTGGTGAAAATGTGACAGAGCTGCTATTACACAGAAACCAGTGAGTCAGAGAGAGAACAGAAACAAAGATCTGGAAATTAAGAATGTGAAATCAGGGATGCCCCTGGTGGAAAATAAATTACCAGAGGTGAGAGAGTGATAAGGTTCACTGGTAGAGAGGAATTCTGGAGATGGGCAAATAGTACACAGGGAAAAAATGTTAAGCCAAAAAATGACTATTACTGATATACATGATTGTGGGCCCTGGGAAAGAACATACCTATTAACAAGTGTGCCCAGTGGCTAACTAGGCTCAAATTAAACAAACAAACAAACAAACAAAAAACTAGCAACTATCAACTATTTCTACAAAGGGGCCTCTCAATGCAAATTGCATCAGAGAGAAGTCTGCACTAAGCTGCCTGACTTCTGCACTGAACAGCCTGCCTGCAGGCACTTGGTTTCTGCCTTCTGAGCTAGCCCTTATAAATTAGTTCCTAGAATCCTATTTCAGCCAATAGGATGGAGGCTTTTCGCATCCAATCCGAGTACAGTTATATCCCCATTATTTTCCTCAAGCAATCAGAGTGGCTCCATTTTGCTTTATCAGGACAGTGCGTTTTGGACCAATCAAACTTGCAGGAATTGGAGTCCTCATTTACATGAAGATGGACAAACGGGGCGGGGGTGGGGGGCGGGGTGCGGAGGTGGGGATTGTTGGCTCTGGGAGCACAATTTCCCTTTCCACAGAAGAGTGTGTTTCCTTGGCTGAGCTGAAACACCAAAGATGTTATGCTGGAGAAGAGTGGAGCATAGCAATGCAGACCAGAACAGACTGGCATAGAATGGAGCAGACCAGATCAGAATCTCTAGAGCCCAGGGCTGCCTCACAGCTGTGCTGTTTTCACAGCTGTGGTATATTACAATTGAGCAGTTTTTCACTAAATAAAGTTTCTTTATTGACCACACCCCAAATTGAGGAACCTGTTGGCACTGAATTGGTGCCAATGACTATGAGTTGACATGATGGAGTTGCAAAACTTTAGTATCCAACTTACCAGTGATACCAATTTACTTTCCATAAAGTTGTCTATATTACCACAAAAGTCAATAGAAAGAAAATGCAAATTGCTTCAATTAAAATTTGTCTTAATCCCTACAATCAGTCATTTAACAAATATGTATTGAGCAAGTTCTATATGCTAATAAGTGTTCTGGTTCCTGGAGATTCATCAGTGAACTAAATGGCAAAGCCTCTGCTCCTGTGAAACACACATTCTATTCAATAGGGGGTTTGGATAGCCAGTAAACAAACATAGATTCATGTAATATTTCAGATGATATGTGCTAGGAAGAAAATAAAGAAGAAATGAGGTTGCAGGATTCTTTGTTGTAATTTTATCTTGGGCAGTCAGGAAAGGCCTCATGATAAAGTTGCAAATATGTCATATTTTGATAGCCTTAGATTGGAAGATATGACTTCCTATTTCTTTATGGGCAAGCCAGTAAGCATTCACACATTAGGGTACTTACATGTATTTGATCAATTTATGGAGTGATGAGAGAAAAGAAGACACTCACTAGGTACCTACTATGTGTCCAGCACTTTATATACTATATGTGTTATTTCATTTTACCTTCGCCACACCTTCTGAGGAATTATGGTCCTCATTGTATAAATTGGGATGCTGATGTTCAGTGAATATAAAGGAAGAAAACAAGATCAAATAGTGCCACGTTCAGCTCCGCCAACCATACTGTCTGACAAAGTCCAAGCATGGGGAGGAAGACTTCAAAGAAGCGTGTTCCGGCTTGGCGGACGTGGCATGAATGGATATGTGGTGTTGCTCTTAATCTTGCTGTCTCTTGGTGTTCTAACCTTTACCTTTCTGATAATTTGGAATCTCCTAGAAATGCTGACCATTCTCAGAGCTGAACAGCAACTAAGTCAGGCTGAGAACAATATCACCTTGGCCTTTCCCCAAAATAACACCTCCTTCTCTGACCTGATTAAGCAACTGTAGGATATGATGACATCAGCTAGTAGGGGGCCTGGAATACCCAAGGCAGCCCCCTTAAGTAAGTCCCGAGGCAAATCCCCTCTAATGAAATAGCCCCTGAATGTCTAAAGTTGTTAGAATAACAGCCCCTCCTTTACCTTGAATAGGGATATATATCTATTAGAATTAAACAGGCAAAGAAATAGGAGAAGGTAGTTAGCTATTAAGCACGTAGAAAACAGTTACTAGGGAGATAGAATTTATAGTACACAGAGAAACATTTTAGACAGAAAGATAGATAGCTAAATTAAACATCACAAAGGCTTATAATGAGTTTCCTAACCTTTGCTCGGTCTAGTGTATTGTTTTGCCCCATGACTAACTCTGAGAACTTTAATAAATAATAAGACATTCAAACTCTGTACATAGAGCTATTTCAAATTGTCTGATTAATAGTTCTCCTGGTCAAAATAACTTTTGTTTAATATAATTGAAACTATGGGAACTTTCGTATTTTTCCTAATTACCTTTGTATTGATTTTTTCTGCTTAACTGATTATACTATGCACCTGTAAATGTTAATCACTACCAGAAATGAAAATATAAAAAACCTTCTTGCACTTGCAATAAATGGAAGTGCTTCACCTGCCTTTGAGCTGTGTAGTTGCCTGTTACCCATCACTGATGCCTATCCTCACCTCGAGGGACCCCTGGACCCTGCTGCGGCCGGACCACGGCAATATAGTTTTTATTTGGCAGAGGCAGGATAAACCCAAGTCTGTTGTGACCCAAAGATGTGCTACTAAAGTTGAATGCCCTAGGCTGCTACTATTAAGTGCCATTTAGAGGAATTACATTGATCTTGAATATTAAATGATGTAAGATCACTCTTTATCTAGACCTCTCTTAGGGTACACAGAACTTTCTACCTTGTACTTATTTATATGTATGTCAATTCTCCCCAGAAAGTTACATGAGCTTTTTGAGAGTGGGATATGTATGTGAATCATCTTTAGTGTCTGGTAGAGTGTCTCTTAGCAGGAACTCATTAAAACACATGTCTAAAAACTAGATTGAATGCAATAAACCCAGAAACTTAGAATTAAGTCACTAATTATCCAATCTCTCCTCATATAATAATGATGTTTTTCAAATAACACACTAGAAAAAAATCCATATGGCAACTAAGAATGTTACCTGCTTCTATCAGGGTAATTAATAAAGAGCTAAATCAGAAGCACTTAAATAAGATAAAAATATTATTAAATAAGATTAAAAATAAAAAACCAGAAATATATACATTAAATTATATAAAATTGCCCAAAAGTTTTTAAAACTTAAAAAATCAGAAGCACTTAAATAAGATTAAAAATGAAATTCACAGTATTGCATGGGGCTTAAGTGTTATTTGAAGTGAAGTCTTGATTGTTGTTGGTGGTTCTTTTTTTAAACATATGGACCCCCACCTCCTGCTATGCACATGAATTCTATGAAATGTTGGGAGACTAGACCTTTGGAGTTAGACCGCTGGAGTCCTAGAGAAGGTGCACAAAGTCTTTTTATATTTTAATTTTACATTTCCTCCAGATCCCACAGTCATATTCACTTTTTGTAAACTACTGAACTAGGGGACAACAAAAGTGCTGTGCTTGAACCTATAGCCATTCTTACTCTTCAGAGTATAATCCCAAAAGTGTTTCTTTCCTTTTTGGAGACACTACTTTGGGGAGTTCCTGCAGCCATGCAAGTGGAAGATTACTACTCAAGAAAGGCTGAACTAGTGAAAAGAAACTGTTGGGCAGAATAGACAGCAAATCAAGGCAGAGAGGAGTGGGAAGACGTGCCTCACCAATTAATTCAGCAGTTCTGAGCCCAGACAGATAAGATTGCCATGTGCTCCAAAAATCACAAGAAAAACCATAATCATGTAGGAGGAGGAGAGCCCTTGAAATTCTGTATATATCATTTCCATTCTCTGGGAAAGAAAGACTTTGAAAATGTGTACTATTCCCAAGGTCTAGAAGGGGAGGAGGAGAGCCAGCTTGTAGAAACTAGCTATGAGCATAAAACCACTAAAATCCCCTATAGCTGGGCCTCAGACTAGCTGCATGCCCACTTGTAGCTTCATGCTCAAGTATATGTCTCTCCTTTCCTTTTTTGACAGAAAATAATCAACCATTTGTTGACTATTTATTTTTTAAAGTTTTTATTGTTATTCTGTTACAGTTATCCCAATTTTTCCCCTTTGCCCTCCTCCACTCACCCCATTCCCTGCTCTCACAGTCAATTCCCAGTGTTGTCCATGTCCATGTGTCATTCACACATGCTCTTTAACTAGTGCCTTCCCTTCTTTCCACCATTATCCCCCCCCCTCCCTCCCCTCTGACCACTGTCAGTATGTTCTTTGTTTCTATGCCTTGGGTTCTATTTTGCTTATTAGTGTATTTTGTTCATTACATTCCTCTTATAAGCAAGATCATATGGTATTTGTCTTTCACCAACTGGCTTATCTCACTTAGTATAATCAAGTGTATTTCATACATAAACTTGCTATCTCATTTCCACTATCTGTGCTGTCTCTTGCCTGAATTTATCTCTTGCAATCACAACAAGAACTAAGGAGGGAACCCCCTAATTCGGGTCTCCCCAGTAACAAAACCATGAACTGATGGTTCCAAGTGAGGGGAAGTGGGTTCTGCAGAATGATGTGGAATGGTGTTTTTTGTTACACCTAGGACCCATTTAACAAAGCTTATAATGATTATAAAGGTTTTTTTTTTTTTTTGCTTCTCTTGGAATGCCAAAAGGATTGACAATGTAACAGATATGACTCCTATGGAGGGGCCATATGTAGGCCTCTGCAACATGGCTGAATGAAGACAGAACTCTGCAGAGGGGCAGGCCAATAGACCAAAAGCACAATATATCTGATGCCCAGTTTAAAATTTCCTTTCTGCCTTGTACTTCCCTGATGTTATCTACAAGCCTTAAACAATACAGCTTTCTGTGAGCTGGGCCTCAAGAAAGAGGCACTTGTTCATAGTTTGGTGATGGGATAGGTCAGAGAGAGGCAGCAGCCTGGAGAGGTGGCAGCAGGCAGCAGAGGTGGCAGAGAAAAGCTGATACATGTGATAGGCTAAATGAAGGTACAAGAGAAAATCAGGACAAGCTTTTGACACATGTAATGATACACAGGGCAACCATAGTAGGAAAAGAAATTGACACCCAGCATTGCAATAATCTTGTTTTTGGATTTTTAAAGGGAGAGGGACTACCATCCCTCAACCAATCTCTGAGTACAGAACAATTTAGACAAATTTAAATGACACCATAGAAGAGGTGCCTTGTTTCTGAGGGTAATACATTGCCAGAAGGCACAGGATGTAAGGTAAATGTGTACAGTCATCCCAGGTAAGGTATAGCACAAAGTGGGAAAAAATCTGGAAGTATATCTATACTTTTCCTAGGCTAATCTTATGTTATTACTTCAATCTCTCCTCTTTAAAATGGATAATCAAATATTAAGTCCTAAAATTTTCCTTTATTGTCATTTGGAATTTCTCTCCAATAATTTAGTTTTACATTCACAGAAAATGTGAGAATCTTTATGTTAGAGGCTTTCCACCCAACATCATTTTAAGAGCAGGGAAGTGAACATTGCCACAAATATTTTTAATGTTAAAACACTTTCTCCCCACCCCCTTCCCCTAGTAACAAGTCCTTGTTGAATTCTTCATAGGAAGGAATCTCCAAAGAGAAAAAACATGTCAACATTCTTGCATATCCAACACTTCTGGAATATTTTGGAAATTTGTTTGAGATGGTGATGAGGTGGCAGGGAGGGGAAAGGTTTGACTAATGTATTTTCAAGTGCATGTCTCAGCTGTGAAGCCCTAAAATCCAAGCAAAGATTGTTGTTCCCATCATGAATAAGAAATGCATAGCAACATGAAATAAGCAACAGTTCTAAAATAATAAAATAAAACACAATCCTAAATTGGTGCCATTTCATTGTCAGAGTGACTCACTCCTTTTTCTTCTGACTCCTCATTCTATTAACAAAGGAAACAAAGTCACCCTGACCATCTGGACTTCTGAAGTATCTATTTTTCATCATTAATGTTCTCTGACATTTACAAACATATTTATTTAATTCAACAAGGTAGAAGCAGTCAGCTCTCTAACTGATGTAAAAGCTAAGTTACACTGTGTTTTGTTATAAGGAAGGACAGAGAGCTAAGGAAACACTACAGCATAAAAATAATAGCTTACACTTATTTAGTATTTACTAAGTGCCAAGTAAGTGAGGTAAAATAGCACACCCATTTTATAACCAATAAGCGGAAATAACAGAATTCTAACTTCTGTGCTTTACTTGGTGTGAGCTTGGCTCTGCCTTTACTTATAGACCAGATTTGATCTCAATGACATGAATGTGTCTTAAGTCCTGTATTCTGTGGCCTTAGAGGGGTATCAGACTTATTTTCCACCCATTTAGTTCTTCTACCAAAAAAATATTCTGGCATTCTTGGTAGTATAGTGAGAGTAACAGAAGAAGTCCATGGATTAATAATCCCTTCCATTTGCTTAAATTTTCTAACCAATGCTCACCAAAAAGGAATCAGAAAAGGCAGTGTAGTCTAGAGGTTAACACTACAAATCTGTGAGCCAGAATGTCCCTGTGTGAATAGCTTGTGACATTAGGTTACTTAACTTCTTCATGCCTCAGTTTCCTCATCTCCAAATAGGAATAATAATGGCGCCAACATCTTAGGACTGTAGTGAGGATTAAATGAGATAGTCAGCCAGGCTCACCATTCAAAGGCCACACTGATTTACTACCTCATATACATAAAGCATAAGGGGGCATTTAGGACAAAAGACCTTTCCTCTTCATTACTGGAGAAAAGCAAGAAAAGAATCGTGTAACCCTTTGTAACAAAGGGATTACGTGACCCTTTAAAAAGTAAGAATAGAAGCCCTGGCTGGTGTGGCTCAGTGGATTGAGTGCCTGTGAACCAAAGGGTCACCAGTTTGATTCCCAGTCCAGGCACATGCCTTGGTTGTGGGCCAGGTCCCCAAAAGGGGGTACATGAGAGGCAACCACACATTGATCTTTCTCTCTTTCTTCCCCTCTCTCTAAAAATAAATAAATAAATAATTTTTTTTTTTTAGTAAGAATGAGGTCAGAAATATCCATCTAGGAATCTCTAGTGAAATGCAAAGAATTGTGCTGCTGCCCCAAATCTGTAGCTTTATGCTAGATGTTTCAGGTACTATATCCCATCAGCTGAAGACTGCTTATATCTAACTGTATGGCACTAATGTAGGGGCTGATAATATGCAGAATTACAAGCCAGTCTACTTGTATTCTCTAGAGGCTAATATTTTAACTATGAGTAGACATCTTGGAGGAAGTAGTGGACAAAAGCTGAGGAAACCAGGAAATTTCTAGATTCAGAACTAAACTTTACCTTGGTGTAGGCCAGGCTTTATGTGATAGGTCACAGATGCACAGACAGGTCCTCAGCAGGGCATAAGGTACAGACAAAGGCAGAAACATAGTGACTGACGGTTATACCAGTTGGCTGGTACAGAAGATATAGGGAGGGAAGGAGTAGGAGACTCAGTGAGAGGTGTAGGTTGGGGCTAATGTGTTGAGGTAGCTTTTCTCTGGCTCAAGTCTTATTTCAGGTTTGGCACTTTTGTAAACAGAAGTTTAAGACTTTGTCACAAGTAATTTTGGTAATGTATAAGGAAACTTAGTTGGACATTTACAAGGAAGTTTTGGTAATCCACAAGGAAAATAACAATAATAATTGGTGGCTACCACAAACTCTTAGGTAAGTGTGTTATTACACTCTACTTTGATTTCCACCAATACACAGGGGATATTAAATGAAATAATTGAATGTACAAAGTTATATGGGCCAAGCAGCATCTTGGAATATCAGACTATCTTTCGATCTGCCAAGTAAATGTTCTGGTCACGTTGTCACAGTTGGGAATGTTTATAGACTGTCTGCTCTTCTGAAGCATATATATATATATATATATATATATATATATATATATATATACATAGACATATATACACATACATATGTATATATATACATATATATATATACACACATACATATATATATATATTTCAATGTTTTTGCTGATAACCAGTCAAAGATCCAGATTTTGGCTATACAGATGAATACTTAATTGTTTTACTCAAATGCACTACAATTCACTCCTTAAAATATTGTACAAAAGGAATCTTTTTCAGTATTTGCAATATTAGCAACAGCATGGTGTTGTCTATTAAATTAAAACACAAAAGAGTCACCAACATGTTTTAGCCAATATTTAATTGGAACAAAGTCTTCAGAGGATAAAAAAGAACAAAAACAGTTTTCATGTGGCCAAGCTTACAACTGGCACTTACAAATGAAGGGTAAATATCCCCAAAGCCTGTTCATTTGGTAGAAACGTCTTTTATCAATCAATGACTGCTATGTGACCCAGACCAGACACTTCAGAGAGCCATTCAACCTTGTGGTGGGAGTCAGGTTAGAGGGTAAGGGTGAACTTAAAGTTGATCAGCCCAATACTGTCACCCTTTAAGTATTTAGGATACTTGAGTCATAGGAATTGGCATATGAGTGTAGGGGGTGAATAGAGGCAGAGATGTATCTCTTCCTTTACATCTCCGCATAAGTACACAAATACGCTTTCCAACATGCCTTTGCTTGTAGCTCTTGAATCATTATAGAGAAAGTGAAATGGGATCAAACTCCTTGTTTACAATGTCCACTGTAATTAAAATAAAGTGTTGTTTCACCTGGCATTATTCACATGCTATTCATGCTGCAAGATGCCAAATAGGAAAAGGCAGGGAGTACCTTCAATCAACAATATCAGAATCAAACAGCTTTCCTGACCTAAGAGTCCCATAGTAAATCTAGTACAGAGCAACTAAAGAGTACAGGTCCTCTCTCCTTGGGATTTTAATCCTGGGAGTACCAACTCCTTGACTGTTCTATACAGAGGTGGCAGCCAATCAAGGAATCAGTAAATTAAGTTCTTTTCTCTATGCCTTTGTAGCAGATACTGAAGAGTGACTCATTTATACTTAGTTCAAACCCCTTTTAGCAGATCTTATTGTATTGCATAGGTTAGAAAGCTAAAAAATAATTTTAAAAAATCTTCAAGATTCCTTCACAGCTAAGGTTCCAAGTGTGATTTAGGATCTACCAGTCAGATTCATCCATAGGAGAATCTGGCGCGAGGAAGTAAACTCTGTGAGAGATATTGTTAATAGTTGTGTACCATGAGTTGGAGGCATTTGGTTCCTCTGAAGAAGCTGGTGAAGGTACTTTCTACTCTGTATTATCACAAGTTCTGAGTACTAGGTGGCAGTAGGAGTGAAGTTTCTGCAAGAAATGTCCTGTGGTGTACTTGGCATTTGTGCTGGCCAAATAACATCCAAGCCAGAATCTCTGGCCCTCCCAGGGATTCAGTAAACTACCTGTATCAGTCATTCATGGCCACAATCATGCATAACAAACCCAAAATTTCAATGACATACAAAAGCAAGAATTTATTTAGCTCATGAATCTGCAGGGTTCAGATGGGCTAGGCTTGCTTGTATATCAGTGGTCAGTTGCAATTGAACTTGTCCGCATGTCTGGGGGGTCAACTGGCTGTGACTCAATCTATAATAGTTTCAACTGGAACAAATGGAATGACTTGGTTCTGCATCACAGATTTCTCATCCTCCAGCAGGCTAGCTTTGGCACGTTCTTTTGCAATTGACAGTGGAGCAGGAATAAAGTGTAAATGTGCAAGTGCCTTTCAAATCTCTATGGTACAAAGATGCACCATATCTACTAACACATCTTTGGTCAGAGCAAATCACATGGTCAACCTTAAAATCAAGGGACATAGGAATATTCTCCTTTAGTGAGAAAAACTACAAAGTCACATGTCCAAAAGGCATGGGTAGAGGTGGGGAGAACTGGCAATGAAAACACCCAACCACTGAATACCTCCAAATACTTCTGCTTAAAATAGTCAGAAGGGATTTTCATTGTTTTCAATTATGAAACTTGACCAGTACAGCCACACTGCTTGATAATCAAGAGTTAAAATGCACAAGTGTGGCAAAACTGCACCAGAATAAAACCTTGAAAAATCAAATTGTTTTCCAGGCAAATATAGTGGTTAAGAATTCAATGATTCATCTAACAATCTTTGGTTTGCTCCTGCTCTCTCCTTTCTTATTTCTCTTTTGTTACCCTGTTGTGCCTCTCTTGAGCTTTTTCTTTAGAGTCTAAAGAAATAGAATGTTAGATATATGCTAATATATGCATTGAACATTTCTGTAAAAATATCAGTAACAGTTAACGTGGAATGTCTATGAAGAGGAACACAAGAGTATAGGATGAAAAGTAGTTCTGATTTTCACTGTGTACTCTTTGATGATTGAATTTTTTACCATGTTACTGAACAATTATTTGGGGGGAAAATTAAACAAAATATTTGACAAAAAATGAAAATATAGACAGACAAAAAGGGAAACAAAATACATGTGTGACCATTGGTTCTACTCTTTTCTTGTGTTTGGAAACTGTAGGGCTAGTTGTAGTTGGATAGAGAAAGTCATGCCACTAGCCATACATTAGGTTGAGATTATTTGATTAAAAATTCATTATCATGAGCCCTGGCTGGTGTAGCTCAGTGGATTGAGCACAGGCCTGTGAACCAGAGGATCACGGTTTGATTCCCAGTCAGGGTACATGCCTGGGTTGCAGGCCAGTTCCCTGCATGCCAACTCCCAGCAGGGGAAGCATGAAAGGCAACCATACATTGATGTTTCTCTCCCTCTCCTTCCCCTCTAAAGATAAATAAATAAATAAAATCTAAAAAATAAAATTCATTATCATGAGTACATACTGCTATAAATAAATTATTGAGTAAATAAGTAACTGGGAAGGAAGCGACAATTTTCCTGTGCAAGAGAATTCCAAATAATTTACATAGATACTCCACCCTCAAGAAAATGAAGCATAATTCCCCACATCTTAAATGTGAGTTGCACATAGAGACTTCATTCTGAAGAGGGCAGTATGTAATGTAAAAGGGAGAAAAGAGTAACATTGCAATGGAGAAACCTGGCAAACACTAGCTCAGCCAGGTGATCGAGATCAACATCAAAAGCCAACAGTGGTATGTCATGTTGATAATACATACCCTTCATGTGATGTGGTGAGAATGGCACTCACCTCTATGGTCTTCATCCCAAATTCACATAACCCCTGTCTATCCATGAGAAAAATACCTAACAACCCCAGTTGAGGGACATTCTATAAATCATCATAAACAAGGAGTCTGAGAAATTGTCATAGTCAAGAGGAGGATAAGGAGACATGACAACAAAATATAATGTGGATTTCTAGCTGGGATTTTGGAAGTGAAAATGGACATTAGGTAAAAATTAAGGAAATCTGAATAAAGTATGGACTCTAGTTAATGCTAGTGCATCATATTGGTTCGTTAAATGCTATAGTATAGCTGTATGGGAACTCTCTGTACTATCTTTACAATTTTTCGGTAAATCAAAATTGTTCTAAAATTTTTTATTAAAAACTCATTATTAATTCTAGAAAAATACTTAAAATAATAAACCCATCAATGAATCAATAAATCAGTAGGTAGGATACAAATGACACTAAGTACTAATCGGACTCATACAAACAGAAATTCTAAAAAGGACCCAGGTGTTTGTGTAGCTCAGAGAACCAACATTAAAAGGTTTATAGCTCACACCCTGGCTGGTGTGGCTCAGTGGATTGAGTGCTGGCCTGTGAACCAAAGGGCCACTTTTGATTCCCAGTCAGGGCACATGCCTTGGTTGTGGGCCAGGTCCCCAGTAGGGGGCACATGAGAGGCAACCACACATTGATGGTTCTCTCCCTCTCTTTCTCTCTCTCTTCCCCTCTCTCTAAAAATAAATAAATAAAATCTTTAAAAAATCTATAGCTCACAAATTAGCCCATTTGAAGGGGGGTTATGGTATAATACAAGCTTCACTATACACTTGAGCAGCATTTTAATGTAGGAAGCAATAAAAATGCTTCTTTTTTGTTATGTTTTAAGACTGGGCAATCTCTGAGAATAAGTGTTTTTACTGGTAAGTTAGGAGGAGTGCATGTGTTCTGCTCACTACAGTTCACCACAGAGGATCAGTCTCCAAGGAGAGGACACTCAGAAAGCCAAAACCCACCCTGCATTCTTGTGTATCAGTCATTAGAGTGCTATTCAAAGGTGGAAAGCTCTTAGTGTGGAGAATAGATCAGAGAAGCATGACTGATAAATATTAAGTTAAGACCAAAGCCACACTTGTCTACAGGGCATTGAAGGGAAAGGCCTCTCAAAGAAAAGGTCTATGAGGTCAGAATGAGAATTGGGATGTATTCCCATTTCCTCTGCATCCCATGAAGGATTTTACTTAAGGGCTCTTTTTGTGGACTGTGGGTTAGATAACCCTAGGTATTCAACTTAAAATTATTTCCTTAAATTATTATAATTTTCTTTGTTTTGCTTAGAGCAAACTTCTTGGTCTGCATTCCATACACCCCAAGGGTAGATGGCTAGAATTTAGAGGGTCCATGAACTTGGATGAAAAAAATGATATCTTCATATTCACTAGTCTCTAACTAAAATTTAGTACTTCCTTCAAATAATAGTAATAATGATAATATTAATAATATTATTAATATAATATTAATAGCAATATTAATGTAGGCAACAAATCACAATAGTATTAGCACCTGTGACTTTGCTACCAATGAAAATCACAAATGTTTTTCTTGTTCATTATAGTTACTGCAAATATTGTGAAATATCCTTAATGCTCATTACTACTCTAAAATTTGCAGTAAAAAAAAGTTGTGTAGTCATTAATGACACACCTAGGTAGGCCTAGGAGGAATGGAAAATCACTAGGTGGGAAAACTGTACCATGGGAAACTGTAGCCTGGAAAAATGCCTGCCTGGGAAATGCCTGCCGACCCTACCCAGGACAAACAGATGCCTGGCTGAGACTGGGGTCTGGGGTCGGCCTATCCAATGTAACAGGATGCAGGTCTAACTTGAACCTGACAAGATGTATCAAGAACAATGGAGGGAGGTGGGGAGCACTGAGGAGGGGGGCCCGGGCTGGGAGTAAAAGACAGAAAACTGTACTTGAACAATAATTAAATTAAAAAAAACAACAGTCAGCAGAAATGGCACCCAGCAACCAGCTCTAGCCAATCAGACTCTGACACCCCAACCAGTTACCCTTCACGGAATTTTGCCCTTAAAAACCCTGCCCTAAGAGCAACGGAGTGGATTCAAAAACTATGGAACATTTACACAATGGGATTCTATGCAGTAGAAAGAAAGAAGGAGCTCCTACCCTTTGCAGCATCATGGATGGAACTGGAAAGCATTATGCTGAGTGAAATAAGCCAAGTGGTGAAAGACAAATGCCATACGATCTCACCTTTATCAGGAACCTAAACGACAAAACAAACAAACAAGCAAAATATAACCAAGACACTGAAATAGAGAACAGGCTGACAGGGACCAGAGGAGAGAGGGGAGGGAATTTCAGGGGAAAAGGGGAAGGATTCACAGGAACAAGTATAAAGGACACATGAACAAAAACCAACAGGGGTGGAAATGGGAGGGAGGTGGGGAGCATGGCGGGGGGGGGGGGCTGGGATGGGAGTAAAATACAGAAAACTGTACTTAAACAATAATTAAATAAATTTTTTAAAAATGTAAAAACTTAAAAAAAAAGAACAACCAAGTTAGTCTTAACCTCCCTTTGTTGGCTCCACTTTCCCCCAGGAGTCTTTTTATTTTTAATATATTTTATGGATTATGCCATTACAGTTGTCTCATTTTCCCCCCTCATTCCCCTCCCCCCTGCATACCCCCTCCCCACCAACCCTCCCCAGGAGTCTTAACCTCCCTTGGTTGGCTCTCCAATCTCCCTAAGTAGGCTGCACTTTCTCCACTTTCCCCCCAACCCCGCAAGTCCCAAACTCCCTTGATTGGCTCCACTTTTCCCTCTTATTCCCTGCTAATAAACCCTGCTCCTTAGCTCACTGCATCCGTCTGGTTTCTTGAGTGACTTCAATCTAACAATTAGACCTATCACTAGATCTTGCTGTTTAATAAGTTAATAAAAGAAGTACATATATTACTATATCATAAATTTGTTGTTTCTAATATTCTGATAATTGGATTTTGATATAATTTGTTTCCTTTGTGATCCAGTGTGTTTGATTTCACACATTTAAACCACTATTCTGATAAGGAGGCCATATGCCTCCTATCAAATTATCTGTGGCACAAAAATACTTTAAAGGTTATAAACTTTGGCCTAAAATTTAAAATCTGGTACAATTTACAGCTTTGAGTGGTGGCATTGCCAAGAAAGCAAGGAGTAGGTTTGAACTATAAAGAAAAATATAGCCCTGGCTAGTGTAGCTCAATGGATTGAGCACGGGCCTGTGAAGCAAAGGGTCACTGGTTCGATTCCAAGTCAGGGCACGTGCCTGGGTTGCAGGCCAGTTCCCAGTAGGGAACACATGAGAGGCAACCACACATTGATGTTTTTCTCCCAATCTTTCTCCTTCCCTTCCCCTCTCTCTTAAAATAAATAAATAAAATAAATTTTTAAAAAAGAAAAATGTAATATTAATAGCCTCACCACTCTCTACCATCATACCACCTCATGCATGTGCACACATGTGAGCACACATATACATACACACACAGAGAACATAGAAACAAGCAGGACTGTGGCCCATGAGTGCTGTGCTGAGACCAGAATTAAAATGGCAGTGGGGTTGCACATGGCAGAGGAGTCTCAGGACATACAGGAAACACAGGCAAGTAGACACCGGAGCAGAGAAGACACAACCAACTGTTCTTCTAAATAGTCTAAAGATGTGACCTTTAAGAGCCATAGGGGAAAGTGAATCTTGTGCCCTGCCATTCTCATTGTAATACATGTGGGAACACAAAGGGAAAAAATACACCATAAATACTGACTCAGAGCCATTAATTCAGAGGGATAGAGTAGACTTTTAACGAAGCCATGTTTTGTTAACACAGAATCTTTGTTGGTGGTTTCATTTTTTTACAATTGTTATATAATATCTGACATTAAATACATGAGAGAATCTATACTTCATTTACATAAGTGATAAAGAGTAATAATAAATGAGCCTTGATGACCCAATCACCCAATTCAAAAGCTGTAACATAATGCCAGTGTATCTATTATACAGGATGTGACAAAAGTAGGTTTACAGTTGCGAGTACATGAAACAGTTTATTCTTATATTATTATTATTGATTATTGTATTATTGCCCATACAAACAACGTAAACCTACTTTTACTTCACCCTTTATGTTCCTACCTTACCCCATCCCTGTCTCCCCATCAGAGGAAAGAACTGGCCTGACATTTTAGTTTACCTTGTTGTATAGTTTATCACATATGTACTATTCCTTACAATATATCGTTTGGTTTTAAGCTTATAAAAATTATGCTCAACTGCCCTGGCCGGTGTAGGTCAGTGGATTGAGCGCAGGCCTGTGAACCAAACAACCGCGGTTCCATTCCCAGTCAGGGCACATGCCTGGGTTGCAGGCCAGTTCCTAGCAGGGGATGCATGAGAGGCAACCATACATTGATATTTCTCCCCCTCTCTCCTTCCCTTCCCCTCTAAAGATAAATAAATAAAATCTTAAAAAATATATTCCCAACTGCATGAAGTCTTTGATGACTTAGGTTTTCATTCAATATTTTATTTCTAATGTATCCATGTTCTTGCATATAACAGTGGTTAATTCACTTTATTCTATTGTTAAATAAGTATTGCATTTTAAAATTTATCTACTTTCCCATCAATGAGCAGTTAGGTTATTTCAGTATTTCTGTACTATGAACCATGATGCAAAGGGCATTGCTAAGGAGAGTTCCTGGTTCTCATGCAGAAGAATTTCTCTAGGGGTTATACCTAGAAACAAAATTGCTGAGTTGTTAGGTACATATATCAATTTCACAAGGTAGTGCCAAGTTTTATTTTTCAAAATGATTTTTAGCAAATTTGCACTCCTATCAACAAGGTATATCAATTTTTATTGATCAGCATCCATACTGATACTTGATACTATCAGATTTCATAATGTATTGTCATCTTTGTACACCACAGACAGTATAGTGCTTCACTATATAAAGTGCATGAAAGTGTCAGCAAGTGCCAAAGTTTTATAAATACAGCTTAATTCAAGATTATACAACATCTTAACCTGAGTCCTCCCTGGAATGCAGAGCCTGAGACAAAGGTTTGCATGCAAGTATTTATGTTTCTTTTGTTGGGGGGACTAATTCTAGGGAGTAGAAGTAGGGGATTGAGAAAAGGGGACAGAAAAAGAGAGGAAATAAATACAGAGTATATTTTTGACTTGGCCACAACTATAGGAAACTGGGGCTTAATCAGGCTTAAACTTTCTGAGAACCTGTTTAGAAGCAAACAATACTAAAATGCACTTCAGAATTATATGGCCAAATATGGAAGAAGGGAATTTTTACCCCTGGCTCCCATCCCACATCAGTCAAGGGTTGATTCTGGTTTTTAACTCCCTCATGTTCCATACTACACATATGTGGGTGCCAAGGGGGTTCCAACAGGCCTCTGTATTGAAACATCAAAGAAGTCCGGGGGTGAGAAGTGAAACATTCACTGTGAGGCTAAAGCAAGGTGCTATCTGCTTACACCCACATGAAACTGGTTACTGGATAGATTCCTTGACTAAAAGGTGGTCTGAAAGGATGTACAGTATAGCAGAAGATATGCCCAATACACATAGCTAATAAGTGGCAGAAATGGAACTCAAGCATTTATATCTGTCACAATACAAATATAAGGCACTTGGCACATAGTGTGTAAATACTATCCACTGCCTATCCAACAGCCATCCTTATCTGTTGTCTCTGCTAAGAGAACATTAATATGTTGAGGAAGCAGCAAAGATCCCTGGAATGGAACTAGCACAGTAGCTCCATGAGCCATCACAGACCCAGATCCCTTCTTCTACCTTTCTGTTTGAACAAATTCAGTGTGAAATGTATATCCAAGAGGTCACTCTGACCATCATGCCTTCATTCCAGGCTAGCAGCTAAAGGAAAGAGGAGATGTAAAAGGGCCCTCCTCCCAGCCAAATCAACTCTCTTTAGGCACACATCCTAGAAGTCCCACACAATAATTATCTCTCATTGGCAGAACTCAGTCACAGGATCATACCTTGGTGCAAGAGATGCTGGGTAACAGACATTGATGAATTGCCACCAGTAATGAAACTTGATTTAGTCACTAAGGAAGAAGGTGAGAAAGGATACTGGATGGCAACTAGAAGTCTCTGCCAAAGCAGCCATTTGATTTGGCCAAGATTTTAATCTGTAACTTAGTCTTCCTATTTGTAAAATGGAAATAAAAGTACCACCTCACAAAGTTGTTATGAGGACTAAATGAAATCATGTAAATAAAACTGCACAGTGCCTGGCATGCATAAAATGATTAATAAACACTATCTGCTATTAATTCACTTTGTTGAATCATCATCACCAGGCCTGACATTGAGCAGTACAACCTCCGTGTCTTATCAGTGTCTGCATTTATCAGGCTTGAAGGTACTGGATGCTGACTCGCACTAAAACACTCTTAAATGATTAAAGTCAGAGTGGCAGCTTAGTAATTAATTCACAATGACAAATAGAACTTTCAGGCAGGCCAGGCAGCCTGACCAGGTTATTTTCTCCATGAAGGGAATAAACATGGGGAATCATGCGCTGATTGCTGAACATGAAATCAGAAAAAAACAATTCATCACACAATTCAAATGTTGAATGGCATTGGGCTCTAACAACCTATTGCATTCATCTCCACAACTGAGTTTGTCTAATGTGGTGGGTCAGGTGATCAGGCTGGAAATATGACAGGTAATCTGTCCCCTGGACAGTGCTGGGAAGTGCGCTACCAATTGCAGGAAATGTTCACTAGGAATATAGAAAATGTGTGAAAACCTTGAGGATGAACTCAAAACACTTATGGCATTGACAAATACATTCTGAATAGAGGCCCTATACACCTGGCATAAGTTTGGAAAAGGCATAAGTAAGGGAAATAATTGAATGAGACCCATTCTTCTGACAACAGCTCCAGAGTAAATGGGACAGCAAGAAACCTGCTTTTATCTTTGCTTAAAAGATGTATTGGATTACAGATTGAGTCTATTTTCTAAGTTTAAAACAAATATTTTAGTTGCTTTATATAAAGACATAATAGAGAACATTAATGAAAATTTAAAATGAGGAAAAGTGCTTTAAATTGAGCCAACAGAAAAGTATGATGTATATATACATGGGTGTGTGTATAAAATCTCAATTGTCGCTTAATGTACAAAGATAATTAACTTTGTATTATCTAGGTTGACCATATACCTTCTTTTGGCATAGTTTTTCTCTAAACAAGGTACAATAAAAAGTAGAAAAGCCATGTAGTATAAAGGAAGAAGTGTTAAGCTTTGGTATCAAAGATACTTTTGAGTCTTGGTTTCACCTCTTATAAGTAATGTGATCTGAAAAACTTATTTAATATCTCTGAACTTCTTTTTTCCTCTGTGATAGATTACAAAAAAACGCTCTGATTCTTTGCCTCTCCTTACATCCATGTCTTTTGCCTTGTAACTTTGTAGAGCCCTCCCATGCTGACTCTGGGCATGACCATGTGTCTTGCATTGCCCAACAGAATAAAGTGGAAGTGATGATATGGCAGTTACAAGCCTAGGCCGCAAGAGGGCTGTGTATTTCCATTGGTTCTCTCTTGCACCTCTGCTATCGCCTTGAGAACAATACTGGGTAGCTTGCTGGATGATGAGGAACATATGAAACAGAGCCTATGGACACCAGTTACTCCAGTCAAGGTTTGCCTATATCAGTCAATATCCAGGTACCCCCAAGATATGGGATCAATCCAAGCCAAGATCAGCAAAGCACACTAACCACCCTAGAGTTGACCCTAGAAACATAAGCAATAAATGTGTATTGTCATATGCTACTGAGATTTTTTGTGGATGGTTGTTATGCAGCATTATTACAGCAATAGCTAACTGACACACACACTCTTGACATCAATTTATTACAAGGACTAAATGAGGTACTTTAGGTTTAGTGACCACCATACCAAAGTCAAACAAAAAAACTACTATTATTATTATTGGTAGGCTTATACTGTACAAAATACTACCACATTCTTGAGGTGATACCTAGATCGCTAGCTTAAAATTTTGGATGATTCTAAACCATTTAGTCTCACATTTACAGAGTCTCTTGTTTTATTCCCACAAGTGAACAATCACATCTATAGAATGTGAATTTACTGATTTAACTCTCAAATAGCAGGCCAACTATTTTCCCATCTCCAAGTATTCTGGAGGGGATATTATTCAACATAGTTCATTATTTGACTGATATAGAAATAAAATTATTAAATTAGAAGTAATTTAATGTGTTTTGAGAAATTTGCAGCATCCCCCCAAACTGGACAATCTCTGAAATAGTTAATCCTTCAAAAAATCACATACAGCTCTGGCTGGTGTAGCTCAGTGGATTGAGCACGGGCCTGCAAACCACACGATCGCGGTTCGATTCCCAGTCAGGGCACATGCCTAGGGTGCAAGCCAGTTCCCAGCAGGGGCCAGTTCCCAGCAGGGGATGCACGAGACGCAACCATACATTTATATTTCTCTTCCTCTCTCCTTCCCTTCCCCTCTAAAGATAAATAAATAAAATCTCTAAAAAATGTTTTAAAAAATCACATACAGGAAGCAAGCAACTAGTGCCATGAAATCATCTTTTCTGTTTTCATTGTTTTTATTTTTTCCACATTTTTATTGTTGTTCAAGTACAGTTGTCTCCATTTCCCCCCATTCCCCCCAGATCCCAGGCTTCCCCCCTTCCCACCCTTAATACTACCCCTTTGGTTTTATCCATTTTCCTTTATACATGTTCCTGAAATCATCTTTGAGTTGGAGTGTAAGAGCAAGCTGCAATTTAGCTCTGTGATTGGAGAGGAAACATGAATAGAGACAAATGGGCTGACGTGTAGTCTCCATATTCATTCATCTCAATTGGTGTAAGAGATTAAAAGACCTCAATGCAGCATTTTCTCTCATTTCCTCAGGCTTTGTCTTATGAGCAGAAAAAGTAATTAAGCTTAGCAGAAGAAAAGTACAACACAATCAGAAATTATGATAGCAAATATGGCTGATAAACTTCACATACAATGATATATGTAATGAAATAGTCTCAAACAAGACCATAAAGTCTCAAATGCCAAAGATAGATGGTTCACAAAATACGTGCTTCACAAAGCATAGTCACTAGACCAATAGCATCACCATCACCTGGGGACTTGTTAGAAAGGCAAATTCTTAAGCCCTACCCCAAACCCACTGAATCAGAAATTCTGAGGCAAGGACCCAGCAATCTGCTTTTAACAAGTTCTCCACGTGATTCCAATGCCTTCCAGAGCTTCAGAACCACTGATCTATACAGAGCTATGTAACTTAAAGTATTATCTATGGATAAGCAGCACTGGTGTTTGCTAGAACTGCAGTCCCAGGGAGTTTGTTAGAATTGCAGAATCTTGCCTTCATACTGACTGAATAGGAATCTGAATTATAAAAAGGTCTTCAGGTGACTTGTATGCACATTAAAGTTTGAGAAGTGCTATATTTGCCCAGTAGCTCCTGTTATTGGCTGAATTGTGTCCTCTCCCCAAATTCATATGATGAAACTCTAACCCTTAGTATTGTATTTCAGAACTTGACTATATTTGGAGACTTTAAAATGGTAGTTATGGCAAAATTAGGTCATATGACTGAGCCTTAATCCAATATGACTGCTGTCCACATCAGTTAGGAGAAAATTAGGACACTGACATGCACAGAGGAAAGATCGTGTGAAAACAGCAACAAAGTAGCCATGTACAAGCCAAGGAGAGAGTTCTCAGAATAAGCCAATCCTGCCAACACCTTGGTCTTGGACTTATAGCATCAAGAACTATGAAAAAATAGATTTTTGTTAATTGAATTACCTAGTATGTGGTACTTTGTTATGACAGCCCAAGCAACATGGTACAGTTTCCAAATGCAGGTGCATATTGGAATCATCTGGGGACTTTAAAAAATCCTGATACCTGGGTCCCATTCCCAGAGGTTCCAACTTAAGTAGTCAGGGTATCAGCCCATAAATGTAGATTTTTTTCTTTTTTGTTGTTGTTCAAGTACAGTTGTCCCATTTCCCTCCCACCCCAGCCATCTCCACCTCCCACCCTCAATCCTACCCCCCCTAAATGTACATTTTTTAAAAGTGTTCCAGTTAAGTGCAGAAAAATTTGAGAACCACTGATAGTCTAGTTCAGGGGTGTCAAACTCATTTTTACCAGGGGCCACATGAGCCTTGCAGTTGCCTTCAAAGGGCCAAATGTAATTTTAGGACTGTATACATGTAACTACCCCTTAACTAGGGGCAAGGAGCTTGGTGCTGCTGCAGGGCAGAAACAAGGTGCCAGGCCAGATAAAACAAGGTGGAGAGCTGGATTTGGCCCATGGGCCTTGTGTTTGCCACCTGTGGTCTAGTTAATTCTTCCAACTGGTGAGATATCTAAAACTCAGGGTCCTGCAATTGTTAAATTTCAATCTCTTGATACTCCCTTAGCTGATCTCCCATCATTATGTTCCCCAATATTCTGCAGTAAATAGTTCGACTTCTTCCTATTGGGAAGGAAAGTCAGGGATCAAAGCTGGCAGTAATATATACTATATTCATTTCATACATCAGCTGATTTTACACATGTGTGCACTAGAGTACTAGGGGATCGTGTTGAACATTTTTTGCAGTGCATCTTCCACAGCACAGGTATAGAGAAAGCCCCCAAAGAAAATCTGTTGACCTAAATTGTCAGTTCTCAGTACCTCTCCCTCCTGTTAAGTTGTCCCCCAGATTCCTAGGATGCAAATTTAAAGTATCTAACATTGTGTAAAACAGCATTTTGAGGCATACTTGCCAAACCACTAATTAGTTTTTTTCTTGCTAACTCTTTTTCACTGGTTCCCATAAAGTTGTGAAGCTCCCAAATACAGTACAGGCATACCTCAGTTTGCTTTATTGTGTTTCACAGATGTTGCAATTTTACAAAGGAAAGACCCTCCAACAGCAAAACGATTGTGGCACTCTTTATTGTGGTACTTGCCTTATTGGGGTGGTCTGGAGCTGAACCTGCAATATCTCTGAGGGATGCCTGTAGTCTGCTCACAGAATAACTACTTACTGAATGTTTACTCTATTCTAGGAACTAGAGAATCTGACCCATATTTAATACAATGGAAACCATGAACTGTACACATACATATATTTTTTCTACCTGCAGTCTATAAAGTTAACGCACTCTATAAAATTGATTGTTTATCAGAGAGGTTGTGGAGAAAAGGGAACCAAGGGAACCCTAGTACACGGTTGGTAGGATTGCAGACTGGTACAGCCACTATGAAAAACAGTACGGAATTTTCTCAGAAAACTAAAAATGAACGTGCCTTTTGACCCAACAAATCCACTGCTAGGATTATATCCTAAGAACCCTGAAGCACCAATCCAAAAGAACCTATGCACCCCAATGTTCATAGCAGCACAATTTACTATAGCAAAGTGCTGGAAGCAACCTAGGTGCCCATCAGTAAATGAATGGATCCAAAAACTATGGTACATTTACACAATGGAATTCTATGCAGTAGAAAGAAAGAAGGTGCTTCTACCCTTTGCTACAGCACGGATGGAACTGGAAAGCATTATGCTAAGCGAAATAAGCCAGGTGGTAAAAGACAAATACCATATGATCTCACCTTTAACAGGAACCTAAACAGCAAAACAAACAAAGGAGCAAAATATAACCAAAGACACTGAAATAGAGAACAAGCTGACAGTGTCTAGAGGGGAGATGGGAGGGAATTTCAGAGGAATTTCAGGGGAAAGGGGGAAGGGTTTACAGGAACAAGTATAAAAGACACATGGACAAAAACTGGGGGGGTGGAAATGGGAGGGAAGGGGGAGGGCTGGGTGGGTGGGTGGGCTGGGATAGGAGTAAAAGACAGAAAACTGTACTTGAACAGCAATTAAAATAAGAAAGATTTAAAAGAAATAGGAAAAATGATTATTTACCAATCTTAAAATACCATACACCTTTTGGGGGGATCCTTTTCTAAATGTGCTTTTGCTACATTGATTAATATTTAATTTTTTACTTGGACCAATCATTAATATAGTCACTGGTTAAAACAGACCCATTTTCACAGCAGTCTAGCAGACTTGCTGGTTAGCTCCCCAAAGCCATCTCCAACCCCTTTCTCCCTGGCCTCCTTTCTACTATGGAAGCTGAAAAGCCTGATATTTTCCCAACCTCCCTTGCCACTAAGGACTGCTATGTGATTTGGCTCTGGCCAATGAGATACAGAGAGATTTTCTTGGGGAACTTTGAGAAAAGATATTCTCTGATAACAATTGTATGAGGAAAGATATTCTATCCTTTTTCAACCCATTTGTCTTTGAACATGGGATAAGAATGTAATGTCTGGTACTGTCAGAGCCATGTTGTATCTATGAGGGTAAGTCACTGACCCAGGAGCCTTACATATTGGGCCACTGAACCAATCCAGTGCTACCTGGTGAAAGGCTTCTCTATTTCTTAAAGTCACCTTTAGTTGGCTTTTCTGTTACGTGCAGCAAAAAAAGTCACAATTAATATAGAGATATTTTCCATATTTGTCAAACTCATTTATTTAAAATACAGTGTAGCCCTGGCTGATGTGGCACAGTGAATTGGGTGCCGGTTTGTGAACCAAAAGGTCATCGGCTCAATTCCCAGTCTATGGCACATGCCTGGGTTGTAGGCCAGGTCCCCAGTAGGGGGCACACAAGAAGCAACAACACATTGATGTTTCTCTCCATCTTTCCACCCCTTCCCCTCTCAAAGAATAAATCAGTAAAATCTTTTTTAAAAGAAGCAACCTTTAAAATATGAAAAAACCCACTGTGTAATCTGAGAATGCACACTGTGAGTGAAGAAAACGCATGCCCAGGTGTTGGTCAAGGAATGGTAAACCCAATCTGAACTGAATGAATTCATTCATTCATTCCTTTATTAGACCACCACTTTACTAGACTCCAGGGATACAAAGATGAGTTAGACATTGTTTCTGCCTTCCAAAAATACTACTATCTTGAGAGAGACTGATATGTAAAACTAGAGTCACAAGATGGCAAGTGCCAACATATGCAGAGGAGAGACATCATCTTATTACAGAGCTGTGAAACCTATTCAGTTTGGGCTGCTCCCTAGGAGGAGATTTGGAAAAGAAAATTATTAAAACTTTGACTCAAGTCTAAAAAGTTATCTCTGTGACCTTACTAAACATGTTAGGTTTTATTAAATTTCTTCCTGGGGTGGAAGATTTTTTTCTACAAACAAAAACAATAAACCAAATAACAATTCAGTAAAGAGCAATTCATGACACGTGCAACTCAATCAACTGCCAGAAAAGCTTTCCCCACCCATCTTCCTCTCTCCTGCAGAGCCAGATAAAGCCATGATTTGGTAGGAGAAGGGGATTTTCCTCCCATATCAGCAGTATTGTTTGTCTAGAGCAAAAGAATTGTGTTGTAAATTAAGACCACCTGTTAACATTGCAGCAAACCAAACAATTTTGATGATAGAGCAATCAGTCATCAACATCAGCCACAAACACATGCATTCTAGGAGCAACTCGCCTCTATTTTAAGCAAAAACAATGGCAATAATTAGTATCTATTTAACAGAAACACTTGTGCTTAATGATAGATAAAGGGGACTCACCCTTTCCTCATTGATTTTTCTAAGGCAGATAGTGAAAGCGCACCCCCCCCACACACACACTGGTGGAAGAAAAACTAACATGTAGCTTTGCATCATTAAATCCTTATAAGAAATAGAGTAGGTACTCATTGATTTTCTTGCAAGGGAAATAATAGGTTTGGAGGCATCTCTGCAAATAGAGAAAATAAGACCAGCAGTAGTCTCTTAAAATTTTCATGGAATACAATACATTAAGAATAAATTTCCAATAAAGCCTTATCAACATTATCATGACATTCACATTAATTGTGCCTCCAGAACATTGTGATTCAATCAATAGTGACGAGATTGATATGCAGCTCCGGTATGTCCTGGGCTGGGGAGGAATGTTCCAAGATCCCAACTCAGGCTACAGTAAAACATCTACCTTGCTGAGGATGAAGACACCGCCCTGGCAAAGGGTTCCAGTCCAGCCCTCTAGCTTTCTCCCCACCCCACCCCCACCCTCTAAGAATCACCCAGGAAAAAAGTGGGGGAGGAGGGAAACACACCAAACAAATCAAACATTCCTAGCCCCATTAACGCTGCATCGGGACATTTGAAGGTACCCGGGAAATTAAGAATATGGCCCCAGAGTTTGGCTTGTTTGGGGATTGAGCATGAATTTGACATTCTCTGCTGCGTTTTAAAAATCTAACTTTCCGTCTCCATTGGAGAGAAGAGGAAGGAAGCAAAGGCAGAAAGAGACACAGACTGGCAGACTGCCTCCCCCGTCACCCAAGCACGAGGCATCAAAAGATGAGAAACTTACCTAGACGGAAAGGGAGCTGATCTAGCCTCCGGAGGGGACCAGTATTCGTGGGTGAGTTGCTGAAGCTGGAGATGAAATGTGGACCCCAGGCAGGAGGCGAAGTCCCGCTCCTAACCCGAGGGAGCACAGTGACTCACACGCTCGGTGCCCGCCTCTTGCGCTGTGTGCCCCTCTACACTCCCCGCACCGCCCCGCCCCGCCCCGCGCAGGTACCTGGGCTGCGCACTGGGAGGCAGTCTCCAGCCGCCCTTATCTAGGGGGCTCTCTGCCCGATGCTCCCAGGCGGCAGCGCCAGAGCCCACCCAGTCAGAACCAAGCCAAGAACAGCCCGCCCCTCCAGACAACCGCTGGTCACTGCAGGACCATTGCTTCCGTTGTGGACATCCCTGCTCCTGCCCCCACCCCCCACCCTAGAACCTACTGCCCCTGGGCTGCCCAGCTGAGCTCAACACACCTTCCATGTGCCATCTGGACACAGCATCACCAAGGGCCTCCCTCAGGCTGTACCAGCCACTCCAGGATGGTCAGTCCCTGAACCCAACCACCCTCCATCTCCCTCTTTCCTTGGCATCAGAATCTGGCCCAGAGATAGGCGCGGGTGGCTCCTCCAGATGGCAGGTGTATTTTTTTTTCTTATGGCGCTTACCTTGCAGGGACTCCTTGCCTCCTGGGCTGCCCATGCAACACACTTCCCACCTGCCAACTGGAGGCAATGCCCAGACCCTCCTACAATTGGTGTTTATGCCTGGTATTCCCCTACTCCCCACCACAGCCAATGCACAAATTACTCCCAGCTGCTTAGAGTCCCCTTCCTCACAGAGATGGCTATGAACCTCTCCCTTCTCAGATCCTGCAGAGTCCTGGAAAAGTGCTTGTAGGGACACCCTCCTATTTTGACTGGAGGTGAGAAGAACCATCAAGGCCCCATCCAAACTTTATTGGGACAGTCAAGTTGCTGTGGAGTGTGAGGACATCTAGAAGACATACTACCTCCAGCAAATAAGGATTGGGAGTTCTGCACTGGGGACTGAAATATATTTCTGGTAGAGGTTATCTTGGTCTGCTGGAGAGATAGATAGGGGTGATGAGATGATGGTCCTGCTTCCATCATATCAAAACTGGCAGGAAGAGGATGTAGAATAAGAATCCCATTAGTCTTGGCAAAAATGAAGGATTATGGAGTTCAGAAAGAAATAAAAAAGAATCAGGAGGGGGTGGAACATTTTCCCATCTTGAGAACAGCATACTTAAGCTGCCATACTTCCTACAACTTGGCGAAGAAATGAAAGGTTATGTCCTATTCAGAAACCTGGGCGATCTTCCCCTACCCCCACCAACACACACCCTTCATCGTGTCATTGTTTTTGATGATCATTATAAACCTAGATCTCCCCCAGGATGGGCAGGGACTATGACATTCATCTTAATGTCCCTGTAAGCCAGCACAGAGCCTAACACCCAGTGGAAAATAAGTCATTTGTGAAAACTACAAGATCTAAATACAGGACCTTCCTACCTCTGTCTTCTACTTCCACCTCTATGTTTTCCATCTGTTTCCATTTAGTTTTGATCTCTATATATACCCACTTTCCTAAATAACATCATTCCTGTTTCTCTACCTCTACTCTCTAAGCCTATAAGGTCATGTTTCTTTTCCAATCTATTTCTTTTATTTTTCTAAAATCTCCCCTACTCTGCATTTTCTGATGCTATCTTATTTTCAAGTTTAATCTCAATGAACGGCTTTTGCTGCTTTTTGTTTTAATCTGCTGGGTACTTGGATCAAAATTCTTACATATCAAAAACCCTGCATTTTCCAGAATGTGTGTGTGTCCATTTGTGTGTATCCAAGAAAATGTGTCTTTTCATACAAGGTTATTGCCCATAAGCCATAAGTATTACTAGAATCATATTTTCATCCATTCATTCAACTTACATTAACAGTGCACCTACTAAGTACCAGGCATAGTGTCAGATCCCGAGTTTATAAAGATGAACAAGGAAAAGTCACTACCATCAAGAACACACCAAGAGATGGGGAAAGGAGAGGAACAGACAACAAAGTCTTGCAACAATGCTGTTGTAGGGAAATATACAAGGTGCTGTGGGAATGAGAAGGGAGTGCACAGCACTCCATGGAGGAGGTGGGGATGGTCGTGAAACATTTCACCACAAAATAACTGTTGAATTGAGTCTTAAAAACAGACAGTTTCCAGGAAAATAATAATGGGAGAAATACACAGAACATTAATAATTTATTTTGTATTATTAATTTGCGTCTCTTTTCTTTTATGGTGGCATCAGTCTTTAGGCAGAGTGTCTAAGATATCTCTAGAATTAAGAGAGTTCTCCTTCCTGATAGCTCCAGCAAAGCTCTAAGATTTGGCTCTGCTTGGATCATAGGTCCATCCCTGAAACAATCACCATGATCAGATAAGTAATATATTCTAATTGGCTATCCTGAGTCATGTGCCAATTCCTGTTTGTTTGTTTGGTGGGGGGGGGGGATGTGAATGAAAGATTGATACCCTTGCCTGATGAAGCAAGTACGGCTCCTAAAGGAGAAGACAAAAAGGGCAAAAGTAACATATCAACTACATTTATGAAAACGTTTCCCTAAAAAATATCTCATTTTGCAAAATAACACACTGAAATTAACAAGGCTTATAAAAAATAGATGTGAGGGCATATTACTCAAAACTGCAACTTCATTAGCAGAGAATTAACAGAATATTTCAGGCAATAACATGGCTAGTTCAAACACATGGCTTGGTATGACTAGAGTCTGTCTCACGGTACATTAAAACACAAGAAACCAACAGAAAGAAAATTCTAGCTTCATAGAGCTCAGACAACGCAGATGGAAGTGGATCTCTAGGACAGTACATCTACCACTAAGGTGGGAACAGGAGGAAGTGCAATCTGCCAGAATCAAGAACCATGCATCGCTGGAGGTGTACCTCCTTGGGAAGAAAGCCCTGGGTGCAGACCTTTACTTTAAATTTTCTGAAAATGAAGCTAAAAAAGGCCCCTGACTATGCAGCAGATAAATTGAGTCCTTTTTCCTCCCATGTTGAAGGTTATACTCCAACACAACTTCCACTGCCAATGATACCTCAGACAAAGGTTTAATCTCCAAAATATACAAAGAACTCACACGACTCCACGCTAAGACAAGCAACCCAATTAAAAAGTGGGCAAAAGACTTGAACAGACACTTCTCCAAGGAGGACATACAGAGGATCCAGAGACACATGAAAAGATGCTCAATATCGCTAGCTATCAGAGAGATACAAATTAAAACCACAATGAGATACCACTTTACATCGGTCAGAATGGCCATCATTAAACAAAGCAACAAACAACAAGTGTCAAAGAGGTTGTGGGGAAAAGGGGACCCTAGTTCACTGTTGGTGGGATTGCAGACTGGTACAACCATTATGGAAAACAGTCTGGAATTTTCTAAGAAAACTAAAAATGGACCTGCCTTTTGATCCAGCCATTCCACTATTAGGAGTATATGCTAAGAACCCTGAAACACCAATCCAAAAGAACCTATGCACCCCAATGTTCATAGCAGCACAATTTGTGATGGCCAAAAGTTGGAAGCAACCTAGATGCCCATCGGTAAATGAATGGATCCAAAACCTATGGTACATTTACACAATGGAATTCTATGCAGTAGAAAGAAAGAAGGAGCTCCTACCCTTTGCAACATCATGAATGGAACTGGAAAACATTATGCTGAGCGAAATAAGCCAGGCAGTGAAAGACAAATACCATATGATCTCACCTTTATCAGGAACCTAAACAACAAAACAAACAAGCAAGGAAAATATGACCAAATACACTGAAATAGAGAACAAGCTGACAGGGTCCAGAGGGGAGAGGGGAGAGAATTTCAGAGGAAAAGGGGAAGGATTCACAGGAACAAATATAAAGGATGCATGGACAAAAACTAAGGCTGGGGTGGAATGGGAGGGAGGTGGGGAGCACTGGGGGGTGGGCCGGATGGGAGTAAAAGACAGAAAACTGTACTTGAACAATAATTAAATAAATTAAAAAATAAAATATATATATTCACATGTTTTACAAAAAATAAAATAAAATACTGACTCTCCCACCTAAACCACAGCACTCCTTATCTCCCATTCCTGCCTTATTTCACACATAGTTCTTATCCCATCTGACATACTAAATATTATAGTCATTGATTTCTTTCTTTTTTCTGTCTCCCACTTATACAATATAAACTCTATGAAACATAGATTCCCATTTTATTTAATGTGATATCCCTAGTGCCTAAAACACCATCTGACATGCAGTAGGTACTCAAGAAATATTTGAGTGCATATTTGCCTATCATGTGCCAGGAACTTTTCTAGGCATTAGGAAATATAGCAGGAAATAAAACAGATAAAGCCCCCACATCAAGTGTGTGTTTCAATCCCTAAGTACTAGCTTCTAGAAAGCAAGACCTGTTTCAATATTTTTTAGCCTATTCTGTATTGACAAGAAAAGTTGTTATGCTTAAGAAAACAAATAATGTACATTATGTAATAAGAATTCCTTTATATACCTACTAAGACTTGATATAAAGTTTGTTTGTTGTGTTGCTTGATTTTTTAATCTGAAAAGCCCAATTAATTATTGTCTGACTTCACCAAAAACTTTTTTTCACTGGTAGATAGTTCTGTAACATCTCAATATTAAACTATCGCAAACTGACTATAAATCTGAATATCTGTTTTGTCATGGAAATATTCCATTCTTATCATTACCCAACAAAAAAGAAAGGGTCTGAAAAGTAAAATTACAATAAAACTGCATGGCACTGAAATAACATGATCATAATTACAGAGTAATACACTGGTGTCAGGGGGTAGCACATAATTACATGGCAAATAAAATGGGGAGATAGAATGTGTTGTATGCTGAGAGGTAGAGAGATGACTGGTGGTTGGAGTGTCTGGGACCAAAGGTTGGGCATTTTTGCATTTCCAGCCCACTGAATGTAGCCCCTTTGGGGGTTGGGAAGGATTACTGCTGGAATGTGCTTTTTATACTTCCTTTTATCTTCCAGTTTATTTCTAGGCTGTTGATCCAACAAGGGAGGCCAGGAGGCCAAGGGCAGTTGGGTTGCTTAAAGTTTTCCAGATTACCCCTCTCAGAGTCAGGGAAGGGTTTCTTACAAAACCAAACACTAAAGCAGTATCATCAAGTGGTGAGGTATTGATTTCATCTACTTGAGTGTCATTACTCTTCTTGAGAGTCTTTCAATCTGCCAGCTGCTCTCACCCCACCACTGTGGCTCACTGTTCCATCATTAAAACTTTGGCACAGGTAGCACTGTTGAGACAATGTGGACTTTTAAATCAGAGCCCATAACATACCATGGGAAAAATATTTTAGAGAGAGTCAATTATCTTCAGAAATGAAGAAAAAGCATCAATCTATTTTATATTTATAAAGATCTTTACGTGCATCTCTGATATTCCTCTTTGCAGCACTAAAAGATAAGGTAGGTATTATCATGCCCACTCTACTAATGAGAGAACAGGCTCAGCAAGGTTAAGTGCTTTGTCTACGGGCATATAGCCAGTCAGTGAAAGAGCCAGAATTCAAACTAAGATATACTCTGTAAGTTTGGTGCTTTTGTCAATCAGCCATAGACACAAAATGTTGTCCCCAAAGTCAGCAGCTTAAAACCAGAATCATTTGCTCTCATATACCTATGGGTTAGAAAAAAGTTGACTAATTTAGGCTGAGCTTGGTTGAAAGTGACTCTAGTCCATTTTCTGTTAGCATCTGGGACTAGAAGGCTAGTGAGGGCATGCTCTTCTTATGGTAACTGTAGAAGCACAAAACAAAAGAGGAAGCACACAAAGTCTCAGAACAGACACAGCATCATTTCCACCTCATCCTATTGGCCAAATAAAGTTCTTTGGCTGAACTCAAAGTTAAAGGACAGGGAAGTGCACACAACCCAGGGAAGGCACTGCAAAGTTATATGCAAAAGCATCTGTACAGGAAGAAATAAGGACTTGGAGCCATGTGTATATTTTACCATAGTGTTCTTCCCTATTGTACCAGGCAACTTCTCCATGCAGTTTTCTCATCTATGTTTTAGCTCTTTATGGTTGATACAATGGGTGTCTATTTTGCCCTCTAACAAGAGTCTGTTAAAAACAAAACCACAAGCCCAAAATGGCATCACTCATGCTGGAAGCCCATGATACCAGACCTAGATTTAATACCTAATCTAACCGCTGTTTCAAATTCTCCCAGAAACATACTCTTTATTAACCAGTCTAGAATTTTCTGGTCAAGCACCAGTAAGGAAATTGGTCACATGGGCCCTTTCCATATCCAATAGAAAGAAAAGGTAATCTTCATGATAAGAACCCTTCCCATTCTCTTTCCCCATAAAAGATTTCCAGTCCCAAAATGATCCTTTATTTTCTTCTTTTTAAAAGATTTTATGCATTTATTTTTAGAAAGAGGGGAAAGGAGAGAGAAACATCAATGTATGGTTGCCTCTCATGTGCCTCTCAGTGGGGACCTGGCCCACAACCCAGGAATGTGCCCTGACTGGGAATTGAACCAGGAACCCTTTGGTTCATAGGCTGGCACTCAATCCACTGATCCACACAAGCCAGGGCTGAGCCTTTAGTTTCTTTTGTTAATAGCTCCCTTTCCCCAACCTTCTTCCTATAAAAACCTTCCATTTTGTAAAGTCCCTAGGAGTGCCCTTCTAGATGCTAAATAGGATGCTACCTTATTATCTTAATTATTTAATTAAGCCATTAGATCTTCAAATTTTCTTGGTTGAATTTTGTTTTTAACACTTATATTTGCATAACTTATTTGCACTTTAACAAGAACTTTAACTCAAAATGTGACCCATTTTGTTATGTGTGGCCCTGATGGGATAAGAAACACTTTCTAAGTAGGAATGCTTTCTTGTAGTCTGTATATCACACTAGGTAACTCGTCACTGGGAGTAAGTTTTGAACAAGAAATAAAATGTAACTTGCATGGCCGAAAGTCATTTTTTTCTTTTTGTTACGCAGGTTTTGTTTCTACAATTATAATTATTTTTAAAACTTTAGGGGTTAATACATCCCATTAACCACATTAAAGAATATATCCAGTTACACCTGGTTTTAAATTATAAACCCGGTTTACTTAGGAAGCTTTGTTCTCCAAATTTTATTTATTTATTTATTTTCAATTTTTAATTTATCTACATTTACCTATTTTTTAAAATTATTTTTCAAGTACAGTTTTCTGTCTATTACTCCCATCCCATGCCACCCCTGTGTTCCCCCCTCCCTCCCATTTCCACCCTTCTCAGTTGTTGTCCATGTATCCTTTATATATGTTCCTCTAAATCCCTCCCCTATTTCCCCTGAAATTCCCTCCCCTCTCCCCTCTGGTCACAGTCAGCCTGTTCTCTATTTCAGTGTCTTTGGTTATATTTTGTTTGCTTGCTTGTTTTGTTGTTTAGCTTCCTGTTAAAGGTGAGATCATATGGTATTTGTCCTTCAACACCTGGCTTATTTCACTCAGCATAATGCTTTCCAGTTCCATCCATGCTGTTGCAAAAGGTAGGAGCTCCTTTTTCTTTCTGCAGCATAAAATTCCATTGTGTATATGTACCATAGTTTTTGGATCCATTCATTTACTGATGAGCACCTAGGTTGCTTCCAACTCTTGGCTATTGTAAATTGTGCTGCTATGAACATTTGGGTGCATATGTTCTTTAGGATTGGTGTTTTAGGGTTCTTAGGATACAAATCTAGCAGTGGAATTGCTGTGTCAAAAGGCAAGTCCAATTTTAGTTTTCTGAGAAAATTCCAGACTGTTTTCCATAATGGTTGTACCAGTCTGCAATCCCACCAACAGTGGACCAGAGTCCCCTTTTTCCCACATCCTCTCCAACATTGGCTGTTTATTGCTTTGTTTATGATAGCCATTCTCATTGGTGTAAAGCGGTATCTCACTGTGGTTTTAATTTAAATCTCTCTGATAGCTAGCGATATTGAGCATCTCTTCATGTGTCTCTGGATCCTCTGTATGTCCTCCTTGCAGAAGTGTCTGTTCACGTCCTTTCCCTATTTTTTAATTGGGTTAGTTGTCTTCTTAGAGTGAAGTCCTGTGAGTTCTTTGTATATTTTGGAGATTAAACCTTTGTCTGAGGTACCCTTGGCAAATATGTTTTCCCATACATTTGGTTGTCTTTTTATATTAATGTTGTTTTCTTTAGCTGCGCAGAAGCTTTTTATGTTGATGAGATCCCATTTGTTTATTCTTTCCTTTATATTCCTTGCTTTAGGGGACATATCAGTAAAAATGTTGCTGGGTGAAATATATGAGATTTTCCTGCCAATGTTCTCCTCTAGGACTTTAATGGTGTCACAGCTTATATTTAAGTCTTTTATGCACCTTGAATTTATTTTGGTGTATGGTGTAAGTTGGTGCTCGAGTTTCATTTTTTTGCATGTAGCTGTCCAGTTCTCCCAACAGCATTTGGTGAAGAGGCTATCTTTACCCCATTTTATGTTACTGCCCCCTTTGTCAAATATTAATTGACTGTAGAGACTTGGGTTTATTTCTGGGTTCTCTATTCCGTTCCATTGGTCTATGTGCCTGTTTTTATGCCAGTACCAGGCTGTTTTGATTACAGTGGCCTTTTAATACAGTTTGATATCAGGTATTGTGATCCCTCTGACTTTGCTCTTCTTTCTAAACATTGCAGCTACTATTCGGGGTCTTTTATGGTTCCATATAAATTTTTGAAGTGTTTGTTCTATGTCTGTGAAATATGCCATTGGCACTTTAATAGGTATTGCATTGAATCTGTAATTGCTTTGGGTAGTATGGACATTTTGATGATGTTAATTCTTCCAGTCCATGAACACGGTACATGTTTCCATTTTTTTGTGTCTTCCTTGATTTCTTTCTTCAGTGTTGTGTAGTTTTCTGCATACAGGTCTTTTACCTCCTTGGTTAGGTTTATTCCCAGATATTTTATTTTTGTTTTTGCTATATCAGATGAGATGTTTTTCTTGATTTCTGCTTCTGCTGATTCATTGTTAGTATACAAAAATGCCTTTGATTTCTGGATATTGACTTTGTATCCTGCTGTTTTGCCAAATTCATTTATTAGTTCTAGTAGATTTTTGGTAGAGTCTATAGGATTTTTCATGTACACTATCATGTCATCTGCAAACAGTGACAGTTTTGTTTCCTCCTTTCCAATTTGAATGCCTTTTATTTCCTTTTCTTGCCTAATCACTGAGGCTAAAACTTGCAATACTATATTAAATAGAAGTGCTGAAAGTGGATAACCTTGTCTTGTTCCTGATCTTAGTGGAAAAGCTTTTAGTTTTTGCCCATTGAGTATGATGTTGGCTGTAGGTCTTCCGTATATGGCCTTTATTATATTGAGGAATGCTCCCTCTATTACAACTTTGCTGAGTACCTTTATCATAAATGGGTGTTGTACCTCATCAAAAGCTTTTTCAATGTCTATTGATATGATCATGTGGTTTTGGTCGTTGCTTTTGTTTATGTGATGTATTACATTTACTGATTTGTGGATATTGAACCATCCTTGAATCCCTGGGATGAATCCCACTTGGTCGTGGTGTATGATCTTTTTGATGTATTATTGGATGCGATTTGCCAATATTTTGTTGAGGATCTTAGCATCTATGTTCATCAGCGATATTGGCCTAAAGTTTTTTTTCTTTGTTGTGTCTCTGTCTGGTTTTGGACTTAGGATGATGCTGGCTTAATAAAAAGAGTTGGGGAGTTTCCCATCATTTTGGATTTTTTGAAATAGTCTGTGAAGAATAGGGGTTAGCTCTTCCTTAAATGCTTTGTAGAATTCTCCTGTGAAACCATTTGGTCCAGGCCTTTTGTGTGATGGGAGTTTTTTGATTACAGCTTCAATTGCATTTGCTGTTATTGGTCTGTTCAGGCTTTCTATTTCTTTTTCATTGAGTTTTGGAAGATGATATTTTTCTGGAAATTTGTCCATTTCACCTAGGTTTTCAAATTTCTTGGCATACAATTCTTCATAGTAATTCCTTACAATCCCTTCTATTTCTGTGGTATCAGTTGTAATCTCTCCTCTTTCATTTCTGATTGTGGTTATTTGGGTCCTCTCTCTTCTTTTCTTAATGAGCCCACTTAAAGGCTTGTCTATTTTGTTTATCTTTTCAAAAAACCAACTCTTGGATTCATTGATCCTTAGAATTGTGCTTTTAGTGTCTATGTCATTTAATTCTGCTCTGATTTTGGTTATTTCCTTCCTTGTACTTGCTCTGCGCTGTCTTTGTTGTTGGTCTTTGAGTTCTTGCAGGCGTCGGGTTAGGTTGTTTGTTTGAAATGTTTCTAATTTCTTTAGGTAAGCCTGTATTGCTATGAACGTCCTCTCACGACTGCCTTTGCTGTGTCCCATAAGTTTTGGGTTGTTGTGAGTTCATTTTTATTTGTTTCCAGAAACTTTTTATTTCTTCCCTAATTTCAATCATGACCCATTCGTTGTTTAATAGCATACCATTCAGTCTCCATGATTTTGGGTGTTTTGGTTTTTTTCCAGTGCGTTGGTTTCCAATTTCAGTCCCTTGTGATCAGAGAAGTTGCTTGGTATGATTTCAATTTTCTTGAATTTGTTCAGGCTCGTTTTGTGTCCTATCATGTGGTCTATCTTTGAAAACGTTCCATGTGCATTTGAAAAGAATGTGTATTTAGACTTCCGCCAAGATGGAGGCATAGGTGGAAACACTGAGCCTTCTCCCACAACCAAGTTTGGATACAACAAAAGTTTTGGAGAACTAAGACACACCCAGAGACCAGAAAACTGAATTATACGGAAATCCGACAGCTATGAACCGTTCAACAGGGACGGTAAGAGAGGCAGAGCCAGCAGCGGGGCAGGGTCGGGAAGGACAGACCTAGGAGCGCTGGCAGCCCGGACCTAGTCGGGGTGCGGGGCAGACTGACCAAGGTCGCACATTCACGCGCAGTGAGACGGACCACGCAGGCTCCAGGGGGCGAGCCCAGTGGTGGAGGGCTGACAGCGGTGGCACATTCGAGTGCAGTGGAGCGGGGCGCGTGGCCCTGGTGACGGTGGTGGCTGCGGTGCTGGTGGGGGTCGCGGAGGCGGGCGCCGGAGGGAAGCCATTGTCCCTCTTTGACCCCGCTCCCACATACATCATCACAACCCAGCGACTGAGTTGCCCTGCTCTGGTGAAAACCTAGGGCTCTGATCCTGCTACTTAACAGGCATGAACAGCCCAAAAGATGGTGCAAGAACTCAAAGTCCCAGAGCCAATAACTCTAAGCGACCAACAGATTGCCAGCCTCTCAGAAGCCCAATTTAAAACACTATTTATCAGGATGCTCACAGAATTGGTAGAGTACAGTCACAAATTAGAGGAACTTAGTCGCAAATTAGAGGAACATATGAAGGCTAAACTAATTGAAATGAAGGGAGATGTCCAGGAAATCAATAGCGATGGAAAGGAAAATGGGACTCAAATCAAGGGAGTGGACCAGAAGGGAGAACGAAACATCCAACCAGAAAATAGTAAAGAAACCAGAATTCAAAGAAATGAGGAGAGGCTTAGGAACCTCCAGGACATCTTTAAACGTTCCAACATCCGGATTATAGGGGTACCAGAAGGGGGAAAGAAACAGCCACGAGTGGAAAATGTATTTGAACAAATAATAAAGGAGAACTTCCCCAGTCTGGCAAAGGAAATAGACTTCCAGGAAATCCAGGAAGCTCAGAGAGTGCCAAAGAAGTTGGACCCAAGAAGGAACACACCAAGGCACATCATAATTACATTAGCCAAGACTAAAATGAAGGAGAGAATCCTAGAAGCAGCAAGGGATAAGGGGACAGTCACCTACAAAGGAGTACCCATCAGACTGTCAGCGGATTTCTCAAAAGAGACCTTACAGGCAAGAAGGGGCTGGAAAGAAGTATTCCAAGTCATGAAATCCAAAGACCTACAGCCAAGATTGCTTTATCCAGCAAAACTTTCATTTAGAATGGAAGGACAGATAAAGTGCTTCTCAGATAAGGTCAAGTTCAAGGAGTTCATCATCACCAAGCCCTTATTATATGAAATGCTAAAGGGACTTATATAAGAAAAAGAAGATGAAAAATATGAACAGTGAAAGGACAGCAAACACACAGTTATTAACAACCACACCTAAAACAAAAGCAAACCAAGAGGACAGCTAGATCAGGAGTGGAACCATAGAAATGAAGAACACATGGAGGGTTAGAAACAGGGGAGTGGGAGGAGGAGAAGGGGGGAGAAGGCACAGAAAATAGCATAGATGGTAGGTAGAAAATAGATAGGGGGGGAGGGCGAGAATAGCGGGGGAAATATAGAATCTAAAGAAGTTGAGACACGTGGTTATAAACTAAGGGGGGGGAAGGGTCGGGGAGGGAGTGTGCGGATGGAGGGGAATGAAGGGGGAATAGAACAACTGTAATGGTATAATCAATAAACTATATTTAAAAAAAAAGAAAAGAATGTGTATTTAGCTTCTTTGGGATGACGGGCTCTATATATATCAGTCAAGTCCATTTCATCTAAGGTGTTGTTTAGTGCTGCTATATCTTTGTTGATATTTTGTTTGGAAGATCTGTCCTTTTTTGACAGTGGGGTGTTAAAATCCCCTACTATAATTGTGTTGCTGTCAATATCTTTCTTGAAGTCTTGTAGGATTTTTCTTATAAATTTGGGTGCTCCTATGTTGGGTGCATATATATTTATGATGTTCATGTGTTCTTGGTGGATTCTTCCCTTGAGTATTATGAAGTGACCTTCTGGGTCTCTCTTTATGGCCCTGTTTTTGAAGTCTATTTTGTCTATTACAATTGCTATCCCGGTTTTTTTTTTTTTGACCATTGCCTTGGAAAATTTGTTTCCAGCCTTTCATTTTTATTCTGTGTAGGTGTTTTGTCCTGAGGTGGGTCTCCTGTAGGCAGCATATGTGTGGGTCATGCTTTCTTATCCATTCAGCTATTCTATGTCTTTTGATTGTAGCATTTAATACATTTACACTTAAGGTTATTATTGATAGGTACTTATTCATTGCCAGTTTTGTACCACAGTTCCTCTCTGTCTCTCTTTTCCTTCCTTTCCTTAAAGCAGTCCTTTTAGTATTTCTTGTACAGCTGTTTTGGTGGAGGCATATTCTTTTAGACTTCTTTTGTCTTGGAAGCTCTTTATTTGGCCTTCTATCTTGATTGAGAGCCTTGCTGGATAAAATAGCCTTGGTTGTAGGCCTCTGGTTCTCATTACTTGGAATATTTCTTGCCATTCTCTTCTTGCTTGGAGTGTTTCCATTGAGAAGTCAGTAGCTAACCTTATTGGGGCTCCCTTGTATGTTACTTCCTTTTTCTCCCTTGCTGCCTTTAAGTTTCTCTCTTTGTCTTGGAATTTTGCCATTTTAAACATGATGTTTCTTGAAGTGGGCCTCTTTGGGTTCCTCTTGAATGGGACTCTCTGTGATTCCTGGATTTGTGTAACTTTTTCTCTCATCAAATTAGGAAAATTTTCCATCATTGCTCTTTCAAATAGGTTTTCTATCCCTTGTTGTTCTTCTTCTCCTTCTGGTATTCCTATTATTCGGATATTATTATGTTTCATATTATCTTGCATTTCTCTTAGTCCCTCTTCATTCTTTTTGAGCCTCTTTTCCCTTTCTTGCCTTTTTTGGGAGATTCTTTCTACTGTGTCCTCCAACTCGCTGATCCGATCTTCTGCCTCATCGATCCTGCTTTTCATTCCTTCTACTCTGTTCTTCAGTTCCGAAATTGTATTCTTCATTTCCTCTTGGCCTTTGCTGATAATTTCTATTTCCTTTTTCATGTTGATATAGTTTGCGGAGAGCTCATTGTAACTCCCCTCTAGGTTCTGGTACCTCCCCTCTAGTTTCTGGTAGCTCATTGTGAGCTCTTTGAACTTCCTGATAACTAGTGCTTTGAATTCAATATCTGATAGCTGACTTGCCTCTCTTCCATCTGACATTATTTCTGAGACTTCCACCTTTTCTTTCATTTGGGCATTGTTTCTTTGTCTTCCCATTGCTTATGAGACTCTTCTTGTTAGCTTCAGCTTCTTAAATTGATCTGTTCTGACTTCCTAGGTTTATGGTGTGAACTTCTGTGGTAGAATACCTGTGAAATTCATGGTGCAGTCTCCTGCAGGTATCTTGATGTTCTCCTCTTCCACCTACTCCTTTCTTTGTGTGTGTGTGATCTGCTCGAGGGGGAGGCAAAATGGTTTATGACAGCAGGAGAGTACTTTATGATATTTATAGTCACAGCCAGTAGAGAAGAGATAGAAGATCCTTAGGTTCTATATAGTGTTAACTGTAATCTTCAACCCAATTTGCCACTTTTAAGAAAGGATAGACCAAAGATAAGTCTCTTGTTGGGGAAGGAAGGTTTGTGAGTTTTATCTAGAAAGCAGTGAGGTTGTGGGTGGTCAGATTTTGATGTAAGGTGAGAGTAAAGAATAGTAAATAGGCGTAGCATGTGAGCAAGTAGAGTTAATCACTACAGTAATTCAGAAACCTGTAAAGTGGGCTAAGACCCAAGAGATGTGTTGTGAATTATTTACAGAGGTATAGAAAGCAACAAACAAACAAACAGACACACACAAAAAGGGCAAGAGAAGTGAGGAAAAAGCAATAAGTTTGGGGTGAAAGGAAGAAGGACTAAAACAGGAAACAAGAAAGGAGAGGAACAGAGTACTGAAAGATACAGCAACAATAATATTAAAAAAATATATATGATTATTGAAAAAAAGTTTTCAAAAAAAAAAAAAACTCCTTCCTTGTTGGTTTCAAATTGTCCAATCCGGTTTTTCTGGTTACCGCAGGACTCCTCTGTGGGCTGGGTTGTAGGCACAGGTGCACACCTGCCAGCCAGGCTACCAGACTGGGGTGTGGGCTCCCGCCCACCGTACAGACTGCCTGGGTCCCACGGGATCTGGTACTGGTCCTTCCCAGTCCTATGGCTGGGTGAGAAGCAAGTCAAGCTGCCTTCACAGGAGAACGCCTCAGTCCACTTTCTAGTAAAAACTTCTCCAGAAAGCGTTCCTCTCAGCCCAGCCCAATCCCCAACCTGACTGGTTAGGACAATGCTCCTCTCAAATTTCCTAGGCTGGTGGGCTGGTAGGCTAGTGGGCTGGCGACCACAGAGATCACAACTGAACATGGCCCCCTGTCCTTGCCACCCTCCCTGTACATCTAGGCAGACAGGTCTCTGCCACCCAGCCCCGCCTAGATGGTGAGGGAGAGAGCCAGCTCTTCCAAGGACCCCACAGCTGGCCCTATGTTCCACTGGGTGCTGGGCTGCCTATGAGTCCTCTGTGGCACTGGCTGCCAACAGAAGCCTCTACACCCCTAACCCGGGGGCAGCAGCAGCTCCAAGGCATTTCGGGCTGGCCGAGGGCAGCCGGCCCTGCCGCTGCTGCTTTTGTCTTTTCTCACAGGTGCTGGGCTCCCGATGAGTCCTCTGTGACAGAGGCTGGACGTTGGCCGTAGGCAGAAGCCTCTGGGCCCCGACCACTGTGGCAGCCGCAGCTCCGAGGTGTTTATGCGCAGGCCAATGGCTGCCGGCCCGCTAGCGCCGACGCTGCCCTTGACTTTACTCAGGGTTGCAGCGCTCCCAATGAGTTCTCCGTGGCAGAGGACCCTGTCACTGGGCACAGATGGAAGGAAGCCTCTGGGCTCCAACTGCCGCGGCAGCCATGGCTCTGAGGTCTTTATGCGCCAGCCAATGGCTGCCACCAGCCTGGTCTCCTCTGTCCTTACTCGCGTCCCTGAGACCCCAACGACCTGTAGCTGTCTGGTTCGTCACTATCTCTGGTCTCTTATTTTCATAAATGCTGGGGAATTGGTTGGGGAACTGATCGAGCTGTTCTTCAGTAAATCTGCCAGGATTTTCTCCCAGGGGTACGAGAACTGGAGTCGCTCTGTCCTACTCCGCCGCCATTTTCTCTGATTTATTTATTTTTAAGAAAGAATTGATTAGGCCATTGCTAGCCAAAAAAGAAGACTGGTCCTGGGTCATGGTATCTAAACCCCAGCAATATGGCTAGGTAGGAAGGACAATGTGTCTAATGTCCAGGAGTTTTGCAAATGTTTTTGTGCATCATGTAGTGGGAGAAAGCTGTAACCTGCTCTGAAAGGATTTACATTAGCTCTAGACAAAGAGGATGGGGCAGTTCTGAGACAGGGAAAGCAGCGTACACAAGGAATAAGCTCGTGTGCCTATAGATCAGCTGTGGGCAACAAATTGGGAAGTTTCTGTGTCAATAAGAAGCAGAGACTAGTGGTTCCGAAGTGCCTGGCTGTTCTCTTTTTTAGATAATTGCAGAAACAGCCACCTGAAAATTAATCTTAAATCCCAACAGATATACAGAAATATGAACAGTCTTTTGTCAGAGCTGGTCCACAATAATTAACAGGTTGTTTTGTCACTTTCTTTTGCTCTCTAGATGCTATCATTTTAACTTAGAAAATCTCAGAATTTTGTTCTTGTCGTAAGTTCCTAGAATGAAACTTCTATACCCACAGTGGAGGGATGCTAAGGAAACCCTGCCTGAATGGTGAAGGCCAGTTGATCATCCCTGAAGGTGATTTTGTAGGTACTTAGTACTCTTCAATGAATCAATACCCAAGAATCTTTACCTGCTAAGTGCTGGATCCTGAAAAAATGTAGGGTCTTGTGTGAGAGTGTCCAGATTTGAGTCCACACTCCACAATTTATTAGCCCTATCACCTCTCTGGCCTCTGTTTCCTCATCTGTAAAATGGAGATAATCAAGAATAATTATTTATAGAGTTATTGTGAAGCTTAAATAAGATAATCCACATGAGCATTTAGCACTGAATGCATGCTTACCTGTTATTTTATCCTATGAGCACAGCTGGCCAGAGGGAGGATACAAAATAAATTGAAGAAATTATTCATGTCTTTAAGAAACTAATAATCCATTTCAAAAAAGAAGGCACATGTTAAACAACAAGAAAGAAATCACAAGATAATTATATTATTTAAGGGTTTTTTCCATTTACAAGCAACAGAAATGAACTTTGTCTTATTTAAAAGTGTTAGAGAGCCCTGGCTGGCGTAGCTCAGTGGATTGAGCTCGGGCCTGTGAACCACATGATTGCAGTTCGATTCCCAGTCAGGGCACATTCCTGGGTTGCAGGCCAGTTCCCAGCTAGGGGACTCATGAGAGGCAACCATACATTGATATTTCTCTCCTTCTCTCCTTCCCTTCCCCTCTAAAGATAGATAAATAAAAATCTTAAAAAAATAAAAGTGTTAGAGAAAATTTATTGTAATGATTCAGGCATATTCCACAGCCTTGAAAACAATTTCAGCTCTTAAGCCTTGGGTAAGAAGCAATCCAGCTCCAGAAATTCAACAGTTAGAGCTGGTTATGGTTCCTATGTCTCTTGAGTTTAGCCAGTAAGGTGACTTCAGCTCCAACACCCCCCAATCTCTGGGTCTCTGGGTCCCAAGTTTCAAATGTTCATGAAGAAGCTGATTGGCTCAGCTCATGTCAGTTTTTGACCTCTGGATTGATTCATTAGCATAGACTCATATCCGAGATGGGAAGCCATGGGGTTGCCAACTCCTATATATTAGAAGTCTCATCCCAGTTGTTAATATGGAACTCCTGGAATGTTTGGCCTCCTGTTATCTCTTTGCCCTTATCTCCTTCAGTGCTCCAGACACTCTAACCTCCCAGCTTTTCATCAAAAAAGTGAGACACACCACGCCTCAGAAACTTTCTACTTGCTATTCCCTTTGCTAGGCATATTTTTCTCTCAAATAGCCACGTGAGAATCACTCACTTCCTTATCTCCTTCAAATGTTTAGTCAACTCTTATCTGCTCAAGAAAGGCTTCCCTGACAAAGTTACTTCAGATTGCAACATCCTGATCCTGTACATACACATACACATTTCAACTACCTCCTAGTCTGCATTATTTCTCTCTGAAGTATTTATAACCTTCAGTATCAGCTAGCTAGTTGTGCATAACAAAACAACACAAATTTAGTGGCTTAAAACAACAACCATTTTATTTCACTTTGTATTTTGGGGGTTGCTATTGTGGATTGGCTGGGCAGTTCTTCTAAGAACTCAGCTACTCAGACATCTGTGGTCACTGACAGGTTATTGAATGGCTAAATGATACAGAATGGCCTTGTGCACATCTCTAGTAGGTTAGCGGGCTGGGGGACCTCTGTTATCTTCCATGTAGCTTTCTCGTCTCCCAGCAATCCTCCTTGAATTTGTTCACATAGTGGTCTCAGGGTTCCAAGAGCAGTAAAGCATTAAGCCCCAATGAGATAAATTTTTCAAATCTTGCTTATGTTTGTGTCTTATTTGTTAACGTCCTATTGGCCAAAGTAAGTCACATGACCAACCTAGACTCAAGAGGCTGAGAAATAGACTCCAATTCTTGGTAAGAAGTGCTGTAAAGTCATATTGCAAAATAACAAGGCAAAATGGTATACAAACAGGGATGGGAAGAATTTGTTGCCATACATGCAATCTACCACACTTTCTAACAAATCACGTTACTTATTTATTTTGCTTATTATAAAAATAACTCTTCATCCATTCTTGAATCCCTGCCAAAGGATAATACTGGGTAGGAGAGATTTGTGTGGAGCAATTATTTTCAGTTTTTTTCCCACACTGAAGAAAGTATATGTATCTATGAGAGAAGCTTTCCTTCCAGTTGGTCCATCAATTGCCACATTTGTGTGTCACTATTTCTGTGCAGTCTTTTAACTGTTTTAATAGTACAATGTATTAACAACCCTAGTAATTGCAGACAAAATCTATGTCTCACACGATTATTCAAATAAATGCAAATTGACCTAATGGCCTCTTTAAGCGAGAGCATTATTATGCAATGAACATTTGCTCTAACTGATATTATGTATGCAAATGAAATTTCAATTTTGATGTACTTTCACATGGACATATTTTCAGTTTAATGCAAAAGGACTCACAGTATATCATTAAAGCTAAATCATTCTGTTTTACAGTGTGTGTGTGCTTAATAATGATTTAGACAAAGAGATTTAATATTCAGAATATCAGGTATTCTCTCCTGCTTACCACTTCTCCACCCCCGATGCCAGCATTATTACAGAGAACTTTATTTTAAGGATGGGGACATGATGTCTTGCCTTCCTACATTTTTATTCTTTTTTTTTCTCCAAACATCCTCTACCCTCCCACTTTCCCCTTAGATTTTTTGGCTTGTTAAGATAATTATAAGGGCACAATACTGTCATTCATTACTCTTTATCAACCCACTTGACCTCAGAGAAAAGAAGAAGGAAGGAAGGAAGGAAGGAAGGAAATTAAGGGAGGGAGGGAGGAAGGGAGACAAGAAGGAATTGGGGAAGGGAAGGAAACCAGAATAAATTGAACACTTGCTCTGTGTCAGGCATTAGGATCTTAGGCTAGTCTTATGAAGTACATATTATTGGCCCAATCTTACAGCTAAGGAAGCAAAGGACAAAGAGTTTAAGTAATTTACCAAAGGTCATAAAAGTTACTAAATGGCATATCTAGCATTGAACCTAGGCCTGTGGGAAATTTTTTTTTCTCAAATCTTAACAAAGGTGGACTGAAGCAGATTTTTTTTGAGGATATTATTAGCAACCTTTCTTGGGAAATACTTACATTTCTGATGTATGAACACTATTCTGATAAATTTTGATGAGATTTAGAGCCCTGGCTGGGAATTTAAATTTATACTAACAATGCATTATCCACATAGCCAACCATCTTCCCTGTCTATATCCTAGAAGCAGAACGTCTTTCTCTACCTAGTTTAACATCAGTGTCTAACCACACTCTCACCCTACTAAAAGTCTCTTCTGTTGGCACTCTCCTACATTGCTGGTAGAAATGTAAATATTTACAACTTCTTTGGAAAACTGGCACTTTCTCTGAAAGCTATGCTTATGCAAACTGTATGACCCAACAATTTCAATCCTAGGCATGTACCAAAGAGAAATTAGTGCACATTCCACCAAAAGACTTGCACAAGGAGAGTCACGACTGCATTATTTCTAATAGGCAAACATTAGAAGCAACTCTAATGTCCAACAATGAGTAAATAGACAAGTAAATTGTAGTATATTCACAGAATGGAATACTATACAGCAATAAAAGTAATGAACTACCACTACACACAAAAACATGGAGGCGTTGTTTTTGTAGAGGAAAGAAGGCCAGGAACAAAAGAGAACATATGATATGATTTCATCTATATGAAGTTCAGAATAGGCAGAACTCATCAATTATTACTCAGATGAGATAAAGTAATATTGATTAAGAAGAGGCATAAAGGAGCTTTCTGGATGATGGGGATGTTCTGTACCACTATCTGGATTGTGGTTACACAAGTGTAAAAATTCATTCAGCTTAAAATTGATGTATTTAACTGTATGTATGTTATACTTCAAAAACTATTGAATTTATTGGTGTGACATTGGTTAATAAAATTATATAAATCTCCAGTGTACAATTCTATGATACATAATCAGTACACTGCATTGTGTGTTCACCACCAAAAGTCAAGTCTCCTGTCACCAATTATCCAACTTCACCCTCTTCTATTTCTCCGATTTCACTTATATGTGGAATCTAATGAACAAAATAAACAAACAACAAAATAGAAACATACGCACAGATTCAGAGAACAGACTGACAGCTGTCAAACGGGACATGGGATTGGAGGATGTATGAAAAAGCTGAAGGAATTAAGCAAAATAAAAACCCTCAAAGACATAGACAACAGTATGGTGATTACTAGAAATAAAACTTAAAAAAATCCTACTCGAGAAAAGTTTTCCCCTTCACTTATTACAAGGTTGAATAAAATCTTTGACACATGCTGGCGATACAGTTGTCTGAGAAATTGCTAATATGTGACTTGCCCATATGTCATATGCTTTAAAATTCACTGAATAAAATTATGCCTGTTTTTTATTATTTATCTAGCCAGAAGACAACCTATTCTTTATTGTTCGACTTAAACTCCCCCTTCATCCCTGGTGTGCTTATGGCTTGTATTACATTTAGATCTCAGATTAGTAATTGGCTTCCATCTCTTCATACATTGTTAACTAGTTAGACAGTAATTTCTATTTCACATGTCTTTGTTTCCCTACAGTTCCTGCCTCAGGGAAATGCTGATTGTTGAATTAAACCATAGGAGCTCCATCTTTTTTTTCCATTTTTTTAAAAATTTAATTATTTTTCAAATACAGTTTTCTATTACTCCCATCCCATGCCACCCCCTGTGTTCCCCCCTCCCTCCCATTTCCACCCTTCTCAGTTGTTGTTCATGTATCCTTTATATATGTTCCTTTAAATCCCTCCCCTATTTCCCCTGAAATTCCCTCCCCTCTCCCCTCTGGTCACTGTCAGCCTGTTCTCTATTTCAGTGTCTTTGGTTATATTTTGCTTGCTTGTTTGTTTTGTTGTTTAGCTTCTTGTTAAAGGTGAGATCATATGGTATTTGTCCTTCAACACCTGGCTTATTTCACTCAGCATAATGCTTTCCAGTTCCATCCATGCTGTTGCAAAAGGTAGGAGCTCCTTCCTTCTTTCTGCAGCATAAAATTCCATTGTATTGGTGAAGATGTTGCTGTGTGGAATGTCTGGGATTTTCCTCCCAATGTTTTCCTCTAGTACTTTTATGGTGTCACGGCTTATATTTAAGTCTTTTATCCACCTTGAATTTATTTTTGTTTATGGTGTTGGTTGGTGATTGAGCTTCGTTTTTTTTGCATGTAGATGTCCACATATTTCAAAACCATTTGTTGAAGGGACTATTTTTATTCTATTTTGTGCTTCTCCCTCTTTTGTCAAATGTTGATTGACCATGGAGACTTGAGTTTGTTTCTGGGCTCTCTAGTCTGTTCCATTGGTCTGTAAGTGGAACCTAATGAATAACACAAACAAGCAAGCAAAATATAACTGGAGAAATTGAAAAGAACAAACTGTCAGTAACCAGAGGGGAGGTGGGAGGGGATAATCGGAGGAAAAGGAGGAAGGGTTTTCAGGAACATCTATAAAGAACATATGGACAAAACTAAAGGGGATGGATAGGATCAAGGGTGGGAGGTGGGGATGGCTGTGGGGGGGAGTGGTGGTGGGGGAAATAGAATCTACTGTACATGAGCAACAATAAAAAAGTTAAAAAAAATAAACCATAGGAGCTCCAGTGGCACAGTAAGTGCACAGTACTTATAAACCATAGCATAAGTTTCTTTATATATTTTATCCACATTTTATTTCTCCAAAGAGATGAACAATTTGGGAGACATTTAGCATGCTTTTCCCCCTAAGCATTCCTTGTTTCAAGATTTTATTTTTCCTACATCTATCAGATGCCCAGAAAAAGCAAGGTAATGCTAAAAGACAATTGCAAAGTATTGCCAAGAGACCCATGAAAGCCAAAATGAACTATGCCATTATTTTTATATGTAAATTTGAAATATTTGTCTTAAAAATATCTACTTACAAAATGTTTTGGGGGATATATATATATATATATATATATATATAATATGTGTATATTAGGTGTAATTCATATACCATAAAATTAGTCTGTTTAAAGTGTACAACTCAATAGAATTTAGTATATTCTTAGATTTGTGCAACCATCAGCACAATCAATTTTAGAACATTTTCATCACTCCAAAAAGAAACACCATAAGTACTAGAAGTCACTCCCTGTTTTCCCTTAGTCCTTCAATAATCTAGTTTCCATTTGTTTAGAATTGCATTTTGATGTTTCATATGGAAGCATACAATACATAGTCTTTTGTGATGGCTTCTTTTACTTAGCATAATATTTTCAAGGTTCATAAATGTAGCATGTGTCAGTACTTCATTTATTTTATTTAATAATAGCCCATTGTATGGGCACACCACATTTTATTTATTCATTTATCATTTGATATACTTTTTTGGTTGTTTCTATCTTTTGGCTATTATGAATAATGTTGTTATAAACATTTATACACATAGTTTTGTGTGGACATATCTTTTCATTTTTCCTGGGTGTATGCCTAGAAGTGGAATTTCTGGGTCATATGTTTAACTCTATGTTTAATTATTTAAAATTTATTGTTCTTCAGTTACAGTTGTCCCACCTTTCCCCCATTGCTCACCCCTACTCCATCCCCCATTCCCACAGTCAATCCTCCCCATTGTCCGTGCCCAAGAGTCCCCTACTTATGTTCCTTTACTTGACCCTTCCCCTTCTTTCTCCCATTATGCCCAACTTCCTTTCCTCTGGTCACTGTCAGTTTGTTCTTTATTCCAATGTCTCTGGTTATATTTTGCTTACTTTTTAATTTTTTTTATTAAGTCCCACTTATAGGTGAGATCATATGGTATTTGTCTTTCACCACCCAGCTTATTTCACTTAGCATAATGCTCTCCAGTTCCATCTATGCTGTCATAAAGGGTAGGATCTCCTTCTTTCTTTCTGCCTCGTAGTATTCCATTGTGTAAATGTACCAGTTTCTTTTCTAAAAGAATATTTTATTGGTTTTATTTTTAGAGAAAGGGGAAGGAAGAGAGAAAGAGGGAGAGAAACATCAATGTGTGGTTGCCTCTCATGCACCCCCAACTGGGTACCTGGTCTGCAACCCAGGCATGTGGTCTGACTGGGAATTGAACTGGTGACCCTTTTGTTCCAAGGCACTCAATCCACTGAGCCACACTAGCCAGAGCTAGCACAGTTTTTTTATACTCTCATTTACTGATGGGTACTTAGGCTGTTCTAGCACTTGGCTATTGTAAATAATCCTGATATGAACATTGGGGTGCCTAGGTTCTTTTGAATCAGTGATTCAGGATTCTTAGGGTATAATGCCAGCAGTGGGATTGCTGGATCAAAAGGCAGTTTCATCTTTAGTTTTTTTAGGAAATTCCATACTGTCTTCCACAGTGGTTGCAGCAGTCTGCCTTCCCACCAACAGTGCACTAAGGTTCCCTTTTCTCCACAACCTCTCCAGCACTTGTTGTTTGTTAGTTTGTTCATGACATCCATTCTGACTGGTGTGAAGTGGTATCTCATTGCAGTTTTAGTTTGCATCTTTCTGATGGCTAGTGATGTTGAGCATTTTTTCATATGCCTATGGGCCCTCTGTATGTCCTCCTTGGAGGAGTGTCTGTTCAGGTCCTTAGCTCATTTTTTAAAAATTGCACTGCTTGTCTTCCTGGTGTAGAGCTGTGTGTAACTATATGTTTAATTTTATGTCAACATATGAGGGTTCCAATTTCTTCACATACTCATCAACATTTGTTATTATCTCTCTCTTTTTTTTAATTACAGTCATTCTAGTGGGTGTAAAGTAGTATCTCATTGTAGCTTTGAGTTACATTGCTCTAATGACTAGTGGTGTTGGGTATATTTTCATGTGCTTATTGGCCATTTGTTTATCTTGTTTAGAGAAATGTCTATTTATATCCTTTGACTATTTTTAATTGAAGTGTGTTTGGGTGATTCTTACACAGAACAAAATAAAAATGCAAAAATTGAGAGGACATGTGATTGCCATTTAATTTTCTCTTACAATGGCAAGGCCCATATACAAATCAGCATAACATAATAAAGATAAAATCACACAGAAAAAATCTAAATGAAGTATAATTGTGATATATTTTTATCTCTTTGGAAAACAAGTTAAATCCAGTCCTGCAAGAATGCTCATTTACCTCAAACATTGGCAACACTCCATTTATTCAATTTTCTTTCAGCAAAAAACAAAACAAAACAAGGAACTGTTACATTGTCAATAGGTGTTCATTTTCTCTGAATTGAGAATAAAGCACACAAGAGAAGTTAAAGTAATTCTTCCCCACTGGGTGAACTATTAGTAGGCAAATTGCAGTTTTCTTTTTAATGTTTCTAATAAAGACTCTTTGTATGATCATCCCTAAAGACAAGCCTAGCCTACAACCAGAAGTTATTTGGTTTATATGACCTCATTATGAAACCATTAAAACCTATGTGTCATCTGAAAATATCTCTAGAATTAATAATATCTGTGGTAGAAGAATCAACTTAAATTTTTCATTTTTAGTATGAACTTCCAAAAAAAGACTAGAGAATTGTCTCCACTGGATAGCTCAATTAGACTGGCACCAACTTCCAGACCTGAAAGAGCCCTGGACAGACTGCTCACAAGGGATTTTTATGTTTAATTCAACTAAATAATTCAGTATAATTCAACCAAATAAACTGCAACAAACCAAATGCTCCAAGCTGAAGTCCTACAGGGCCTGATGGCATCTAAACACTCTACAGTAGTATTCTCCAGGTCACTTACAGCTCCAGTGACTAACTGCAGAAACAGTCCCACTACCACCAGTAGTAAGCAGGGTTATGGTTAATTCAGTATCTTCTGCCAACCTCATATATTTTTTCTTTAACATCTAGGGAATCTAAGTGTCTTTTGATGTAGAACTGATAAATGAATTAGCAAATGTCCTCTTCTGCCCTGCTCGTAACTCCGGTTCTTTTAGTAAAATCCACAATCTTTGCAATGAAGTATCTGATGAGAGATTTTAACTTCCTGAGGCCTCTCTATTTATGGTATAATTGCTTCAGAAAACTGAAGAAATTGACTCTGGAATAAGGTCAGGGCAGACCTTTTACTTTTCTTTCTAAGACTTCAGAATGACAGAAGATAGTCAGAGTTGACTTCAAGCCCTAGATCTGCCCTTTACTGGCTGTGATACTTTAGGCAGGTTCATGTGACAGGTTCTAGGGTCCAGACTTCAGAATGTAGCTTAAGGAAGAAGGTAATTGTAAATGAATATAAAAATCTTATAGAATTACCTTTGGAAGGGTTGGAGAAATGGTTTCTATACAGAACACACAGTAAAACTTCCAGGGCACATGGCAGACAGAGCTTCCACCACCTAAGCTAGCAAGTCAGTTGCCCCATACCCTGCCTTTCTATCTCCTATCTTGACATTGGCTATAGAGAAATGTTTATCATCATGCAGTATAGTTTGCATTATGAAATACATCTATATTTAACAACATAAAAATACTAACAAAGAGATGTCACATCTCCTATCTTTAAGACCTTGTTAAGATGGACTTGTGGAATTCTTTGGGGGCACAGTGGAATACATGTTAGATGAGAAACAAGGAAACCGGAACTCCATGTCTAGATCTGCCAACTTACTGTGTGAAATTGGGCAAGTCACTGGACCTCTCTGATCACAGTAACCTCATCCAGAAAATGAAGGAATTTGTCCAAGCAGTTACTAAACCTGGATATTAAATCCAATAATCCTAGACATTTCAGTTAACTCTCTGCAAATTAGCAAAGTAGATCTCTTATTCACATCTAATTTGAAAGGAATTAGTTTTCTCATGATTTTTTAAGTTATACATTCTTGCTCTCTAAAGCTAGAAATCCATGAATAAAAAAATAAGAACTATTTGTAATTCCCACTATCTTACATTTTATCTTTCTGAGATTCTTCACCAGTAATTTCCCATTCTTTTTCCATTCACTACAACATTAATTCACCTCAGACCACACAAGATGAGGTATTATTTTTTAAAAATAGCTTTTCTATTATCAAAAATCCTGGATTTGGTAACATCAAGTGTGAATTGTTGATCTGAAGAAAAAAAGGTTAAATCATTTATGCTACCTGTTGTCATCTCAATTTGAAACCTCTGTTTCAATTATAATAAAACCTGGTATTTAGCTGCAAAGTCATAATTTAAACAAGCCAATATTAATTTTCTATATAGTTACAGAGAATAATTCTCTGAAAATGTAAATTCTGAGAAAGTTTGTCAATTTAATATCATGTATGATTAAATATGGAACTGGAGAAGTAAGAGATAGAAGAGTTACTGTTCAAACAAAGAATTGGTACCATTCTTTAAAGCAAAATTAAATTCAAAATGGAAAGATTAAACATTGGAGTAATGTGTTATGTTTAGTTTTGCCCTCAAGTATGAAAGACAGCTCAGCTCCTATGTGATATATTTGAAAAATAGCTTACACTTCCACCTCCTTACAACTATCTGTTTTTGTGATGAAATCCTACTATTTCTTGTGCTTCAGAGCATACTTAATCTTTAGAAGTCCACCATATAAGGTTGCAACTACCTGTTGGAAGGAAGGGCAAGGTTATACCCACCAATAAATTAGAAGACACTATTACAGCAAAGCCCTCAGGAAATGGAAGATACAACAGCAATCTCTTATATTTCTACACTCTCTGCAAAGAGGTTTAACACTCTCAAACAATTCTGTGAGATAGTCAGAGCAACTACTGTCATACCCATTTTACATATGAGGAAACTAAGGCTCAGAAAAATGAAGTAAGTTGTCCCATGCCTAATGAATGGAATAAAGAACTCCGATTCCAAACCATTTGGTTCCTGATCAGTAGCGCTTTACACTACCCCAAATCCAGAATCAAGGGAGTGAAAATGAGTGAAAAAAGAAGGGGAATGGAGGGAGAAATATTAAGGATCTCACTCTTGCCTAGAGTATAATACTATTGTATTTCCAACTTGACAGAATTCACTCTCCTTCATCCTCAATTAGCATGAGCAGTCTTGCCCTTTCCTTAAGGCATCGTAGTGAAATAACATCCAAAATAAACAACCCTCCTCACCCACTGCCCCACACAAAAAAAGGTGTCTGTCTGATTCTAAAAAGCTTTGTAAAACCATGCAGGCATTTTCTGATGCTTCTTCACAAAGTAGTAAAGAAGAACTATACCTCACCACGGAACAAAACTTCCCAAAAGTCCTCTCTTAGGCATCACACTGTTCATTCATTTATGGTAGCTTCTTCCAGCCTCTCTCTTCTCTCATAATCTCCCCAGTGCCTCTCTCACATAGCTCTTCAGCATTTTCTGACTATTATCATCTTCTGGGGGGCAGTGCTATACCCTTTCATATGTAATCAACTTGGGGGCTTCACTTTCTCTGATTCTTCTCTCCACTTACCATATTTTACAGACCATTAAGATACACCTAGGTTTTAGAGGAAAATAGGAAAAATTTTTTGAAGCAAAAAATGTGGTAAAATATTTTAAAACATAAATAACATAATATTTCCCCAATATAAATGTAAACAGAATTCAACATCAGCATTAACAACCATTATTCCTCCCAAATTTGGGTGGGGGGAAAGGTGCATCTTATAGTCCAGAATAAACAGTAATACCCTAGCATCAGTGCTCCAACAACCCAGGATTTTCAAGAGGTGAAAGAAAGAAAAAGGCTGAGAAAACGTATACATTATTAAACTTGATTCCTGCCATAGCTAAAAAGAAGGTTTCAAAGTGTTTGTGAAAAATTGTCATCTCAGTCCTGTCCTCTGTTCTTCCTCTCCTAATGCAGCCCCTTTTTAAAAAAGCAGGCTTATTATTTTTAAAAAGTATCTCTCCCTCTAAACTAGGGATTGAGGCTATGCTCTTTGAATAGTCAGGAAATTGAGGAATTACATACAGATGTACTATTCAGTATTAGAAATCTCCTAGCTTAGGCATTCTCAACTTGAGAAAGACAGCACCAGTTTTAAAGATGGGACGATATAGGGTAGTGCAAAAGTTGGCTTACAGTTGTGAGAATATGAAACACAGTTTATTCTTGTATTATTATTTATTAATTATTGTATTATTTTCCATACAAACAACTGTAAACCTACTTTTCTTCCCTACCCTATATGCACTTGCCCTCAATACAAAAGTTAAGCTGAAATATCTTTCTTTTGTTCCTCTCTAGATTGCAAGCTCCTTGAGGGCTTCTTTGTGTTTATTTTAGGGCTTATGGTGCTTTGCACATAGTAAGTGCTCAATTAATATTATTATAAGAATATATCCAATGATCAAAACTAATAAATAAATTATTTAAAATAATTTTGTAATTTTTTATTCTTCCAGAACCCAGATGTCCAACATCCTAAAGTATTATTTATCTGTATAGCCTTTCTCAGTTCTGTTAACCCCATAGAAGCATTAGCCATTCTTATTATAAAACACTTAAAATTAATCCATAGCTTGTAGAAATACTATGAAATCAGACACCACTGTCTTTTTCATTGTTTTCAGTTCTAACATGATATAAAAGTTAAAATGTTTGGATAGAATGCTCATTTAATATAAATCACATATGCATAAGACAAGTCTCTGACTATAATAAGTAGTCCAAATACCTTTATTATATTTTAATATAAGAAGAGCAAATGGGTTGCATGGACATTTACTCTGGAAGCAGATCCCCAAGATAAACATTGCATCTAGTCATATCTTTTCTTGCTCTAGGAGTCTCAATTGAGCACTAAATTGTAAAGCATGGTATATCACTTGAAAAAAGTATTCACAGACTTAAAACTTTAAAACAATACTTGCCCTTTATAAGAACTGCATTGAGGAAGGAGGAGCTAGATATCGCCATATTTCAGTTCCCTAGTAAATCAAAACTACAGACTTTCTTTTATACCTGAGTACACTTGGTGTTTTAACTTACATTTCCTTGACAGTGGAGCCAGATATAGAGTTCTCTGTGAGTGGTTTCTATTTTTCAAAGCCCCCCAGTCACCTGAACATAGTTTAGGTTTTAGGTACATTCTTTTTGCTTATTTGTTTGTTTGTTTAATAAACTGTGGAGTTAAAGGGACCAGAGGGGTATTTTTAAGATTTTATTTATTTATATTTAGAGAGAGGAAGAGGGAGGGAGAAAGAGAGGGAGAGAAGCAGCAATACGTGGTTGCCTATCATGCGCCCCCTACCGGGGACCTGGCCCCCAACGCAGACATGTGCCCTGACTGGGAATTGAACCAGCAACTCTTTGGATCACAGGCCAGTGCTCAATCCACTGAGCAACACCACTCAGGACAGGTTTTAGATACATTCTTAAACCCTATATCATTTTTTCTTCCACTTAGTAATGCCTCATAGTTTCTGGAGGTACAAAGGGGTTACTCTCTTGCTTTCCAGTACATTTACAGATTTATTTATACATTTACATTGGGTTTTTTTTTGTGGATTTTCTAGGAACTGGACACAGGACAGGAGCTTGTTTTATATTCTTAGTCTACTAGCATAAACTGAAATTGATAATTTTCACTAATCTTGTGATGGTGCACTAAGCAAGTACTAAGGTCTCTATTTTGGGTTTATTATCATCTCTGCTAGTGAATAACGTGAATCTCAGTTCTAGATATATGTCCAGAGCTTACTCTTTCGTATGAGAGTGCTTTTTGCTACCCAATCTGTATTATGCTCTTCTTCATTGTAATAAGATTCCTAAGCCCTGACTGGTGTGCCTCAGTGGGTTAGGCATTGTCACTCAAAGCGAAGGATGGGTTGCAGATGTGGTCCTCACTTGGAACAAGTGAGGGGGCAATCAATAGATGTTCCTTTTTCACACTGATGTTTCTCTCTTTCTTTCTACCTCCTTTCCCCTCTCTAAAAATAAATAAATAAAATATTGAAAATAAATTAAATGAAAACTCAAGTTTAGGTGGGCATATGGACACCAAGGTAGAGACTACATGCCCTAGCATCCCTTGGAGCTAGATGTGTCCATGTCAGTAAAACCTGGACAAAGAGCTATAGTGGGAACAATTATGTCTTATAAATTTTTAACTGCCAGCTCTCCAGGGGAGGAGGTGAGGAAGCCCTAATTTGTAGCATTTGCTGATTTATACAGTGTAAATACTCCCGCAATGTCTGATACAATGTAACTGAATGAAAAGATTTTCAAGGAGCAAAAAAATATCATTATATAGTATTCCTATCATACTGATAACAGATAAAAATAACATTGATATAATGTAGTAAATAGAGTAAAACAAGGAAAGACAAGCTTTAAAATATTTACCTTTTTAATACAATTTGTTTAATAGTAAATTTATATTAAAATCTTTAATGATGACTGTGTTTAACGACCAGCTCACAAAATTCTTGAAAATTTAACAAGTGCCTCTTCTGAGCTGCTTAAAGCTGCTGTGAGCCAGCTCTGGCACACTACTGAATGAAAGTGATGACTGAAATATCTGTCACAGTATTAAAAGGAAGTTTAATGTCTTCCACTTCCCCTTTTCCTGTTTCCGTAGTCCAGAATTCAGATAAGTGTTGGTGAACCACTTTTAATTAACATGAAAACATCTTTGTGAATAGTAAAGCAAAAAGAGAGAAGAAAGCTGAGTCTCTGGATGACATTTTAAAATTGTTTCCCTATTCTTTACTTTACCTCCCAGTTAAATTTTTCTTTGAGAGACATATAAACTGTCTATCTTTTTTTAAAAAATCACTGTATTCTGATCTCTGTTAAAGCAGGCAAACAAACTAACACTGAGTTTGCTACCAGAAGCAGGGTTGATACAACAGAATCTGGAATATGTGCTACTTGCTTAGCACTTCAGGCAGCAGGCAGTGAGGAAACAAATAATACAGGCTGGGTACATGTTGACTCATATTATGTCATAGCAAACATGTGGTAAACCAATTTTCAGCGTATTTGAAGAAAGTCCATTTGCCTACTTAGCTCAAAGCTCATGGGGAAGTAGTTACAAAAGTCACTTTGTAGGACTTCCGGCCAAGATGGAGGTGTAGGTGGAAACACTGTGCCTCCTCACACAACCAAGTTTAAAGACAACAAAGTTTTAGTAATAAAAATGCAGCCAAAACACAGAAAATTGAACTGTACAGAAGTCTGACAACAATGAACCATTCATCCAGATCAGTAAGAGGGGTGGAGTCAGTGGCTGACAGAGCGAGGTCTGGCAGGAAAGATCAAGCAGACTGACCCAGGAACACAGGCATCCGTTCGTAGATCCCAGGTGTGGGGTGACAACAGGTGGACCCAGTGAGGGCACAAAGAGGCTGGCTGACCATGGTAACATATTTGCGTGCAGTTAAATGACTGGATCAAAAAGCTATGGCATATTTACAAAATGGAATTCTATGCTGCAGAAAGGAAGAAGGACATCATGGATGGAACTGGAAAGCATTATGCTGAGCGAAATAAGCCAGGCGGTGAAAGACAAATACCATATGATATCACCATTAACAGGGATCTAAACAACAAAACAAACAAGCAAGCAAAATATGACCAATGACACTCAAATACAGAACAGGCTGACAGAGTCCAGAGGGGAGAGGGGAGAGAATCATAGGGGAAAAGGGGATGGACTCACATGAACAAGTATAAAGGACACATGGACAATAACTAAGGGTGGGGGATGGAAATGGAAGGGAGGCAGGATGCACGGGGTGGGGGGAGGGCAGGGCTGGGAATATAAGACAGAAAACTGTACTTGAACAAGAATTAAATAAGAAAATAAATAAAATAAATAAAATAAACCAAGTGAAGGAGCAAGCAGTGAGACAGACCTCTCAGGCTAGGGCCCCAGTGATGGGAATTAAAGCCTAAAAGCACAAATTGAAAAGACTTTTGGGGTCAAGGTGCCAGGAGAGGCTCCCAGGCTCACAAAGAGTTTGTTGGAGAGAAACACAGGGTCCTGGAGGGTGCACAGGCCCACGCACCCAGGAGCCAGCACAAGGGGAGCCAACTTTGCTTGTGGGAAGCAGCAGAGGGGACCAAAATCTGAGAGAGAGCAGAAAAAAATGCCATTGCCTCTCTCTGACCACGACCCTACATACAGCGTCACAACCCAGCAACTGAGTTGCCTTGCCTTGGTGAACACCTAGGGCTCTGCTCCTCATACATAACAGGCACGAACAGTCCAAAATATGGCTCAAGAAGAACTCAAAGCCCCAGAGCCGATAAGTCTAAGTGACCAGGAAATAGCGAAACTCTCAGATGCACAATTCAAGACACTGTTTATCAGGATGCTCACAGAACTGGTGGATTATAGTCACAAAATACAGGAACAAATGAAGGCTAAAGTAATTGAAATGAAGGGAAATGTGCAGGAAACCAATAGTGATGGAAAGGAAACTGGGACTCAAATCAAGGGAGTGGACCAGAAGAAAGAAAAAAATGACCAAACAGGAAAGAATGAAGAAATAAGAATTCAAAAAAATGAGGAGAGGTTTAGGAACCTCCAGGACATCTTTAAAAGTTCCAACATCCAAATTATAGGGGTACCAGAAGGGGAAGAGGAACAGTAACAAGTGGAAAACTTATTTGAACAAATAATAAAGGAGAACTTCCCCAATCTGGCAAAGGAAATAGACTTCCAGGAAATCCAGGAAGCTCAGAGAGTCCCAAAGAAGGTGGAACCAAGGAGGAACACACCAAGGCACATCATAATTACATTAGCCAAGATTAAAATGAAGGAGAGAATCCTAGAAGCAGCAAGAGATAAGGGGACAGTCACCTACAAAGGAGTTCCCGTCAGACTGTCAGTGGATTTCTCAAAAGAGACCTTACAGGCAAGAAGGGACTGGAAAGAAGTATTCCAAGTCATGAAATCCAAAGACCTACAGCCAAGATTGCTCTATCCAGCAAAGCTTTCATTTAGAATGGATGGGCAGATAACGTGCTTTTCAGATAAGGTCAAATTCAAGCAGTGCATCATCACCAAGCCCTTATTACATGAAATGTTAAAGGGACTTATCTAAGAAAAAGAAGATAAAAAAATATGAACAGTGGGCCCTGGCTGGTGTAGCTCAGTGGATTGAGCGTGGGCCTGCGAACCACACGATCGCGGTTCAATTCCCAGTCAGGGCACATGCCTGGGTTGCAGGCCAGTTCCCAGCAGGGGACTCATGAGAGGCAACCATACATTGATGTTTCACTCGTTCTTTCCTTCCCTTCCTCTCTAAAAGATAAATAAATAAAATCTTAAAAAAAATATGAACAGTGAAAGGACAGCAAACTCACAGTTATAAACAACCACACCTAAAAGAACAGCAATCTAAGAGGACAGCTAGATCAGGAGTGGAACCATAGAAATGAATATAACATAGAGGGTTAGCAATAGGAGAGTGGGAGGAGGAGAAGGGGGGAGAAGGTACAGAGAATAAGTAGCATAGACGGTAGGTAGAAAATAGACAGGGGGCAAGGCAAGAATAGTATGGGAAATATAGACTCTAAAGAACATGTGACACATGGACATAAACAAAAGGGGGGTGGTGGGGGAGGGGTGTGCAGGGTGGAGAGGAATGAAGGGGGGAAATAGGGCAACTGTAATGGCATAATCAACAGAAACTAAACACAGGAAAGAAAGACTAAACCACTTTTTAAAAAAAGATGAAAAGGAAGAGATTTTTACTAAGGGATGCTTTCAGCTTGCAGCCTACAATCTAAATTGATTGAGAATTTAATAATTTAAGGTTTTGCAATTTTTGAAAAAAATCAATTGCTTCCATACCTTCAACATCAGAGATAAGACTGTGGCTCTCCAAGCCTTTTTCAAGAACATCTCATATCATTGTTCTTCGCCAGAGAATAGGAACCAGACCAGCAGGAAAGATTAGATTAAGGGTTTTATAATCTCTTCAAAACTCACGGTTCCAGGTGACTTCAAGTTAGCCACCATTATACTGAGGAAGAAGAAAAATTATTGAGGAAGAAGACAAGAGCTGAGCACAGAGGTTAGTAAATAAAGGAAAATGTTGACAGATTTAAGGACTACTGTTCCTAGTTCTTTTTACATGGAACTGATTGAAAGCAAATAAACTAGTAGTTTTTTAAATTTTTTATGGAATTATAGTGCCCAAAGCTGTTTAAACCCCAAAATAACCCCTAATCCCTCAAATCTGTACTGGTTGAAATTGGGCTATAAAAAACTGCAACTTATTTCAAATGCAGCCCTCCAGGATAAGAGACAAAGGAGTTACTCCCAGAATAGAACCAGTGGTACTCCACTGCTAGGGCAGTAACTTTTCACAATTGCTGGCAGCAGAATTTGATAATTGCAATGGACAATGAGTGCCATGTTTCCCATTCTTTCCTTTTCTGGAATAGGAGTTTTAAGTGTGGTTATTCTACCCCTCTTCACCACAGTATATTAGATAATGAGGAGGTTAGTCATTTGTATTTAAATTTATAGATTGCCAGACTTTGAGAAGTCACATCCAAATCTAATAAAAATATGCATCATTCAGACATGCTGGGTTTTGAGATAGATAAAGTAACTGCATAGCAGTTTGGGTTGTTTCCCTGGGGAAAGTGATATTGAAAGATACTTGGGTGGCCAGACAGTGGACTATAACCTAGACTGCTTAATGTTCCCAATATGCATTCTTTCCTTTTATTTATTTATTTATTTATTTATTTATTTATTTATTTATTTATATTTTTTTGCATTTTAAATATATTTTATTGATTATTCCATTACAGTTGTTCCATTTCCCCCACTTCATTCCCCTCCACCCTGCACACCCCCTCTTCCCCATTCCCCCCCTTTAGCTCATGTCCATGTGTCACAAGTTTTTTAGCTTCTACATTTCCCATACTATTCTTGTCCTGCCCCCTGTCTATTTTCTACCTGCTGTTTATGCTACCTAGTCTCTGTACCTTCTCCCCTCTTCTTCTCCTCCCACTGTCCTGTTGCTAACCCTCTATGTGATCTATATTTCTATGGGTTCGCTCCTGATCTAGCTGTCTGCTTAGTTTGCTGTTGTTTTAGGTGTGGTTATTAATAACTGTGAGTTTGATGTCCTTTCACTGTTCATATTTTTATCTTCTTTTTCTTAGATAAGTCCCTTTGGCATTTCATATAATAAGGGCTTGGTGATGATGCACTGCTTGAATTTGACCTTATCTGAAAAGTGCTTTATCTGCCCTTCCAGTCTAAATTAAAGCTTTGCTGGATAGAGCAATCTTGGATGTAGGTCCTTGTCTTTCATGACTTGGAATACTTCTTTTCAGCCCCTTCTTGCCTGTAAGGTCTCTTTTGAGAAATCCACTGACAGTCTGACGGGAACTCCTTTGTAGGTGACTGTCCCCTTATCTCTTGCTGCTTCTAGGTTTCTCTCCTTGATTTTAATCTTGGCTAATGCAATTATGATGTGCCTTGGTGTGTTCCTCCTTGGGTCCAACTTCATTGGAACTCTCTGAGCTTCCTGGATTTCCTGGAAGTCTATTTCCTTTGCCAGATTGGGGAAGTTCTCCTTTATTATTTGTTCAAATAAGTTTTCCACTTGTTACTGTTCCTCTTCCCCTTCTGGTACCCCTATAATTTGGATGTTGGAACTTTTAAAGATGTCCTGGAGGTTCCTAAACCTCTCCTCATTTTTTTGATTTCTTATTTCTTCATTCTTTTCTAGTTGGATGTTTCTTTCTTCCTCCTGGTCCACTCCCTTGATTTGAGTCCCAGTTTCCTTTCCATCACTATTGGTTCCCTGTGCATTTTGCTTCATTTCACTTAGTGTAGCCTTCATTTTTTTCCATCTAATTTGTGACTAAAATCAACCAATTCTGTGAGCATCCTGATTACCAGTGTTTTGAACTGTGCATCTGATAGGTTGGCTATCTCTTGGTCACTTAGAAATATTGGCTCTGGGGGTTTGATTTGTTCTTCTGCTTGGGCCATAATGTTTTGGTCTGTTCCCGAATGTTACTGATGAGGGGAGGAACCTTAGGTGTTTGCCAGGGTGGGTCAACTCAGTGGCTGGGTTGTGACTGGGGGCGGGGTGAGAGAGGGAGCAATGGCGTTTGTTCTGCTCTCTGGGATTTCAGTCTCCTCTGCTGCCTCCCACAAGCAAACTGGGCTTTTCTGGTGCTGGTTCTGAGTGAGTGGGCTTGTGTACATTCTAGGACCCCGTGTGTCTCTCCAACTGACTCTCCTATGAAGCTGAGAAACTCTCCCAGTACCACAACCCCTGAAAGTTTTTTCAACTGGTGCTTTTAGGCTTTATTTCCTGGCGCTAGGGCCCTGCATTGCACAATCTGTCTCACTGTCTGTTTTTTCATCTGGTTTGACTGTGCATGAATGTGTGACTTTGGTCAGCCAGCCACCTTGCACCCTCACTGGGTCTACCCATTGCCACCCCACACCTGGTTTCTGCCAATTGCTGCCTGCGCACTTGGGTTGGTCCGACAGCCACTGCTTTTTCCTGCCGGGACCCCTCTTTGCGGGCCACAGACTCCGCCCCTCTTACCAGTCTGGATAAATGGTTTGTTGTTGTTGGACTTCAGTACAGTTCAAATTTCTGTCTGTTTTGGTTGTGTTTTTGTTTCTAAATCTTTGTCCTTAATTTTGGTTGTGCGAGGAGATACAATATTTCACCTACAATGCCTCCATCTTGGCCAGAAGTCCTTTCTTTTTCTTTTTAGCACTAGAAACTTCAAGTGTTAAACTAGGTAGCCGCCAGCTGCAGACTACATTTCCCAGAACTCCCTGAAGATATGTTTGGCTACCCTGTTCTGGTGTGCAACTTTTGGGTCACACCCTTAAAAAGAAGGTGTCTAGGCTCAACTTCATTTTCTCTTTTCCCCCCATGGGTTTAAACAGATGTGATGATAATAAGCCTTCTTTGACTCTGAGAATGAGGAGGATCAAAGGTGTTGGCAAGAACAGCAGGAAGAAAGGAATGTGAGTCTCCTGATAAGTTTGTAGATTACTGTTTCTTTATCTTTCTATCTATCAGCTTGGTCTTTCATATGGAAGAGGAATAAACCTTCCTTCCTGTTAAAGCCATTTTTATTTAGTCTCTGCTAAAATAGCTGAACCAATACATACAGCCTGCTTCCTCAAAATTCCAGTTGTAATGATTATAAGTAATCACATTACTGAGACATTTTATTGACCAATATAATTTTTTGATCGAAAGGCATGATCCCTATGCAATCTCATATTTCATCTCAAAATAGTTTTAATTACTTGGTAAATATAATTATAGTAAAATTACTATTTTATATGTTGCTGAAGCATTTCATACAGAATGGTATTGCTACATATCAGTCTGAGAAATTTCTACTGACCTATCTTTCAGCTTTCTGCTTCTTTCCTTGGCTGTATCCAGTCTACTGATAAGCCTATCAAAGGAAATTTTTATTTGTGTTATAAGGCTTTTGATTTCTAGCATTAAGAAAACTCTTTCTTAGACTTTCCACCTCTCCACTTAAATTACTCATCTGCACTTACCTGTTGTCTATTAACCCATTACTGCCTTTAACATATTAATCATAGTTATTTTTAATCATTTTGTATTAATGTTTGAATACAATTATCTCCACTTTCCCACCACCACCTTCCCCTCCCACACCCACCCTCAACTCTACCCCTCAACTCTTGCATTGTCTGTGGGTACTTTATAAATGTTCTTTGATGACCCTTTCCCTCATTATTTCCCTACCCTCTCCCCTCTGGTTACTGTCAGTTTGTTCTTTATTTCAATGTCTCTGGTTATATTTAGCTTGCTTGTGTGTTTTGTTAACTAAATTCCACTTATAGGTGAGATCCTATGGTATTTGTCTTTCACTACCTGGTTTACTTCACTAGGCATAATGCTTTCCAGTTCCATCCATGCTGTCATGAGGGGTAGGAGCTCCTTCCTTCTTTCTTATGTATGGTATTCCATTGTGTAAATGTGCCATAGTGTTATGATCCATTCATTTACTGATGGGCACCTAGGTTGCTTCCAGCAGTTCGCTATTATAAATTGTGCTGCTATGAATATTGGGGAGCATAGGTTCTCTTGAATTAGTGTTTCAGGATTCTTATAGTATAACCCTAGCAGTGGAATTGCTGAGTGAAAAGGCTATTCCATTTTTGAATTTTTGAGGAAATTCCATATCGTTTTCCACAGTGGCTATACCTAAATCCATTCCCACCACAGTGTACTAGGGTTCCCTTTTCTCCACAACCTCATCAGCACTTATTGTTCATTGATTTCTTCATGATGGCCATTCTGATTGGTGTGAAATGGTTTTGCACTGTGGTTTTAATTTGCATCTCTCTGATGGCATATGATCACGATCATCCTTTCATATTTCTCTGGGCCCTCTGTATGTCCTCCTTAGAGAAGTATCTGTTCAGGTTCTTTGCCCATTTTTTTATTGGATTGTTTGTCTCCCTGGTGTGGAGTCATGTGAGTTCTTTATATATTTTGGAGGTCAAACCTTGTCTGAGATATCATTGGCAAACACATTTCCCATATGTTTCATTCCCTTTTTATTTTGCTAATGTAGAAGCTTTTTATTTTAATGAAGTCCCATTTGTTTATTCCTTTGTTTATGTCCCTAGCTCTAGGGGATGTATTAGTGAAAAAATTGCTGCATGGAAAATCTGAGATTTTCCTCCTTATGTTTTCCTCTGGGACTTTTATGGTGGCACAACTTATATTTAATTCTTTTATCCACCTTGAATTTATTTTTGTGTATGGTGTAAGTTGGTGGTCAGCTTCATTTTTATTTTTGCATGTAGCTGTCCAGAACTCCCAACACAATTTGTTGAAGAGGGTATTTTTATTTCATTTTATGCTTCTGCCCCTTTTGCCAAATAGTAACTGACCATAGAAACTTGGGTTTATTTCTGGGCTCTCTAATCTGTTTCATTGGTCCATATGTCTGTTCTTATGGTAGTACCAGACTGTTTTGATTATCATGGCCTTGTAATATAGTTTGATGTCAAGTATTATGATCCCTCCTACTTTATTCTTCCTTCTCAAAATTGCTGCAGGTATTTGGGGTCTTTTATGATTCCATACAAATTCTTGAAATGTTTATTCTATATCTGTGAAATATGTCATTGATATTTTAATAGGAATTGCATTGAATCTATAAATTGCATTGGGTAATATCGACCTTTTCATGATGTCAATTCTTCCAATCCATGAACACGGTATATGCTTCCATTTATTTGTGTCTTTCTTAATTTCTTTCTTCAGTGTTGTGTAGTTTTCTGAGTACAGGTCTTTCACCTCCTTGGTAAGGTTTATTCCTAGGTACTTTATTTTTCTTGTTACTATAGCAAATGCCATTCCACCCCCTGATTTCTGATTCTGATGTTTCATTGTTGGTTTATAAAAATACATTTGGTTTCTGAATATTGACTTGGAACCCTGATGTTTTGCCAAATTCACTTACTAGCTTGAATAGTTTTTTGGTGGAGGATACAGGGTTTTCTATGTATACTATCATGTCATCTGCTAACAGTGACAGTTTTACTTCCTTCTTTCCAATTTGGATGCCTTTTATTTATCTTGTGTGATCACTGGGGCTAGGACACCCAATACTGTATTGAACAGAAATGGTAAAAGCGGACATCTTTGTCTTCTTCCTGATCTTAATAAGAAAGCTTTTACTTTTTGCCTATTGGGTATGATATTGGTTCTATATTTCTCATATGTGGCCTTTATAATGTTGAGAAACACACCCTCTACTCCTACTTTGCTGAGTGTTTTTATTATAAATGGGTGCTGTATATTAGCAAATATTTTTTGCATCTATTGATATGATCATGTGACTTTTATCTTTCCTTTCATTCATGTGATGTATTTCATTTATTGATTTGTGAATGTTGTGCCATTCTTGCATCTCTGGGATGAATCCCTCATGATCATGCTGTATGATGTTTTTAATGTATTGCTGGATGCAGTTAACTGATATTTTGTTAAGGATTTTAGCATCTATGTTCATCAGCAATACTGGCCTGTAGTTCTCTTTTTCTGTTATATCTTTATCTGGTTTTGGAATTAGGACAATGCTGGCCTCATAAAAAGAGTTTGAGAATCTTCTCTGTTCTTGGACTTTTTGGAACAGCCTGAGAAGAATAGGGCAAAGCTCTTCCTTAGAAGTTTTGTAAAATTCTCCTGTGTAACCATCTGGGCTAGGGCTTTTGTGTGGCAGGAGGTTTTTTTTTTTTAATTACTGTTTCGATTTCATCAACTGTTACTGGTCTGTTCAAGCTTTCTGTTTCTTCTTCATTCAGTTTTGGAAGATTATATTTTTCTAGAAATTTATCCATTTCACCCAGGTTTTCAAATTTCTTGGCATATAGTTCTTTGTAATAATTTCTTAGAATTCTTTCTATTTCTGTGGTATCAGATGTAATCTCTACTCTTTCATTTCTGATTTTGTTTATTTGTGTCCTCTCTCATTTTTGTTGATAAGTCTGATTAAAGGTTTGTCAATTTTGTTTATGTTTCCAAAGAACCAGCTCCTGAATTTGTCGATCCTTTGAATTGTTCTTTTTAGTCTCTATGTCATTTAATTCTCCTCTAATCTTGGTTATTTTCTTCCTTCTCCTTGCTCTGGGCTTTGTTTGTTTTTGTTCCTCCAGTTCTTGCAGGTGCAGGGTTAGGTCATTTATTTGAAATGTTTCTATTATGTTTAGGTAGGCCTGTACTGCTATGAACTTCCCTTTGAGGACTGCCTTCATTGTGTCCCATAAGTTTTGGACTGTTGTCAGTTCATTTTTATTTGCTTCTACAAACTTTTTGATTTCTTCCTTGATCTAATTCTTGACCCATTTGTTGTTTAATAGCATGTTGTTAAATCTCCATGACTTTGAGTGTTTTTGAGTTTTTTCCTTGAGGTTGGGTTCTAGTTCCAGGCCCTTGTGGTCTAACAAGATGCTTGATATTATTTCAATTTTCTTGAGTTTGTTGAGCTTTGTTTTGTGTCCTATCATGTGGTCTATCTTTGAAAACGTTGCATGTGCATTTGAAAAGAATGTGTATTTTACTTCTTTGGCATGAAAGGTTGTGTATACATCAGTTAAGTCCATTTCATCTAGGGCATTGTTCAATGCCTCAATATCCTTGTTGACATTTTGTTTGGACGATGTATGCATTTTTGACAGTGGGGTGTAATATCCCCTAGTATAAGTGGGTTGTTGTCTGTATCTTTCTTGAAGTCTTCCAGGGCTTTCCTTATATATTTGCATGCTCCTATGTTGAGTGCATATATATTTATAGTTTTCATGTCTTCTTGATGGATTCTTCTCTTGAGTGTTATGAAGTGTCCTTCTGGGTCTCTTTTTATGGCCTTTGTTTTGAAGTCTATTTTTTCAGATATAAGTATTTGTACACACATTTTTTCCCCTCTCTGTTTGCTTGGGAATTTTTTTTCCAACTCTTCACTTTCAGTCTCTGTAGGTCTTTGTCCTGAGGTGGGTCTCTTCTGGGCAGCATATGTGTTAGTCATGATTTCTTATTCATTCAGCTACCCAATGTCTTTTGACTGGAGCATTTAATCCATTTACATTTAAGGTCATTATTGATGGGTTGTTATTCATTGCCATTTTATTCCTTTTGTACCTTTGTTCCTTTTCCTCTCACTGCTTTTCTTCCTCTTCTTAAAGCAGTCCCATTAACATATCCTGCACTGTTGGTTTGATAGAGGTATATTCTTTTAGCCTTCTTTTGTCCGGGAAGATCTTTATTTCACCTTTCATTTTAATGGAGAGCCTTGCTGGATAGAGTAGTCTGTTGCAGGCCTTTGATTTTCATTACCTGGAGTATTTCTCCCCATTCCTTTTTGACTTACAAGCCAGAAGAAACATTACAATGTTTCTGTTGAGAAGTCAGCTGCTAGCTGTATCAGGGGTCCCTTGTATGTTACTTCCTGTATTTCCCTTGCTGCCTTTAAGATTCTCTCTTTGTCTTTAAATTTTGCCATTTTAATTATGATGTGTCTTTCAGTGGGCCTCTTTAGTTACCTCTTGTTTGGGACCCTCTGTGCTTCCTAGACTTGTGTCGCTCTTTCTCTCATCAAATTAGGAAAGTTTTCCATCATTATTTATTCAAGCAGGTTTTCTATTCCTTGTTCCTCTTCTTTTCCTTCTGGTATCCTTATTATATGGATATTATTGCATTTCACATTGTCCTGCATTTCCCTTAACCCCTCTTCATTCTCTTTAAGTCTTTTTTGTTTTTCTTGCTCTTTTTGGAAATTTTTTCTACCTTGTACTCCAACTCACTAATTTGATCCTCTCTTTCATCTAGCCTGCTTTGGATTTCTTTTACTGTATTATTTAATTCAAAAATTGTATTTTTCATTTCCTCTTGGTCCTTGTTGATTGTTTCTATGTCACTTTAAAAAAAATTAAAGATTTATTTATTTATTTTTAGCTCTATTTATATATTTATTTTTAGAGAAGGAAATGGAGGGAGAAAGAGAGAGAAACAATGTGTGGTTGCTTTTCACGTGCCCCCTTCTGGGGACCTGGCTTGGAACCCAGGCATGTGCCCTAGACTGGGAATCGAGCCTATGATCCTTTGATTCACAGGCCAGCACTCAATCCCCTGAGCCACATCATCCAGTGCTGTATGTCATTTTTATGCTGATGTAGTTTGCAGCAAGTGCCTCATAGGTTCCCTATAGTTTTTGGTAATTTGCACCGAGCTCATTGAGCTTCCTTATAACCATTGTTTTGAACTCAATAACTGATAATTGACTTGCCCCTATTTCATTTAGCATTCTTTCTGAGGATTTCTCTTTTTTCTTTGATTGGGGGTTGTCTCTTTGTCTTCCCATTATTTTTGGGACTCTTACTATTTGCTTCTGTTTCTTAAGTTGATCTGTTTTGACTTCCTGACTTTGTGGTATGAACTTCTATGATGGGAAATTCAGTGGTGCAGTCTCTTTGATCTCCTGAACTAGATGCCCTTGGAATGCCCGTTATGCCTCTTATGCTGGTTCTCTGGATGTAATTGGGTTTTGATTTTTGTTGGATCTTTCTTTGGTGAGTTCTTCCCTCTAACTGGTTGACTGAGGATCATTGTGCTCACCACATCTTGTATGCTGTTGTGGAGGTGCTCTCAGAACAAAACCACAAAGCCCAGGAAACAAACCAACACCCACAAAAATAACTCCCCTCTCCCCAGAATCCCACTATCAACTGCAAATGAACCAGCATTGATAAGGGTATAAAGAGATTATGACTATTATAAGAAAGGAGATCAGATATGAAATGATCTACTGAAAGAAAAACTATTTTGAGAGGGTAAAGGGAGAAGCACTAATAAGAGTTGAGAGTTGGAGCAATGGAAAGAGAGAAGGTAAGATTTACCTTGTGAATAACAAAGGGAATGAAGAATGTGAAATAGAGTATAAGAAGTGAGGCATATAATATTAGGTTTAAACTGAATTAAAAACAATATAAAATAAAATAAAGCGAGAGAGAGAAAGAAAAAGGAAGGGAAAAGTAAATAATTAATAAAAATATAGGAACCAAATTGCAGAGAAAGATTCACTACAGTACTATCAACAACAAATGGGCTAAAATTAATATAGGTGGTATGGGAATAAGAGGGAAAAAAGAAACAAAGAAAAGTATAAGAGATGTTTAGCTGAACAGGAAATGATTTTGAAATGATAGAGGGAGAAGGAATACTAAAAGTGAGGAACAATAACCAGGCAAAGAGAGGGAAAAGTTAAAATTTGGGATGCAAGGAAAAAGAAAAGGAAAATAATGAAAAATAAAAGGGCAGGATGAAACAGAAATAGACGAAACAGAAAAAAAGAAGAAAAAACAAGTTATGATGGCAAAATTAAAATTTGAGACAAAAAAAGAGTAGGAGAGAGGATCAGTAAAATTTGATATTTGAATTATTCACTACTGAAGTAGTGAAGATTTAGAGATAAAATTGAAAAAACAATGCAACAACTACCATACCCACAACAAACTAGCAAAGATTGTTAAAGGTAGAGAGAGAATGAGGGTATGTTAAGAGCAGGGGAAAAAGGTGTGAAATGACCCTTGATAAGAAAATTAGTTTTGTGTGTATAGATGTGGAATAAATAGTAGGAGTGCAGAATGGAAACAAGTAGTAGCCAGAGAGAAAACAAAATTTGAAATGAAAATAATGTGAGAAAAGAGGAAGGTAAAATGGGCTAAGAGGAGGGAGGAGCAAAACATGTGAATTGAAATACACTATAGTATAAAATCTAGTGACTTAATTTGTACTAACTTGCTGGACAAGATATGACTATTAAAAAACTATGCAGGAGGGAAAATATCTCAAATCATGGAGAAGACCTCAGTGGATTTTGTCTCGGTAGCCTCTTGTATTTACCACTGTTTTTTTTTTTCTTTCTGGATATGCCTCTGGTGTCAGATGTTGACCGTGTCTGATATTAGGCAGCCTATTTGATTCTTCTAGGGATATTCTGTCCTTGGCTGCCTCCTTCAATTGTTAATCTGGTCACTCTGCACTCAGCAGTCAGGTTTAAGCAGCATTAGGTGGGGCCAAATCCCTCCAGAAATGGGGGTTATTGTTTCCCTTCAGGCTACTGCCTCTCAGAGGGGAGAGGTTTGCTCAAGCAGGATGGTTGCTGTGTATGGGGGTTGGCTGAGCACCAGGATCCTGGCAGCTACTCTCTCAGTTCTTTCCTCAAAGCCTCCATTCCCAGTCTCTCCTCACGCATTTTTAGCCTGCTCTGCCTCCACCTTTGCCAGAGTCCAGGGTAAGTGGCTGCAAAGAAAATTTGTGTGTTGGCCCTTTAAAGGGCTTTTGCATCTCTAGCCATCTGTCTCTGCAACCCTGCTACTTCTTGCTGCTGGTTGTTATTTATGTCCTTTTGGGGCTCTGGTGCTCTAGGATTGGAATCCTAGCTTAGTGTTTAAACCTCATTCTTCTCAGGGGGATCCAACCAGCTGCTTAATTATCTCTCCAATGCTGCCATCTTTGGTGACCAGCCAGCCCTCTTGAGTCTCTACCACACCCTTTACCAAACAGGTTGCGCTATAGCTGCTTCTTCTGTCTGTCCAAAGTTATACAGCTTCTCTGGCTATTGCTCAGTTGTTTTTTCTGGGTGGTTTCTTTGCAGTTGAATTGTAATTTTAGATTGGCCCTGGGAGGAGGGCAGTGTGACTTCCATTCACCCCTCCACCATCTTCCCTCCTAACCATAGTTATTTTAAATCTACTGTCTGAAAGTTCAGAAATCTGTGTCTGAACCAAGTGTGGTTCCGATGTTTGTTTTGTCCCTTCAGATTGTGATTTTTATTGTCTTTTTAAAAAATATTTTATTTATTTATTTTTAGAGAGAGGAGAAGGGAGGGAGAAGTGCCCCTCCCTGGTGACTGGTGACCCTTCGGTTTGTAGGCCAGTACTCAATCTATTGAACCACACCAGCCAGGACTAAACATATATTATTTTTAAATAACTGTTTCAATAAATGTTTGTTGATGACCTGCTATGTTCTAACACCAGCCTAGACTTTGAGGGATAAGGCAAAAAAGGAAAGTGATGCTATAGCTGAACTGATTATTTAAAAAAGGTAGAAATTAGCCAGGCTAAGAAAGGCAAAACTGCCAGGAAGAAATAACAGCATACTCAAAAGCATATGGAGGCATGAAGAAAATTTATAAATGTTTCCACTTGACTGGAGAAGGGGTATATGTGGAGATATAAAATTAAGAGTATGAGCCCTGGCTGGTGTAGCTCAGTGGATTGAGCTCGAGCCTGTGAATCAGAGGACCACAGTTCGATTCCCAGTCCGGGCACATGCTTGGGTTGCAGGCCAGTTCCTGGCAGGGGACACACGATACATTGTGTGTCCCCGGCAGAGGCAACCATACATTGATATTTATCTCTCTCTCTCCTTCCCTTCCCCTCTAAAGATAAATAAATAAAATCTTTTAAAAATTAAGAGTATGTATAAAGGATAGTTAAAACACTATAGGGATGGGGGAGGGAGTATGCAGAGTGAAGGGAAAAAGAGAGCACAGAGGTTGAAATACTAGGAAAGACATCTAAAGGATGGGCAGCAGAAGAGGCCTCCAAAAGACAGAGAAATAGCAATTATAGAAGTGAAATCACAAGCATACACAGAGACACAAAACAAAGTAATAGAATAGGCCATTTGCATTAATGACTAATTTTTCACCTTTCTTTGTATTTACTCCTATTACTATATACATTTTCAGTGTCTTCCCTATTGTGACTCTAGGCTTGATCACAGGACATACTTTAGCCAATGGCATGTTAGCAGATGTGACACAGATTTGAAAATCAGATTGTACAGTTGAGCCTATCCTCTTGCATCTCTGTCATGAGAGGGATTGACCTGGGTAGCTCACGGGTCACAGCAGAAGGATTAGCCACCCCTGAGTCCAGCCAAATTCAACCTGACCAGCAGACCTGTGTTAAAATAATCAATGATTGTTGTTTTAATTCACTGAGTTTTGGGGTATTTTCTTCTGTACTAATAGATGGATAATACATAGAACTCCAAGGAGAGGCTAATTATGTGGTGTGAAATGCTAGAGGAAAAAAAAATACATTTAATTATGCTATTAGAAGGTTTCTGCTTATCTTAATCAGAGCAATTTCAATGAGGTAGTGGGTTCAGAACCACAACTGCAGAGAGTTTGAAGAATATGAGGACAGAACAGTCTACCAATTTATGGAAATAGACTATGAATGTGGTGTGGAGAGATAGAGGGAAATAAATGGAAAGATATGAATAAAGGATGTTATCTGAAAATGGTAGAAATGTGAGTACCTTTATGAACTTAGGAGACAGAACCAACAAAAACAGAGTTGTTAAAAATACAAAACAAAGGAGAATGACTTATGCAATGACTTGCTCTGATCCCAGAGCAAGTGGAAGGAGAGGACCAATAGGGCAAAAGAAGAGGAAAGTAACTTGGTTAAAAGAAGGAGTACTTCTCCACTGAGCTGGGAAGATACAAGTGATGGTTGGAACAGACAAAGATAAGTTTCCAGAAAAGAAAGTAGAGGAGAAATTAAAGTGAAACAGGGAGTTCCTCTTTCATGGCCTCTGCATAAATTATAAAAGGACTTTGCAAAGTCACATTGCAAAGAATGAAAACAATGATAAAATCGATTACTTCAGTATTGAGTACAACTCTGGATGTTTTACCAACTAAAGCTGAGGATAAGTTTATAGTGGTAAGAATATATGCTTGTATGATTTCTTTAGATAGGCTTAGTGATTCAGGTCTAAGAAAAGGTGGGCAGTTGGAGGGATTCTACTTTGGAAAGTAACAGGGTAGTGTGATACAAGGCAAGACATATTAAATACATAAGGACCAAATAAGGAAGGAAGTTGTATCAGTACAACTGTTGCATGCAGCAATGAGCAACTGAAAACACTGCCATATATAACAGCTTAAATAAGTAAGAAATTCTTTTTCTCATACAACAAAAGTCCTCAAGAAGGGACCTAGGTTCATGCTATAATTCCACAATATCATCATTGTAACATCAATATATCATTATTTTTCTTCATTCTTGTCATGTGGCTTTGATTTTTGTGGTTGCAATATAGCTGCTGAACAAGTGCATCACCATATCTGAGTTCCAGGCATGAAGGATGAAGAAGGAATCAAAGGTTTTCTCTTAATGAGGTTCCCTTTGGGAAGGAAAGATTTATTTGGGACTTCCCATAACATCTCTGAACAGAACTCAGACCAAAAATTCAAGATCTTAGTTTTCTAGCCTCTATTGTACAGGGGAAGCTCAGGGAGAGGGCTTTGATATTAGAATTTAAGTAGACCTTATGTAGTGTCTGCCACAGAAGTGAGATCAAGAGAGAGATGACCCACTGCAAGGAAAAGGAGAAACCAAAGATAGAAATTTTCAATAAACTTGAAAATCAGATGTGGTGGGGAATGAGGAGAGGCTAAGGGATATGGGAGGTTAAAATGTCTGGGGTGAAGCAATTTAGGCAGTGTAAGATGGTCCTTGGGGAGCCATGAAGGTAAAGGTGCTTGGAATTGAGAAGGTAAAAAATTCTGACTGGAAAGAATATTTCATGAGGATATGGACATTTCTCAGAATGACTTGGAGTTTGAGTAAAGTAAAAAAATTAGTGTTGTTAATAAAGAAAACAATATCTTTCTTTGTATATTACATCAGTAATTAAAACAAGTCTTGTCGCATATGTTTAAAATCTGAAAGAAATCAGGATGTGTCAATAAAAAAATCAGCAGCAAGTCCAAGAGAAAGTTAATATTCATAGACTGTGTTAATTACCATATTTTTTGGACTATAAGGTGCACCCTGTCCCCCAATTTGGGAGGAATAATGGTTGTTAATGCTGCTGTTGAGTTCTGTTTACATTCACATTGGTGAAATATTATGTTATTTATGTTATTAAATATTTTACCATATTTATTGCTTCAAAAATTTTTCCTATTTTTCTCCTCTAAAACTTAGGTGCATCTTATGGTCCAAAAAATATGGTAGCTATTGCTAAATGTAATACTTTAAAACAATAACCATCTATAATTTTGGGTGTCTATTAATTGGCTGAGTAATTTGGGTTTTGCTGACTTGGGCTGGGCTCAGCATATTTCAGCTTGACTCATTCATACATCTGTTTAGCTGGCACATCAGTTGACCTAGTCTCAGCTAAAATGACTAGACTCTGTTCCTCTTGGCCTTTCATCTTCCATCAGGCTACCCTGAACTTGTTTTTATACATAAGAAAGAGTCCAAGAGAGAAAGCAGAAGTGTGCAATGTTTCTTGCTGTCTAGGCTAAGAATTGGAATAATATCACCTTTTTTCCTCATTTACATTGGCCAAAGCAAGTCACAAGGTTGGCCAACATTCAAAAGGTGGGGAAAGGGACTTGTGAAACATCACAATGAAATGACCATGAATATAGAAAGGGAAGAATTGGAGCCATATTTTCCTATTAACCTAACACATTGTTTATATTCTGGAGTCATTTGTTGAAGTTCATGACCATGATAAGTCTGATATATATGTATTTTTTCATGAAAATAAGCATAAATACTTACAGCTTCACTAAAGGGCTTCTCTTAAATTATGTAGATGATGTGATTTGAAATGTCAGTAGATGGTAGTCATAAATATGAATGGACATAGCCACTTGGAAGTTGGAATAGCTTTTTTTTCAAGTTGAATTGCTAAACCTAGTAATTACTATGCATATTGAGCTATTGTGCCACATCACTAATAATAACTTTACTCTCATCTTGCCAGCCATGTAACAATGTACATACTCACCATTAAATTGCTTGGCTATCATATGCCTGATTTATTAAGCAACTTCTTAGAACACTGCCAAAGCTTAAGTAAGCAGCAATCGCTTTCTACTATTTCCACGAGAGTGATGAAAGAGAAAATGGTGTGTTTTGTAAATCCAGTGATCCCTCACACATCTTAAGCAAACAATATCAAGTCGGTTGTTTTCAAATCTGTGACTATTAATTGTGCTCTTGACTCTGTCCCCGCATAAAACATCCATCCATCCCTGTCAGTGTGTCTCATTCTCTTCATTCCTCTCTTCTTCTTTCCTCCTCCCCCCTCTCCAAAAATAAATAAATAAATAAATAAATCTTTTTAGCTCTATGTGAATAGATGTTTAGAAACAGTAAATGCAGAAAACTCAGCCTGCTTTCTCTGGATGAGTGTGAGTTTCTGTAACAATGACTCTCCCAAATGCCACAAAGAAGCTGTTGTCAGGTATGGGACTTAAGGGGGAACTCAACTCCCTTACCAGTTGTTCTTTGATGCATCACTTCAGAAGCCATGAAACAGAAGAAACTGAAGAGCAATCATTGCTTTTCACAGAATTCAATGAACCATTTTTTTCCCTTGAAAGTCACTTTATTTCCAGTGGTACTTTCCATGCTGGTGTGTTAAAAATGTCACCAAATCAAGCTTTTTATGAACTTGTCAGTGTATCCAAAGAATTCCACAGAACCTCTGTGGGGAATTTTCTTGTCTTTTAAACCTACACATTTCCACATAAGTTGTCTTCCCAAATTAGCACTGACAGGTTCTCTTTAGAGAAAATAGCCCACTCTTAGAGTACAAGAGGGAACAGGTGGGTGGAAATAGATTTGGATCATTTGCGAGATACAGAAAAAAAACCCAACAGTGCTAATAGCATATGGCTGTGAAGGGAATATTGAATGAATAAGTCCAGGACAGTGAACTCATACAAGTCAACAGTGGATTGAGGTAATAATACAGGCTCCTTATTCCAAGGAAACTAAAACATCTTGGATGCTTTGGGGGCTGAAATTTCTGCCAAGTATGTCACATGGCTGAGTCTACAATCTTAGCACACATTGTGGGACCTGAGATCATTCTGGTAACTACAATATTACACTGTGGTCACCATTATTCATTCCATGGAAGTCCTGGGTAGTTGGTTTCTTAGTATCTGAGTAGTTTCCAGGCTACATCTTCATTGACTCCACTGATTTTTATGGCTGTAAACTCTGGATGCATATTTGGTTTCCTGACCTTTTCTCTATTCCCATGTTTGTTGGGAACTGCCCTGCCTGGTTTCAGAAGCTGTAATCTCTGCCACCACCACCCCCCACCCCCCCCCCCCCCTCCATGGCTAAGGCTGAGTGAGAGACCTTGGGACCATAAGCCACTAAGGAGACAAAGCTTATCTCCCTGGCAAGAGCACCACTTCCATTCCTTTTACTTCACCCTTTCTGGCCCCCAATGCCTGATTGGTTAGCCAAAAACGGGTAAGATTCCTCAAGGGATGAACAACCTAAGAGCCACAATCATGGCGAGGACCCAGGGAAGGACTTGTGGGGCTATAACAAAAGGAGGTGATAGACCATCACCCTTTGACTTTGACATAGCCTGAGTTCTCATTCTATCTGCATGAAGTCTTCTAATCTCTTGGCTACCTTACTTCCCCTGCCTGATTTAAGCCTGAAACAATGACAAAGGGTGGTGCAGCACTGTGCTGGAAAGGGTGGGTTCCCCAGGTGATCAGAACTAAGAAAGAATACATAAAATCCTGTGAAACCTGCTTTGTTTAGAATGCTCTCAATTAAATGATAAGGGTCCAAGCAGGAAATGAGTTCGATTCCCAAAGTTTTGTAGCCCTTTAGCTAACAGACCCTGACTCAGAATAAGCCTTAGTAGTTCTTTGTATGTTATCTATTGTTTGATCCTTACTGCCAGACAATGATTAATGAGCTTTACCTGTATTCCTGTGCAAAATGAACCTAATAAAAGCCCATTGAGGAAAAGGCTCTAGGCCCTTCTCCTTTGAGAGATTGGCCACCATTCCATCTACAGTGGACAGGGAGCTCTGTGGGCAAAGCTCTCCTACATATGTTCTCAAATTTCTAAGGGACCATGAGTCCACTCGATATCACCATAAATTCATTCAGTTAACCTAAGGTAAAATTCAAATTTATTTGCTATCCTCAGAAATAGGCTAGGAACTTGTTGAGTAGTTTTAGTAGAGTCAACCCTATTCTGTGGCCTAGAAGCTCCCCATATATGTAGCATGATTTTGAGATGGTAGACCCTTCCAACCACCCAGATATTTTCACGAACAGCTTGCCAGAACATCCTGAGTTCCTACTACTGGAGTAAAGAATCATTTTAGCCAAATCTGGGTTTGAAATTAAAAAAACTCATTTCCAATTAGTATTCAAATTCTATATGGCACCTAATCATAATGTTATAAGTTAAGATACTATACTGTCAGACTTCTGCTTCCAGCTCCAACATTTAAAGGTCTTGGGAGTTGTTTCTCTCTTCCCTATGACAAGAAAGAGCTAAACTAAAAAATTAGTGAATTTTTCTTGGACCCATCAGGAAACAGGCTGCAGGAGAAACCACAATGCTAAAATCTGGAAAAATAGGTAAATCCGGAGAGTCATAGCCAAAATCTGTTTACGTGTAGCAGAAATGGCTAGAGCCAAACACTGGTGAAAACATTTAAATGGCAATTTTGAGGAATTACTGGGGGCCAAGGGTGGACTAGGATGAGAGAGAGAAGATCCTGGGTGGTTCAGTCTTGTGGAAGGCCCACAGTTTTTTGAGATTTACCTCCATGAACCCCACCAGGTTCTCACAGTGAAGCACTGAAAAAGATCCCCTGGTAGTTCTCATGGTAAAAGGAGAAGAGCAACCTTTGTAAAATATGCCCACAGTATTCTCTATGACAAAGGCTACTATCTAGAAGTGAATAACCTTACTTTGAGAAAGGCCATTTCTCCTGCTCCATTCTCCTCTAGCTTCCTTTCTCACCTTTAGAGGGGAAAATAAAGCTAAAGAATACTTGTGACGGTCACAATATAGAGATATAAGCCCATTAAAAGACTGAGATTTCATCATAAAATAATAGAATGCTTCCCTCCCAAACACCTTATAATCACACTAACAGGGTTCCTATATTAGAGTGGATTTTGCCTGAAAGAGCAGCAGACACAGACTATCACTGAGAATTACTTAAGCAAGCCTAGAGTCAAGTAGGGAGACAAAAACAAAGACACTAGAGAAATTTGAAGCCTCTGGCACCTACAGCTGCAGCAAACATTAAACAGAGTCCAACTTCTAACCAATTTAAAATGAAAGATCACACTAAGTGCCTATTTACCACAGTTCCTATGATCTGATATATGGTATCTGCCTTTCAACAAAAAATTCAAGCTATGTTAAAGACAGTAAGCCATGGCTGGTGTGGCTCAGTGGATTGAGTGTTGGCCTGCCAACCAAAGTGTCAATGATTTGATTCCCAGTCAGGGCACATGCCAAGGTTGCGGGCCAGGTCCCCAATATGGGGTGCATGAGAGAGGCAACCACGCATTGATGTTTCTCTCCCTCTCTTTTTCACTCCCTTCCCCTCCCTAAAAATAAATAAATAAAATATTTTAAAAATAAAATGTATTTTATTCTAAAATTTAAGAAAAATGATATAGTCCAATAGGCAAAAATGTAACACCTAAATTTGTTTTAGACTACCTTAGATGAAAGATGACAAAAAAAAAAACAGATTATCTACTGTTTTCCTTCTACTCCTTTTCAAGAGGGATTCACAATGTGACATGTGATAGTTTAGGAGTGAATGATTCATTTTATTTGGACCTAGAATATAACCCTTTCTTTAAAGATTTTATTTATTTATTTTTAGACAAAGGGGAAGGAAAGGAGAAAGAGAGGGAGAGAGACATCAGTGTGTGGTTGCCTCTAATGCACCCCTTACTGAAGACCTGGCCCACAACCCAGGCATATGCCCTGACTGGGAATGGAACAGGGGACCCTTTGGTTCACAGGCCAGCACTCAGTCCATTGAGTCACATCAGGCAGGGCTCAAATATAAGCTTTAAATGATGAACCTTAAATATTATCTTGTTTCATTACTGGGTGACATAGCGTTTTCTGGAGTTGACCCTTTGTACCTTCACTTTCATTTCATATGTATATGGCTGAATAATTTTCTTTGGGGGAAAATACACTAAGTTTAACCATGTCATTGGTATCTAATATGAACATCTATTATGCAATCCTGTAATAAATAGAATAAATAAATATGTCTCTCAAAACATTTTCTTATACACTTCTCAAGTTGAGTTTTATTATTTAACTTTCTGATAAATAATTCACTGGAAAATTTACACATTAGCAGTACCTGGGTAGTACAGCACAATATGATGGCTATAAACTTGACAACCAGTCAAGGACATGGACTGTATTGAAGTAGCAGTAGACAAGCAATTATAGATAAGTATTTCAATAGTACCACATATTTGTTGATAAAAGACTACCTATCAGTATAGACTATCATAGGGAGCATCAAAAGTAACAAAATTATTGAAATTGAAACATAAAACACTTTGGATTCCATAATACCACTTAGCCTCACCCCTTTTCGCTCTCATTCATTCATTAAATCCCCCTCACATTTTTATCAAATTAGGTATTAATCTCTTCTTAGAAAACACAATGAGAAACAAGATAGACCAGTTTTCTGCCCTCATGGGGTTTATGCTTGAGTGAGAGATACGAGACAATCAGGTTGGTAGTTACAATGAGCCCTAAAAGGAGTGGAATCAAAAAGAAAGGAGAAAGCAGGAAAATGGCTTTCCATAGTCTAAGAATATCAAAGAACCAGTGGAGGGATTATTACTTTTGTTATATGAAGCAAAGAATGGCTGTCATCACAAGTATGGGCTTATGTTATGTGGCAAGAAGTTAAAGGTGAGCTTCTGGTCAAGATACAGATGTACGTAAACACAGCTCGCCTCCTCACACACCACACCAAAAGTTACAACTGGACTACAAAAAAATGTCACCTGGAATTGTCAGAAAATCGAATTGTATGAAAGTCTGACAACCAAGGGATTAAAGAAGTCACATTCACCCAGATGGGTAGGAGGGATGGAGATGTGGAGACACAGAATAGGAGGTCCCACACCCACATGTGGTGGATAAAAATCAGGAGGGATAACTCTTGAGCAAGGGATCCCAACCCCACACCAGACCATCCAGCCCAGGGTTCCACTGCCAGGAAGATAGTTCCTCATAACTTCTGGCTGTATGAACCAGTGGGGGTTGGGACAGAGGAAGAAAGTGTGGAATTCTCAGGAGTCTCCTTTCAAAGGGCCCATAATGGTCTTAGGACTTATGCAGATTCACTCCCTCTGGGAGCACTAGAGCAGCACCTGGAAGGGCACCAGTGGCATATGGGAAGAAATTGAAGTATCTGGAATCAAGGTGAGTACCAGGGGACAGTTTCTTCCTAGATGAAACTCCAGAGGCTAGGTAGTAGCACTGTCTGTCCCCTTTCTGAGCCCTATGCCACAGAAAGCCACAGAGCATGACACTATATCAGCATGACACTCCATTAATCTGGTTCCCGCAGATTACTCCAGCCTGGTAATTACCTAAGGCTCCACCCTATTCAACTCACCAGTGTGATTTTCTACAATAAGCCATGCTACTAAGACAGGGAGTCAAATGAGCTCTACCTAATACATAGAAACAAACACAGGAGGCTGCCAAAATGAGGAGACAAAGCAATATGGCCAGAATGAAAGAACAGAACAAAATGCCAGAAAAAGAACTAAATAACACCCTGGCTGGTGTAGCTCAGTGGACTGAGCACAGGCCTGTGAAGCAAAAGGTTGCTGGTTCAATTCCCAGTCAGGGCACATGCCTGGGTTGCAGGCCAGGTCCCCAGTGAGGGACACATGAGAGGCAACCACACGTAGATTTTTCTCTGCCACTCTTTCTCTTTCCCTTCCCCTCTCTCTAAAAATAAATAAGTAAAATATTTTTTAAAAAGAACTAAGTAAAATGGAGATAAGTAGATGCAGATTTCAAAACACTAGATATAAGGATACTCAGTGAACTCAGTGGGTACTCAACAGCATAAAAAAGAACCAGGCAGAAATTAAGGGTACACTAAGAGAAAAAAAGAAAAAATTAAAGGGAATCAACAGTGGAGTGGATGAAGCTGAGAATCAAATCAATGATTTGGAACATAAGGAAGAAAAAAATGTTCAATCAGAACAGCAAGAAGAAAAAAATTCAAAAAAGCAAAATAGGTTAAGGAGCCTCTGGGACAACTTCAGACATGCCAACATTGGAATCATGGAGGTGCCAGGAGGAGAAGAGAAAGAGCAAGAAATTGAAAACTTATTGGAAAAAATAATGAGAGAAAACTTCCCTAACTTGGTAAAGGAAATACACATACAAGTCCAGGAAGTACACAGAGTCCCAAACAAGATGGATGCAAAGAGGACCACAATGAGAAACATCATAATTAAAATGGAAAAGGTTAAAGATAAAGAGAGAACTTAAAAGCAGCAAGAGAAAAGAAGTTCGTCACCTACAAAGGAGTTTCCATAAAACTGTCAGCTGATTTCTCAAAAGAAACTTTGCAGGCTAGAAGCAGCTGATAAGGAGTATCCAAAGTGATGAAAAGCAAGGACCTACAACCTAGACTACTATCCAACAAAGCAATCATTTAGAATCAAAGGGCAGAAAATGTGCTTTCCAGCCAAAGTAAAACTAAAGGAGTTCATCACCACCAAACCATTATTATATGAAATGTTAAAGGGACTTATTTAAGAAAAAGAAGATCAAAACTATGAACACTTTAAATGGGAATAAATTCACAACTATCAACAATTGAATCTAAAAAACAAACTGAGCAAACAAACAGAACAGATACAAAAACATACATGTGGAGATCATTTGAAGGGTTATTCATTGGGAGAGGGAAGGGAGAGAATGGGGGAAAGTTGCAGGGATTAAGAAGTACAAACTGGTAGGTACAGATAGACAGGGGGATGTTAAGAACCATATAGGAAGTAGAGTAGTCAAAGAACTTATATGTATGACCCATGGACATGAAGTAAGGGGGAATTGTTGGAGGAAATGGGGATACTGGGTGGAGGAAGGCAAAGGTGAAAAATTTGGACAACTGTAATAGCATAATCAATAAAATATATTTGTTAAAAAGTTAAAGGAAACTTCAAACAATGGATTCAGTTTCTTGGTCAAGTGAGAAGCAATATGCTAATAGTGATAGGAATATTTTGGAGTCAGAGAGTTGGAGACTGGCAAAATGTTCTTAATGGCAATAGTGGAGAACCAGAGCCAAGTATACCAGAGATTTACCAGAGCCTTCTCCTGCTGCTCTGAAAATGCTATTGTGGAAGATCAGTGTTATAGAGGCCACAGTCTGTCCATTAAGCAACTTTTACTTCCAGAAGGGATTTGGGTATAGAAAAGTCAGATTAGTTGGACTCATTCAAGTTTTTAGCTGTGTTAAACTTTTAGCCAACAAGGAATCAAAGAAAATCATAGCCTTCTTTACTTTATTATGATTCTTAAAAGAAATACTCAAAAACCAAAATGACTCCAAGCAAGCAAAATATAACCAAAGACATTGAAATTGAGAACAGGCTGACAGGGACCAGAGGGGAGAGGGGAGGGGATAATGGAGGAAAAGGGTGAAGGGATTACACGAACAATTATACAGGACACCTAGACAATAATAAGGGGCTGGAAACAGGAAGGAGGTGGGAAGGGCTTGGGTAGTGGGGAGGGGTGCAGGGAAAAGGCAGAAAACTGTACTTGAACAACAATTAAAAAATGTTTTAAAAAATGACTCTAGAAGATAATCTAGTGAAAAGCCCCCAGTGAGGCCTTCTTCACATCTGAACAAATTCCTGTCACACTAACCTGACACCCTTGCTACAAAGACTAACAATCCAGGCTCTGAATGCCCAACCCGTGAAACATTAAATAAGGGTGAAACCCAGAGATAAGATTCTGTGAGCAGAAAACCCTTCATAAATAGCTAATTGTCCGTTATGTCTTTGTCTGTTTCTGGGAAGAGACAATTGAGCCTTGAACATTTCAATGAATGCTGATTCCTAGTTTTTACACCTTGGAATAAAAGAGTAAGAAACACATTTAATCTTGTTGTTTCAGCACATTGTTTAATATTGGTATCATCCATGTCTTTAATTAAGGAGGATGGAATATAATGATGATTGTTATCAATGAGAAATCTATCCACAATTCTTTAATGTCCAGAGATCTCAATCTACATATATTTATATTTGATTATGCATTTGAAAACCAGGACTGCATCACACATGATAAGTGCTGGTGGTTAGCAAATGCTTTCTTATGTGGAAACCATGACACAAAGGCTCATTTTGTTCACATTCAGTGTTATTTTATCTCTGTAAAAAAAAGTTGTTTGTTTTAAAATTAACCACTTTAAAGGTTCTCATCTGGCTTGTGAATAAATACTTATAATGTGCTTTGACTATGAAGAGGGTCGTTAGCATATAAACTTGGACAATGAATGCTTTCCTCTGATAGATAAGGCTGCACATTTTTGATTAGCAAAATGACTAAACTTAATGAAGTGTTTCATGCTTGTAAATACCTTACTGCAGTCCTTTAAAATCATCAGGGAATACCCTCCATGAGACATGGTTCAGAAGAATTAAGAGACTTAATGGGTCTTCTTGCACCCATTCTTTCCCTGAATCAGTACAGATCTGATTCATACATTTATTATTTAAGCAGTTCATAGTTCCCTTCAGTGCAATAATAACTCTATAATAGACAACAGGGTCAGATTACAGATCCGGAGTCAAAAGGTCAGCATTTCTTTCCAATAAAAGACAAATACTAAATTAGAAACAGTTCTTTTTTCCTCTGATGGAAGCAATGAAATACAGGACACCCCAGAGATATTGTGGGTTCAGTTTCTGACTTTTTTGTTGGTGGAAGGTCTTGCCTTCAATTTGTAAAAAGCAAATCATTGGTGAAGTGCAATAAAGCAAAGATCAATAAAATGAGGTGTACTTATATTCTGAATCTTAAAATTTGTTTCAAGTTTGTAATTTGTAGATAAGATGGAACAGGGATTACCCATAACACCAGTAGAATTTTGAGTTACATAAATAGTTTCAAAACTACATTTTTGCTAAAAATGGCAGGAGCAGGAGGGACCAAACCACACAAAATATTCAAACCTTAGGCAAAAATATTCTCATTGTTGTGCGATTATGTGAAGAAGCAGATGATACAAAAGACATAAATGTCATTTCACCCTCTTAGTTACATGAACAAGTACAGGAAAAAGAGGAGAGGGTATCAGACAGATATATAATAGAATCTATGATTGTGGAGAAAAGGGATCAATCTATCTAGAATTACTTTTCTCTTCTGGTGACTACTTACTTCTCCCTAGTTAATGTGCTAATTGTTTTCACTTATACCTCCAGACCATCCTTTATATTACAAACCTGGGGAAATACATAAGTTGGAATATAGAATTTGATTTTTAAAACCCCATTAGCTGAGATCCTAAACTTCCCTTAGCTGTGACACCAGTAAAAGCTTCCAGTACTCCTAATAACCCACCCCTCCTCTGGCTTCAATGCCCACAATAGGATCTGAAAGACGAACCAAGTAGGAGAGGATCCTCCTTGCTTCTCAGATCTTAGCCTCAAAAATATTTTATTTTGAATCATCTAACTTTCTGATTCTTACTCTTTTTCTTCCTATCTCATGTCTAAAACCCTCACTACAGTAATTTTCTGACATCATTTAGACCTCAAATGCAATAACCCTATCGCTTTTTCATTGTTCATCAGTACTTACCTCCCTTAGGATCCATGATCTACTTACACAATCCCTCCCCTGAAAATGCCTTCAAATCCCATGATCTTCTCTTCCTCAGTGAAAATCACCTGGGAAAATCCCAACCCCAGTTAGTCCTACTCTCCTGCATGAGATTCCAAGAGCGGAATGTGGCTAGAGCCCAGGGCCTTTGTAATTGGTTTCACTTTGAAATTACAGCCACAAACCCCAGTTGAACTGCCTGAAATTTTACTTTACATAAAGGGTAGGCAAAAGTAGGTTTACAGCTCAGTCGCTCTGTTCCTCAGGATAGCTGTCTATCTGGCCCTTTTACTTAATTTCTTGGACTCGAATTCACTGCCATGTCCTCTAAAGAAGAGGCTCTTTGTTGGAGGGCTCAACTTTAATACCGATGAGCAAACTCTGGAAGATCACTTCAGCAGCTTTGGACCACTTTCTGAATCATCGTCAATTCCTGGTCATCGTCAAGGACTGGGAGACTCAGTGATCCTGGGGTTTTGGCTTCATTACCTTCACCAATCCAGAGCATGCCTCAGACGCTGTTAGAGCCATGAATGGAGAGTCTGGATGGTCGCCAGATCCGTGTGGATCATGCAGGCAAGTCAGCCTGTGGAACCAGAGAGTGTCCTTTTGGGGCCAGTGGGCATGGTCGCAGCTACTCTAGAAGTGGTATGGACCAAGGCTATGGGAGTGGCTGGTATGAGAGTCAACTTGGAGGATATGGATATGGATATGGATATGGATATGGATATGGATATGGATATGGATATGGATATGGATATAGATATGGAAAGTTCAGAGAGTATGGTGACAGCCAAGGTGGTTGTGATGGCTACTCAGGAGGAAATTACAGAGACATTTATGACAACTGAGATGAGACATGCACACTTTATGTGGATACACAAGGAATAAAACTTCTGATCCAGGACCATTTTTCCAAATGGTTGTATTTATAAAGAGTTTTGGAGCTCCACTGAAACATCTGTTTTTGAATTGAGCTCCCAAGGTAGCTTGTTAAAGACCTTTTAGAAAGTTCCATGTGCTTTTATTTCTATTTTTTTCACCTATTTAAAGACAAATTCTGGGGCATTTAGTTGGGGCTCTCAGGATTGGTTCTGGGAAAAAAATGTTTGACCAGACTTTTTTTTCCCAGAAATAATGTGCATCTAGGGACATTTTTAAAACTCATGCACAGTGTTTACCATGGTTAGGAAGCAATTTTCAAATATAACTACAAGCAATTAAGAACATGATTACTTAGAGGTGGTGTTTTTTATTGAAGATCACTGCCCTGATTTAGAGACATTTCTTAAAATACGTGTGAATATCATGTATTTTTAATACTGGAAACAATATTCTGTTTTGTTTTCATGTGACATTTAGGATGTCCTTCATGGAGCTGATTGAAAAGATGAAACCTGAAAAATAAACAAATAAAAAGTAGGTTTACAGTTGTTTGTATAGAAAAATATATAACACAGAATAAATAATAATACAGGAATAAACTCTGTCTTGTGTATTTACAATTGTAAACCTGCTTTTGCCTTCTTTGTATTTTCCTTATTAATTCCTTTCCTCACTCTGAGAAGATATATTGACACCTCTCAACTAATTTCCAATTTCTAATGTAACTTTCAAGTTTTCATCTAACTCGTTTACATCATTCAAATGATTGCTTAAACATTTCTGCTGAAGAGCTTTCCCTCATTACCTCATCTAAAATAGACTTTCTCTAGTCACATTTTATTATCTCATTTTGCTTAAGTCATCTTTGTAGCATCTTTTTGCTTAAGTCATCTTTGTAACTTAAAATTACCTGATGTCACATACACACATTTACATATACATACATATATACACAAAAATACATGGTATTTGCATATTGACTGCTTTCTCCCACTGGACTGTAAGCTCCACAGAGACAGGGAATTTTTCCTGTTCACCCTTGTTTAACACAATGTTGACATTTTGTGCAAAATATGTTTGTGGGGGCTGTTGTGTGCATTGCAGAATGTTTAGCAGCCTCTGTGGCTTGTACTCATTACATGCACCCACCTTTAGCTGTGGCTATCAAAAGCATCTCTAGACATTGCCAAATGTCCTCAAGGGCCAGGAGAGAGCAAAATCACCCCTGATTGAGAACCACTGCTCTAACAGAATGTTTGGCACATAGTGTGTGCTAAGTAAACATTTGTTGACTTAATGAAGGAATGACCAAACCATAGGTCACCAAAGAAAACCCAAGAAGTAGTACAATTTTTTTGTTCAAACTTCCAGCAGAAATATATTTAAAGCTTACCAAAAAGTGCACTTACCTTGTTTTAATGATATCTGCGGTGGGGGGGGGGGGAGGATTTTGCACCAAGGGCTCTTATCCTTGACTGCATGTTATAATCGCATGAAGGAAGCTTTGTGAAAACTACTGATGCTGGGTCCCTCTCCAGAATAATTAAATCAGAATCTCAAGGGACACCATCTAGCATAGATTTATTTTATTAAGGTAACACTGGTTAATAACATTGTATAATTTCAGGTATAAAACATTATAATTTGATATCTGTATACACACCACACATGCAAACCAAAACAACAATGAGATAGCATATATATATATATATATATATATATATATATATATATATATATATATTAAGTCTCCTGTGATTCTGATTTGCAGTCAGGGTTCAAATCCTGTTCTTTTCAATTCTCAAGAGTTTATTGCCATAGCATACCAATTCTCATGGATAAGACATTTCTCCTTACACATCTATATTAGTGATCAGTGCCCTTAAAATGGAAGAAAGCATACCTCAGCATAGTAACTTCCTTCACCATTTATATCTTCTTTTTTTATTATTTATTATTTTATTTTATTTTTACTTTTAAAAATTATATTTTATTAATTAAAAATTAGCATTTTACTACTGACTAAAAATTAGCATTTTACTATTGATAATTAGCTCGGTAATTAGAAAAATTGTATTATCTTGTAATTTTCTTTTGTAAGAATGGCTTGAGTTATGGAAGAAAACTCATTGTGTCATACTGGGGCTAGATATTACAAAGGCCTTGAAATAGTACATTGTGAAAGTCTTGATTATGTGTGGCTTTACATACTAGAAACAAAAAGATTATACAGGGTGGGGAAAATGTAGGTTTACAGTTTTTACTATGTGAAACAGAGTTTATTCTTGTATTATTTTATTAATTATCATATTATCATTCATGTTAACAACTGTAAACCTATATTTGCTCCACCCTTATACAAGCAGATGCCCAAAACAGAACTTACAAGGCAGCAACGTTTGCATTAAAAATTGGAGAGTACCATCAGTATTTACATAAGATGATGGTCTACTACTGAGAATATTAGTAACTGTAATTGGAAGTGTATTATTCAAATACAGTAGTCCCCCCTTTCCTATGGGGAATGTATTCCAAGGCCCTAAGTGGATGCCTGAAGCCATGGATAGTACCAAACCATTTTATAAATTAGGCACAGTAAGAAATTAACAATAAACTAATAATAAAACAGAACAATTATAACAATGTGCTGTAACAAAAGTTACATGAATGTGGTCTCTGTCTCTGTCTCTCTCTCTCTCTCACACACACACACCCCCCACATAACCAAGATGAGTACTAAGTCAGATCGCTGGACAAAGGGTTGATTTATTTCCTGGGCAGGATGGAGTAAATCAGTGAGAGATTGATCATGCTATTCAGAACAACGCACAATTTAAAATTTGTTGCTTATTTCTTGAATTTTCAGTTTAATATTTTTGGACCATGGTTGACCACAATTAGATGAAATCTCAGAAAGTGAAAACATGGATAAGGGGAATTACTGTATACAAAGCTTTTTATTCTCAAAGTGGTATATTGTAACTTGAATATTGAACTCTGATTCTCATGGATGAATAGTTCTGAAGTGAAATAAATATTTTCTAATTCTGGGAAAGATTTCTTATGGAACTATGTGTTTATGATTTGAAATTGAAGGGCTGTTAGCTACATAACAAATAGGCGTATTATCTATCACTATATTGCAATCACTTTTCATGGAAATAATGCTAATTAAATTCCCCACGAAAGATAATTTAGTTCATATAATATTCTGTTTATACTTCAAAAGAATATGTACACTGCAGTTGTTATGTTCAGATTTCTACAGATGTCAATTAGATAAAAATGTGTTCATAATGTTGTTCAAATGTCCTATATCGTTTCTGATGCATGTTTTTTTCAGCTTCTTATGTCATCTATTGTGAGAGTGGTATTAATTTCTCCCATACAGTTATGAATTTATTTATTTCACCTTTTAATTCTATTAATTTTCACTTTTCAAATTTTGAGGCAATTTGTTAAACTGCATTCAAATATAAGACTATTATGTCTGCCTCATGAATTGACTGTTTTTTCATTATGAAATGTCTCCTTTTTTCTAGTAACACTTTTTGCCTTAGAGCCTACTTTATCTGGTATTAATGTCTATATGCTAGCTTTGGATAATGTTGAATGCTATCTATATATTTATTTACTTTCTGTATCTCTGATCATTTTTATGTGTTTCTTATAATTAGCATATAAGTGGGTTATATTTTGTTCTGTGTATGGTCTTTTAAATGCAATATATGACCTATTTATATTTACCATAATTATGTTTGGGTTAAAAATATATCATCTTACTATTTGGTACCTATTTTTACCATTTATACTGTTATTTTTTCTCTTTTTATTTGCCTCCTTTTCAGTTAAGTATTTTTATTATTTTACTTCCCCACTTGATTACCTTGGTAGCTATGCATTTTTTAAACTTTTCTGTTATTGCTTACCAAATATGAAATGCTTCTTGACATACCATAATATAACTTGATATATTTAACCCTCTTCCTTCACAATGAAAGGGCCTTTAAACACCATCTCGATTTATTTTCCTCTCAACTTATACTGTTATCCTGTATTTTAATTTGACATATATATTAAATTTCATTAGACATTGTCAACATTGTTTTACAGAGTTGTTAATCATTAAATTGATCCACAAATTTACTCCTTTAATTACCTTTCATGTTCTTCTGTATTGCTCAAATTTATATCTAGGATTATTTGCCTTTTGCCAAAAGAATAGATTTTTGTATTTTTTGAAGTGTAGTTCTGCTCATGACTAATTTTCTCAGTTGTTTACTTTAAATTTTTATTTCATCTTCATTTTTGAAGGTTATGTTTGCTGGGTATACATTCTTGAGTTCACAGAACTTTCCTTCAGTATTTTGAAGGTGTCAAAATACATTGCCTGAAGGCAAATAATTTGTCTTTGGGTTTCTACTGTTTCTGTGTGGAGTCAGATGTCAGTCTTCTTGTTTGAATTTTGAAGGTAATTTGTCTTCTTTGGGGGGAATCCTACATTATAATTCTTCTCTTTCCTTTAATTTTCAGCCATTTTACTTTGATGTGCCAAAAGAAGATTTTTATTTTATTCTTTATGCTTGGAGAATCTTAGAGATTTTTGAATCTGTACCTTGAGATCTGTGCAAGGTATCCACCCCCTCTCTACATCCATGCTCCACCTCACTCTCTGGCTTGGGAATCTGACCCCAGGATTGGATTACAAAAGCTCCAATGCCCTCTGGTTTCCAGTTGGGTTTAGCCAGTGAGGAACATCAGTAGCAGAGAGAAGAGGTCAGGGTGAATATTTCTCTGGTTTCTTTTGTGGAAGGCAACTTGTGTTTGATGTATCCCTCCACAAAATGTCACCATTTCTCCCAAAGTAGCCTTCTCTACATGATTGTTTAACCCCATTTCCTCTCAAACTTCTGAGCCTAGAATGTGGTGACTACTCCTGTGTTGCTAGCCCTGTTTCTTGAGATATCATTTACCACTCACCTGTTCACATCTTTGTGATTAGTCCCTTTGTAAATAAGCCCCCTTTGATTTATGCTAATTTGAGTGTGCAATCTGCTTATCTGGGCAACCAGACTGATGCAGTAACTAGTACCAGAAGTAGCCTGTGATGTTTAATTTTATGTCAACTTGGCTAGGTCATGGTGCCTTGATATTTGGTCACACATTATTTTGAATGTTTCTCTGAGGGTATTTTTGGATGCAATGTACATTTAAATCAGTGGACTTTGAGTAAAGCAGACTGACTTCATACTATAGGTGGGGGTAATCAAATCAGTTGAAAGTCTGACTAGAACCAAAGGCTGATCTCCCTCAAGCAAAAAGGAATTCTCCAGCAGATGGCCTGCTGACTTCATCTGCAGCATTGGGTCTTCCTGTGTCTACAATAGACTGCCTTTGGATTTATACTGCATCTCTTTCCCATGTCTTCAGCCTTCTCGTCTTCCTCATTAGACCTTGGGCTCACTAAGCCTCCACAACTGTGTGAGCCATTTCCTTAAAATAAAACTCTCTCTCTCTCTCTCTTTCTCTCTCTCTCTCTATCTCTCTCTCTATATATATATATATATATATATATATATATATATATATATCTCCTATTGGCTCTGCTCCTTTGAAGAATCCTCACTAATACAGGGTATTAAGAAGTAAACTCTCTAAAAGTAGATCCTGAAATGTAACTCGGGCTCAATTGTTCATATACTCAAGAGACACAATAATCTTCTTGCTGAGAAGCAATGGGGCATGGGTAATTCATGGCATGAAGTGACATCATGATTACTCACAAATCACCAGAGGATGAAATGCAGGTGGAGGGCAAGGCATTGGAGATCAAGTGGCTGTAGCACTTGGTCCCAAAGACAATGAAAGGGTCAATAGAGATTGTAGAATCACCTAGCATTTTATAATAACTTTATAAAACACAGATAGAGAAAAATATAAATTAAGAGCTGTGAATAAAAATTAAGGACATGTGTTAAAAATTAGAATGCCTCCATGGTGGGTTTGAAGGAATCCTTTATTTCCTGTAATTGTACAACATGACATTAATCCATTGCATTAGTGACATTACATTGCAATCACAAGATCCTTATAAATTTAATGAGTGAGCAGTTTAAAATGTGTTCCTTGACATTTAGAGGTGACTTATCAGCTATTGTATCATTCTAATGTAAGAACAAGTTGTTCATAAAACCACTTGAAACCAAAAACATTAGCCATGATCAGTGTCCTTCATAGATGATGGATTTAAAATCGGGAGAGGATCAAGTAACATAAAATAGCTGTAATGCTTCCTGCCTCTGTATCTGGTCAAGATGATGAATGTTGAGTGGCAAAAGAAATATGTTGTATCAGCCTCTTGAACTATTCCTTGTGTATATCCTACACCTACCTCTGCAATACACACCATTGTAAATAAATCCTTAATGAACTATCACATTTTTAGGGTTCCATATGCTTCCTGTAGAGACCTTGATCAATAAAAGTATTTCATTATTTTTGGAAAATCTTCAGCTATTATTTTATCAAAAATTGCTCCTGTCCATTCTCTCTTATCTCCTCCTGGAACTTGAATCACATGCATTAGACATTCTCAAGGTATTCATTTTTTCCTCTATACTTTCTCACACATTTTACCATGACCTATTTTCAAAATTTTTCTAGTTAAATCTTCAGCTATAGAAGATTAACTAAACTACTATAGAACCCAATATTTAAGTTTTTAATTTTGGTTATTGTATTTACCACATCTAAAAATTCCATTCAGATATTTTTTACAGCTTCAAGTTCTTTCTAGTTCTCAGCTTTGTGTCCTTGAGTACATTAAGCATAGTTCTTTTAAAGTCTATTTATCATAATCTCACCAACTAGAACCTTAGTTGAGCTATTCTCATTATCTGCATTTTATGGTAATGCTGTTTTGTCTTTTTATGTGCTAGTTATATTTTACTGTGCATCCTATGGTGTATGTAAATAATTATATATCTAACCTAAGGCCTAGGATGATATTTTCTTCCTCCAGAAAGACTTTACATTTGCTTATGGAAGTTGACTAGAGTCATTAGCGATGGCAGATCACCTTAAGTCACTTTCAAGGACTGAAGAAATTTAAAATTGAGTTTCAGTTCCTGCAAGATCAAGGTTTTTTGTTCCTGTACATTGGAGGGTGTGATCCTTTGAGTTTCAACACAATATATGATTCTTACTGGAGACCTTCTCCTTGGTAGGCCATGAAATCTGCATTTGCTTACAACTGCATGAAAAGTTGTCCCAAATGCCATGCTCATGCTTTTGGGTCCCATTGTTCTCTGGGATTTTAGGTCCATAATTTCTATCACATCATTAAAGCTCCGATTACTGTGAGCAAATTTGTATTATATTTTGTACAACCTTCCTAATTGTCAGTGAAAAGCTTGGTTCTAATGCAGAAGCCTTTAAATATCATTTGAATGGTTTGTAAAATTGGTGTAAATGTGTTATGAGTTACTTGTATGGAAAACACTTCTCAACAATAGAATCTATTAATATTTGTAGGAAAATACAATAAAAACTCTAAAATGGGAGTTTTTATAATTATTTAAGCATAAATCCAGATATAAAATGTTCTGTTCATGAAAGCAGAATTGAGAGCCTCACTAAAGCATTTGGAAGATTTTTCCTTGGCTGGTGTGGCTCCACTGATTGAGCACCATTCTGTGAACCAAAGGGTCACTGCTTCAATTCCCAGTCAGGGAATATGTCCTGGTTGTGAGCCAGGACCCCAGTAAGGGGTACTTGAGAGGCAACCACACATTGATGTTTCTCTACCTCTTTATCTCCCTCCCTTCCTCACTCTAAACATAAATAAATAAATAAAATCTTTTTTAAAAAGGCCTTTGGAAGATTTTATTTGGAAGTTTTTATAAATGCAATTTTAACATCTCTTCTATTTTATTTTTCCTTATAATTATACAGTCTGAAGAAGATATTTTTAACCAAAGATACGCCCAAAGCCCCTCTAGTTTACCTCAGTGTACCATGTAAACATTATCATCTTTTGCATATGGACCATGGCATCAAAGAGCTGGGAAGGACTATCCAACAACAATTGTTTCCCTTCCCCTTTTCCTTTGTAGAACTCATTTTTCACCATAGAAGATGAAAATGCCAAACATATGTTTTCCTAATACGTTTTTCCAAGGGAGAAATCAGGTGGCCCAATCTTGGCCAATGGAACCTGAGAAGATTTTTGGCTACTTGAAGGAAAGACATGGTTTCCTATGAAAAACTGATCAACCGAAGTCAATGTCCATGTTCCTTATTGGATGTGATACCTTCATTCCTTGTGAACCTAGGACTGTTGCAGCCATGTATGAGCATGAGACTAAGCAATGCCAAGGAATGTAGGCAGTATCTACAAGCTGAAAAAGGCAAGGGAATGGATTCTTCTCTAGAATCTCCAGGAGGAACATTGTCCTGCAGACCCATTTTAGATTTCTGACCTCTATCACTGTGAAATAAGTTTGTACTGCTTTAAGTCATTAATTTTATGGTAATTTGTGATAGCAGCAATAGGAAAGTGATACAGTGGTTAAGAATTTGAGTGTTGCTATATTAGACTACTTGAGGTTAAATCCTTCTTCTACTACTCACTACATATATAACCTTGAGCAAATTACTTATATTCTCATCTTGAAAAATGGGAAGACAGTAACAGAACCAAACCTGCTAAGTTGTTATAGATTTCAATGAGGAAATCTTTAGGATCATCTGGAAGTTAGTAATTTTTGAATAAACATAACCACTCTTCTGCTAAAAATTATAATTTAATTCAGATATTTGTACCTTATTTCCTATGACTCAAATTTTTCTTTTTATATAGTCATTGAGGAAGAGAGGTATAGGAGCTTCCGCTTTAGGAGTTATGCATATAGCATCTGATTTTGTCCTTACAACCAACCATGAAATAGGTACAATTTTAAGGTTTCTTATGAGCAAGCAGGCTGTGGGGAGATTTTTTCCAAGTAACATAGCTAGTACGTGGACAAATGAAAGTGACTTGTTTACCACTGCATTACTACACCTTTTTGTTGGATGGTGATGAACAAATATGTACAAATAACCACAGCAGTGGACACTCAGTGGACACAAAGTGGACACTCAAATTCCACAGCAGTGGAATTTAGAGTCACTGACACCAGGTCACACCACCTGACCCACTGTGGCACAATTCTCAGTTCTTTTTTTAATTATTATTGTTCAGTTACAGTTGTCCTGACTCTCCTCCCTCTGTTGCTCTCCCCTGCAATTCTCAGTTCTTTTACACCCATTCCTTGTTTCCAGAAAGGTCTGAGGCTGGAAGCAGCTAGGAGAAGCCTCAGAACGCCTGAGCTCTGACGGTGCTGCCAGGAACGCGGGGCTGCTGACTCACAAAGGCGGGTGTTACGTAGGGACCTCCCTGGGACAAAAACGGGGCGTTGTCTCCCCGGAGGCCAGTACGCGGCGGCAGAGCTCAGCTCAAGCAGTCCGTCGCTCCGCCCCCCGGGAGAATCGGCGCCACCATGGAGGAGTACCATCGCCACTGTGACGAGGTACCGCCCCTTGGCTGCCTGCTAGCTATTCTTGCCCCAACCCTCTTCTGCGTGGGGTCTCTGCCGAGGGTTGCCTGGCGCCGGGCAGCTCCAACAATTGACGTAAAGTGTCCTCTAAGCTTGGGTCTTCTCCTCCAGGCCGGGGATCCACCCCGACCGTCCCTATCCCCGTTTCCCGACCCTGAAACCCAGGGGGTGGGCTGAGAGTCCGGGGTGGCAGGGACGCCATAGCGAATGGGGCGGGGGGGTCGGTGGTAGGGTTGAGGCCAAGGGGTAGAAGGCCTGACACGGGATGCGTGGGGTGGTGGCTGCGACCGGCAGTCTTCACGCAGGCCTTAGAAACTGGTCTTCTTTAGTGCTGCCTCTTTCCTTTAATTCCCCCAAAGTAGGTGTCGCCACTCTACCCTTGTGAACAAGGCCCTAGTTGTAGAGCCCTTCCGGGTTCCTGTCGCTCGAGTGGGTGGGCTAACAGGAGGTGCTTCATGCAATATGACCCCTTGCTTACTGACTCAGACATCCTGAAACCTCACGAGAACACCATGATGTGGGTTGTTATCTTCGTGATACTGATAAGGATTCTGACTTTCATGCTGACTTGCCCAGAGTTAAAACTGCCAGGAATGACAGTTGCTCCTTTTGAACCCAGGCCTCAGACTTCACAACAACTCTTCCTTCACATTAACCACTAGGAGGATGAGGTCTATTGCATCCCAGCGTATCCTGTGACAGGCCTGCAAAGGCAAAAGAGACAAAGACATTTTCTGTTCAATGGTAACCACAGGTGAATGGAGCAGTGAAAAAGATAGGCACATATTGGAGAGGCAGCATAAAATAATACATTATTGGACCTCTCGAAGGGGCTTCTTCTGGTCCACCTGTCTTTAGGGTGTGGGCTTCTGTGTGACACAGTTAACACACATACTTACAGATCAGTGGTAAATTATTCTTATTTTAGAGATTCAACCACATGTATTTCATCCTCAGGCATATCCCCCAAGTGCTAGTCTCCTGACTCCTAAGAGGGTTCTGTAGGGTACTACTTCCTACTTATATTTAAAAAGAGATAAAATTACATGTATCATCATGGCCACCCCTATACATCCTCACTATTTGGTGACTTTCCAAATCAGAGTGAAATGGGAATCCTTTAATTTGTAGACAACTTTGGAAAATAGATGAGGAACTTACTTTAAGGCAAAATGAACAGTTTAATAGGGTCAAGGCTTGTGAGCTATTTTCATAATATTCCTAAAAATTTAGGGTATTTTTATTTCTTTATTATGAAATTTTGTGGCGTAATTGAGGTGAGAATTACATCTATATTCAAGGTCATACTTACTGTAAGAATTGTTTTTTGAACCAATTTTAAGTTAGATAATGGGATTTGAAAAATGCTGATGTCACAAAGCACCTAAAAACTTCTCCATGGAAACAAATCATGTATTAACTGGAAGTATTTTGCTGTTGATTTCAATCTTATTACATATGTAATAGGTGCTAGTAGAGAATAGCCTAGTTCTCTACTCAGGGACACACATTTGGATGTCATTACTAGGTGCTTTTAACTCAAAACTTTATCACGTCACTCCAGAGGTAAGAGTATGTTGCCAAACCTGTTACATAGCATTAAAAGTCATTACTTTAGAATGATCAAGTATTTCCATAATCTTTAATTCAGGAAAGCCGCATTTTAGCCTAGTATAAGTGAAGAACAAAATTGAAGTAATCTATTAAGCATTCTGTTCTCATGTACCACCTCATTCTCACTTCACTTCAGCCATTTCCTATATACCCGATGACACATGTTTATATCTACTTCTTGCTGTTACCTGTGTACTATAGTGCAGTGATTCTCAGCCTAGGGTGTTCATCACAATCATCGGTAAGACACTTTAAAAAATTTAGTTTCCCAGGTTCTGGCCCAGACCAAAGTAATTGAAATCTCCAGGGAGGTAGGTGGGGAAAGCATTCTGTCATGTTAAGCGTTCAAGATATGATTAGCAGCTTCAGTAGACTGGATGCCCCTTGTCACTATGGATCCCTGTCACCAACAGGTTAGCCTAGTGGATCCTGTTTACTACCAATAAAAGGAAGGCTTTGCTAAAAGCAGCCTTATGGTTTGTTTCCCCCTTTAGGCTGGCTTCAATGCAGAGGAAGCCCACAATATTGTTAAAGAGGTAAGTTACACAACTTGTTCATTTTGAAGGCTGCTGCATTGATTGCAATTTTAAGAAGCTGTGTTTTGACTTTCCGTGCAAAGTTAGAGGCTTTAGTATTATTTTTTTTTAATTTTTTAAAATTTAATTATTTTTCAAGTACAGTTTTCTATTACTCCCATCCTATCCCACCCCCCGTGCTCCCCGTCCCTCCCATTTCCCCCCTTCTCAGTTATTGGGATCATTTCTATAGTTCGTTATTAAAATATTTTTAATACTTGTTTGCTAACACTTTATAGGGGTGCTTCTATGTTTTGTTTTATGCTGCCAGGCATCCTGGGCTTACTCTGAAAGTGATGTTTAAGTATGAGTCTAGAAAACTAGTTTGCTGTTTTCTAAAATTAATGCTCTGTCTTTGGAGCAAAATAATTTTATCCTAGTAAGCCAAATATTATTTTAAATACTAATATTACAGATATATAAACTACATATAGATAATATATAATCTATATATAGTCCCTATATAGTGAGATTATATATGTGTGTGTATGTGTGTGTGCGTGTGTGTGTGTGTGTGTGTGTGTGTGTGTATGACCTATAAGAAATAAGAGACTGTAGAAATATTTGCTTTTGGTCATTATATGACCAAAATATATGTTTTTATAGACCACTAGAATTGGAAAAATAATCACAACATCTTTTAGACACTGGTATAATGGTAAATCAAAATCTTAAGATAACATTTGAAACATCAAATCTGGCCCTCCTGTTAGACAAATAGACAAGTAGTTCTCTTTGGGAATCAATTCTGGTAGAGGAATTAAGTCTAGTGGCATCTGCACTGTGGGTAAGGTATTTATGAACACTTAATAGTCCTGAGTCATTTTAACTGTGCCAAATCCTAGACAAAAATGAGCTGGCCCAGAAAGCAGGCTTGTTTTGTGGGTATGGCTGTTGGGGCCTGTATCCTAGCTGACCCTCCCTGCCTTCAGTCTAAGCACTGAGGACCTCATCAGCCTATCCTGAGTCAGCGGCTTACCTGCCTGACTGCTCTGGAGCACAGGCTCATTCGGAACTCAACCAGGGCTGGCCTTGTATAACTAGGACCAGCTTGAGGCCCAGACAGGCACCTGAAAATCCTGCCATATTTTAATAGTTCAGAAATATGGATTAGAACTATGTAGGTCAGAAATATTTAACTTTTAAAACTGAATGCAAATGTTTTCAATTCCTTGACAGTACAAAAGCAAAATGAGGGCAACTGGGAGGTGGAAGATGGGGTAGAGGTCATGGGAAGGGCAAGAATGATAACCACCTCATTTTTCAAAGTGTCCGTGCTCAATGGAACATGGAGAAAAGGATGCTGGGTTATGTGGGGAGCCTTTTAAATACACCTTCTTTACTCACATTCTGAACTAAATGCAAAGACTAAAGAGTCACTAGAAAGAGAATATTACCTTTATTATTGGGTAAGACTGAGTTGGAGTTTCAAGCTTGTTTTGCTAACTCCCTATCTGTTCAGCTCGGACCTTGGAAGAGACATCCAAGGGAAAGACTGAGCAGAGAGAAATGCTTAGTCAGGCTGGTGCCTTTTATTGATCTGAGTGGAGAGGAAAGGAGAAACCAAATAGTTAATTCCAAGGCATTTGGGAGATTGGCTCACCCAAATGAGAATGGTGGAACAAAATTGGTCACATTCACCAACCAAGTAGCTCACTTCACCTCCATGGGGAGTTATAATAGGTGTGATAAGAGGCCAGGAATGTTAAGGAAAAGTCTTGTGTGTGGAAGGAAATGCCAGGAGTGGAAAAGAAACATGCTCCTAATGGTTAAATATATTGAAGTAAAAATATTGAATTCACTATATTGAGGGAAGTGGGGAGGAAGGTGGCAGGTTATCTGATGGAACTAAATTTTCATCTCTCATAGCAGGACCTCTAGGGATGTTGTTAATAAAGCATAAATCAAGAAGTGGTGGTATAAATATTATTTTGAAATGTGAAAATAATCCTTAGCAGAAATAAAAACAGTTGTACACTGATGGTGTTTCCTTTAGGAAATGGGACTGGGGATGGGAAAGGGTGGAGAGGGGATATTTGCTTTTTACGGTTTTTAAAAACATGTGCATGTATTACTTTTACATTTTATTAAATGAAAAAAAGCATGGTTCTTAAACTGGGATACACATTCTGAGTGGTGGCTAGGTGGGGCTACCAGCTACTGGGTGTGTTTTAGAGTGTCAGTTTAACACTTGCAAGAGGGAGTTAAGTAATGTAAATAATTTAATGCAAAACACTAATTAAAAACTCTGATACATTATGGAATCAACAGCAAGGCTTCACTTGAAGTTTTTATCTGAAATAAAATACTCTAAACAAATTCAATTTTGCTCCAGGTGACTTTTAGCTTCATGTCTATCCTCCTCCCTGCTCCGGTCTTCCTATGAACCAGCTCTTTGCTACTGGGGCATTGGAAAGACTTGCGAGCACACTATTTTAGAAGATTTCATCACTTTTTAGATGAAAAGTTTTACACAGTTTCAGCAGGTATTTGTTTTCCTTATCTCCTTCTGATCTTCTTATTTTCTTAGATTTCCTTCTCTGAGTCTCTATGCTAATGTTTTTCCTCTGAGGTCTTATAGCCACTCACTTATCAGTGATATGCATATATTTTATTTATTGCCAGTAACAGAATTAGCCCCCAAATAAATTCTCAGAGAAAAAGTGAGTTAAAAATGGAATTAACATGGAACATAGTCTAAAGTAGATTTGATTGAGGATGCCCAAAGAGTATATCCAAGCCAATATTAACTTCACCAAAAAACATTTACTGAGTGCTTGCTGCATGCCCACTTCCTGAGTTTGGCCCTGGGAATACAGACAGGTTAAGGACCTCATTATCTAGTGGACCTTCTAGTTAATGCTAATTAAGAAGGCTAAATCTTAATTACTAGTAATTAGCAGGGCTACTTACAGTGGAAATCCAGAGCCTTGTGATGTTTCTGTGGTTTAGATAACCTAAAACAAACAACGAGTCAGTGCTCTGAGTTTCCCTTTCAGGAAAGTCAGTCTAGGGAGAGTAGGAGGTTTGCCCAATGTCATCAGCTTGGGGATGGTAAAGACAAAATTAAAACCCTTTGGCTTTGACCTTTTGGCCACTGGCCCTCATAAACTCTGTCATGTTATTGAATAGTCTAGGAAAAAAATTGAGCCCTGTTTTTTCTTCAGCTCCTATAAATTCAACTTTTATTTCTATATTACATCATTGGTGAAGATTTTATACTGTCCAGCTTAACATTTCATATTAATTTGTGCCTTTATGAATTTTACTACAATTGTAGTAAATGAAAGCTGCATATGTGCATGTGCTCCTGTGTGTGTTATGTGCGAGTGTGATTAAGATGGATTCTGTAAAGGAATTGAATGAGTGCTTTACTATCCAGGCTCTATCACTTGAATATAAAATAACAACAGCATAAAAAGTCAAACAAAGAGAAATATTGTATGATCTCACTTATATGTGGAATTTTAAAAAGTTGAACTCAGAATCAGAGAATATAATGCTGAGGGCTGAGGACTGAGGGGAATGGGGAAATGTAGATGAAAGGGCACAAACTTCCAGTTATAAGGTGAGTAATTTCTGGAGACGTAATGTACAGCATGATAACTGCAGTTAACACCACCATATTGTGTACTTGAAAGTTGCTGAAAGTACCTTTTAATTGTTCTTAACATACATGCAAAAATAACTTTGAGAAAATGGGTATGTTATTTCTCCTTAGCATGGTAATCATTTCCCAATATACATATGTATCAAATCTTCACATTATATACCTTAAACTTGCATGATGTTACATGCCAATTATATCTCAATAAAACTGAAAAAATAAAATAAGCAGCAATAATGCTAATGAGGATGCTGATATCTAACATGATTTATTGTGCTTACTCTGTGGCAGTCACTGTGTTTGAGCACATGACATTCGTTATCTCACTCTGTTCTCACAACAACCTAATAAGATGAGTCTCTCATATTTCTAAGCATTAAGAAAATAGGGACTTCACCCTTTTAAAATCTCTACCTCCATAATCTTTTTGTGACATAACTTATCACCCTTGATTAGTCTTTCTTGGGTTACAGAATTATTAGCTTTTTTGCTAGATGAAGTTCTTTACAACAGAGGCCATGTCATATTTATCTTTATGTGATCCATAGTATCTCATAAGGAGAGATAATGCATGTAGAGATGCTTGGAAAATTCTTAAACAAGTAAGGATACTCCTTAATACTTACCAGATGTATATTTACTAAGGTGCTTTATTGGAATATAAATGCATTTTGTGTTTTGAAGACATTTTGGCTGCAATTTGTATGTAATTTGTTTAACCATCCTCTGCCTTTTAGTGTATAGATGGGGTTTTGGGTGGTGAAGATTATGACCATACCAACATCAACCAATGGACTGCAAGCATAGTGGAACAATCCTTAGCACATTTGGTTAAGTTGGGAAAAGCTTATAAATATATTGGTAAGTATCCCTGTCCTTCCTCACCTTTGTCCTTGTGATTTTCTCTCAATTTAGAGAATATAAATGAATTATAGACACTGTAGTTGGACACTAATAGGGTATAAAGGACCTCTAACTTATTCATCTAAAGATAACATGTGATAGTACTTAAAAGATAGAGATCTTTTGCTGTTGAAAAGCAGTTTGAGCTCCTGCCAACCATCTATTTTCCCTTGGTAGCATCACCGTGTACATTTACCTCAGTTATCCTTTTCCATCAAGACCTATTGAGCACCAATGTCTTCCTTTCAGTAGCTCCATGCCTCCTTACGTGTAGGACTGTGAAGTGCCACACAATAATTGTTTATAAAGTAGAACATTTTCTTTGACTGAATTATGTACATAATTTGGCCCAGCATTTTCCTGCACTGCCATCACCAATGGTTATATCAGTGGGCAACCAGCAATCTGGATCCAGGGGGCACAAATTCATGGTGGTAGATAATCAAGATCAGGATCTTCCTAGTTTTTTCAATCTATTTGCTAAATGCTTTTTTGTATTATTTTTATACTTTTTAAAGCTCTGAACTCAAACCTTTTGAATCTTGGATGTCTTTTCCTCCATTTGTAAGTGTCCTCACTCTGTGACTTTATTTTTAGTGACCTGTGCAGTGGTGCAGAGGAGTGCTTACGGCTTTCACACAGCCAATTCCTGCTTTTGGGATACCACATCTGATGGTAAGAGACTTTATGCTGATTCAAACAGAATCCAACATCTAGCAAGGTCAGAAAGTGAACTTATTATCAAATGCTTATTTATCTCTAATTAAAGTCTGAAAAGACTTTATCAACAGAATTGCTTTGTACCTAACTATAACTAACAAGTATGCCTTCAGACAAATATGAAATGTGAAGATTTAATAGATTGCAGGAAATAAGATATTAAAATCTATGAAAATGCATCTATCATTCTCTGGTAATCTCGATGTTTTTGCTGGCATTTCAAAGTCCTTTTGTGTGTATGTGTTTTCAGGTACCTGTACTGTGAGATGGGAGAACCGAACCATGAACTGCATCGTCAATGTTTTTGCCATTGCTATTGTCCTGTGACAAACTAAAAATGTTTGGCCAAAGCCATTAACTTAAGAATTTGTCAGTGTATCCTTTCTAAAAAGAATAAGTTACTTGTTAATATGCTAGACGACAAGTGTGCAATATGCTTCAAAGCTATCAACAAAAACTGAATATTATAAGCAAGCAGTCTCATAGTAAGTTGGCAGAATAGTTCATATTCTGTATATACAGAAGTATTTCAATCTAGGAAAAACCTAATGTCTGCAAAGGAAAAAAAAAGCAAATACACAACCATGACATGACATGAAAACACAACCTTATATTTATAGCAGTTTTTGTCTAAGATTATGTTAACTAAGGAGATAGGGAAATCCATTTAGATAATAAAATTCTCTTTCAGCTTCAGAGAAGTTAACATGGATAAATACATGAACAAAAAACACTGCAAGGATAACCCTAAAGAAAATAATTGTTAGCTAACACTTCCTAATTTTGTATGCCTTCTCAGTTTTACATATGACTTAGTAGAAAGTAATTGTTTATTTTTTCTCTCAAGTAATATCACAATAGCAACTACTATTAACTTGTTTACATTTTCTGAGAATTTTTAAAACAATTTTTAAAATCTTAAGATCTTAGATTGACATTTGAGGCCAAATTAAGTCTGGTAACCTTGAATTTCCTTTAAACAAAATGAGTTACAGTGTATGTTGAGAAGTATCTGACTAACAGTTAGTTGCCTTACAATTTACACATTCCATGTATAACAAACATTATTGAATGCCTGTTATGAGCATATTTCTCTGCTAGTCATTATAGTTACCAATCTGCTGCTCAAACTCTTAAGTGTCTTTCAGCACCTGTTCAGTTGGATAATTAACATTTATGTTTGGAGGGAAAAAAAAGTCATTTTACAAGAGAGAGGAAAAGTGATTCTTGTCATCCATGTAGAAGTAAGCAAAGTGAAAAGCACTTATTGCTGACAGAGTACCATAGATGTAATTTTTAAAATTGCTTCTAACAAGCAAAAATGCATAAAATATGCAGCTCTTAGTTAAAGGCCTTATTTGCAGTGTAACCGTACAAGTGATAAATTTTATCATTGCTTTAGTTACAACCATCTGTAAATCATTTAAAATAATTATGTGGGGTTCAAATTAATTGGAATGAAGTATAAATTAAAACTATACAACCATTAGCAGGTCATTGAAGATCTCAGGGCTTATGAAATGTATTTAAGTTTATTCAAAAAATAAAAGATGAAAAATTAAGGTACACAGCTGGCCACCAAATGCAAAGTCAATCTGCTATTTAACCTTAAAAACAAAATCAAGTTTGTATAACACTAATACATATAGAGAGTGGAACCATGATTCATTTAATTTGGGAGGAAAGAAAAGCTTGATACCAATACTGACAATATTAAGATAGTATTCTTGTAGGAATACTATGTGCATGTTTGATATTTTGCTAAGTAATAATAATTGTTTGATGTTTAAGAATATTAAGAAAATATAAGGGTAGAGTTTAATGCAGTGATCTACATTTTTGGCCTGTGGGAAATTCTCACAGTCATTACCTTCATGTTAGTTTATGCAGCTGGCTTTTGTGCCCCTGAAGATTACAATAGTGACCAGAATATCTGTGCAGTTAAGACTCACTTTGATTATTGTTATTGAAGCCTGATCTTAAAAGAATAATAATCAAAAATACCTCGTGAACTTGCTATCTGCTCTGTTTCTAGTTATAGTATAATAAAGATTATCTTCCTATGCTGTACTTTTGCTTCTGGATGATCATTTAATAGTTAAAGAAATGGCATTGTGCTTATTCCCAAAAATTTGTATTTATTTATTTATTTATTTTGAATTTATTTAATTGTTGTTCAAGTACAGTTTTCTGTCTTTTACTCCCATCCCAGCCCACCCCCCAGTGCTCCCCACCTCCCTCCCATTTCCAGCCCCCTTAGTTTTTGTCCATGTGTCCTTTATACTAGTTCCTGTGAATTATTCCCCCTTTCCCCTGAAATTCCCTCCCCTCTCCCCTCTGGTGCCTGTCAGCCTGTTCTATATTTCAGTGTCTTTGGTTATATTTTGCTTGCTTGTTTTTTTTTGTTGTTGTTGTTTAGATTCCTGTTAAAGGTGAGATCATAAGGTATTTGTCTTTCACCGCCTGGCTTATTTCACTCAGCATAATGCTTTCCAGTTCCATCCATGTTGTTTGTTGCAAAGGGTAGGAGCTCCTTCTTTCTTTCTGCTGCATAGAATTCCATTGTGTAAATGTACCATAGTTTTTGGATCTGTTCATTTACTGCTGGGCACCTGGGTTGCTTCCAGCACTTGGCTATTGTAAATTGTGCTGCTATGAACATAGAAGGAATGAGAAAAAGAAGTGAATGTCAGAGTTATAGATATGTTGTACAGGATAAATACTATTAAAATAGCAACCCGAATCCAGGATTCACCATTACAACATAATTAATGGCTTCTATTTTATGTCCTTTATTTTATGATTTTAACACAAAATTTCACTTTTGATCAGCGTAAAATATATGCTGTAGCTATTTATTCACTTTTAATGACTATTTTTGGCAAGGAATTGTGTCCTGTTTGTCAACTTGCAATTAAGTTGTGTTTCTTTTAAATTAATGACTTTACATATATCAAATTAGGGTATTCAAATCTAAGTACTAACTTAGATTTTTGTAAAGCTATAATTTTATATTTGTAAAGTACCAGTGTGCTGCCCTAAATGATGGCAACATCTTATTACATTTACTTTAGTAAGAAGTACTTTTGCTCTTTTTTCCAAATTGGGTGTTATCTAATTATGAGTCACTGAAAGGATTTGCACCACCTACATTCATCATCACTTTTTAAGAGTAATCTTATGATATCACAGATTATATTTTCAAAGTTTGAGGAAAAAAACCTGTCTGCCCTTGATAACAGCTTTTTAAAAGTGAGAGAAACATGTGTGACATTTTATGGCAAAGAAACTAGGCCTTTCATATAGCAGACATCAAAACAAAATTTGAGATGAATTGAAAATTTTACTCTATATGCTAGAATCTCCCCAAGGGGAATTGTTTTATAACCCGAAAGTGGGGCTATATTTGTGGCTTAAGAGGCTTGTAGTTTCAATGTCTGGTAACTCAGTAATATTGACCTTTGTGTGTTTATTAGGTTCCCTATAAAAGGATATTAACATTCAGCCCTTACAAGATTTAGATAGCCACCATCAATATATGTACATTAATTTTAGTGGTCCAGGAAATTCTAGCCCACCTTGTCTAATTGCAAGTTGTGTATTTCTCACTGTGGTCCCACTTCTTGTTATTCCACATCATCCTTGAATATATGTAGGTTATATTGACAATGCAGACCTAATTAGAAATAGCCTCTAATTGCTTCGTGAAGAGTATCTCTTCCCAAAATGCTTTCTAAGGATCTCAGGGACAAAGCTAGAACTTTGTACAGGCATCTGCAGCACCACTGATATGGTATGTTTCTTCCTACAGGACACAAAATGTGGGTAACCACCCATTCTGGGACCTTTTAAAGGTGAAGGCCATGTGGGGAAGTTTCTTTGCAGCTATGCCTAACCAGACCAGGGAATTTGGTGCCTGAATTTATCCAACACTATAAATTCCTTTTCATCCTTTTTCAAGTATGTATTCCAAAATACATACTTTTTATTTTACTGAAAGCTTCATCTTTTTAGATATATTTTAAGTATGCTACCTTCTAACTTGAGATACTTTTCAGTCTGGGTTTCTCAGGGCAGCGTTTTATATCAGACAGTATTATTACTTAATGAAAGTTCTTTCTTAACTCATTTTCATTCCCTATGATGCCTTATGGAGAAAATCTCCATGAAATGTATTAGATTGTGGCATACACTGGCTCACCTTTCCTTAACCTTTAACTTTATAGGCTGGGAATTTGGAATAAACTGCATGAGCTAACAAAAGCTTTTGTAGTTAATACTCATGCAGAATAGTACCCAAAATAATTAGGATTAGAATAGTAGTTTGTTAATAATGAGATTAAAGCAGACTCCTTCTGTGAAAGGTCAAATCATAAATATTTGAGACCTTGCAGGCCTTTGCAACTACTCAGGTATGCTGTCCTACTGTGAAAGCATCCAGAGACAATAAATAAATAAATGGGTATGACTGTCTTCCAATAAAACTTTATTTGAAAAACAGGTGTCAGGCTGGCCAGAGCTTACTCACCCCTGCATTAGAGTAAGCATTGTTTCCTAGCCACATAAAAAATTATATCTGAATCTGAGAACTTTTTTTCTTGTTACTCTCATCAGTTATAAACAGTGGAACACAAAGCCCTTTTATGTACTATGTTTTTATTATCTTAGGCCCAGAGGGACTTTATCAGTAAGCCAAACCTATACTGTATTTTAAAAATAGAAAGGCTACAAATCAACTTTTCCAAACTAAAGTATTTATTTTTTGATATGTATCACATAACTTTTCACTAGTTTACAGGTAGTTTTAACCTTATTTTATTGGAGTTCATTTTACAAGTCTGTTTTTAAATACATTATTGTAAAAAGTTCAGCATTTTGTGTTTTATTGATATCTGCTTGGTTTTTGTGGCTAAAGATAGGTGTCTAGTCCGCCTAGAGAATCTTTCATGCATACTGATCATGGCAGTTATGGCCCATTCAATGTGTACTGTTAGCAGAAATTACACACACACACACACACACACACACACACACACACACACACAACATGAATTTGCACAGCCCATAGATGAAATAACCCTGCCCCACAGTTTGGGGAAAATATCCTTTACCCAGGAATGACTATGAATTACACTAGGCATGAACACTTAAGTCAGTGAGTGTTTATCTATAGACTTATTTTTAATCCAGATGGTGGTTGGGATACATTAACTAAGGCAAAGAAAAGTACTTCCCTCTGAATTTTGTATCAGAAGATCAGAATATTAGTCAACTAGAGGAAAGGGGAGCAGAGGAAGAGAAAAGCACAGGTCTTGTCCAGGATTGATCTGAGTTTTCTCATCTGCTGAACTGTCACTGCAGCTTCCCTCCTCTCTATCTACTACTCTCCAATTCAGGGAAGATAGATCAAACTCCAACACCAGCAACAGCGGCAGCAGTGCTGAGAATGGCAACTGTGGCACAGAGAGTGGTGTATTAGGCAGGGAGCAGGCTGATGGAAATGGGTAGACCAGCTTAGAATTGCCAGCATAGGGCAGTAAAAAACAGAATAAAACCCTGTACATAAATGTTAATAAACAGCCTTATTAGTAATAGCAAAAACCTAGAAACCATAGATGTCCTTCATTGTGGTGCATACATGACAAAGTACTCTGAAAAAAAAGAAATGAATTATTGACACACACAAGAACTTGCATGAATCTCCAGAGTTATGCTGAATAAAAAAAAGAAAGAAAAGCCAATTCTAAAAGAATATATACTGTATGGTTCCATCTATGTAACATTTTTTAAACATTTCTTAAAAATGGAGAATAGATTAGTAGGTGCCAGAGATTAGAGATAGTGGAAGGGAGGGGAAGAGGAAGGTGGGAAAGTAGGTGTGAGCATAAAAGGCAAGCATGAGGAATTCTTGTGGCGTGGGATCTATTCATTATCTTGGCTGTGATAGTGGATACACAAAGCTACACATTATAAAATTGTGTTGAACTAAATACAAATGAGTACAAGCAAATTTGGGGGAAAAATAAGGTCCATGGATTTATCAATGTCAATGTCCTAGTTGTGATATTGTACTATAGGTTTGCAAAGTGTTACCAGTGGGGGAATCTGGGAAGAGCATACAGCGAATCTCTGTAATATTTCTTACAACTGCACATGAATCTATAGTTATATCAAACATTTCAATTAAAAGTGAAGATGAAATAAAGACAATTTCAAACTAAAATAAACATAAAAGTAGATCAGGTTTGGTTGATTTTATTGTCTTTAAATTCTCTACAAGCAGTGCTTCTGCTTACTGCTTGCAGCCAGGGGAGACCACTCCCAGCACTCCCAGTAATACACCCCTGCATACAGACAAGGCTCCTCTGTAATCATCCAGTCTCTTAATCTGGAAAATTCTGTGTGTTGACTCTCTTAAATCTGGGCTCCTGAATGATTCATTTTAGCAAGTCTACAGTTACACTTAGACCAGAACACTGTTAGCTTTGCCTGCCATTTATCAGAGATATTGGTAGATGGCTAAATATTTCAACAAAAATGAGGGTACATACCCTTTTTTACACACTACATTTTATTAATCCATTTATCAGTAGATAGACACTTGGATTATTTACATTTTTTGCTATTATGAAAAATGTAGGTATGAACATGTGTGAACAAGCTTTTGTGTGGACATGTTTTCATTTCTGTTGGGTGTATGCCTAGGAATGTAATTGCAGAGTCAAATGGTATGCAGGTGAGGTGAATATTGAATGCTGGTAAGCAACCAACAGTGAACTCTACCCTTCCACAAAGAAATAGTCTGTCACATCATTGAGATATATGGCCTTCTTGACCTTATATGTGGAATCTAAAAAATAAAATAAATGAGCAAAAAAAGCCAGACTCATAGATATAAAGAATAAATTGATGGGAAGGGGATAGGGAGATGGATGAAAAAGGTGCACGGCATTAAGAAGTAAAAACTGCCAGTGATAAAATTAGTGATGGAGATGTACAGCATAGCATAAATAATATAGACAATAATGTCATAATAACTATGTGTGGTGCCACACAGATACTAGACTTATTGTGGTGATCACTTCATAAGGCATATACGTCTAAGAACTATTTTTACACCTGAAACAAATATAATATTGTACCTCAACTATAATTGAAAAATAAATTTAAAAATTGATAAAAATAATTTAAGAAGAGAGAAAACAATTGAGGCACTTCAAGATAGCAAGCTTCTCTCCCATGTAGAAATATACAATGTATATATTCACACGTAGCTAAAGTGACCGTGTTCCAGCCCTTAAGAAGCACAAAAATCATATATACTGGACATGGTTTTTTTTGGTCATGATTAGGATACCACACCTGCCCAGTTCTTTATTTATAATTACGTGTATTTGTATGTACGCATGCGTGTGTTATGTATATACATGTGTGCATTGTGCTGCATAGGACTTGCAACAGAGTTTGTTCTGGATGACTGTCTTAAGCCACAATTACTGTGGAAATAGGAGAAAAATGTGTAATGTAAGAGATATAAGGGAGCCAACCAGACAGCAAAACTAAGAATGCCATAGAGTTTGGTTTCTCATTTGTTGAACTGAATAATGTTTGTTGAGGTATCTAAAGCACAGGGAGCGCTACCCACTGGGATCAGCTTCACCTCTCTGCTGCAAACAGTGGAATTTGATTAGGAGTGAGGAGGCCTACTTTTTAGTCCTGGCTCTACATCCAGCTGGCTAGGTAATCTTGAAGGAATCATTTTACCTTTCTATTTAATGCTGCTGTAGTTCTCACTCAGTTCCTTGTAGTTTTTGCTGAGTTTCTTGAGCATCCTTATAACCATTTTTTTGAATTATATGTCTGATGGATTGCTTGCCTCAATTTCGTTTAGCTCTTTTTATGGAGATTCCTCCATTCCTTTTGATTGGAAATTCTTTCTTTGTCTCTGCATTTTAGGTGGCTCCTTTTGTTTGTTTCTGCATCTCAGAATGCTCTGCTTTGCCTGCCTGTCTTCATGGGGTGGACTTCTCTGGCAGGAGTTCTGTGGGACTCAGTGGTGCAGTTTCTTTGATCTCCTTGTCTGGATGCCCTAGGGATGCCCTTTCTTTCATTTGCATGGGCTCTTTTACTGAACTTGGACTATTAAGCTGTACTTTATTCATCTATAAAATGATGGGGGCACATTAGGTTCTTTTTAATTTTAATGTCATAGAGTAAAAAAAATCAAAACCAAGAGTCTATCAATGTAACAGATATTTGAAGCCAAGTTAACCCACTCATCTGTTCAGGAGCTTCTCTGGTATTTTTTCCTCAAAATATATGTTATAGGGATTTGCAGAGCTAAAATGAGATGAGTAGAAAAATAAAGTGTTTAAGACAAGCAAGGAAGTAGTTTCAACCAGGAAATTTGCCTAAGGCTGACCATGATCCTGAATCTAGGAAGACAGAATGAGAGTGATCAGCAGCTGAAGCCAGAAGTCTTTGCAACATTGGGTCATGGGTCATAGGTCATTATACATGACATATCTTATGAGAAATAAATTGTGCTTAAACATTTGAAAATTTCTTGACTTTTTGTTCTTAAAGTTTTAGGGCAGTATCAGAGGAGGGGCTTCAGAACCATCTCTTGTTATTCTGCCATTTTGGTCATGTTTCCCAAGCATCATCCACAGAGCACCTATAGTAAGGTAACATGGAGTGTTAGCTAAAATGAAAATGCCCAGGCTCTGTCCTTGATGCCCTCAATCAGAGTTGGGAGGTGAGGTGGGAGACTTGAAAGTCTCCATTTTTGGCATTCTCTTATGGTAGTGCCTATGCATGCTGAAGTTAAGGGAAGCATTGTCTGGGAGTCAACTGTGGTCAGGACACATTTTAGAGATAAGCTCTCCAGCCACACAGCCCCAGAAATAAGAAGTTTATTGTTAAGCAGAAGTAAGAAGCACACAGTGAGGGATCCACAGAGGATGTAGATGCCTCCAGCAAATGAAGGTCTGAATAGAAAAGTTAGGGATGCCTAGACTCATAGACTAGAAGGGAGTGGAGTGAGACAGGCTTATTATAAAGTCATAGAATCCTAAATTAGAGAGGTGATTTTGAGGTTGCCTATATCAGCCTCCCAGCCACAATAGAAATCCTTTCTTCAAACACATTTGGCAGACGCTTATGACAGGAGATTGTCTAAGACCTGGATTAGGGGCTGTGTTTTAAGTCCAAACTAAGTTGTATCAGGTGAGTATCTGCCATTCAACTGCTCCCCTTTGATGCTGAAGTCACATGAGTAAGGATGCATGGCCAGGTTTCATGGGGCAAAAGTTTGAGAAATCTTTATCCCAAGCAAACACACACATGCACATACAGTTCTGGTTGCTACAGGTTTTGAGAGCTATATATAACCTTGTCATTTTTGTTTTGCCTTCTCTTCTTCAAGGAATGTATCTCTTTGTGCAGTTTAGCTGTGCTGCCACAAGGGGACAGAAGGATGCTAGTGTTTGGGTACTAAAGTGTGAACTTCCGAGTTTGCTCTCCCTTAGATTCAAAGGATGGCTTTATGCCTAGCTTTCATCCCTTACTCATGATGTGTAGTCATAGATCTCCAGCTTTTCCTATAAAACATATCCATTCGTTAAAATAGTTAGTAAACCCATTGTACTGGAATCCACATTTCCTAGGATTCTAAGTATTAGGAAGAGAAATAGCAGCTGTCTGGCTTGTAGCAACTCTTCCTCAGAGAAATCAGCAGCTCTCCAAATCCTGCTGTTTCATTTGAAGTCTTTCAGCTCTGGCTCATTTGTATCCCTTAGTGGCCCTTCCAGGCCACTTCTTGCTAAACTCCCATCCCATACTTACTCTCTTTCCCTGGTCTCTTCCCTCACACAACACAGGCTAAGATCAGTGGCTCACACTGTAAATATTTACTTAGTGTTCACTGTGTGCCAGACACTATTCCAGGCTCTGGGGACAAATGAATAAAGCTCCTTCCTTATGGAGCTTACATTCTAGTGGAGAGGCAAACCATAAACAAATATGTCCAGATGGTAATGTGTTACATAGAAGTAATAATAAATAAGAAATTCAGGGTGAGGGAATGATTCAGGAAAGGGACAGTGTCAGGGCTGCTGTTTTAGATGGGACTGTCAGTGCAGACCTCTATAATAAAGGTGATTTTTCAGCTAAGATCTGAAGGATGTGAGGGAGTAAGTGAAATGGATGTGTGAGAGAAGATGGATTCCTGGCAGAAGGAACCATAAGTGTAAAACTCTTGAGGTAAAACCAATCTTGGTATGTTTGAGGGACAGCAAGGCAGCCAATATGGGTGTAGCTGAGTGAGAAAGGGAGAAAGTAATGGGAAATAAGACCAAATAATAACAGGGGACTCGATCATTTGGGACAATTTCTGGGTGAGATATGTAGTATGGATAGTTTTGAGCTAAAGCATGACGTGATAAATGTGGCTGCTTTGTTGAGAGTAGAATGTAGATTGTCAGGGATGAAAGCAAACAGCCCAGTTAGAAGGCCATTGTAATAGTGCAGGGGAGAGGTGGTGGTAGCCCACAATGGGATAGCAGTGGAGGTGACAAGAAGCAGTGGAGGTTAGATTATGAAAATGTTTTAAAGGTAAAGTTGATAAGGATTAAAAGGATTTGATATAGTGAATTGTATTCAGTAAGTGAGAGAAAAATGAGACAATGATAGGCTAAGGTTTTGGAGTTTCCATTTACTGGAATTGGGAAGATTATGGGGTAGGTGATGAAGTAAGAAGAAAATTAGAGTGTGGGGTCATTCACAATCAAGTGAAGAAAGTTTTACAAGGAGGAGGGTGTGATCAACTGTGTCACACACTAGTGAGGTGAATGATGTCCCTTCTAGCTGCAGCTATGGCTACAGATGTTGCCTACCTCACAGTCTTGTTGCCATCAGTGGACTTCTCTGCCATGTCCAACACTTGCTGAGTTGGGAGATAGTCCTCCTTTCCCAAGTGTTAGAAGCAATTTTACTAATGCGGTGTTAGCTGTTAACTGGGAATTGACTGGTTTGCAAGTAAAAATTACAGTAACTCCTGGGTATCAACTAACATTCCTTGATGTGAACCTAATGCTGTGGCAGGATGGGAGAACTTTGGGGTTGTCAACCTTAGGCAAGAGCTGAGTGTATTTTGCATACAAAAGGGGCCATTACCCAGTGCCATTCTCTAAAAGTGCCCCGTATTACTTATAGACACATGGAAGGGGCGCTTTCCAGGCCCCTTGGTATTAGGTAAAGTATCCAAAAGTGAAGAAGTGAAGTCAAAGAAGTAAACACAATCCCTTTTAAGTCATGTTAAAAACTCAGGGGTCTATCCTGAAGCAATAGGAAGCCTTTACAAGATTTTAAAAAGCAAATGACATAACATGGACTGCCTGGAATTGCATTTCCCACCAAAACTTAGAATAGACTAATGTTTTCAAAACAATATTTGTGCACAGATCTAATCATGTGAAATCTGACCAAAATATTCAGAAAATAACATAATATAGAGTAGAACTGAAAATTCCCTTTCACCTAACACCAAATTCCCTCTTGCTTCCCCAGATTACTATATCAATATTGGGTGTACACCTTTCCAGAACTTTCCCATGCACTTAAACACAGAGACACATACACACACACATGGCTTTTTTTCCATTCAGCAGTATCCAACTCACAGCCCATGGGCCACATGTGGCCCAGGATGGCTATGAATGTGGCCCAACACAAAATCATAAATTTACTTAAAATCTTTTTTGGCTCATCAGATTTCATTAGTGTTTGTGTATTTAATGTGAGCCCCAAAACAACTCTTGTTCTTCCAATGTGGTCTAGAGACACCAAAAGTTTGGACACCGCTGCATGAGATCCCACATATAGACCTAACTATATGACTGTATTAAAAGTATTTCAGTGTGTGAATGCACTATTATTTTTCTTTTTTAAGATTTTATTTTTTTATTTTTAAAATTATTTTTCAAGTACACTTTTCTATTACTCCCATCCCATCCCACCCCCCGTGCTCCCCCCTCCCTCCCATTTCCACCCTTCTCAGTTGTTGTCCATGTATCCTTTATATATGTTCCTCTAAATCCCTCCCCTATTTCCCCTGAAATTCCCTCCCCTCTTCCCTCTGGTCACTGTCAACCTGTTCTCTACTTCAGTGTCTTTGGTTATATTTTGCTTGCTTGTTTGTTTTGTTGTTTAGCTTCCTGTTAAAGGTGAGATTGGTGTGGGGAAAAGGGGACTCTGGTCCACTGTTGGTGGGATTGCAGATTGGTACAACCATTATGGAAAACAGTATGGAATTTTCTCAGAAAACTAAAATTGGACTTGCCTTTTGACCCAGCAATTCCACTGCTAGGATTGTATCCTAAGAACCCTAAAACACCAATCCCAAAGAACCTATGCACCTCAATGTTCATAGCAGCACAATTTACAATAGCCAAGAGTTGGAAGCAACCTAGGTGCCCGTCAGTAAATGAATGGATCCAAAGACTATGGTACATATACACAATGGAATTGTATGCTGCAGCAAGAAAGAAGGAGCTCCTACCTTTTAAGATTTTATTTATTTATTTTTAGAGAGGAGAAGGGAAGGAGAAAGAGGGAAAGAAACATCAATGTGTGGTTGCTTCTCAAGTACCCCTTACTGGGGACCTGGCCTGCAACCCAGGCATGTGCCCTGACTGAGAATCCAACCGGTGACCTTTCAGTTCTCAGGCTGGCACTCAATCCACTGAGCCACACCAGTTATGTGGATGCAATGTAATTTCTTACTGAAGGACAATTAGGAAATCCCCAGTACTCCCTATATATCCTTGTATACATCTAGTGTAGTTGTATAGTCAGTTTTCAGACTGAAGTGTACATGATGTATGACTCTCTTTACTTAAAAGTATGTATGACTATCATGCTAAGTGAAATAACCCAGCTGGCAAAAGACAGATACCATATGATCTCATTTATAAGAGGAATCTAATGAACAAAATAAACTAACAAGCAAAACAGAACCACAGGCATGGAAGCATGGAACAGAGTGAAAGTGACCAGAGGGGAGGGAGGAGGAGCATAATGGTGGAAAGAAGAGGAAGGGATTAGTCAAAGAATATATATGAATGACTCATGAATATGGACAACAGTGTGGGAATTGACTGCAGGAGCAGAGGGTGAGACGGGCACAGAGAGCAAATGCAGATAAATTGGGGCAACGGTAATAGAATAAACAAGAATTAAAAAAATAATTTAAAAGTATGTATGACTCTAACAAAACCTAATTTCTCTTTTAAGGCCTTTCTATCAATAGAAGTAAATCTAGTCTGTCTTTTTAGGATTATGGCTTTACTGCCACCTATGGAATTGGGGTCACAGTTCCAGAATCTTATATAAGCCCAGAGGGCTGGAGCTCAGACATTGCTTCATCTGTCCATTTTTCCCATCAGGTCTACTATCAGCTATTTCTGTGCCACATATAGGCACGTGAAATTATTTTTATGAAATTTCTCATGGGCATATCTACATATACAGATGGCATAGCTCTTTTCTCTCTCAGGTCTTACTAATAATTTGCCCCTTCTGTTGTGCCTTTAATTTTATATTCTTAAGGTTGTTAACTTTGCATTCTACTTTTAAAAATTATTTATTTTTGTAATTACAGTTGATGTATAATAATTACATTTTATTTTTTAACTGTAGCTCATTTTTTGGTGGTTCACCTATTATTAATTCTAAAACTACAAAACTAATAAACAGCATTTACATTGTTATAACCTTATATTATGTCATATAGTAATATGTAGTAATTTATATTTTTTAACTTCGAGCTGAGTTGTGTGCCAAGTTTATTTTTCCTTCTCCATGTATCTAATGTCATGACTATACCACTAAAGAATATTCCTAGAGTGATTTTTTTAACTCTCATCAAATGATTTTACCATGACCTCAAGAAACCCAACTCTCTATCACTTGACTTATTTATTCAAGTTCCTTTATTTCCTGGAAATCTTTCTAAAACACTCCTTTCTCCCACTTCTATCTGGAATAGCTGCCCAGCTTGAAATACTGGAACATTCTTTCTCTCCTCTCCTGGGTTAAAGCTCTTGCTTTGGAAATATTTCCTGGTTCATTTCAGATTACTTCCTCATTTTAAAAAATACATCCTCAAATGATTTTTCAAGAGTTGTGGGAGATTAATTTTAGTGTATCTAAATATCTGGAAATGCTTGAGAGTTCCAGTTGCTCCATGTCCTCACCAACACTGACACTTGTGAATCTGAGCTGTATTGGTTAATGAGGTAGCAGTGCCTTGTGATATTAACTTGCATTTTCCCAATGGCTAGTGATATTAAGAATTTTTCATGTTTATTGACAATTTAGATATGTTTTGTCATGAACTGACTGTTCAGGTGTTTTACTGATTTTCAATTTTTTGCCTCTTTGTTATAGATCTGTACAAGGTCTGTATATATTCAGAATATGAATCCTTTATGAATACATATATTATAAATATCAGTCTGTGGTATTTATTTTGTTCTAGCTTGTGACTTGTCTTTTCACTTTCTTAAATTTTTTAGTGAACAGAAGTTTCTAATTTTATAAAGTCCTCTTTAATTTTTTTCTTTTATGGTTAGTGTTCATTTTATACTGCTTATGAAATCTTTGCCTACCTCCAAGATCATAAATACAGTGTACATTTTATTCTAGAAGTTATATTTGTTACCTTTCCCATTCAGGTCACTTAGGTCTATGCTAATCTCTGATTTTTGAGGTGTGGTGTGAGGTAGAGAGATGAAGGTTTGTATCACGCCATATGGATCTATAATTGCTCAACATCATTTATAGAAAAACCATCCTTTTCCTCAACTTAATTGCAATGGCACATTTGATATAAATCAAGTATGTATATATATGATATATAATCTTGAATATGCTCATATAAAATCTTAATTTCTTCAGGTCAGTTCACCATCTTTTTTTATTGTTGACATTATTACATATGTCCCCCATTTCCCTTCTGCCCCCCTCCATCCAGCCCCGCCCCCGACCTCTTGAATTAGAAGTGTCTGCATTTTTATTACCTAACTGAATCTCTCTTTTCCATGTGACTTGTGGTTTTCATGACTGTTAATCAGGGCTGTGGGTTTTTTTCTAAATGTGAGGCATGTTTTGAATTCATTTGGACAGTTTAATCTCTACTTAGACAAGAGCTCATAGTTTTCTGTTGACTCAAGCAATCAACACCACCTGCAACAGACCTTTATCCAGCAGGCCGGTCAGAACTTCCTCATTTCTTAAAATAACTAACTGTGTTTTCAAATACCATTAAGAAAGCAGAACATTTAAAATTATTGGTAAACTCTGTATTTTTCATTTACCACATTTGAGGAATTGTTTTTAGAAGAATAAAGCTTTATTCTTTTAATGCCTTAAATATTATGTAATTTTATTCCCCTGTTTTAAAAGCAATTTAAATCTTTATATTTATCTCTAATTTGTAAACAAATTTTCCTTCTTTATGCACAATCTACACAAGTTTTCTTTTCCTCCCAAAATGTGGACATTCCTGTGCTGGAAATAGATGGACTACTTATACAAAACTTACAAAAATTAGACATAACTAATAATACAAAACTTCAGTCATCTGGGAATACCCTGAAATGAGTCACTGTCAATGTGCACACTTTTCAGACAACTAAAGATTTACCTAATAAACATAGGCAAAAATTAACCATTGTGCATGAATATTTTAGCTGACTTAACATGATTTAGCCCTTTAGTGAATGGACCACCACTGCCATTACACATGTTATCGTGCTCAATGGGAAGCTCTAATTAATAGTCTCAGTCCTCTAGGTTTTGGCCAGCACACCAACCAGAGAAAAAGTAGTATATATAGTGTTTGTTGAATAAATCTATGAATAAATGAATGAATGAAGAAATGTATTATAATGATGTTGTTAAGTTCTGTTGACATATATGGAGCTCTTTTTCTTTGCATTAATGACCAAAGACTGCTATGCCTCTGAGATTTTTTAATATGTTTACAGTGTTTACTTATGTGCCCTTTCTTTAGGTTCTCACACGTCACTTGTAACCACTGTGTATATATATCTACCTCTAGTAATTCTCATTTCTTTTAATTTGGCATTTCTCATCAACAATGAATTGTGCACCAAGACCACTAACTTTGTTATGACAAGTATTAAAATGCTCTGAGTTAATTTCTTTTTTAAAAGATTTTATTTATTTATTTTTTATAGAGAGGGGAAGGGAAGGAGAAAAGGAAGGAGAGAAACACCAATGTGTGGTTGCCTTTCAAGCACCTCCTACTGGGGACCTGGCCCACAACCCAAGCATGTGCCCTGACTGGGAATCAAACTGGCAACCCTCTGGCTCTCAGGTCCATGCTCAATCCACTGAGCTATACCAGCCAGGGCAGCTCTGAGTGAATTTCTGATGAGGCATGCCAGAGTTTAATGTACTACTGCTTGTGGATTTTGGGTTTATTTTGATTGCTTGGACACTTCCTCCTGCCATCATTCCCTGTTTTTACTTCTATGTCAGAGTAAGATAGTCAAATAAGTCACTTCTACATGGATGGAGCAACATGCTAGTTATTTGAGTAGAATTATCTGAAGTAAATTACCTGATATATTCTAGATGGCAACACCTTTGTGCTCTGTGAGCCTGGGGACATTTAAAACAAGTATGACTCCAAATAAGTCATGAGAATTCAGAAAATATAGTGCCTTCCTCATAAGAAAGCTAATATGTTCTTCACAGAAATCCTCAGAAAAGCTTGCCATGTAATATAAGCATAAGTATAATCAACTACAACTCTCATCCTGGACACTTCATCTGTTTCGATTTTTGATATCACTTAAGTAAGTAGCTTTATTGTGTAACAAATACCCTGAAGTTAATGGTTCAAAACAAGAACTGTTTATAATATCCCATGTATCTATAGGTCATCTGGGTGATTCTGTGTTTGTGAGCTAGGTTCACTTAGCATCTGCAGTCAGCTGTGGGTTGCCTAAGGAGTTCAGTTCATCTTGGGCTATTTCATATGCCTGGTGTCATGGCTGGTACTATGAGGCTGACTGCTCTTCTCTACATGCTTCATCCCTCAAGCAAGCTAGCCTGGGCATACTGTGATAAAAAAAAAAAGGCAGACGAGTAAAAGACATGGCAAAAGCATGCCAGGTTTCTTGAGGCCTGGACTGTAACTCACACAACATCACTTTTGCTGCATTATATTGGTCTGTGCAAATTGAAAGAATAATCCAGATTCAAGGGGTGAGCAAATAAATCCCTTTCGTTGGAAGAAATTGCAGAGTCACATTGCAGGGGACACATACAGATAGAAGTAAAAAACTGGTGGCAAATTGCAATCAATTTTAACATTATGCATGTTCTCAAATAGAATAGATGTACTTTTATTTTTTACTGTTTTTATTAAATTTATTGGGGTGGTGTTGGTTAATAATAATCACTCAATTCATTTTATTTTAATGTCTTCTACTTTGTTTTGTTCCCTTTAGTTAATGCTGATACTATCTGTTTATGTTTCACTTTTTCCCCCTCCTTCACTCTTTGATATGCAATATGTTAAAGAGGAAGATTTCTCAAAATGCACTTTTATGTCTTCGAAATGGAAAGTAAAATTTGCTGACTATTTTCTATAAAGGAAAAGAGCACAAAAATATGCATTTTAAAGGGTGTTTTACAACCTACTTCCATTGCGACTTGGACATGGTCAAACACACATTGCCTTTCATCTCAGTAAAGTCATAGGCACAGTTACCCTAGTTGAATGAAACACTGAGAAATAAATGCAACAGGAAGTTCACAACACAAATGTCTGAGTTTAATATTTTGGCTGTGAGTGATGCAGAGCCTCAAATGCAAAAACAGGATGATCATACAGCTGACCTTCAATAGCTAGATCTGGAATAACTACCATGTCAATAATGTGACCTGGTAGTTTTTAGCCAATATTTGCACATTAACCATGCCCAGGAGATGTTTAGATGGAATAATTTTTTTTCCTTACCAACAAATGCAAAGAATTCTGAAATCTCTCCGGAAGAACAAGGGAAACTCATTCCTCAGGCCATGATTTTTTTCCCACCTGACTTGAAAGAGTGATGTTTAGCTTTTTCTATGCAAGAAGCATTGTTTAGAAATCAAGTGATGTAATGTAATGGTATATTTGAAGGTTACTTAATATTCTAATGTAATTCTAAAATTAAAATATATTTCAATATTCATTTTTATATAAATCAGTTCTACTGAATTTGTAGCAGTCTTCTCTAAAGGATGAGGTTTCAGAATATAATACTTAGGGCTGTTTCCAAAAGGCAGATGGGTACAATTTCTCTCAGAATAAGATAAAGAAATCAACTTATAGTGGCCACTATTCATGTACAATATTTCTTAGTAATTCCTCTTGTTCACAAAACAGTATATATAAGGATTTAGTTTTTTTTTCTTATACGTTACAGTATCCCAATGCCTTGAAAATTGCTAATCTATTAGTACTAACTGGAACATCCAATAGTTTAGACTAGTGCATTCCCCAACCACCACAACAAGATAAAAAAAAGAGTATAGTTCTAAAAGAATCTCAGGCCACCTGGTTAATCTTTTGTAAATTTTTAGAAATCTATAAAGTTCAGATTTTTTAGCCTTTTCCAACAATTTGTTTTTTTTACCCAACAACATTTACAGTTGAGAAATTCTGTCCTTTTATAACTTCTTTCTCATGCAATTTTATTTTTAAAACACACATACGAATGCACATGCACACCTATGCTATGGCCAATAACTGACCATTCCCTGCCAGATAGAAATCATTTTAAAATAAAATAAATATTTTAAAAGTAAAAAGGGAATGGACTCACATGAATAAGTATAAAAGACACATGGACAATAACTAAGGGTGGGGGGTGGAAAGGGGAGGGAGGCGGGGAGCATGGGGTGGGGGGCGGGCAGGGTTGGGATTATAAGACAGAAACCTGTACTTGAACAAGAATTAAATAAAAATTATATTAAAAAAAGTAAATATATTAAATATTATTGAGTCCCCCTAGAGCCTTCTTTTCTCCAGTCAAATAATTCCACTTCTTTATAGGTCCTATCTTATCTTAATTTAAAAGTAAAAATTAGGGCACACAGAATGAATGGTGGGGCAGGAGAACCCAGCTTCCCTGTTCTCCCACAAAGATCAATGATTGGACACTATTCACAACAAAAACAGCTGTGAGAAACCTCTACAGTTCACATAGGACCTTTTAATAACACTGTGAAACAAACAAAAGAACTGAGAATAAGCACACAGAAGAGAAGGAAATAAATTCATGTTACCTGCATCATCCCATCCCCCAAGCTGGCATTGTTCAGCAGCAAGAAGAAATTTCCTAGCCAGAAAGAGTTCCCTTCACCAGAAAAGGGAGACTGGATGAGTAATCAGCTTCCCAAGCTTCTTGGGAAACTGTACAAAGATCCCACTTTAGTTTCATCCCACACATACCTGCAAAGTAGAAAGGTGGTAAGCCAGCTAGGAACAAGGAAGAAAAGTACAGGCCATTATTAGCAGACACATAGCAGAAGTGTTCATCATTCAGCGTTCTGCTCTGCATAAAATCTAGGCATATTTCACCACCAATGAAGCCAACAGCCAGCACAATTGCTGCAGACGCCCTGCAGATTTCTCCACCTTTTGTCCCATACCAGCCACCTGAGTCTCTCCCTTTTCTCTTACCCCCACCACTCCCACTGGAGCCCTAGACCCGCACCTGCTGCCACTGAGGTCTCTATAGCTGGGCAAGTATAAAATGCCAGCTTCCAGAGTCCCTCTCCACCCCCACCAGAGCCCAGGAACCATACTCACAGCCAGCTCAGGCTTCTGTGGCTGCAGATGTGCAAGATACCAACTATGTACTTATATAACATTGGCCTGCTGCCAGTCATTAGCTTCCACTGTAGCCCATAAGCACTGGGGAGAGTGTGCAGCCATGGATGGGTGCTTCAAAATCCAGGGCCCCCACAACTGTTTGTGAGCCCATTTCAAGCCCTGCCACCATCACTGGCTGACACTACCATGCCCACCTATAGCTAGCCCCTCCAGCTTTGCACCTGCGCACCCTTAGTCCAAACCCACCAACAGCCTCCACTACAGTGTGCTAGTCCAGAGTGATAGTGTGCAGCTACAGGAAACCATGTCAATAGTCAGGTCTTCTGCAGCTGCTAGTGAGTCTATAGTTGTTCCCTGCCTTGTTATCTGCCCTGGCCCTCATGACCATGAGGATGTCTTCAACTGGCCCTGTTACGTAGTCACTTGGAGCTGGCTCTCCACAGCCAAGTGTGTGCACACCACCAGGTCTGGCAACCACCACTGCCTACTGTTACCCACAGCTAATAGAGCTGGAGGTACCATTTAGAACTCCAATAGCTCTTGCAGCCACTGCAGACTCCTTGTTTTGATCACCAAGGACCACACAAATTTTGATACTGTGGACCCCAGAAGCATGAGCTGAAGAAACATCAAACTTCTTCAGAACTGGTGCTGCCATATACCACCACACTTGGCACCCTGCACCACTAAACTCAGGGTCACAACATAATCTAGTGTGTTGCCACCCTCAGATGAAAGGCTTCTTTTAGTGAACTCGGTCCATAAAGTCAGAAAGAGGTGATTGCTTCTTCAAATGGGCAGACTCCTATGTATGGTTACAGGGATCATAAAGAATCAGAAAAACATGTCTCCATCAAAGGAATACAGTGAAGCTTCAGTATCTGGCCCCAATGAAATGGAGATCCAAGAATTACCCAACAAAAAATTCAAAATAATTGTTCTACAAATGTTCAGAGAGCTAGAAGAGAACATGGATAAACAATTTAATGATATGAGGAAAACATTACAAGAACTAAATTAGAAGTTCAAAAAAGATACAGAAAAAATGAAAACAAATGGAAATTTAGGAACTGAAGAAGACAATGAATGAATTAAAGAATTCAATATAATGCTTCAACAGCAGACTTAAGCAAGTAGAAGACAGAATCAGTGAGCTAAAATATAGTATGTATATGATATTTTATGTAAGCCCCATGGGCACCACAATGCAAAACTATACAATACATACACAAAAGATAAAAAGAACAGAATTAAAGCATACCACTATGGCAAATCATCCATTTGCAAAGGAAGGAACAAGGAAGGAAGAAAAGAAAAATGAACTATGTAATTGTCAGAAAACAATTTAGAAGTTGGCAATAGTAAGTCCTTACCTATCAATAATATCTCTAAATATTAATGGATTGGCTCCTCCAATCAAAAGGCATAGAGTGGCTGGGAGGATTTTGAAAAAATAAGACTGGATTAAATGCTGCCTACAAGGGATTCACTCCAGCTTTAAGGACAAACATAGACTCAAAGTTAAGGGATGAAAAAAGATACTCTATGCAAATAAAAACCAAAAGACAATAGGGGTAGCTGTACTTGTACCAGAAAAAATAGATAATAAGCCAAATATGGTAATAAGAAACAAAAAATCATTAAAAATGATAAGGGAGTCAATTAGTCAAGAAGATATAATAAAATAAGCATACATGCACTGAACATTGGATCCCTTAAATAAATTAAACATGTACTAACAGATATGAAAGGAGAAATAGACAACAATAAAATAATATATATGGAAATTCAATATCCTGTTCTCAACAATGGATAGATCATCCACACAGAAAATCCAGACAGATCATCCAGAGAGGAAATGTTGAACTTGAACTACACCTTAGACTAAATGAAAATAACAGACATATACCAAACATTCCATCCAACAGCAGGACAATACACATTCTTCTCAAGTACACTCAGAATATTCTCCAGGATAGGTAAAAAAAATAGGTTACAAAACAAGTCTTATCAAATTTAAGAAGATTGAAATCGCAAGTATCTGACTACAGAGATATGTAACCAGAAGCCCATAACAGGAGGAATCTGGGAAATTCACAAATGTCTGGAGATTAAATGACATGCTCCTGACCAATTGGGTCAAAAATAGAAATCCAAAGAAAAATAAAAAAAACTCAAACAAACCAAAATAAAGCACAACATTAACATAATAAAGGCCATATATGACAAGCCCACAACTAACACCTACTAAATGGTAAAAATTTGAAAACTTTTCCTCTAAGATCAGGAACAAGACAAAGTTGTTAACTCTCATCACTCCTATTTGACATTATACTGGAAGTTCTAATCACAGCAATTGGGCAAGAAGAAGAAATAAAAGATATAAATCAAAAAGCAAAAAGTAAATTTGTCTTTGTTTGCAGATGATATGATTTTATATGCTAAAATGATTGGGTGAAAGGCTATTGGAGAAAATGATATTTACATGGTCACAAAATATTTCCCAAATGTTACTTACTAGTTGCAAGAGTAAAAAAGTACCTTACATTTATAACAGAGAAATTTGGTGATTAAACTTTATACCACCAATAACAGGGCAAACTGCTAATACCTACCTCTGAACACAATGCAGTAAGGATGCAGCATCACCTATACATGACTGTATACTAAATGAGAGTTTGTATCAGTATTAAATTCCTTGGGCTAGTTCATTGCATTGTAGTTATATAGGTGAAAGTTATTGTTTAGAAAAACCATTATTTGGTGAGTTATCATGTTTTATGCTTCAAATATCTTACAATTTTATTTATCATTTATACTTCAGTAGAGATGAAAAAATTAAAAAAAAATAAAAGTAAAAATTACCATAAATTGGGTTACTCAGTGTTTTTTGAAAATCAAGGAAGGATTCTCACTTTATTTTTTAAAGATTTTATTTATTTTATTTTTAGATAGGGGGAAGGGAGGGAGAAAAAGAGGGAGAGAAACAGTGTGTGATTGCCTCTCACACACCTGCTGCTGGGGACCTGGTCTGCAACCCAGGCATGTGCCCTGCCTGGGAATCTAACCAGCAACCTTTTGGTTCATAGGCTGGCAGTTAATTCACTGAGCCACACCAACCAGGGATGATCAATGTTTCTACACCAACATAACATGATGCTAGATGGCCTAAATCAGACATTTATGCTACCACTTTTACCCAGCTATTCTTAGTATATAATCCATACCTAGCACAATAGCTTTGAAAATATCCTTGGTTACTTATACTTTCTCTAATTTGCTAGTATAGTATAAAGAACATGGCCTTCTTGCCAGAAGTATGTGGATTTAGCATTGACACAGTCACCCAGTAGTTTAGGATAGTTCATGCCTAACATTTATCCTCTCTTGGCTTCAGTTTTTTTTAATCAACATGATTGGGCTAAAATGGCTACCTTTCAGTGTCCTACAGGATTAGCTGAAGTGTGTGTAATATGTTTGGCTTAGTAGAAAGTGTTTACTAAATATTAGCTATTTCTATTATTGACACTTGTTTCAGGTAATGTCCTTTTCCAATGTGACAGCATTTAGTGACTCCCACAGGAAGATATGCCTATGCCTCTATCCATTTCCTATACACTGGGGATTGTAATTGGTTGACTCATTTAGAACAATTGCCAATATAGAACCCTAGTGTATAGGAAATGAGTCAACCATGAATATATACTCACAATCTGACTTGATGACACCTAATTGCATAGTTAGAACCACAAGAGGAAATGAAAAAAAAAGAGGTCTTATGGGCTTCTTTGGCTGTGAAATTCTGTCCACAGTGTGAAATACTTCTTTGTCCTTTATACCAATGATGTGAGGGTCACCAGGACATTAGCACAGAACTCAGTATTCAGTTTTCCTTTACCAATTCATAAATTGTGCAGTGTCATACACAAAAACACATAAAATGGAGCATGTCATCTACAAAAACACAGGGAATCTCAACTCCACTGGGGCAGAAAAAAATCTTTGCTATATGAACCCACCCTTTAATAGAGAGATCAACAGCAGACACCAAAAGACTTCATTAATTTTAATAGTTGAGCATAGTTTTAATAGTTCTTCCTAAGAATTATCTCCCAGGGACCCCCAGGACATTAACATACCACACCTACAAGTATTCAAATTTCATAAATGCAATATTGCAAAAGCAGGAGAACTAAGAAAAACCTTTAGGGCCTTGCAATGAAAACAAATGCTGAGCAAATTCTCTCAGTTCTTGTTACTAAATGCTAAATATTAAATGCTAAAAATGCTTAAAAAGCTATGCTGACAGCTTGGGAGAAGCATGAAGAAGGAAGTTCTCAAAATGACAAGCACTTTTACACTTGTTTTTTTTTTTCATATTATAACCAGGATGACACAGGACATATTTATTTATTTTGGTAACCATGTTGATATCAAAGGGAGACAACCCTTTGTTGGTGCCAAAGAGTGAAACATTGTCAGAACAACAAATGGAGTTGGTTTTATTTATGGCAAAATAGGTTAGTAAGGGCCAAGATTCCCAGACTCCTTATAACTGTGCTTCCTATAACTTTACTCATACTTTGGTGTCAAGAACAGAAACTAGGAATACAGAGCCAGTCACTGTAATAGCACAACAAAATTTGTGCTATTACAGTGAATGAACTGATGTGAATGTGAACTGATGTTCATTCAAGTGAATAAACTGATACTTGGCATGCAGTGTGAACAGGCTGGACCTAAGCTTCTCTAAGTGGAAACCTTTCTGGAACATTTTGAGGAGGTGACATCCAGCGTCAAGCCTGACTTGTCAGTGCCCTGGCCATCATGAGAACCCAAAAGAAAAACTGGGTTCTTAACAAGTTTATCTCAGCCCTCTGAATATGCCTACTCTATCAAAATTTGCAACCAGAATTTCAGATTTGATATCATACATAACCAAAATGAAATAAATATGTGTATGCCTCCTTCAGTTACATTCACTACATACAAGACTTTAAGTCTGGGGTAGAAACTGAGTGATGCAAGACCCCTTTTCCCTACACTAGCCTTTCACCTTTTTAGCTTTCTCTCACTCTCCTTCTATTCTCTTGCCTCCTTCCTGCCCCTTTCTTCCAAACCTAGTCTTATGCCCTTCCCCCTGCTTCTTCTCTTTCTTCCTCATTACTGAAGTTGAATAATTCTAAATATCGTAGCTCCAGAGGATTGGGCCAATAAAGCTGTCGTGAGCTCCCAGAAATAAGAGGAGCTGTGAGAAAAAGAAGACTGTTTCTGGTCATATTGACAGTTATTTAGAGACTCTTTTGAACTCATAGGTATTGAGAACATTCTATTGAGTGGGATTTCAATACCTACACCGTAATCTGGGAATTTTAGTTTCTAGGATATAAATTTCAAGATGATAATGATGATAAAATAATAAACCATTAGTCACACAATAAGATCCAATTTTTATGCACAAGTATTCAAATAAAATAAGGAGGGATATTATTTAAAGCAGATGGGCCTATCAGATACATATTTGTCACAGTTCTTAGTTTTGAATTCACAAGTGCTAGCTGGAAGAAACTGCTTCAGTTAGTAAATCAGTCTGCATCTCTTTCATAGCACAGAGAGCAAGACTGGAGGAGCCAGCCAGAGTTATGATAGGAGGTCAGTTCTCTGCTTGCATCTCCCTTTTCTCCAGAGCAACCTAATGGTTACTGTCCTTAGCCTCTTCCCTACCCTCAGGAGCATCAGGTACTGTTGGCCTGTAAGTGTAACAGAAGTTATTTCCTTAGATGCTTCTGTTAAATGCTTTAAATTAATTCTACCCTGGCCTTGCATGGTTCTAAATGTCTTTTCATTCATTCAACAAATTTTCATTGAGTATCCATTCTTTTCCAAGCATGATTATAAAGTTAGATAATACATTAATTCCAGTTAGTCTAATACTTTTTTGTAAGAATAATCTCTGACACAATTAATATGATGTATTGATAAACTGCAGTATGCTTACAATGTCAATCCTGTCACTATTAAGTGTTAAATCACTTTCAGCATATGTATCTCTTAACTATTTGGAAAATTTCCATCCATATGACAATAATAAGAACAAAGATGATACAAAATCGAAAATGAAAATAAACTTTCTAATTTGCTTCTTCTTTTGAGGAGTATACAAACCCATTTTCAGGCCACATGGTATTGTGGGGACACTACCAAACATGGAGTCAGATGACCTAGATGTATCTCTGCTTCATAGCCTTTGGGAAGTTACTTTACCATTTTGAGTCCCCAATTTTTTACCCTAAAAACAGTCTGGGAGTTCTTGCCCTACCTTTCTCTGGCATGACTGATAGAAAAAAATGAAATAATGTTTGCAAAAGTGCTCTGAAAATCATAAAGCCCCATTCAAATGCAGATTATCACTAACAAACAATCCTTGGGCAAAAGGTCACATTAGAGTTTCTTTTTCTCCATTTTTAAAAGGGGCGGGGACTTACATTACCAACTAGCATTATTTGGGCATTTGGCAGCATAAGCCACATTTATTTCCTCATGAAACAGACCAATTAGAAGTTTTCCTTATTGAAGATGAAATGCACTCCCCGTGGGCCAGACTCAGAGTTGGAGATGCTTTGTTTACTGAGGGTTTCAGCCAAGGCTTCAGGTCCGCAGAGGAAAACTCCTATTCGGGTACTTTTGGGGGGAAAAGAAAGAAAAAAAAGACAGTTTCAGGCTTTGCAATGCCATAGATTACATAGCATGCAGTGGGGATTTCCAAATGATTTTAGGCCCCAGGGCATAGAACCCTTTGCTTCTTTGTGTTTCCCACAAATGGCTGACTTCAGATTGCCCTGTGGGATAGTTGCTCAACCTTGTTTGTGAGAGCAGAAGGATACTTCAAATGTCAGTTCACTTCCCTGGAAAATTATGTTCAAGCAAGGTTTATGGAAACTTTGAGGATTCACTACAGAAAATATGGTGGTGAATTTGTGACTCTGTGGACTACTTCTTTTCAGGGCTATACTCTCCCAACGCTCCTGGTGTCCTGAAATCAGGAACAAATCTGCTTTAGATGTACTAACTCTGCCCACAGCTTGGTGTGGCTTTATCCTTCTACAGTTTAGAGTCTGAAGCCCTGCTTCTCAGGGTGTGGGTCCAGGCTAGTTAACAGTGCAGATTCTTGGGCCTCACCCCATACCTACCAAAATCAGTGTGTTTTGAAGAGATCTATGAAGTGATTTATATGCTCATTAAAGTGTGAGAAGCAATTGCCTAAAGGGTATATTTGGGGGGATTTTTTGAGATTATTATGCATTCTAGCAAGATAAAGAATCCCCTCAAAGTTTCCTGGTGGCTAAAGCTAAAGTGAGGGCAGAAAGGACCTTGGGATGTGTGTCAGCCGAAAATGGGGACGGAGTCTCTTTAATAACAAGTATAAAATGTATTGAATTAAAAGAAGTAGATACACTGGTGAAATTTAAAAGATGAACGAAAAGAACTGAGTTATGGTCCTCCTTGGGAGGAGCAAGATTCAGAAAGCCTGAGGTGGAAGCCTGAGAATCTTTGTTTCTGAAAGTCTCCAGGGAATTTTGATGTGACTAAAAGATTCCTCTTTAAATTAGAGAAATGTAGACTGTTTCATCAGGTGTAAATATAGGAATCTAGGTATTGTCATTTTCAGAATACACAAATCTAGCCATATTCAGGAGCTCCTACTTTTAAGCAGACCACAAACCTCAAGAACACTTTGAACAGGGGATGACTTACTTTGGATGTTGGCTCGCAATTGTCTTGAACTCATTATCCCAGTTGGGCCGTCCATACAAAGTCTTCTGTTTCAAGCCTGTGATAACATCTTTCTCCTCATCATGGTGCACAGCAAAATGATTGGCCTGCAGGAAAGGAAATAAATTCAGAAAAAAGAGACATGCTGTAAAAATACTTAGATATATTTACATATCTCACTACCTGCCCACTCTAACCATATAAATATTTGGGGCAAGGCATGCTGAAGGGTAGAAGACAAAAAAGATGAATGAACTAGATCTCTTCATGCAATTTATAATGTAGAAAGTCAGACCTTGAAGTAGCAACATGAATAATTGTATTTGTAGAATAGGATAAGATGTGTGCTATGGAAGAGACCCAAACATCTCAAATATAGCAAAGAAAGGAGTTGGGATGGGAAAATACAAGAATGTTTCAGAGTGGCACCATTTGATCCAAGCTTTGAAGTGTGGGTAGGATTTAATTGTCTCACCTGCTTTTCTTTCAGCTTTATATCTCATCTTCTATAAGACTTTCTCTCCTCATGCAAATATACCTCTACTACCACTGCTTTAGGAGAATCACTAAGAATTAAAACAACCATAGACTAAAATGCACTCATATTTTGGTAACATAATGAGACATCAAATCAAGCCTAAAGCTAGTTTGTGTACGTATGTGTGTGTAAGTAGTCACCTATTGATTTCTGCTACCATTCTAGGGAGCCTCAGTTTGAACAACAGATACTTTTCACAAAAGTGGTTCATTACATTTATTCAAAAATTAACTCAGATTTTAAATCCATTGGACAGGAGATAAGTGAGGATAAGAAGGGTGGTTACTCTGGTTTAACAATCCTGTAGAGACTAGTTTTGCAAAGCAAAATACTTATTTTGAAATATAAATACATTTCCTATTAACTGTATCTGACTTTTTAAGTATTAAAACTGCAAAGCAATTTATATGTTATCGATTTTTTCTTGGTTTCATTTTTATAAAATATTTTTTGTTGCTGTTTTGTTTTAAATTGCAGAAGTCGAAACTTGAAATCACTTTTCTGGAGTAGCAACTTTCATGGTCATGTGTCCTTGGCACATTTGCTACAAGCCTCTTCTAAGACTTGGAGAATCTATGCTAACCAATATGCCAAAACCCAAATGAGAAAAAGTCAGTTTTCTCAGGTATGAGATGCTTGGGAAAGATCTGAGGAGCCACTGAGAGCCACTGAGGAGGAGCCACTGAGACACTGGTCAGGAATAGGCGAAGACTCTTGTTATAGGTCTTCTCTCAGAGTGCCAGCTTATGCTGCTTCCATGCAAATCATTAATGTTTGCTTATTTACAACTTGAAATTAACTTGTCTCAGAGTTTCTGAGTCATGCAGAGCTAGATAATTTTTTTGTTGTGGGGGTTGTTTTTTTGAATTATAGGATGTTTACATTGCTAAATATCTCTGGAGAGATGGGATATACATATACATAATATACACACATATATACACATACATATGCACTATATATCACCTTTTAAAGACATATTTTGATGTATTTCCAAATGATAATAGCAATCTACTGGGAGCTGTTAAGAGTCCAGCTCTGGAGCAGTCTTACTCTGCTAATTACTCATTAGATGCCTTTGGGACAAATGACCTTACTTGCTCTGGGCCTTGGTTTCCTCATCTATAAAATGTGAATAATAATATTGGTTACTTAATAGAGTTGTTGTGAGGATTGAAACAGACAAACTATATAAATACTGAGAACAGTACCTGGCAAATAGTGTATGCTTAATAACTCTGAGCAACTTAATATTATTTAATACTACCTTTAAAATGTATTGTGTGTATTATGAAACATGCATAAACATAAAACTAAAGGGATATACAGTATATGCATGTATATATGTTTGGCACCACTGGTAGGGGCATTGCTCTAATAAGATCAAAGTCATGGCTTTTATTCACTGTTGGCTCCTTAGTTTTCATCTGTCCCACAGGTAACAACTTTAAATCTAATATTAACCATCTGATTATGATGGTGATATTGAGTGAAAGTGGATAGGCTGAATCACTGGAATCTATCAACTATTTTTAGTAAAAACACTGCATGAAACTCTCCAACAGCTAAGGGAAAGTCAGTAAGCCCTGGGCTCTGTGGGAAGGACCTGAAGCTTTGCTTTGGCTCTTGTCCTCACCTGTGACTCATCCCAGCCGGTGAGGTATATGTTATAGCTGAGGAAACCAGCATTGTTTCTCTCTTGCATCTGGGTCTCCAGCAGCTGCAGCAAGTCAGCAAACCACTCAAAGGCATGTGTGTCTCGGCACAGCCAGTAGAAGTAGATCTAAAAGAGGATGGATCATAAAGCAGATTATATTTAAATAGGACCTGTTAGCATTAACACAGGTATTTCTTTCCTCTCCCCAACTGTTTTCTTGCTGCTCAGAAGGTCTGAAAACAGGTTTTCAGAAAGCTCTAGACATTCGACAAACTAGTAAACATGAACTTGCTCTGGCCTTCACATTGGCAAGGCAGTAAGTAAGTAAGCTTATATATTATGCCAATAATGTATGCCAGTTAAGTTTTAAGAATATCTTTAATACACTATAAGTTTGTTTGTTAGAAAAGTCAATATACCTTGGACTTGATCTATACACATTCAAAGGAATTTGGGAATGTTTATTATGGCCTGAAAAATATATTGTTTAGAAAAAATTAGCCTACAAGTTTCTCTCTGGGTCTGCTCTTGCCACCCCCCCCACCCCCAGAATTCCTGGCTTCCTTTGTACCTCCTCGGAGAAAAACCACTGGGATCTAGACTAGCAGTGTCTGCCACAAGACTACCTCCCCACCTGTTACTGTCATACATTCCTGAGTTCCTAGAGAAAAAAGTAGTTCTACTCACACCTACCTCACATAGAAAAGAGGAAAAAGGGACAATGGAAAGTCATAGTAAGTTTAGTGTTCCTATTACAGGTAATCTCTGCAGGTATTAGAATGTCTCAAGTCTTGTTAAAGGTGTCCTTTATCAGACAATGAAACCGAATTTACATGGCACAAAAAATCTCAGGGAATTTATTCTGAAGAGATATGTATAAGAAAGTAATAGTTACACAAAAGACATGTCTCATGTCCTCTTCCCTCAACAAAAGCATTGGGGAGCTGAAAATGAAATCGATCTTGATCTCTAACCTAGGATGATAGAAAAAATATTCTATATGCTCTCAATGGAACATGAAGCAATCATTAAGATGAGTACTATAAAGCCTGTGACAACACTGAAAATCACTGTTTTCAGAAAATCAGGGCATAAAATTGCACATCCTCAATATTTACAACTTTCTAAAAATAATTACACATTTGGGAAAATATGGAAAGAGAATATACAAACAAGGATAGGTATTGAGTTCTCTCTACTCCAACTTTCTTCCAAATTTCTTGTAATATATTATTCTATATAGTAATATACAAATACAGTATATTACATTTGCTGGTGGTTCTGATTATACAGAAGCAAATTTAACTTGTCAAGTCACTTTTTTAAGAGAATCCTGCCTCTCTAGAACCACCTTGAACTGGCCTACACTTCCCTTGGTCTCTGCCACCCTCAGCCACAAAAGCTGTCTCAAGCTTCATTTGGCAGTGTGATGGATGCTTCAAGCCCTCTGAAGAATGAAGGAACCTACCTTTTTGAGCTTCAGACTGGTGGCATTATTGCAGTATTTGTACCAGACTGACTTGAGAATGGATGCAAAAGGCGTGACCCCAATTCCTGCTCCTACTAACATCACTACCTCGTAGCTGAACACGTCTTCGCTGGCTGTGCCAAAGGGCCCATCAACTGCTATCCTGAAGGGAAGCATAACAAGAGGTGGTTACAGACATACCTTACTCTTCAGAGTGGGATGGCACATACATTATTTCTGGGGGTGTGCAATATGTCACTCAAACCAGGAGAAGTTATCTACAGGAAACTTTGTTCTGTGAAACAGTTTTCAGGTAACCAACTTAGTGTCAACATTGGGGTTGGAGGTATGAATAGAAATTTTTAGCTTATTGAAAACATTTGGTAATTCTCAGGGATATTTTGTTCATCTCCCCATCCCTCTTTACCCACAATTGCACTCACATACACACATGCCCATCTGTATTTCTTGTCAGGGCATCCCACACTTAAATTTTCTGCTTATATTGCACATTAAAATAAAGAAATTTCTGTATCATAATATCTTGTAGATTTAATGTATCCAGTTTTCATTTAGCTATTCATTGAGTTATTCAACAAACTTTTCTTCAGCATCCACTAAGTTCCTGACACCATGTTAGGCATGTGGGAAGAAGGAGGTAAAGTGAATAATATGTTATTTATGCCCAAATAATGTATGCCAATTAAGTTTTAAGGATATCTTTAATACACTGTAAGTCTGTTTTTTAGAAAAGTTAATATACCTTGGCCTTGATCTATACATATTGAAAGAAATTTGGGAGTGTTTATTATTAATATTTGATTCAAATATTTTACATTTCACATAAGATTTATAAGTATATGCAAAAGCACACCATACACATAAAATGGAGAACATAGAGATAGCTACCTATACTTGTATAACCTGTGTGTTTGGTCAGACTCAGGAGATAGTGAGAGATGAAAGAAGAGGAGCTTTTTGGTATCATTTTTCCTGAACTCATTCACCTTTGTAATATGCACTTTGTACTCACTTAGGTAGCTTCCAGGCATCTTGAAACTCCTGCTTATCACAGCCACAGGCATTGAACAGTCCCTCTGTCCAGTCCCCAACAATGCGGATATGGATGCTAAAGAAATCTTCCTCAGGGGCAGAGGTCAGTGTGAAAGGGTGCCATTCCAGCTTGGATACCTTGGGGCACTTAACAAAAATGTATTGTCCCACCTCCATCTTGAATCCCTTCTTCTTCATCTGTAGCTCAATGGTTTTGAAAGGATGAGTTACCACCTATAGAACAAAACATGTCTTTGGAAACTACACTTTCCCCAAATACTTGCTTTTTCAGTGTCCATATGGATAAAGGGCTGAACTAAGATGCCACACCCAGGTTTCTTCTTCATGACTAATGCAGCATTTCCTATAGCGATATGACTGTCATTGGGCATTGCCCTCAGCTGCAGCCCATGGCCAATGATGAGCTGATGCAGGGATGCAAAGGCCTGGCCCCTCTCCTTAATTTGGGACAACTCTGAGAGCCCATGCTAACTCCAACACTCCCTGTAGGATCAGCTGAGGCTGCAATTGCAGCCACAATGAGGGTCAGCTTTTCCCTCTCCCCAATCTTGCCTTTCTTTTCTTTGACAGGTTCATCTCCAGAGAACATGCTCCAATAAAACTGCATGCAGTTTTCTATCTCAGTGTCTTTACAGGGGAATTCAACCTAAGATACCATCTTATTACCATATTTTTTCTCCAAGAATTCAAGGCAGGGGCTAGAAAAAGAAAGAAGAGATGGTTTACTCCTCAGCCTTCCTGTCTCCCTAGGGATTGATCAAGAGCATCTGGATAGAAGAAGATCCCACTGGCAAGTTATAGCAACATCTCCCAAACCAAGGATAACTATCTTTGTCTGCCTTTGTCCTAAGTCACAGCTTGAACCTTTCTAACTCCATACATTGTTTCTACATTTCTCCCCATTTGGGTAATACCAGTTATCTCTCCAAATCCAACCCCTACCAACCCATTGCCATCCATCCACATATATGGATGTTCATAACATCTTTGTTTGTAATAGCATAAAAAATGGAAATAGTACAAATGTCCATCAATTGCTGAGTTGATAAATAATTTTTTAAATAGAACACAATAAGCTTTTGTTTCAACACAGAAAGTAAGATATTGTTTCTTTGATGAGTCCTGAAAAGCCTAGAAGAACTTGGTATGTACAACTCAAAACAAACCAAAGGATATACAAGGAAAGAAAAATCAATAGAAAAAAATACCAGCTTCCTAATGTTGACTGATCTTGCTGAGCTTTTCTTTTCATCAATGAGGAGGAATAGAATGGGAAATCCTTTTAATAAAAATTGCCAAACATTTCCAAAACTTGTGACTTAAGTATATCTTATATGATAAAACTATAACCAACTTTCCTTCATCACTGAAATAAGAAGCAGTAAAGCTTTATTTTAAAAACAAATTTAAACTTTAATAAAAATTATTTTGAAAATTATGGTTACCATGTTGCAATATTATATGGCAAAACCAATTTTTATCATATAGCAATTTTGCTACCACAGGCAAAATTGGGATTGAATGTAATAAAATGTAGTAGGGGACAGCATTATCACTGAAATACTTTTAGATAATAACTTCTTTCTTATGTGTGCTTATATGAAGAGGAAATGAATATTTGTTTTCTTTGAAGGAAAAAAAGTTTGCCTTAGAAGTACGTTTAAGGGAAATATTTGTGTGGTTATTCAGTTCTAGTCTAGTAAGGAAAATTTTGAGGTAGCTCTTTTTGCTGATCTATGGGATTTTTTCTTATAATACAATATAAGTAGCATAAAAGGAGAACTATAGTGGCTTCTTGCATTTCCAGATTTCCAATGCCAGCTAGACTCTTTTCACTATGACCTTCCATAGATGCTAAGAAAGAAAAGTTGGGGTGAAGGACAGAAGGAATGTATGTGTTTTGCAAAAATAACCCATAGTAAGCTTTTGACCAATACTTTTTGAACTGAACTGAATTGAATTAAATGTTATTTGATACAAATAGTCTTGTCTGAAACTATTATAAGAACTTCCAGAGTTCAAATAACTATTAAATGGTTTCCTGAAACTATCATAAGAACTTTCTATTTCTATTTATTTAGTTGGATTAATTAATTAATTAATTTATTAACAATGAGAAGCAACATAGAATTGTTGGAGGGAAAGCCACTATTTACTTGGAACTTGGTGCACTCAATTCTAGATGTAGTTTAGTTAGTAACTTCCTTGAGACTTTGGAACTTTATTTGATAGTCTATGATTACATACAATGCACAGAAAAGGAGGTTAAAGGGATTTGGGAAACTATGTCAACTTCAACCAGACCCACACCCCTGGCTCTCTGGTTTGGCATCTGAATATTTTAAGTTTCAATGTATGCCCTTTTGAACTCACCTCTTGTTCCCCACCCTTAACTAATCACATTACTACCTTATGTCCCTTCCTCTACACACAAGCCCCACATTCATTTACACAAAACATTTGGGTTCATTTTTCAACAGAAAATGTAATTATCATTCTAGTTTACCCAGTTAAAAGGCCCAACCATTTGAATACCAAACAAAGTACACTGGAATAAATACATCATCTCTCTGCTCTAGGTTTAATCAAAAGAAACTGAGTAAAAGAGAGCTCTGATGATATAGAGAACATGGGTAGACTTTTCCATTCTATAGTAACATTCTATTAGTAATTCCTAAACCAGTCAATACCTTGGTGATGACCACCTTCTGTTGAGATCGCCAAAACCGTACCAATCTCTCACAGAAATACAGGAACATGGGACCCACTATCCATTTCCAAGTCTGTAACCGGAGAAAAAGAGGATTTTAAAGAAGGATGTTTTAAGGGGTGATAGTTAATAAAAGATTCATGGGGACAAGACATTTTAGAAGTCAAGTTAATCTTTGTAGCATTTTAAAATATTTTGTTAGATTATAAAATGTCTTCTACAAAATAATGCATAAATATTATCTAAAATTAAAATAATAAAATTTTGAGCCAGTAAAAATGAACAATCTCTATGACTGTATTAGGGAACTATATCTACAGCATGAAACTTTCCCAAGAGGAACTGCCCACAAGAATGAGATTTCCTCCTAGTGTTGCAACAGCAGTTGCAATAACCCTACACCAGAGTGAATTTGGTTTCGGAATTAACATTTCCCTAAAAAATACCATTTCAGCAACACCATATTTTTAATGCAATATTGCAATTGCTTTCAATTATTGTGTAGCAAAATTTATTCTCTTGCAAGATGAGAAATTTTATGTAAGAATTTAGCTATTTCTCCAATGTCCTGATAACTTCCTAAGAGCAATGCAATGCACTTGCTGAATAGAAAAAATCCTAAAGAATTTCAGATTTCTCTAAATTCCCCTCTTGTCAGAATCTGTGGTGTTTCAGAACACTGGAATTACCTTGTAGCATTGTTAGTTATGTAAAAATATTTAGGTCAGCCCTGGCTGGTGTAGCTCAGTGGATTGAGTGTGGGCCTGTGAAGCAAAGGGTCACTGGTTCAATTCCCAGTCGATTCCCAGTCAGGGCACATGCCTGGGTTGCAGGCCAGGTCCCCAGTGGGGGACACATGAGAGGCAACCACACATTGATGTTTCTCTCCCACTCTTTCTCCTTCCTGTCCCCTCTCTCTAAAAATAAATAAATAAAGTATTTTAAAAAATATTTAGGTCAAACAGCTCCATTCCAGGAGGCAGTCAGTTAAGTTCCTAGTTTAATACTAGAAGTAGTAAAGAATTTTAGAAGGCAATTATCATCTAAAAGATGGCATTCCAGAATGAATTCCAAGAAGGAAATACAATAATGAAGTGCTTCTCACTGTTTCACGTGTGGTCTTTCTATTAAATTATTTTTTTAGAAATGTTTTATTGGAAGTTGAGAACACGAGTTTAATACCTGAAGTAGCAAAGAATTTTAGAGGGCAACATCACCTACATGTTCCCCTTTGTAGCCAAAGCTGAAGAATATCTGCCTTAAAAAATGAGTAATGTTCTGCTACTGGCCTTTTTTTTTGGCACAAGTTTTTAAAATAGTCTGGCATCATCTATTTCCTGGGTGCCACCATGGGGCCCCATTGAATGGAGCCAGGTCTTAGACATTACCTCTCACATCCCCCAAAACCCAGAAATTCCTTTGAGGTAGATGCTTGTGAAGACAGTAGTACTCTGACTCCAGCTGTCTTCGAGGAAATATGCCTTCCCCTAACCTATAACAGAGAACCTGAAATATAGTTCCCTTTTTAGCATTTCTGCTGATGTCTGCACGTAGTGGAAACAGTTTACTGAGGTGTCTGGTTGCTTTCATTAATTATCAAAGATGCTTAAAGATAGTAAGTCCTCAGAGAACATTCTGTGTCTCAAGGAAGAATACTCCTGTGTTAGTAGAGTAAGAAAAAAGAAATAAAAAAATGGGATGGGAAGTTTATCTTTATATTATACTGTGCTTGAGGAAAAAATGAATAATTCTGCTCAGAAGTTCTGTACAAATGTTGATTTTTTTGCCTGGTTTTATACCAATGGCTAGCATAATAGTGAACAAAGTATACTGCTTGCCATGGGGGAAAATGAACATCACAGGGCCCACATTTTGCTCTACATAGCAGAGATATTGAGAATACATAAAATGGAGTTCTTCAGAGCTCCCAACAAAAGAAGGTAAATATTTCAGCATGTTTTCCTTTGTCACCTTGTCACACTCCTGCTGCACAATGCAGTGCCTTTGCATGTTAGCATGAAACTGGATGTCCAACCTCTTTTATGCTCCACTGATGGGACTTCCAGATACCTAAAAGCAACCTCATGTGCCACTTCATCAATTTCCTTCCCAGCTCTGCAGTCTATACAAAAAGTCTTATTTCCTGATAACTGAAGAGTCTTCTAGCTCCTTATAGTCAATTATCTGAGCTACCCAACTCAGCTCATGATGGAATACCTCTGAAAATCATTAACTTGTATTATTGTGACCTTCATATCCAAAAGAGAAAAGATGGAATTTCTTAAACCCAAAGAGCACTTTCAAAAATGATGCTTTTTTGATTTTTATATCAAGATGTTCATAAAAGACCCATGCAAAGTTTACTTTTCAAGAAATAATTCTCTACTAAATTTATTAGAAAAAAGTAGATACTTATAACATTCTAGTAGTTCTATAACATTTGTATGTATTTCTTAGACACAATTTAAAGATTTTGCTAATGAAACTGTAATAGCAACAGTGAATTGTTCATACCATAGGTGGGTTCCCATAGAACTCAGGGACTGGGCACTCCTGTATTTTTCCCCAATCGAAGATTTTGTTGTGGCATATTGATATATTGTGCTCCTTCAAACTCTTTGGGGTCTGCCCACGTACAATTCGCCTAGGGAAGAAGTATAAATATAGATCATTTAGTAGTAGAAAATTAAGCAATTTTTTACATTCTGGGCATATTTTAAGTATCATAATATGGGTCTTATACTTTTCACTAAAAAGGTATATCTTATTGCTCCCGCCAAATAGATTAAAGAAAGGGAAAGAAAGTATATGATCCTCAACAGTATAAAAAAACATGTGCAGTGGCACAAATAATATTTAAATGTAATTTTATAGAGGAGAAGTTTTGGATAAGTACATGTTTTCTTAAAGGGAGCATTTGTGCTCCTGTTTCTAGAATTATTTTCTTTTATAAACAAACAAAAAGAGAAAAACTGAAAATCTAACAAAGCAACTACTTGCTGAAACAGTGCTTTTGTGCAAATTAGAACAAGATATCCCCTCTGTGAGGACACTCCTACAAGCAAAGACCTTGGCCAGCAGAACACAGGTTAATTTTATTCCCCTTGTGTAGTTGACATCCCCTGCAATCGTACAGTAGCCATGAGGCTTAGTACAAGTGCTTTATTTGTTTTGAAATTATCTAAATTAATCCAAAAGATTGAGATCAATTTAAGAAAACTTAACTTTGTAGAGATTAAGACATTCTCACAGATGTGAACACTAATGGTTTCTCCCTTGAAGTTCTCAAAGCCTATTAACTTCAATAAATACTAATTGAATAATTACTAAAACTTAAGAAAATGTGGATTTAGAGGGATAGATGAAGAGAGACACAAAGTTGAGTAAGAGATGTCCATGACTTCAAGGAACATAGAGAGCAAAATATTCAGAACATATAATAACAAAAAGCACTGGATGTCCTTTGTAGAAGTTTATTTAGGGGAACCAAAATTTATTGTGCCACTTGACATATTCTGAGAATATCTTAATTCAAGGTTATTAACCATCCATTTCTATTCCTAGGTCATGGGGAAGAGATTACCCTGAATTGAGCATCAGTCATGTGCCAAGCCTGAGAAAAGACACTGTCTACAAATTATCTCATTTAATCCTCATAATGAGCCTGAAAGGTAAGTATTAGTACCCCCATTTCACATATGAGGACAACAAGGCTTAGAGACACTAGGTAACTAAAAGTAGAATGATCTGGTGAAAACAGTTCTGGATCCACACCAGACAGCCTTGGTTTCAAATCCCAGGTTAACCCCTTACTGGTTTGTTGAACTTGAACTTCTTTTGAACCTTGGTTTCTTCAGGTGTGAAATAGGTATACCAGTAATCAATTGCCATGATGCATAACAAAGGAAGCATCCAACAAATGATAAGTATTTAAGTTCTTAATACCCAAGTTCACATGAAGAGGATGTAATAAAAAAATCTGATTTTCTCCTCTTGTCAATGCCAGGACCAGAAATCAGAAAGCCTGGATTTTTTTTTTCCCAGTTCAACTACTACCTAGCTATGAGACTGTGAGCAATTAGACAACTAGTTTAAGTAGCAAATTCTCCTCAAATGCAGAATTGAGTAAATATATCTCCTCTGCCAGTTCCAAGAGAAATGCATATCTATGAAACTATACAGATGTACAGTGGTGAAATTACTAAGCAAGAGAAAAGAGACATTCATTTTTTTCTCTAGGGTTTTCTGAAACAACTGGATCATGATCAAGTCCCATTTAAAGGTACTCAATTGCATTTTGAATAGCTGGAGTTTAAGGTAGCTATTCCCTCTGCATAATTAAAAAATTGATGAAATTCATTAAAAAAGAAAAATATTCCCCTAAAGAACATCTTGCAATATGAACAAGATGTTACAAAATGAGGATTGAAATTACAAAAGAGAAAGAGAAACTGTTCATTTAAGATAACCTAGTTACTGAAGTTCTGGTTTTCGGATTCTTTCTTAAGTAATAAAGGCATCATGTGGTTGTTTTGGGCACTTCATTTTAAGGTGTTTTTTAAATGAGAAGTAAAATACAGTTATATGTATTTAAAAAATAAAGATACTCGATTGCTTTAGGAGAGTCAAGAGATTCTTTTTTTACATAGAACTTTCAGTGCATAGAAAGAGTATCTGAGGGGTCAGAGTCAGCAAGTTGATCAAGAATGCATACAGTGGTTGCCCAATGATGTTCTCCCCAACCTTCCCCTTTTCAAACTCACTTAGCTTCATCTAGGCCAACTTGGCTTTGAACAAAGTCATTGAACCTTAAGCATTTACTTTCTCTACCCTTAGTTTTCTGGAGTTGGCCAGAAAACTATTTACACCAGTGGACTTCCCCAAACCTACTTTTATGTGCAGGTGGAATCAACTAGTGTGAAACAGTAGATAAAGGGAACCTAGTATTAAACAGGATTCCCAATAAGGCAAAATCTTCCAACCACATGTTCAGGCACTGTGTCTCTGAGGTGCTTAGACTACTTGGGCTCCAATCCTAGCTATGCCATTTATAAATTGGGTGGCTTGTGCTACATATTTTACCTATTTTAGCCTGGTTCCATGTCTACAATTTCCCCAGGAAATGGGGATAGTAAAAGCATCTTTATCTCTTGGGGATTAAAAGAAACATTTCATATCTATAGCAGACATTTACTAGAGGTTAGCTCTTACCTTTATTATGACAATGCTTGAAGGAAATAACTACGTATTTTTCCTTCTATGGTTCCCCACAGTGCCTGATATCAGTTCTTGTATGTGGGGGCAACTTTGCCAACAAGTCCCCCCCGCCCCGTCTGCCATGGATGAAAATAGTCCTGCCAAGACAAAATCTGCTTGGGGAGGAAAGGTAGTCAATCTCTCAGAGGAGAAGAACCAAGAACCTCTTCTTCAATGGCTTTATTTAGGTTGTAATACACAGGAATACAGGTAAAGCTAGCTCATCAATGAATGTCAGGCAGCAAGAATCAAACAATAGATAACATTTCAAAGAAATCTGAGGGCTTAGTGTGAGTCAGTGTCTGCCAGGTAAGGGGGTTGCAGAAACTTTGGGAGACATACTCATTTTCTGCTCAGACCCTTATCATATGAATGAAAGCACTCTTAGCAAAGCAGGCTTCACAGGACTTTAGGAACTCTTTCTTATGCCCTATCACCCTGGATCCCTCTCTAGCCAGCAAAGGGCTGCACCACCCTCCCAGCCATAGGTTTTTAGGCTTAAGTAGATTAGAGCCAGGAAGCACTTCTCCCAGATGGAAATGGGGACTCAGGCCATGTCAGAATAGCTGGGGGACAAGGGTCCATCACTCCCTCTTCGCTGCAGCCCCCAAGTCCTTCCTTGAAGGCCTCCCAAGTGATTGTGTCTGGCTTAGGTTGCCCCTCCTCTGAGGGGTCTTACCCATCACTGACTAACCGACCAAACGTTGGGGGCAGGGGATGAAGCAGAAGCAGCACTGCTGCCAGAGGCAAGCTTTGTCTCTTCAGTGGCTGGCAGTCCAGAGGTTGCTCACTCGGTCTCATACATGGGGGACAGTTGCAACTCCTGAAACCAGGCAGAGCGGTTGCCAACACTTATACACAGTAGGCAATCAATAAATGATTGGCTTGAATGAAAACTCATTGAACTACAGAAAACTCTTTCAACTTATTAATCATTAACCTTTTGTTTGGGATTTTGTCCAATATATTCATGATTAAACCACAGGAAACATCATTGCATACATCCAAGACCATATGAGCAATCTCAACATGTTTTATATACTTGCAAAGATACTCAAACTTTGATATATTTTCAAATTTGCTACAAATAGCAGCTTTATGAATAGCTATTAATTGGGTGTAAGAAACTAAACTGCCACTGAGTGGTGTCTATCACAATGACCTCTGTTGTCCCCTCATATTTCCTCAGAAGACCAGTTGACCACACACAGTCAAGGAAGTCACTGTGCCTCTAACAGAGCATCATCATACCTAGAAACTGAAGGTTTGACATGAAGTACTTGGCCCTGAAGTTTAAACACTTACTCAGCTCCATGGATGGCGAGACCAATAAAGAAGATCACAAAAAGATGGTGTGTGTACCAAAACACTTCAAAGTAAGACCTCCGGATGGTTTTGGTGGAAGAGGTGATAATTAATATGAGGCACAGTGTGATGACAATTCCAGTAATGCCTGCCAACCGAGTCACAGCCACATACAGGCCTCCTGCAGGATTCTATAAAATGCAAATACATATACACATTTTTGTAGGCTTTCAAATGCAGGACTAGCTATATATAAAGTGTCCAGAGTATAGGGAAACAGGTATTTTCATTCCCTCTTTACATAACCCTAAACAGCCCTCACAGAGGGATACAGACTTGGAATAGATATTTCTCAATTTCAAAATGTCTTATGTGGTTGAGGTTTCATAAATAATATAAATCAATATACTGAAATAGTTGTAAGGGAGTATCAAATAAAAGAAATCATTCTACAATAATATGGCCTAAAAGGGGCTCAATATCTTTCTCTCTTTGATTTGGAAAAGGCCGTGGGTGAAGGCTACTTCTTTAATTATTAAAGATTTAGTCCCATTCTATTCCCTTGTGTCTTCTAGAAAGAAATTTACATACACAATCTTAGAAGTATACCTGCCTTCTGACTATGCCTGATCCAGAGCAAATCCTTGCTTCCTTAAGCTCCTCCCAGATCATTTAACACAATTCCAGGTCCTATAACAAGCCTTTCTTAACATCCTTCTGAGATCCCCCAGACTTCCTCATGGTGTGTTGTCTCTTTTGCTGCAGTAAGTAATAACTCCAACTTTGTTTGACCACATGTGTATTTCTGGCTTTCTGTTGGGCCTTGCCATGGGTGAGCTTGAGTTACTCCAGGCTCTACCCACACATTCTCACAGGTAAACTTAAGGAACTGAAAAATATCTAATGACCTTCTACACATGGGTTCAGGAATGTGGGAGATACTTTCTCTGTACCCACTTTCTTAGAACCTACAGACTTGTTCCTCTGATAGTCAACTTTTGTGGTTCTGGCCAAGCGAAGTCCTTAACTCATTAAAATATAGCCCTCAGTTTCAATGGCCTATGGAACATAAGAATCAGGAAACAAGATTCTTACCGGGATTCTCTCTCGAGCAAAATTGAGGTAAGTTTCACCAGGCTTATCTCCAATGTCAGACAGTGCTATTGAGTAGGAATCAGAATTGTTGACTCTGGCATTCACACACCACTCCACATTAAATAGATGCGCAATGGTGTGAATCGCTAAAGAGGGCAGAGAAGAAAAACAAACAGGGTGAAGCGTATGAACAATTTTATTGTAGGCTGAGTTTGCCTATAGCCCCAGACTCCATGATAGGTTACACAGAAACACAGGAATGGGCCAGGACACTGATAAACAAAAACTAGGTCTCCAGTATCAGAGAGGTAAGCAATTCTAGTGGGTAAGCTATTTGCTAGTTGTGTGGGCGTAGGCAAATTATTTAACTTCTCTGGCCTTGATTTCCTAATTTGCAAAATGAGAGTATTGAACTAAATGATCCTAAACACCTAACCAAGTTCTAAGATTCTACAAAATAACTTTGGTCTCTGAGGATATTGAGATGCCCTCTCATTGTCTTTCTTCCTATGATATATTTATGTTCAAACATAAAGACTCTCATGTAACATATGCCTTTGGTTGTTCCGTTCACCTGTCTGACATAACTCCAGAGAGAGATGACAATGTTATATTGAGCTGATACAAACCAATAGCCATAAAAATGATTCTCTTTTTTAAAAAATAATACATTCTTTACTTAACAAGCAGGACTTACTACATGCCAAGCAGTGCTTTAAGGGCTTTATAATTACTTAATTCTTATGAGTAAATGATTTAAATAATGTTATCATCTTATCTTACAGATGAAGAAGTTGAGGCACAGATTGCTTTAGAATTTTGTCCAAGGTCATCAAACTAATAAGTACCAGGGTTAAGAATCAAATCCAAGCAGTTTGGCCCACAAATCTGTGCTGTTAACCATTACACTATGTTGGTTCCTAACAAGATTTTATGATACATTTCACTTTTGAAACATTTTATTTTCCACAGGTCAGAAAGCCTGCATGATCCCAGTTGAATGTCTGCAATCTAAGCCTGTTTTACTCAGGGACAAACTCCTTAAAGGCAGAGTAAAAATCTCTTTTTTTTCATCACTGTGTATGTGTACATACCTCTTGTCTGGCACATCAATTATTTATTAAGTGACCTAGTGGAGATTTGATAAGGGTTCTAGATACATCCTTTCCTTTCTGTTTTTTTTAAAGCAGTGTTTAATTAGGGTATAATTGACTTACATAAGTTTCAGGTGTATAACATAATGATTTGATAGTTGTATATATTGCAAAAGGATCCATCACCACACATAATTACAGAATTATTTCCTAGTTATGGGAACTTTAAAGAACTACCCTCTTAGAAACTTTGAAATAGAGCATGAAATATAGTTTTATTAACTATAGCTGCCATGCCAGCTATAGTTCCAACACCTTCCTGTTCCAACACCACTACCTTAATGGTTATAATGATAACACATTATATATATAAATATTTAAATATATGTCTACCTATTATATATATACATATATATATATAAACGCTAATAATAAATAAAGTGTTTAGCTGACAAACTCTATTTTAAGGGGTTGTTATAAGCTGTGGCCCCTCTAAGGTTACTACAAGAAAGTCAGGACTCTACATGTTCAAAGAAAAAATTTTTTAATGAATGAATAAAAGCTCTTATATGTGGAGTGACAAACATTTTTGATAATAAAAAGGGTGAAAAGAGGTGAAGATACTGGGATTTTATCAGAAGAGCCCAAGATAAAAAAGTATTAATACCTGAAGGAATAAATCATAATATTGGGATGGTGGAAAGAGAGGTAAATATTTTTTAACAGAACTCATTAAAAAATACAACATATCTAATCATTACTTAATATGCTTATGAAAGTTGACCTCTTATTTTTAAAAGTATCTAAGAATAGAGGGAACTCTCTTGTTCCAATTTTTCTTTGCAGTCTCAAATATCTTAATAAACCTACCAGTGTGAAGTGCAATCATCCATGCCACCATTTTATGAAAAGTGAGGTTCCTATCCAGTTGTCTTCGAATTCTTGTTGAGCAACACTTTGGATTAAGAAGAAAATAATGAAATAGTAATTGTTAATAGCTATTAATTGTTAATAAACAATTGTTAATTGTTTTCTCTGTTCCAGGCATTAGGTACATAGCACCTTAATTAATTCTCACAACCATCCTAAAAACTATTTCATTCTACCCATTTGACAGATGAGAAAACTGAGGCTCAGATTGATGCAGTCATCTTCCCAATGTTAAAGGGCCAAGACATGGCATAGTTGGATCAACCAGTATATTTTATGTCCCGTACGAGTGACCTAAAAAGTCTCTCCAGAAATCCATTGGTTAATTGTATAAAATATGAATTTGGACAGAAAACATCTAATCACATAGTTTCTAGTTTAAACTAATTTATTATAAACAGAGGCTATAGAAATCAACAAAGGACTGGCCTGCCCTCAAAGACCTGACAGTCTAATGGGGACACAGACAAGTGAACAGTTCTACAAGTGAGTAGTTCAACACCCTTATAGGATGTACACTATGGGAGGAGAATAAAATAGTTCACTTGCCTATGTGGATGGAGACAACATCACAAGGTACATCATTAACCAAATAATAATGGCACAAAAATCAACAGGTAATATTTACAAAGAGAGTATGCAAAATGCTGCTTTAATTGTTTTACATGCATTGACTCATTTCATTTTTACACCATTCCTATCAGGGAGGTACCATGATTATTACTACATAACAGGAGAAAACAAAGGTACTGAGAGGTTACCTTGCCTGAGGTCACATAGTTAATAAGTGGCAGTGCTGGTATTTAAACTAAAATTGCCTGATGCCAAAGATATCAATAGTCTGATATTTTATAACTTATATGATTATTTTGATATTAAAAACAGTATTTTGCTCAATACATTAGTGTAACTGTCCTCACAACATATGTAAGAAGATGTGGGTTTGAACCTGGACTCAGAACCTGGTTTATAGTTTAATCAGAGCTTTACCCTCTTGAAAACTGGTCAAATGCTCCCTCTGCTGCTTTGTGCCTGAGACTAGATGTACTGCCATAGAGATTCAGAGAACTTTTAAGCAGAGCTGAGTGAAGTGCCAGTCTACCCTCCACCCCCTAAAAAAAACACCTTAGGTATTATAAATACCTAGTTCTAAACATATTCAATTTAAGTATAGGTGTGTTTAATATTTGGCTTACTTATTTTTTTTTAAATATAATTTTTATTTAATTCTTGTTCAAGTACAGGTTTCTGTCTTATAATCCCAACCCTGCCCGCCCCCCACCCCATGCTCCCCGCCTCCCTCCCCTTTCCACCCCCCACCCTTAGTTATTGTCCATGTGTCTTTTATACTTGTTCATGTGAGTCCATCCCCTTTTCCCCTATGATTCTCTCCCCTCTCCCTCTGGGCCCTGACAGCCTGTTCCATATTTGAGTGTCATTGGTTGTATTTTGCTTGCTTGTTTGGTTTGTTTAGGCTTACTTATTTTTAATAATATGCTCTGATTTTATAGAAAAGATATAACTGTATGAAAAACTGTGCTTACTCCACTATCTCTCAGTTAGCTATATCTAGGGAGGGCAGACTGTTTAGACCAGGACAGCATATTCCTAGAACTGTAGAAATACTACTAAGTAAGACATTGAGGATTTCAGAAAAAGGAAAAAAGAATTAGCCTTCTGTGACCCAGGCAGATTACCCATAATCATTACTTCATTTAATACAATAACCTAAATACTATTGTCCTCATTTTACAGAAAACAAAACTAAAGCTAACATTTATATTCCTTGGATCCAAGTCTATTTGTCTTTAAGGTTCATGCCTTTTCCACCAAACCAAATGTAAAAATATAGGCATTATTAGCCTACCTGTCTGAAAAACCAAAACCAAGGTTTTAAGCGTAAGTACTCTATCTGGAAGGTGATCACACAAAACAAGGTTAGGGAAAGTAAGGCTAGGAAAGGAAGGAAATCTATAAAGTGTGTGTTATATCAACTATCACTATTATATCATATATCAGTGCACTCTCTGATCAGAGACTGTAGAACATATCCCAGAGTTTTGCATTCTGTTTTACTTTTCCTGAGGGACTAGGAAGCTTGATACTCATCTACCAACTTCCATCTATCTCTGGCTGAGGGCTGTACTCAGGGCATTGGCACCCTGGCAATTCATCCCCTGTCCCAGGGGATGGCTGAAAGAAAATCATCAAGCAAAGAATGACTGGGGCTTCCAGAAGGCAGTTGCCCATGTACTGGAACTGTCAGTGTGGAGGGAATATGAGTGGGCACCAATGGCACCTGCTACAATGAAGTGACCATCCATGCAGTCCAGCAGTGACCCAGGCTCTCAAAACAAGGGTTTCCTGTTTGAAATCACTTATTTTACATACCTGTTGGTAAAAAAAAAAAAGAGACTGTCCTTGTTTTCTTAAATAACCTCATTGTCTTTTGTATTTATTTCAAGTTCTTCCTGTGTTTTACTACTTTATATTCTCTACAATTTTAAGGAAATATTTTTCCTATTTCCCGATTGTTTCTTAGAGTTCTTGTGGTAATTAGAAGTCTCAGATGATTCCCAATGACCTTATATAATCTCTTCTCTTTCAGTGTGAGTGAGACCTGGCCTATGATGGATGTCACTCCTGTGATTTTCTTGCTTTACGTGGCAAATGGGACTTCAAAGAGATAAACTCATCAATTGGCATTATGAGAGATTATCTGGGTGGGCCCGACTCAATCACAAAAGCCCTTCAAATGTGGGTCTATAAATTAGAGTTGGAAGAAGTCAGAGATTAGTGGCTTGAGAGGGGCTTGATGCAGATGACTTGAAGATGGAGGGGACTGTTACCAAGCAAGGACTTGTCACTCAATGTACAAAGAAGTTAATACTATGGCATTAGCTTTTGAGAAAAGGCCTTTATCTTCAAGTCAACTGGCAAGGAGACAGAAGGCAAGGCTCAAATCTGGCTCCCCAATGCAGGGCTCAGGGCAGGATTTTAAGGAGTTTCAGCACCAGATCTTAGACGATAGACCCTTCAATTCTGTACTCAGGTTCCTGTCATGTCTTGGTTCTTTGTTTCCATGGCAGGGCTGGGGGAGGGGAACAGTTAAGGATTCCCAAGTGCAATTTGTGGGTGGTGTTCACAAGTGTTACTCATAAGTAGTGTGAACTTTGGTTCCAGGTCTTGTTAGAGACAGGACAGGACCAGTTTGAACTGGATCTGCAGTTACAGGGCCACATGACAAGGAGTGCAGAAAATCTAGGATCCAAGAGCAGCCCCTAGATGACCGTTAGCAAGTAGACAGAGACCTCAGTCCTACAACTACAAGGAACTGAGTTTTGCTAACAAGAGTGAGACCAGAAGAACATTTTTACCGAGTTTCCATATGCAAATTTGGCCCACTTGATACCTAGATACCCAACTACCCAACTACCAATGCTGAATGTCTGACCTGCAGAACTGTGAGGTAAAAAATTGGGGTTGTTTTAAGCCATTTATTACACAGTAACAGATAATTAACACAGTCATTGGTGGAGGTTGGAACGGAATTGAAGTGCTATGAACAAGAGAATGAAAAAATAGGGTCAGAAAGCAGCACTGAATTATACTTCAGAGAGCAACTTTTGCCATGAGATATACCTGTGTTGCATCCTGACCCTACCACCTAGGTGTGAGATGTTGAACAACTTACTCAATTTCCAGTTTCTTTACCTATATACTTATCAAAGTTCTTTCCCCTTAGGTCTGTTTCATAGATTCATTGAGAAGTGTTTAATAAATATTTGATTTTATTGCATCATTATTAAACCTCTCATTTAATATGGCTTGGCTCCTCAGCTAGAAGATAAACTTCCTGTCTGCATAGCAATATATAATGTACTTTTAAAAATTCTTTAATAATAATTTATTTAAATGAATTACATTTTCACTATCTTAGAATCTAAGGTGATTATTCTAACCCTACAGAGATGTATTCACCCACATAGCTACACTTGCCACACTGTTTTCTTTTCCGCATCCTGACAAATCATTTTGAAACTCTGGGGATTTCTGTATGCTAAATCCTATCCTTCCTCATTTTTCTCAACAAAGCAGGCTGAGTCTTTACCCCTATTTTTCCTGGGGTTGACCAACTTTTCATCGTTCTTTCTCCAGGAAACCAGAAGGATTATGAAGCAAAGTTTAAATGATTGAAACCATTAGAAACTGAACAGAAGTTCTGTGGCTATTTGGTTTGCATAGTGTTCTACTAATGAACCCTTGAAGTTACAATGTCCTTGTCATTTTTAGCAGAGGTTATTAGCATTCTCAAACATCCATATATATGATGAACTTTCTAAGACCATAATACCACAATAGGGCAGTTTTGAGTTTAGGTGGCATGTAGGAAAGTGAATAGGCTCTGGGAGTACAATGACCTTTGTTTGGATCACAATACTCCTATTTAATTTCATCTTCACCTCACTGGCCTGATAGCCAAATTTCATGAGGTGAGGTTCATGAAGACTCAGTAAGTGACAATTATTATGATTTCCAACGTCAGTCACAACATGCTCACTCACTTTAATCCCTATCAGAAAACTCAGTTTCATTTGGAAAATTTACATTTTAGGCTGGAAAACCCAGAAGGAGGGATACACCCATCTGTAAAAAATGTTGCTTGCTGCTAGTTTAAAATGTATATACATATATATATATATATATATATATATATATATATATTCTTTTACATACAGGTCTTTCTGGTTTAAGAGCTGAGCTTCACTGCAATTTGAAGCGAAGCCTCATTTCATCCCTGTCTTTAGAGATTTTCATGAGGATTTTCCCTCCTGGGCCACGGGAAGCCTAAAATCAGTCATTACAACAGGCACTGCTCATGGGGTACAGCAGCTCAACAGCTGCAACAGTGCAATTTGGGCCTGTTGGGTAATGAGGATTTCCTAATGGGCCATCCTGGTGAAAACACTGCCTATTTCTCAAGGCTTACTTCCTCTAAATACACAGTATTTGAATAGGGAAGGGGGGAGGAATAAAAATGAATCATGTCTCTTTAAAAACAAAATGCTACAGAGCATGAACTTCATTTAGCAAATGTCCACTGGGTACCTATGGTATATCAGATATTGTACTTTGCATGTGGCTCACTAATAAAGCTTTTAAGCAAATGAAAGTTTACTTTTGTGGTTTCTTGAGTTGAAAGATTATTTGGAAATCTTTGTAATCAATGTCTACTGTTAGTTGTACTCTGCTAATTCTATATTAGTAAATCAAGTGTTGCACTGTTCTTGAAAAAAATTCCCCTTAGGATCAGTATGAATCTAGTATGACTAGGAAAAGTGAGGCAGATTTCAAAGCAACTTCTCCTTATTACTGACAGTTTAGACCACTCCTTTCCTTTCCCAATATATTCTGTGATTGCCAAATTAGGTATTACCTCCTCAGCTATACTTTCAAGGCCCTAGTTTACCAGCAAAGCTCAGCTTCCACTTCAGCCTTATCTCAGGTATCTGTCTTTTACATTACCTACTTTCCAATCAAAATAGATTGTTTGCTGCTCTCTTCTAGAAATTATATCAACTCAATAGGTCATTTTTAAAAGCTAGTTAATATTTAAAACATACATTTTATTAAGAGAAAAAGAAGAGGCTACTAGACACTAATGAGCTAGTGGAAGAGATCCCACCAGGGTATCAATCTCTAACTTTGGAAGAGCTGTTCTGGTGTGGTTAGGAATGGCAAAAAAAAGTCCAAAGGGGAGCCAGAAGTCATGCTTATTCAGGACATTTAAGAATATGATTTCCTCGCCATTTCCTGTGCTTTTGCCCATGTCGTGTTCTCCAGGTAGAATGTTTTTCTCTCGCATTTACACTTCCTAGAGGATTATTTTACCCTTATATACTCATATCTTATGCCACCTTCTCCAAGAAGCCTTTGCTCATCCTCTGCCCACCTGATATAACTTCCCCTCCTTTGATTCACTGTAGCTCCTTATTCATAATGTTTTGTGGAACCCATTTATTTTAGTATCATGTGTAGATACTAACTTCCATGTTTCTCATCTTTGTATAATAATATTAATAAGAAATTTGTATACAATTTTACAGGTTACGAAAGTACTTTCTACATAATATTTTTCCCTTCTAGCATAGTACATTCCAGAGCTCAAGAAATTGCTGAATTGAGAGTGAAAAGAGCCCTGGGCAATCAGAAAGCTGTGAACTCCTCAATTCCTTGGGCCTAACACTTCTTAATCACATTCATTATAGTGTGACTCTTTGCCCATTGGTTCCATCTGCTTGGGATGTTATGCACAAAAGAGATTTTCTCTGACTTAAAAATCTTGAAAAACATAGCACTGTAAGATTAATTTCCAAATTTCATGTCAGTCCCATAAAACCCTGTTTATATACACATATATACATACTACATTTTGTGTGTCTGTGTGTGTGCATGCACATGGGCTTTATTGTTTTTATTAAGATGTAGATTGATTGGTGGTTGTTTTTTTAATGCCTGTTTCAGGTTAAATGGTTGTCTCAGGGAGTTTCATCAGCAAGTTATATAGAAGCAAAGTACAGAATCAAGCATGGCTTGGCTCATGAATATTCTACAGATGCTGAAATCCTCACAAACCATTTTTCTTTTTCTAAGAAAGGACAATTAGCTTTATGGCGTTTCAAACTTTGAGGAGCTCAAATTTTGTAAATGTTTATTCTTACCGCACTGGAACCCCTGAGGAAAGAGAGCAGATTTCGACATACTGGCAACAGTATCAGCATGCAGTTGAAATTCAGGCAGGCTGCAGGGGCCCTAGCCAATGCCAGTGCTCGCTAGAAGAGACAGAAGAGGGAGTAAGGTGATGTCTGTGAGCACAGAACTCACCCAGTTCCCCAAGGTTCCCAACATAAAGCCCACACACCAGAGACATCAAGTTGTCTGGAAAGAAAGATCCTTCTGAGCCAAGGGTTTATACTTCAGGGTCTGCTGGGACATTTTGTTTTAATCTTGGCCTTACTCGTAACCCCAGTATTTTTTAATGAAACTTTTCAAACATAAAGATAATTTTAAATCATTTCATATTAAATATTATTTATCCATCTCCCCAATTCCATCTTTTACATTTTACTATGCTTGCTTTATCCCATACCTACCCATCTATCCATCAATCTACACATCACTCTGTCCATCCATCAACATATCTTACGTTTGATGCACTTCAAAGTAAATTGCAGACATCAGTTTGCTTCCCCCTAAATACTTAAGCATGCATGTCATTAACCCCAGTTCAGTATAAAAACTGGGGTTTTTGAAGAAAGTTTTCTTAGCACTTAGACTGACCTTAAACCTAAGTTGGTACAGTATAATGCTTTAGTATTATAATTGTTCCTTGAAATATCTAAGGAAGTTGCATATTGTGAAGGGGAAAAACAATGGGAAATCATCCTTCTCAGCATCAACCTGAATAGGTTAACAACAACCATAATAATATAATATAATACAATATAATATAATATAATATAATATAATATAATATAATTATTTATACATATGATTTATACTATAATTATAATAATTATTATTATTAAGAAATGAATGCATGGTTTCAGCATGATGTAGCAAATAATATCCTCTGAGTGGTAGCTATAGTTGTAATTATTTTCACCTGTGATGAAGAAGAGACCTGGGAGTTCATCAAAACTGAGAATGGCTAATGTACCCAAGAAAAGTTGGGGACCTTCACTCTGCTAGCCTAATCAACGAATGTAACTCTTGGGCAAACCCCTCAAAGGCTCCATCTGTAGGAAGAGGCTTATTTCCTGAAAATCATTTCATTACATGAAATGAACCCTGCCACTAGGAGCAGGGTTCTCCACTCACAAAAGTGGTAGGAATCAGATGATTTAGAGAATGTGAAAAGTCTCACTCGTCCTAACTGTATCATACCTGGATACACCCCCCCAACCTACCCTTCAATTCCAGAGCCAGTATTAGATTTCTCCTTTAAGCTAAATGCTTGTCCAGTGCTTTTTGGGAAGGAAGGGGTACTGCTTGGACCCCTGCCATACTTTTGTTTTTCCCACACTAGAAGACCTAAAGACTCTTGTCTAGGGGTTGCAATGGAGGGAATGAGACTGATGGTGCTATTTGGGTTGGTCAGAATATTTACTGAAAATGCTAAAAGAATTATGAACATGAATATTTGATTAAAATATAAGCCAGTCAATATTGCATGAGGTGGAACTTATACTTACCCCAAGAAGTTTTCGGGTGTAAAAGAACTTAGGTGGAATATCATAAACCTGGTAGTACCAGACAAAGAGGAAGACGTTCAACCCCAGCCATACCAGCTGCAGAAACAGAAACGGTTGCATGAAGTTTTCACATTTCAACAGCTGGATTTCACACAAGACTGGTGTCAGACCAGACTTAGGACTTCCCCAAGTCCAGCCTTTGAAACAGATGGTTACAAAGATGGGTGTAACCATCTTAGAGCCAGCTCTTTCCTAGAGCAGTGACAGTATTCTGTAATTGAGCTTTACATCCTGTGTCATTCCACAGGATTGTTTTACTACTTGGCCACTATGCCAAGTTACTACTAGTCTACCTCCCTTTCTTTCTTCTCTTCCTCTTTTTTCTTAATATTATATAGATAATAGCATGTGACTCTTCTTAAAAAGAGAAGGTAAAGGAATATGTTGTTATGTTGTCCCCCATACCTGTAAGACTCTGTGTTCTACTCTCACAGGTGCCAATCAACTCCCTCCACCACACCATTCAACCATAGCTAGTGGTAGTCTCATCGGGTAAAATGTCAAGCCTTTAATCCAGAGATTTTCAACCAGTGTGCCTCAGGAATTTTTAAAACATGCGATAGTTAACTATTTAGTCAGGGCATTGACCTCTTTTTCCTTAGATTGTCAAATAAAAAGACATCAGCCCTGGCTGGTGTGGCTCAGTGGTCGTCAGCACCAGCCTGACAACAGGCGACCAAAAGGTCGCCAGTTCAATTCCCAGTCAGGGCACTTGCCTGGGTTGTGGGCCAGGTCCCCAGTACGGGGCACATGAGAGTCAACAACACACTGGTGTTTCTCTCCCTCTCTCTCTAAAAATAAATAAATAAAATATTTTTAAAAACTTAAAAAAAAAAAGACAACAGCCAACATAACAATAGCTATCTGGTGTGAATGAATCAAGATTATACCTTTTTTGTCATATTGGCAAAAAAGCATAATATATTTATGGGCATGAGGCAGAATTACAGCGATTAGCTTATGTGTGCCATGAGATGAAAAAGGTTAAAAATTGCAGCTTTAGTTCTATTTGGTAACTTTTGCTTACCATTTGAAAGAGTGTTATTGAGCTTGAATGAGGATGTGAGGGGCAGGAAATTTTTTAAGAAATAGACCTTTCTAGATTGTGAGTGCTTATTTAATCTGAAGCACTGACTACATTAGTCGGTGACACTGCCCAGTCCTCTACCTTTAGCTCCATAGTAATCTTTTCTTAACTGTGCTTTGAAGCTATTAAATGTCCGTAGACACTTGAGAACAGTCTCTCTTTAAAAAGAAGGTACTTCTCTATTTCCTACCCTTGTCATTCTTACTCTTGCTTTTCAAGCTGTGCCTTCACTTTCAAGTATGTGAGTGTATAATTTAGAAGAAAATCATTTCCTGGGGAAAATGGTGGTAATATCTAAAAGTATAATTTGAACTGCTTTCTGTAGGAGCAACGTGTTCATAAAATGGTGATAATTCAAGTTAACAGCTCTAAGTCCTCAGAAGAATTCTATATACATTAGAATGTTGGCTTGGCATATTTTTAAAATGGCAAAATATGTGTTATTTCAAATATACTTTTGCCGCTAATTTCTCTCTATCTTGAAAACTCAAAGACTCAACATTTATTTCACGATAAATTCTTTCAAAAGTTCAATTTATGAATTCTCTTTAACATCTGTATAATGCTCTCATTGGATATTTGGAAAGGCTAGTTACAAGTCACATTTTTATCTTCCCAATTGTCCATGATTGCTTTGCTGAGAGCAGCATCATAAAATAATAGTTGATCTTTGTTATGTTAAAAACTAAAGAAATCAAGTTATCTATTTGAAAATTAGCTATATCTTTACTTACACAGTGTTTCTCAAAATAAATTAAATTGATTTATATATAGTCATATATAATATCTATTAATATATACTATATATGAGTCTAGATTTCTAATTTCAATTATTTTCCCTTGAATTTTTATAAACCTTATAAATAACTCAATTTTCCTCAGAGATAAGAAGGCACTTTAAAACAAAAAGATAAGAACATCAATCATTTTTTGTGTAATTACTGAAATAAAGGTTAATTTCCCACACATGTGGTATTGTCGTGCTTGTTATTTGGAAAATCATATAAAATTTCAATTGCACATTGTTAAAGCAGTATAAACACTAAAAAGTAGATGTTTGTCTTGGAGTAAACATTAATAAACAACTCAGACTCAGTGATCATTAGCATGAAATATCTTCTGCTCCCTCTGTGAAATGCTGGATAATTTAGTACTCCTAAAATTAAAAAAAATAAACCAGGTGAAAACCCATTGTTATATTCTTTCCAAAAGTCAGTTTGGAAGAATGGACTTAGTCTACTCACAAATGAATGCATGTTCATCATTGCATTTGTGAAACTCATTTACACAGTAAATCAGTTTCAATAAATATTATCAAAGAAATAAAATGAACAAACAAAAAAGCTTTGCTCTATTTTAGTTCCCAAGAACCTAGATCAGTCAGAGAATTCAAAATGTATCTCTCATGGGTACTTACAATGACAAAGATGGAGAGTCCCTCATTCACAGCCCAGTTCCCCATGGTAGCAAAGGTTTACTGTCTCGTGTCTGCCTCTCTTTTCTGCTGTGCTTCTTCTGCCCATGAGGAAATGAAAACAGCCCCTTGGGGCAATCTGTTTCCTTTTCTACTGTCAGAAATTAGCTAATCATTGGTCAACTGAAAGGCTTGTTTTCATAAAAAAAATCAATCTTTGAACCACAAAAAAATACAGAAAAAGAGTCTGTAGTGATCTAATCACAAGTAAATATAGTGGGAAATAAATGAAGCTTATTTCTACCACTGAGAGACAAATAACAGTGTAATTCATAGGATGTATTTACACATTGAATTAACTTTTTGACTAATCTGTTATGAATTAGAAATTTTTTCAAAAAAATCACCCAACTAGCCATGTCTTCATTCTGGGTGAACAACATTGAATAGGTGTGATATACTTTGACAGGCTGGAGCAGCATTTTCAGTTGTGTTGAGAAAATAATAACAATAATTATTGTCAATACTTATAGAATGCTTACATTGTGCTAATTTTCTAAGATACATATGTGTATATGTACATACATATACATATAGAGGCACACATACATGTGTGTATATTGATATACACAAAGACACACATATGTAAATTCAGGATGTGTAATTCACTTGATTATAACAATTCAACCTATATAATGTAGGTTCTATTATTATGATTATATTTCCAGATGAGGAACCTGAGACTCAGAGCAGTTTATTTGGCAAAAGTCGGCAGTTTAAAAATAGTGGAGCTAGGATTTAAAACACAAGGAATTTGGCTATACTTTTAACCATATAACCAGAAAAAAAGCTTGACTGTGTCAATCCCACCCTAAATCACTCCAAATACAAGTATAGAAAATGAAAATATAACAAATATACCAAAAATGCTAAGATGATTATATTATTTCCAGGCAGATATGACATCTTCTAGGCCAAGTATGAAACAGGGTCAGAACAAAAGTAGGTCAGATGTGGTAGATGCCAAAATCCAGATTTAGCATTTTTCTTGACTACTACCCAGTCTTCAGAACATGAAAGGAATGGATCGCAGGATGGTAACCCCACTATGAGATCAAACTTGACTAATTGCACAAGGGTGGTTGTACAACAGCTATACTTACTAGAGAGGTAAGGGAAGAAATTGGAGGAACAAAGGGGAATGAGAGAAGTAAAAAAGAGAATGAGAGGCATGAACTCTTTTGGTTGTTGCCTATGAACAACTTGGGACAGCCTCCAGAATTATGACAATTGGGAAAGCAATATTATTTTTCATTTTTTATTATTTATTTTTACTTTATTATTTTAATATTGTTTTATTTTAATTTAATTTTTATTGTATTTTTTCATTATCTTTTAGTCCCCTTATACCCTTCTCCCTTCAGAATCACCGCAGTGTTGTCCATGTCCATCAGTCATTTTTCCTTTTGCTCAATCCCTCTACCTCCTCACCTCCACCCTCCCTTAGCTGTCATCTGCTCTCTACCTATGAGTCTGTCTCTATTTTCCTTGTTAGTTCAGTTTGTTCATTAGATTCCACATATGAGTGAGATCATATGGTATTTCTTTTTTCCAGACTGGCTTATTTCACTTAGTATAACGTTCTCCAGGTCCATTCATGCTGTCACAAAGGGTAAAGTTTCCTTCTTTTTTATAGCCAAGTAGTATTCCATTGTGTAAATGTCCTATAGTTGTTTTATCCACTCATCTACTGATGGACACTTGGGCTGCTTCCATATCTTGGTAATCATAAATAATGCTGCAATGAACATAGGGGTGCTTATGTTCTTACAGATTAGTGTTTTGAGTTTCCTCAGATACAGTCACAGAGGTGGGATAACTGGGTCATAAGGCAGTTCCATTTTTAATTTTTTGAGGTTTCTCCATACTGCTTTCCACAGTGGCTGCACCAGTCTGCATTCCCACCAATTGCACAAAAGTGTTCCCCTTTCTCCATATCCTTGCCAGCTCTTGATGTTTGTTGATAGTAGCCATTATGACAGATATGAGATGATATCTCATACTCAACTATGACCTTCTCCATTGCTCTTGGATAATATGTAACCCACATAAAGGACCACTAGCTTCATGGTTCCATTACACACAGATGAATTCAAAGAAACACAGTCAAAACACATGCCAGTTATTTATGTCTGCTTTGAGATATATTCCCCACCATTTCTTTGCTCTGCTCTGTTTCGGAGATAACTGTATTTGCCAGATGCCTAAGGCTCTGGCTTCTAGTATGTTCAGCCTAAGTGGAGGATGAAGAGCAGAAGAGAAGCCAGAGTGTTTCTTCCCTGGCTTTCTGCCTCAAGCGGCATCTCTGGAGTGGCTGCATTTTGACTGAGGCTCCCACCAGTCAGCCTTTGTCTCTGCAGTATGAGCTCCTGCTGGCCATCATATTTGTAGTTCTAGCTCCTGCCAGATGGTACTGGCTTCTGGGATTGAACAAGATTGTAACCACTTCCTGTAGTCGTTAATACTTATGTTGCCTCTACACCCATGTTCAGATTTTCCACTTTCCCATCAACCACGTAACAATTACTCGCATGAAATTTCCTCTGTTGAAATGTGGTGGCTTCTGTTTTCTGACTTCACTTTGCTTGAAACAAAAAGTAATTCAGATATGTACTCATTTTCTCATGTAATTAAAGAAGTGGAAATAAGCCAGGCAGTGAAAGACAAATACCATATGATCTCACTTTTAACAGGAATCTAAACAACAAAACAAACAAACAAGCAAAATATAACCAAAGACACTGAAATAGAGAACAGGCTGACAGTGTCCAGAGGGGAGAGTGGATGGAATTTCAGGGGAAAGGGGGAAGGGTTTACAGGAACAAGTATAAAGGACACATGGACAAAAACTAAGGGGGGTGGAAATGGGAGGGAGGTGGGGAGCACAGGGGGCGTGGGCTGGGATGGGAGTCAAAGACAGAAAACTGTACTTGGAAAACAATTAAAATAAATAATGTTTTAAAAGCTTTAAAAAAGTTTCTTTCATGTTTTGGCTATTGTAAAACAGTGCTGCAAAACAGAGAGTGAGAAGAGAGTGAGAAAATTGATGTCCTGATTGCTCTTTTTCTTATTTGGTTCACCTAACTTCTTGGGGAGACCAGTCCTACTCCACAGGGAACCAGGGGCATTTACCTCTATTTACTCCTGTGGCTTCCGCGATGGATCAATTTCCTTTCTTGAGGTTGCATTCACCTTTCATCATCTTCTTCTATTCCCAACCCCCAACTCTGGTTACCAAGTTTCTATCCAATGCAAGAATTTGACCCCTAAGAACCAGATATTTTAAATAAATAAATAAATGAATAAATGAATAAATAAAGTTACAATGAACGTGGGTGTGCATATATGTTTAATATTAACCTTGATCGCTGGTTTAAAAGGTTATTCAGTTTCTCCATGGTATAGTTCCCTTTTTTCTTTTGTTGTGAATAAGTGACTTACATAGAGATAACAATGGTTTTATTATAAATGCATTTTACTAGTGATTTTAATAATTGTATTGAGGCTTTAGAAATTATCAAAGTGAAAGTAAAAGAGAATAAAAGCTAATTGAATTGATTCTCTAATATACTCAGAAACTATGATCAATTATGTAAATAAAATGTTTTTTGTTTACACTTTTTAAAAAAGAAATAAAGAAGTGAGGTATATGGCTAATGAGTAATACCTTAAAAATCTGTTCTCTGTACCTAGGGCACTCTCAAATTCTTTCATAGGGAAGACTAGTGCTCAATCGAGCTTTGAAACTTATCAAAGTCTTCTCTATACTTTTCCCCCTTTTTCTCTCCCAAACTACCAGTCTATCTTCTCTTATCCCATCTAGATCTTCAAGTCCCTCCTACATTTTTTCATCTATCTCCTTTGACCTGTGCTCTGCTGGAGAGGCAATGGAATATTTGTATACTAGGAAATAATGTTCCTTGTTTCACGTAAAGCTATTTCAGAACATTTTCCAACTCCCTTCTTCTCCACAATTTGAGAATTAAAAAAAAAATCAGAACAGTTTCCCTGGGTAATCAATCATTCTCTCCCATTGCTTCTTTTCCTTTTTTTTTTTATAAAAGTAATCACAGGTTTGTGAGTAGAGATTTCTTGGGAGCCTTAAGGACCTCAATCCATTTCACAGCTGGAGGAAGAAAGATCAGTTGCAATAAAGAGTAAAATCTTTCTTTTATAGAAAGTGACTTCCCTTTTGAAAACAGTGTTCTAGTAAATTGTAATGTGTACTGCTGTTGAAAAGACAGGTAGAGAGTTTGCTAAAGGCAACAGGTATTAGTGGACTCATATAGACTGGACATGGAGAGTGAAGAAAATTGAACTTCTATGCATTAGCTAACAATTTATCTTCCCTGTCATTTTGCCTTTCATTGGTTCCTAAGTGGTTACTGTTAAGCTAGATCATGGTGAATGCCACCTTCTAGGTAGCAGTAAGGACCAACAACCTCTAGCTTGTGAATGAAATCCTAAACACCTCTGCTTGAGAAAAAAAGGAAGAAGCAAACTCAGGTCCCCCAGGAAATTCCCTCACTTTGCATCTTGAATATAATTCCATCTTGATTTCTCAAATGGAATTCTATGCAGCAGAAAGAAAGAAGGAGCTCCTACCCTTTGCAACAGCATGAATGGGACTGGAAAGCATTATGCTAAGCGAAATAAGCCAGGTGATGAAAGACAAATATCATATGATTTCACCTCTCATAGGAACCTGATCAACAAAACGAACAAGCAAAATATAACCAAAGACACTGAAATTGAGAGCAGGCAGACAGTGATCAGAGGGGAAAGGGGAGATAATTTCAGGGGAAAGGGGTAAAGGGTTTGCAGGAGCAATTATAGAGGACACATGGACAATAATGGTGGGGGGGGCAGAGGCGGGAGGGAGGTGGGGAGGGCTGGGAAGTTGGGCTGGAGTGGGGGGAAAAGGCAGAAAACTGTATTTGAACAAATAAAAATGTGAAAAAATTAATTAAAAAGAAAACAACAACAACAACAACAAATTAGGCTACTAATTTATCACAAGAAGGATGTGTGGAGTTGCTGAAGAAAGAGAAGTGTGTTGCTACACCACATTTCCAATGAGTCTTATTCTCAGTGATGAGAAAAACTGGATTTCTGTTTCTTTCTTCTCTGCTATACATGCTGTTCTTTCCAGAACTGTCATGCTGCCACTCTATATGCTTCTATGAGTTATGTGGGTCTGCTTTCCTAGCATAAATGTGACCAATTAAAAGACTTCATCCCCCTGGACACAGTGATTGTCCCAGGAGTGGGCACTTGATCTAAATAAGGCCAATTAGAATTATTTGATTGAGAAGTGAGTCATTAGGGATGCTGAAGCCTTTTTCTTTGTCAATGATGTATGCCTGCTGCTGTCATAGATCCTTGTCTACTTTGATCCTTTGAGCTGAGATTTGAATCTGGGTAGTCTAATGTATTGCCTCTTATTTGAGCCAATAATCATTTTGTAAAGCTGGGGCTTCACTGTGAATAATAAAATCATTTCATAGTATGGGCTAAGATTCCCAAGGCCCCTGAATTGAATTTGAACTCTGCTATCTTGCTGTTGGTTTGCAACACATTATATAACTGTTCCCACAAGACTGATCTGAAGAGCTCTTGATTTCCAGTCTCCTTCTGACAGCCTAGGTCTTGCTGACGGTCTCCTGCCATGATCATGTGCATGCAGAACTAGTTCAGCCCAAGAAGCCTTGAGAAGATTGCTGAGCAATAAGTGGTAGGTTCCTACAACAAGCTTCTGCATATTTTTCCTGTACCTGAAGGGAAAATGCTTTGTCTGTGTTTCCTCCATCACTTCTCCTTGCCCCAGGATCTACCTGAACTCTCATAGTCCACCTTGGGCAGTTAGCAAACTCTCATCCTTGTGAAGACATTAATCGGTAATTTAAGTGGTAGCCAGGTGATAGAATCAAGTGTCAGCTCCTCTAGGAATGCTGGCATTGCAATAGGATTGTCTCTAAAATAAAAGGCATATTCATTTCACATGACCCTGAGGTACTAGCTCCCAGGAGCTTTCAGCAAATAATGTCTGGCCTAACAAAACTAATAAGGTCTGATTGCTCGCTAGTGAGAAAGCAAACATGTCTTATATAACCGCGTGTAGTCTCATGCAAAGTATCTGTTAACATACACAACCACAGTGTAATTATAAAAATATAAAAATTAGAAACTATAACATGGGTACCATATTATTACCTAATCTACAATTCATATTCAGAGTTTACCAACTATCCCAATATTACCCTCTTCACAATTTTGTGTCTCTGCTCCAGGACTCCATCTAAGATCATCCATGGAATCCAGTTGTCATCTATCTCCGATCTCCTCTAATCAGGACCAGCTCCTCAGCCTTTATCTTCTTTCATGACTGTGGCATGTTTGAAGAACATAAACTGATTGTTTTGTAGACTGTTCCTCATTTGATATGATACTTGTTCATTACTATATTTAGTTTATCTTTTTTTGCTAGAAATATCTTGGAAGTTATTATGTCCTCAGCACATCATATCAGGAAGCACGTGATGTTGGTTTGTCACATTACTGGTGATGGCCTTGTTCTTAGGATATATACACAGAAATATTTAAGAATAAATGAAAGCAACTTCTCAAATGATTCAAAAATAATTATAATATAAACATGATAAAATGTTAATAGTTGATAAATCTGGTGAATAGCACACTGGATTTCTTTGTACTATCCTGATAACTCTTCTGCATGCTTGAAATTATTTTAAAATAATAAAGTTCTCAGGGCACATGCCTGGGTTGCAGGCCAGTTCCCAGCAGGGGATGCACCAGAAGCAACCATACATTGATATTTCTCTCCCTCTCTCCTTCCCTTCCCCTCTAGAGATAAATAAATAAAATTTAAAAAAATAATAAAGTTCTATAAGTTGCTTCAAATATAAGATTGGCTTATCTATTGTGTATATTCATTTAATAGATTATGAAAGGCCTTTTACTTACACAGTTTTTTTCTAGTCTTATGGATTTCATTACTATAATAATGTCTTGTTTTTATCCATGTAACTATAAACATATATTTCCTGATGTCTCAGTAAACTTGATGTATAGTTGATGGGATCTTGTTATCTTATAACATTCTTTGCCTATTCATTTGTCCAACATCTTATTATCCTAACTACCATGAACATTGTTTGGAAATCTGTCCTATGGAAAGAATAAACACATTTATTTCACAGCTAAAAAAATCTGACACATTAGAAGTTGTCTTCATTGTGTACACTCTGGGAATTGGGGACAAAATTAGTTTTGGGGAAATGTTGCTCTTTTGTTAGGGAAGACACTTTGATGTGCTTCTTGGTAATTTAAAGTCGCTGCCTGCTCTGGGTGGTTAGAGGTTAAGTTAGAGAAAAGCTAAACTGCTGAGTACAATAAAATGAAATGATGTTGTCCTTGGGTGGAGAAACTTACAGTATTAACTGATTTGAGACTTGCACTGGACATTGTGGAAGAAAACGTGGTAGATAAAAGCAGTTCTCAGAGAGATGAGGAATAGACTCCAGAATAAGACAGAATGTCTGGCTCAAAAGAGGACGTGGCCAATAAGGGACTTAACCATTCATGGTGATGATTTTAGAGAAGAGAGATACACAATAATGATTTCTGGTTTTCCTTTTTCTATATCGTAATTTCTTTGCATTGTTTGTATGTCTTCACTAAAGCTTATTAGCCAGCACAACACAGCATCAGCCTTGAATTAACTGTCATTCTTGGGGGATAAGGCAGAAGCTGGCCATGTGGTGAAATAGACTAGAAGGTATTTGGGAAAAGATATTGGATTTCCAGGCATTCTCTGGGTTTTGAGTTGCAGTGATTTGAATAATAAAGGGAAGAAAACTGCAGAGTCCTGAAGAACTTGATTATATACAGAAAAGCAGAGTTCAGTTGCCACATATGGATCACTTGGAATAAATGGTTAAAAAATATGTTGCAATAGTTTATTCAAGTCCAAAATGTGTGTCTACCTTTTACTGCAATATTCATAAGGCAAATAATGATTTAGCAAAGAAAAGTCACTCATTGAAGTTGAGGTGGATCAAGAATGAGTATTTTCCTATGTGTATACTTTCAAACTTTGCTAATTTAAGGATGGTGTGCAGAAAAAATAAAACAGATAATATTTACTTTAATGTAATGAGATTATTAATTTATGGTCATACTGAACTGCTTTCTTGAGACTGGGATCTCATTAATTAGAAGAGCCTAAGAAAATCAACCAATGTGTTCAAATGAATCATAAGGTTTTATTTTCTTACTGATGTAGGAAGACATTGATGCACAATGAACTTGAAACTACAGCTAAAAATGAGAATATTGCTGTCAGTTCAAGGAAGTGAAGATATTCAGACACATTTCTTTTATATAATTCGCAGACAGCATTCATTTCCATTATTAAACTTCCCTGGGATCGATTGATTAATAATTTTGAACAAAGGCAAACATTTTGGTGGGAATGAAATCATAATTTTTAAAAAGATCTTTAAAAAATAAAAATAAAAAAGACTAGATGGCTATAAATAACATTTAAAATTTCTTCATTTTCTTTTGACATTTAAAGACTTATATACATACATATACAGTATAAGAATTAAGTATCAGTTCTGTCAGTGTGATTCAGTTTTAAAAGCATTGATTTGGCTTAAAAATGAAACATGCTCATTAAAACTGGCAGTGTCCACATGACTGTAGATGCCAAAACTCTCATAAAATGTGTAACAATGTGGCCCAGTGATGAGCAATGCTTGGGTCTCAGATAACTGTATATAGTCGCTGTTATTAATGAAATTGCTGAAATCAAAGAGACGCCATGGCTAATGCAAGCCCAGAGTGAAAATGAGGTGTTCTCTGGCTATATCTACTCCACATTTCCCAGGATATTTTAGCCTGTTAAATACCAGCATAGAAAGCATTGTTTTAGACTATTCCAAAATTTTCTCAAATTCTTTCTCTTCTGCTGTCTCTCAATATAGAGAATGAAAAAAAAAAACAAATATTAGATCTCCCAAAGTGCCCCAACTTCCCAAGCTTCCTTACAGCTGGCCTTAAAAAATTCTTCTAGGTAGAAGGGAGATAAAGCATTACTGAGAAAGCTTTCTATTTTATTAAATTAATGATAATAAAATCATAGATGATGTCAGCAAAAATGGTGGTGTTGTGGACTGAATTTCTCTGCTCCAAAATTTGTATGTTGAAGCCCCAAGCCCCAATGTAACTGCATGTGGAAATAAGCACATTAAGGAACTTATTAAGGTTTAGTAAGTTCATAAGGGTAAGAGTATGGCCCTAATCTGATAGGACTGGTGTCTTTTTAAGAAGTGGAAGAAACACCAGTGAGCTCCCTCTTTCTCTGCATGACAGAGGAGAGGTCATGTGAGGTCATAGTGAGGAGGCAGCTATCTAATAACCAGGAAGAGAGGCTTCACCAGAAATCAAGTCTGTTGTACCTTGATATTAAAGTTATAGTATTCACAACTGTGAAAAATTAATAAATTTCAGGAGAGGAGATGAAGATGGTGACAGAGTAGCACAGAGGGAGCCCAGCTCCCGTGCACCTGGTAGAAAATCCAGGCGGATCTACTGAAGAACAGCATAATCAACCAACAATTCCCCAACATTTCCCCAACAAGAGACCAGAGAGTGTGACAGAGGAACCAGACAGCTGCAGGTCGGCAAGGACTCCAGAAGGCGAGTGAGGACAAAAGCGGCTGCGCCAGTGGCCTCCTTGGCGGTGGGCTGCGCCCACGCAGGGCGACCTCCGAGGTTCAAGAGTATGGACAAGAAGCGGCAGACGATCTTGGCTGGGGTCTAGCAGCATCAGTGGGAAACAGAGGCCCCGTCTGGGTCCAGTGCTGGGGCGCCTGTGGTGGAGGGAACTCCAGAAGCCTGGCACCCGGTTGGCTGGCAACGGACTCCATGGGAGCCGTGGGCCTGCTACAGGGTCCTGGGAGAGAACTGAGTACCCCCCTCCCTATCTAGGCAGGCTGGGTAATACCAGGCAGAGAGACCTGTGGGCTTAAGTTTACGTAAAGGGTGGCAGGGGCGGAGGGCCCTGTTCAACTGTGGACTCCGTGGTCACCAGCCCACCAGCCCGCCAGCCCCGGGGAATTGAGAAGGACACTGTTGTTGCCAGTCTTTTGGGATTGGTCTGGGCTGAGAGGCAGGCTTTGTGGAGAAGTTTCTATTGGAAAGTGAACTGAGGTGTTCTGCGACAGCAGCTTGCCTCATGGCCCAACCACCCAGGGGAGGGGTGGAAACACCTGGGGCCTGCCACAGGACTGAGAAGGACAGTGCCAGATACTGCGGGACCCAGGCAGCCAGCCAGGGGTGTGTGCAGGCCCCCACAACCCAATCCGGAAGCGCATGGGCGCCTGAATACTAGTCCTCAGAGAGGTCCTGCCACAACCAGAAAAACCGGTTTGGACAGTTTGAAACCAACAAAGGAAGGTGTGTGTGTGTGTGTGTGTGTGTGTGTGTTTCCCCTCTCTTTTTTTTTCTTTCTTTCTCAACTTCTTTTGTAAGTAATCTTATATCTTTTAAACTGTATTGTTGCTCTATCTTTAAATACTCTGTCCCTCATTTTTTTTCTTTTTGTCCGGTTTTAGTCCTTCCGTTCTTCCCAAATTTTCCGCTTATTTCTCATGTCTCCTGACTTTTGTGTGTGTGTGTGTTGGATTGTTTGTTTGTTCGTTGCTTAGTTTTATTTTAGGTGTATTATTATTATTTTTGCATTATTCTCACTTCTTTTTTATTTTAATAATATCTTTGTATTCCTCCTCTTTCTGTACAGGTTTCTTAGTCCTGGCTGGTTATATTGTACTACCTGACAGGTTCCCACTGCTCTTTCCTCCACAGTGTATTGCTAATTTTCTATACTTCACGCCACTTGCTTTCCTTTGGCATACTACCCAAGCTCTATAACACCCATTTAGACAGATCACATAGAGTCTATCACCTGAAAGTTGCTATAATATTATTGTAAATAATAGCTGTTCTATACAATGATAAATACTTCATAACACATCTCTCAGACCTTAGACCACTTTACAGGTTCCTGAATTCTATTACTGTAGTGATTAACTCTATTTGCTCACATGCTACACCCAGTTACTAACCTGTACTATCACCTTACCTCAAAATGTGACCACCCGCAACCACACTGCTTTCTAGATACAACTCACAAGCCTCCCCTTCCCAACAAGAGATTTATCTTATGTCCATCCTTTCTTAAAAGTGGCAAGCTGGGTCGAAGAGCACAGTTAACTCTATACATAGCCTAAAGATTGTCTATTTCTTCTCTACCAACTGTGACTGTAAATAACATAAAATAATCTTCTGCTATTATAAACCATTTTGCCTCCCCCTCAAACTGGTCACACACGCACAATAAAGAAAGGAGTAGGTGCAAGCGGAGAACACCAAGATACCCGAAGGAGACTGCACCACTGAATTTCACAGGCATCCTACCACAGAAGTTCACACAATAAACCAAGGTAACCAGAACAGATCAATTTAAGAAGCTAAGGCCAAGAAGAAGAGTAACACAAAAAAAGGGAAGACAAAGAAACAATCCCCAAATGAAAGAAAAGGAGGAAGTCTCAGAAAAAAATGTTAGATGAAATAGAGGCAAGTCAACTATCAGATATTGAATTCAAAGCACTGGTTATCAGGAAATTCAAAGCACTTACAACGAGCTCCCAGAAACTACAGGGGAGCTACAATGAACTGAACGCAAACTATACCAACAAGAAAAAGGAAATAGAAACCATCAGCAAAGGCCAAGAGGAAATGACGAATACAATTTCTGAACTGAAGAACACAGTAGAAGGTATGAAGAGTAGGATTGATGAGGTTAGAAGATCGGATCAGCGAGTTGGAGGACACAGTAGAAAGAATCTCCCAGAAAGAGCAAGAAAGAGAAAAGAGGCTTAGAAACAATGAAGAGGGATTAAGAGAAATGCAAGACAATATGAAACGTAATAATATCTGAATAATAGGAATACCAGAAGAAGAAGAAAAAGAACAAGAGATAGAAAATCTACTTGAAAGAGTAATAATGGAAAATTTTACTAATTTGATGAGAGGTAAAGTCACACGAATCCAGGAATCGTAGAGAGTCCCAATAGGGGGAACCCAAGGAGGCCTACTGCAAGACACATCATCATTAAAATGGCAAAACTCCAAGACAAAGAGAGAATCCTAAAGGCAGCAAGGGAAATAAAGGAAGTAACATACAAGGGAGTCCTAATAAAGCTGGCTACTGACTTCTCAATGGAAAAATTCCAAGCAAGAAGAGACTGCCAAGAAATATTCCAAGTAATGAGAACCAGAGGCCTACAACCAAGGCTACTTTACCCAGCAAGGCTCTCAATCAAGATAGAAGGCCAAATAAAGATCTTCCAAGACAAAAGAAGTCTAAAAGAATATGCCTCCACTGAACCAGTTCTACAAGAATTACTAAAAGGGATGCTTTAAGGAAAGGAAGGAAAAGAGAGAGACGGAGAGGAACACAGGTACATAAATGACAATGAACAAGTGCCTTTCAATAATAACCTTAAACGCAAATGGATTAAATGCACCAATTAAAAGACATAGAATAGCCCAATGGATAAGAAAGTATGACCCACACATATGCTGCCTACAAGAGACCCAGCTCAGGCCAAAAGGCCACCACAGACTAAAAGTGAAAGGCTGGAAACAAATTTTCCAAGGAAATGGTAAAAAAAAAATAGCCGGGATAGCAATTCTAATATCAGACAAAATAGACTTCAAAAACAGGGCCATAAAGAGAGACCCAGAAGGTCACTTCATATTACTCAAGGGAACAATCCACCAAGAAGAAATTAACATCATAAATATATATGCACCCAACATAGGAGCACCCAAATATATAAAGAAAATCCTAGAGGACCTCAAGAAAGATATTGACAGCAACACGATTATAGTAGGGGATTTTAACACCCCACTGTCAAAAATGGACAGATATTCCAAACAAAATATCAACAAAGATATTCCAGTATTAAATGACACCCTAGATGAAATGGACCTAATTGATATATATAGAGCCCTCCATCCCAAAGAAGCGAAATACACATTCTTTTCAAATGCACATGGAACATTTTCAAAGACAGACCACATGATAGGACACAAAACAAGTCTCAACAAATTCAGGAAAATAGAAATCATACTAAGAATTTTCTCTGATCACAAGGGACTGAAATTGGAAACTAACCCCACAGGAAAAAACAAAATAGACAAACCTTTAAGTCGGCTCATCAAGAAAAGAAGGGAGAGGACCCAAATAAACACAATCAGAAATGAAAGAGGAGAGATTACAACTGATACCATAGAAATAGAAGAGATTGTAAGGAATTACTATGCAAAACTGTATGCCAAGAAATTTGAAAACCTAGGTGAAATGCACAAATTTCTACAAAAATATAATCTTCCAAAACTCAATGAAGAAGAATTAGAAAGCCTGAACAGACCAAAAACAGCAGATGAAATTGAAGCAGTAATCAAAAAACTCCCATCACACAAAAGCCCTGGACCAGCTGGTTTCACAGGAGAATTCTACAAAGCTTTCAAGGAAGAGCTAACCCCTATTCTTCACAGACTATTCCAAAAAATCCAAAAGGAGGGAAAACTCCCAAACTCTTTTTATGAAGCCAGCATCATCCTAATTCCAAAGCCAGATAGAGACACAACAAAGAAAGAAAACTTAAGGCCAATATCGCTGATGAACATAGATGCTAAAATCCTCAATAAAATATTGGCAAACCGCATCCCACAATACATCAAAAGGATCATACACCACAACCAAGTGGGATTCATCCCAGAGATGCAAGGATGGTTCAATATTCATAAATCAGTAAATGTAATACATCATATAAACAAAAGCAACGACAAAAACCACATGATCATATCAATAGATGTGGAAAAAGCTTTTGATAAGGTACAACACCCATTTATATAAAGGTACTCAGAAAAATGGGAATAGAGGGAGCATTCCTCAATATAATAAAGGCCATATGTGAAAGACCTACAGCCAACATCATACTCAATGGGCAAAAACTAAAATATTTTCCACTAAGATCAGGAACAAGACAAGGTTGCCCACTTTCACCACTTCTATTCAATAGAGTATTAGAAGTTCTAGCCACAGCAATCAGACAAGAAAAGGAAATAAAAGGCATGCAAATCAGAAAGGAGGAAACAAAACTGGCATTGTTTGCAGATGACATGATAGTGTACATGGAAAATCCTATAGCGTCTACCAAAAAACTGCTCGAACTAATAAATGAATTTGGCAAAACAGCGGGATACAAAGTCAATATCCAGAAATCAAGGGCATTTTGTATACCAACAATGAATCAGCAGAAGCAGAAATCAAGAAAAAATCCTATTCGATATAGCAAAAACAAAAATAAAATATCTGGGAATAAAACTAACCAAGGAGGTAAAAGACCTGTATGCAGAAAACTACACAGCAATGAAGAAAGAAATCAAGGAAGACACAAACAAATGGAAATATATACCATGATCATGGATTGGAAGAATTAACATCATCCAAATGTCCATACTACCCAAAGCAATTTACAGATTCAATGCAATACCTATTAAAGTACCAATGGCATATTTCATGGAAATAGAACAAACACTTCAAAAATTTATATGGAACTATAAAAGATAGCAGCCGCAATTTTGAGAAAGAAGAACAAAGTAGGAGGGATCACAATACCTGATATCAAACTGTATTCCAAGGCCACTGTAATCAAAACAGCCTGATACTGGCATAAAAACAGGCACATAGACCAATGGAATAGAGCAAAGAGCCCAGAAATAAACCCAAATCTCTACAATCAGTTAGTATTCAACAAAACGGTCAGTAACATAAAATGGGGTAAAGATAGCCTCTTCACCAAATGGTGTTGGGAGAACTGGACAGGTACATGCAAAGAAATGAAACTCGAGCACCAACTTACACCATACACCAAAATTAATTCAAGGTGGATAAAAGACTTAATTAGAAATCAGGAAACCATTAAAGCCCTAGAGGAGAGCATTGGCAGGAAAATCTCAGATATTCCACGCAGCAACATTTTTACTGATATGTCCCCTAGAGCAAGGGACATAAAGGAAAGTATAAACAAATGGGATCTCATCAAACTTAAAAGCTTCTGCATGGCTAAGTAAAACAGTATTAAGATAAAAAGGGAAGAAACTGTATGGGAAAACATATTTGTGAATGATACCTTAGACAAAGGTTTAATCTCCAAAATATAAAAACAAGCCACTCGACTCCACTCAAGGAAGATGAGCAACACAATTAAAAAATGGGGAAAGGACTTGAACAGACACTTCTCCAAGGAGGACATACAGAGGATCCAGAGACACATGAAAAGATGCTCGATATTGCTAGCTATCAGAGAGATGCAAATGAAAACCACAATGAGATATCACTTTACACCAGTCAGAATGGCTACCATAAACAAAGAAACAAACAACAAGTGTTGGAGAGGTTTGGGGGAAAAGGGGACTCTAGTTCACTGTTGGTGGGATTGCAGACTCGTACAACCAGTATGAAAAACAATATCGAAGTTTCTAAGAAAACTAGAAATGAACGTGCCTTTTGACCCAGCAATTCCATTGTTAGAAGTATATCCTAAGAACCCTGAAACACCAATCCAAAAGAACCTATGCACCCCGATGTTCATAGCAGCACAATTTACAATAGCCAAGAGTTGGAAGCAACCTAGATGCCCATCGGTCAATGACTGGATCCAAAAACTATGGCACATTTACACAATGGAATTCTATGCTGCAGAAAGGAAGAAGGAGCTCCTACCCTTTGCAACATCATGAATGGAACTGGAAATCTTTATGCTGAGTGAAATAAGCCAGGTGGTGAAAGACAAATACCATAGGATATCACCGTTAAGAAGATTCTAAACAACAAAACAAACAAGCAAGCACAATGTGACCAAAGACACTGAAATACAGAACGGGCTGACAGGGACCAGAGGGGAGAGGTGAGAAAATCACAGGGGAAAAGGGGAAGGACTCACATGAACACGTATAAAGGACACATTGACAATAACTAAGGTGGGGGGTGGAAATGGGAGGGAGGTGGGGAGGACTGGCGGGGCAGGGCTGGTAATACAAGACAGAAAACTGTACTTGAACAAGAATTAAATAAAAATAAAGAACAAATGTAAGAATAGCTGAAAAAATTAACTTCAATTATTGAAGCCACCTAGTCTGTGGTATTAGGTGATGGCAGCATGAGAAGATTAATACAGGCAATATAAGAATATCCAGGGGCCTTTCTATACCATAATCATTGAAAAACCTGAGAGAAACTCTCAAGTTAAACCATATCAGAACTCTGAAAGATAATGAAAGGTTATAGCAACTCAGTGAATGCTCAATTAACAGAAAGGCCACTATAACACAGGAGAACTTTGTGGCACTTTTACTTACCATTATCCCATCTCCCTCCCTGATGTGGCAGTAGTGATATGGAATACAGCAGCATG